>NW_027269354.1:0-634774 GCF_023055355.1 Agelaius tricolor | reverse complement strand
GCCCTCTGGCACAGCCTGGGCACGTGTGCTGAGAGCTGCAGCCCTCCAGGGCGGGCAGGGGCACACCAGGGAATGGAGACATTTATCCTGCACATTGAGCGGCCCCTCTGAAATACAGCAGCTTATTGATTTATATTTAAAAGGGATGAATGCAGCATAGATCAGTATATTAGACACACTGCACACAAACAGAAAGGGCAGCACTGCCTGCCCTCCTGAGCCATCCATCACCTTCCTCTGCTCTCCCAGGGAAGCACAGAACAGCCAAGGGGGAGAGGGGATTCCTCCCTTGTGCAGGCATCCCGAGTAAATCCCCTGGTGTGGATAAGGAGTGACAGGGAAGCACCACCTCCAAACCCTGTGAGCTTCTGCTTTGCTGCTTTTCTTGCAGAGGATTTTCCCTTCTGGCCTCTGGGATGTAGAGCAGAGCCACCACCCTGGTCATTGCCTGGGGAAACTGAGGCACGGGGCAGCAACTGCCTTTAGGTCACAGTGCAGGAGAAGCAAAGATTTGAAATGTGAAGGTTTTGAACTCCCCATCCCTGGAAGTGTTTGAATTGCCCATCCCAGGGCTGGCAGCAGCCTGGGGCACTGAGAGGTGTCCAGGCCATGGCAGGGGTGGCACTGGAGGGGATTTCAGGTCCCTCCCAACCCAAAGCAGTCTGGGATTATTTGGGCACTCACAGCACCTGGGGCAGCAGGCTCAGGAGCTGCCAGGGCTGGCACAGCCAAGGGTCTGCCCAAAGGGGCACAAACACTGCAGGGCTGGGCTGTGGGGGCTGCAAAAACTCCTTGGCATTGGCACTGCAGGGTCTGGAGGAGAAGGGGAAAGGGAATGGAGAAGGGAATGGAAAGGGGAAAGGGGAAGGGGAAGAGGGGAAAGGGGAAAGGGGAAAGGGGAAAAGGGAATGGAAAGGGAAAGGGAAAGGGAAGGGAAGGGAAGGGAAGGAAAGGAAAGGAAAGGAAAGGAAAGGAAAGGAAAGGAAAGGAAAGGAAAGGAAAGGAAAGGAAAGGAAAGGAAAAGGAAAGGAAAGGAAAGGAAAGGAAAGGAAAAAAGGAAAGAAAAATTAAAAGGAAAAGGAAACAGAAGGAAAGGACCCTGGGAAGGCAATTCTCCATCTCCCAGCCATGGCAGGGAGCCCCCAGTGTCCTGGCCATGGGATGTTCTCTCCTCATTCCTTGGGCCTCATCCCTGGCCAGGAAGGGTTAATTAACCCTGTGTGTGATGGGGTACCTGAACCACTGGGCATGGAGCAGCCCAGGGCAGGAGGGGGTGCAAGGTCCCTGAGCAGCTGGGTGTGCCAGGGACTGTGCCAGCCCTGCTGGGGGTGACAGGGACAGTGCCAGGGACTGTGCCAGCCCTGCTGGGGGTGACAGGGGACAGTGCCAGCCCAGGAGGGTGTGACAGGGACTGTGCCATCCGTATTGGGTGTGCCAGGGACAGTGCCAGCCCTGCAGGGTGTGACAGGGACAGTGCCATCCGTATTGGGTGTGACAGGGACAGTGCCAGCCATGCAGGATGTGACAGGGGCTGTGCTGGGGGTGACAGGGACAGTGCCAGCCCTGCTGGGTGTGCCAGGGACTGTGCTGGGTGTGACAGGGACAGTGCCACCCTAGCAGGGTGTGCCAGGGACAGTGCCAGCCCTGCTGGGTGTCACAGGGACAGTGCCACCCTAGCAGAGTGT
The DNA here is from genome assembly GCF_023055355.1 of Agelaius tricolor. Lineage (NCBI taxonomy): Eukaryota > Metazoa > Chordata > Aves > Passeriformes > Icteridae > Agelaius > Agelaius tricolor. Next base: position 633,089 of record NW_027269354.1, on the reverse strand, counting down.
GACAGGGACAGTGCCACTCCAGGAGGGTGTGACAGGGACAGTGCCAGCCCTGCTTGGGTGTGACAGGGATTGGGCTGGGGGTGACAGGGACTGTGCCACCCTAGCAGGGTGTGACAGGGACAGTGCCAGCCCTGCTGGGGGTGTCTCAGAGCCTCGGCCCCCCCCAGGGGACACGGGGGGTGGTGGCAGCTCCAGCCTGGCTCTGAGCTGTGTGGCATTTGTGCCAAGCCAGCCTGAGCAGGAGCAGTGACAGCAGCAGCCCCGTTTCTGATGTGCTCTGGGATCTGTCGGAGCAGGATGCTGCAGGGAACCCAGGCACAGGAATATTCTCGTTAGCATCATCATCATCATCATTATTATTATCATCATCATCACTATTCCCTGCTGCTGCTGCTGGTGGCTGCAGAGCAAACCAGCCTGAGCTGCTCTGGTGGAATTTCCCTCCACCCACCCCAACTCCCCATTGCTTTGACGAGACAAAAATTGCCCCCAAGAACATCTCGGTTTTCGCAGTGCTGATTTCTGTTTAGTTAATTAAATGGTTTCAGCTCCAGCTTTCAGCTCTCTGCACCTCCAGTGCAAAAAGCCAATGGGTTGGAGGGGAATTAAATGATGTTGGCCCAGAATTCTGCAAGAAAAAGGGAGAGGGACTGTTCACAAGGGCATGTAGGGACAGGGAAAGGGGGCGGCTTTACACTGGCAGAAAGTGGGATTGGATTAAATATCAGGGGAAAATTCTTCCTGGCAGGGTGGGAGGTGCTGGCACAGGTGCCCAGAGCAGCTGTGGCTGCCCCCTGGAGCCCTGGCAGTGCCCAAGGCCAGGCTGGACATTGGGGCTGGCAGCACCTGCACAGTGGGAGGTGGCCCTGGGGGGGACTGAGTGGACTTTAGGGCACCTCCCAACCCAAACCATTCCATAATTCCAGAGCCCCTCTGCTCTGGAGCCAGGCTGAGAATGTCCAGCCTGGCACAGAGAAGGCTCCAGGGAGAGCTCAGAGCCCTTGCAGGGCCTGCAGGGGCTCCAGGAGAGCTGCAGAGGGACTGGGGCCAAGGATGGAGGGACAGGAGGCAGGGAATGGCTGCCAGTGGCAGAGGGCAGGGCTGGATGGGATCTTGGGAATTGGGAATTGTTCCCTGGCAGGGTGGGCAGGGGCTGGGCTGGAATTGCCAGAGCAGCTGTGGCTGCCCCTGGGAGCCCTGGCAGTGCCCAAGGCCAGGCTGGACATTGGGGCTGGCAGCACCTGGCACAGTGGGAGGTGGCCCTGCCATGGCAGGGGTGGCACTGGGTGGGGTTTCAGGTCCCTTCCAACCCCAACCATTCTGGGATGGTTTCATTGAGTTGTTAGGGCATGGGTTGGACTCAATGATCTTGAAGGGCTCTTCCAACCCAGGCACTCTGTGGATTCTGGCATTCCAATATTCCAGTTTTCACTTTGTGAGGGCATTGCCTTGAATTTCCCTTCCAGCTGCACAGGGCTGGGAGCAGCCTGGATATTAGAAAATATCCATGGTGGGAAGGCAGAGCTGGATGAGCTTTAAGGCCTTCCATGCTGTGTTTTTATGAGTTCTCAGGAAGGAAATTGAAGTTTTGAGTAGGTCTGGAGCCACAGAGGCTGACCTGTGCCCACTGCCACAGCAAAGGAGGAGAAAGGGACAGCCCTGACCCCAAACCCCACTCACTGACGCTTTTGGTGCCACCTCCCTGCCCAGACAGCAAGGGTGATAATCACCCCCCCTGGCATGGGGAAGGTTAATTAGGCAGTGTTTGTTCAGCACTGGGAATAGGTAAAATGCTGTCTAAGTGCAGAGCATTATGATTAATAACACCCAGCCTGCTAAGGCAAAGTGCTTAGAAGGATTCAGAAAGGATTATTCATTTATATGAATACAGAGGATATCTACAGTTACATTAAATGGGATAAAAATCTGCAGGGGACCTAAACCCTCATGCTTCAGGACATAAAGCAGCCATTAGCTGCCTGGGTTGGGAGGGAAGAGCTCTCAGAACACTTTAGCAAAGTGTCACAGAGCTCAGCAGGAGACCCTCATCTTCCTTGCCAGCATCCAGGACCTGCTCCTCAGCCCAAATCTGCATCTTCCTGGCACTTCCCAGGCCCAGAACTGCAGAATCATGGAATGTCCTGGGTTCGGAGTGTGCTGGTGTTCACAGGGGTTTTCAGATGAGGGAAGAGACGAGGATCTGACTCCATGTTTCAGAAGGCTTGATTTATTATTTTATGATATATATTACATTAAAACTTTACTAAAAGAATAGAAGAGAAGGTTTCATCTCAGAAGGCTGGCTAAGAATAGAATAGCAAGGAATGATAACAAAGGTTTGTGGCTTGGACAGAGAGTCTGAGCCAGCTGGGCTGTGATTGGCCATTAATTAGAAACAACCCCATGAGACCAATCCCAGATGCACCTGTTGCATCCCACAGCAGCAGATAACCATTGGTTACACTTTGTTCCTGAGGCCTCTCAGCTTCTCAGGAGGAAAAAATCCTAAGGAAAGAATTTTTCATGAAAAGATTTTTGTGACATTGGGAGGATCATCAGTCCAGCTCCTGGAAAAAATCCCTGCTTCAATCCACTTCTACCCAGTTAATGTTCTCTGTCCCTGCTTAAATCCAATCTCCCAGGTTAAAAAGCTCTGTGGTCATGAGTGGGGCAAACCCCAGCAATCTGTGCAGAAATCAAGGTGATAAATCAGCTCCACCAGTGCCTTTGATCTTGAATAAATGCTGGGCTCAAAGTCCAGCCCAGACCACGGCCAGGGTTAGTCAGCACTGAGGGCTCTCTGAAAAGGGCTTTCAAAATGTAATTAAATCCTTCTCCCAGCAAGGAGCCTGACTTCCTCAGCAAGTCAGGGCAAGAGCAGGTGCTCTGCAGGTCCTGGGAAGGTTTGAAGCTGGTGCTGGGAGGGAGCAGGGCCTGGAGCTCTGGCAGCCCTGGGGCTGTGGTAAATAACGCTGTGATCACAAAGGCTCTGCTCCAGGGAGGTATTTCCTGCCTCCACCACTCACTGATGCCTCTCCTGTGTCCTGGCCCGTCCTGGCCAGCACCAAGCTCTGCTGTGCCCCTGGGGCAGGAAGAAAACGACCCCGATTTCACCTCCTTGTGCTCCTCTATTAAAACTGAGCGCAGGAGGGCCCCTGGGTGCTGATTGTGATGCTGAGAGCAGGAAGGGTGAGGGGCAGCTGTGCCTGGCACCGATGGCTCCCAACAGAGCTCCTGGCAGTGTTGGGTCTGCTCAAAGCACCCCCTGCACCCCCAATTCCTGCATTTTGTTCCTCAGACAGGAGCAGAAACTCTAATTCTCCACTCACCAGAAACTCTAATTCCCCACTCACCTTCAGAAGGTGATCTGCAGTGCTTTACTTGGGATTGTTCAATATTCTCTCACTATTTTTGCCAGGATTTTTTTATTGGGGGTTTTTTCAGTGGTTTTGTTTTGTTTTGTTTTGTTTTTTGGGTTTTTTTTTGGGGGGGGGTTTGGGTGTATTTTTTTGGTGGGGGAGGACAAAAAAAGGTGCTGAAGGTACAAATGTATTGCAGGGAATTGCTGGCTGTGCAGTATTTTTGGTCTCAGCAGTAAGAAGAATAGACCCCAGATCTGCTCTTGGACAACGGTGAAAAAATAAGGATTGCAAGAAATTAAACTCAGGAAACGCAGAAAATCATAATGCAGGAAATTAAAAAGCAGTAAATTCCGAACCCGTACAAGTTTTTCTGCAGCCTGTGGTTGAGCTGCAGAATCTCTCGTTGCTGTGAGATGTTAAAGCAGGCTGGGGGTGCCTGTGAGCAGCGGCCTCTGCAGTCACGGTGAGCACAGTCAAGGACTTTAACCTCATCCTGCACTGCCCAGCCTGACCCTGCCTGGGCCTCTGGGCAGCAAAGAGCTGCTCCAGGAAGGGTTTGAGAGCAGCAAAAAGCTTCTCCAGGAAGGTCTGAGGGCAGCAAAGAGCTGCTTCAGGTGAGATTCAAGGATTAATGAAGCCCTCAGCCCATCCTGCAGCTCCAGTGGTGCCCCTGAGCTCTGCCAGGTCCAGCCCTGTGATCCCTGTGCCCAAAGGGGCTCCCCAGCTCTGCAGGATTCCGGAGAAAAGGCCAAAGCAATGGCAGGATGAGGTGATGAGCCCCTTTTGGACAGAACAAAGTGGGAACAGAGCCTCAGGAACTCTGGCTCTGCTGAGGCTTGGCTGCAGAGTCTTTGCCCTTCAGCAGCGATGCCCTGCAGCCCTGTGAGTTCTCCCTGAGCCTGAGCCTGTGCCTGAGCCCTCAGTGCCAGCCCCAGGGATAATCTGGCATTTTCCTTGGACAGCCAGGCCCCTGTGAATGGCCCAGTGCATCCCTCATCACCAGGAACAGGATACAGGATTTGGGGTGGCCCCACAGACCCCTGAGCCCTTCTGCAGTGAAGGGTTGCCAAAGGATATCAGGAAATGTTCTTCCCCCAGAGGGTGCTGGGATTTGGGGTGGCCCCCAGACCTCTGAGCCCTTCTGCTGCCAAAGGATTTGGGATTTGGGGTGGCTCTCCAGAGCCCTTCTGTAGCCAGGGGTCTCCAAAGGATTTGGGATTTGGGCTGGCCCCCCAGACCTGTGAGCCCTTCTGCAGTGAGGGATTGCCAAAGGATTTGGGATTTGGGCTGGCCCTCCAGAGCCCTTCTGTAACCAGGGATTGCCAAAGGATTTGGGATTTTGGGTGATCCTCCAGAGCCCTTCTACTGCCAAAGGATTTGGGATTTTGGGTGATCCTCCAGAGCCCTTCTGCTGCCAAAGGATTTGGGATTTTGGGTGATCCTCCAGAGCCCTTCTGCTGCCAAAGGATTTGGGATTTTGGGTGATCCTCCAGAGCCCTTCTGCTGCCAAAGGATTTGGGATTTGGAGTGGCCCCCCAGATCTCTGAGCCCTTCTGCTGCCAGGGGTGGCCAAAGCAGCACTCCCAGCCCATTCTGCAGGTGCCAATGCTCAATTGTTCATTCTGGGTGCTCCAGCCCCGAGATCCCCCGTGCCAGGAGGTGACACTGACACCCTGGCACATCCCCCTGTGCTCATCACAACCCCGAGGCCTCTCGGTGCTCGCCTAGAACGAGCCAAACCCAATTTGTGTCACCTCCTAATGTGCCTCTAATACCTTACATTGGATCCAATTAGGCGATGGCAGCGCCGGCAGCAGCGAGGGGGGGCTCAGCCTTCATCCCGACACCGATCCTAACGAGCAGCAGGGCAGGGCTGTCCCCCCGAGCCGCTCTTTGTGATGCTTAATGCGCACTTAACACCGAGTGGTACCTGCCAGAGATGCTCAGCGAGAGGGAGCGACACGGGGCCGTGTAATTGATGCCTCTGGAATAGGATCCTCCATGGGCATCACAACAGCGCGCTCGGGGAGGACTCGGCTGCCTGCTGGAGAAGAAAGGGAGGCTTTAAGTGAAGATTTAAAGAAGGGGATGGAGCAGCTACAAAGGAGGGGAACACACGCCCTCCAGCTGTGGAAGGAGGCAGAAGGGAGGCTGAGATAAAAGGAGAGCTTTGATCTCCCCCGATCAGCTCCGATCAGCGCGTCCCGCTGGGCTCCGAGCGCCTCGGTGGGAGCTGCCCCTGGGGAAGGGCACCTCCATCCATCCTGCCCTGCCTGCCCAGGATGGGATCCCTCGTTTTTGGGAGCCCTCCATGCCCAGCTGTGCTGCAGCTCTGCTGCAGGAGGGGGAAAGCAGCATTTTCCCCACACCAGGAACTCCCAGGGATAGCTGGATTTCCTCCTTATTGCTTTAAAAGTACTTAAACCCACTCCTTTCCCCACCTATTTGACCCACAGGAGCTCAAGGGCAAAATTTACCCCTGGGTTTCTGCTGCTGCAGTTTTAGGGAAGACCCAGAGCGCAGGAGATGTTTTCAGGAAAAAATTTCAACAAATTAAATGTTGGGTTTGGGCATTGTTGTGAATCTGTCGTGGTATACGAAACTCCCACCTCCATCCTGCCCTGCTTGCCCAGGATGGGATCCCTCGTTTTTGGGAGCCCTCCATGCCCAGCTGTGCTGCAGCCCTGCTGCAGGAGGGGGAACACAGCGTTTTCCCCATGCCAGCAACTCCCAGGGATAGCTGGATGTCCTGGTTTAGGGCAAATTTGGGAGAAAACCTCCAAGGGGGCCCCTCCAGAAAACAAACCCACACAGCCTCTCACCCCAGCTGGTTTGGGAAGGATTCCTTGGAGAGAAGTGGAAAGAACCTGTTTATTTAACAGGCACAGCACCCCCAGCACACAGAATGAACAATACCAGGTGACACCACTCTGTCACTGCTCTGACAAAGATGACAAATTCAGAAAGTCTCTCCTGGGGGTGCTCGCTCTGTTCTCAGTCCCTCCTGTGCTGGGGCAGCTGCTGCAGCCACAAGGTGCAAACTCTCGGTGTTCCCCAGGTCCCAGCCCGGAGCAGGTTCGAGTAGGCCCAAAAAAGGGAAAGGAGAAACAGTCCAGGGAAAATTTGGACTGCTCAGCTAAACTAACTAATGAGCAGGAGCAAAAAGCAAGAGCAAAGCAGGAGCAAAGCAGAAGCAGGAGCAAAGGGAAAAGCAAAGCAAAAAGCACAAGCAGCACCATGCACTGCCCTGTCTGTGTGTCCCGCCAGCCGTGGGGGAGCGGCTGAGAGCAAAACCAAAACAAAACATTCGCTCTGCAGAGCCAGTCTGGGAGGCACAGAACATGATATCCAGCATGAACAGAGCACAGGAATGGGGATACAGCATCAGAACATCACCCTTGGACACTGGATTACCTCCTTATTGGTTTAAAAGTACTCAAACCCACTCCTTTTCCCACCTATTTGACCCACAGGAACTCAAGAGCAAAATTTACCCCTGGGTTTCTGCTGCTGCAGATTTAGGGAAGACCCAGAGTGCAGGAGATGTTTTCAGGAAAAATTTCAGGAAAAAAACTTCAACAAATTAAATGTTGGGTTTGGGCATTGTCGCGAATCTGGTTTAAAAGTACTTAAACCCACTCCTTTCCCCACCTATTTGACCCACAGGAGCTCAAGGGCACAATTTACCCCTGGGTTTCTGCTGCTGCAGTTTTAGGGAAGATTCAGAACGCAGGAAATGTTTTCAGGAAAAATTTTCGGGAAAATTTTTCAGGAAAAATTTTCGGGAAAATTTTTCAGGAAAAATTTTCAACAAATTAAATGTTGGGTTTGGGCATTGTCGCTAATCTGTAGCTGTATACAAAACTGACAGGGAAGTTTCTGAAAGGGAGGGTTTGAACCTTGGCAGGGAGTAGCTGGGTAACAAACAGAAAAACAAACTGAAATAACCAAGAAGGGGCAAGTCTGTGCCACTCTAAAAACAGTGGGAGGACAATGCAGAGGGGTTGCAAAACTACAAATGAAACAGTGAATATGCTAAATAAAGAAAACACACACTACAGCAGGGCATGGCTCAAACAGCACAGCAAAGCTGGAGTTCAGATGCCCAGTGTCCAGCCAGCCCTCAGGCACACATTCCTGCCTTGGCAGCTCTCCGGGAGCTCAGGGCAGAACTGAACCCCTGAGGCGCCAGGGAGAGAGGCAGAGCTGCCAGGGGCAGTGCTGTGGCTGCAGGGAGCCCCTGGCCTGGCACAGGATGCACTGCAGGGGCTCCTGGAAGGGAAGGATGAGGGGGGATGTCCCATTGCTCCAGGAGAACCGGCAGGAAGCCCCAACAGAGACCCCGGTGCTCAGGGATCAGAGGGAGGTGCACGAACTGAGGGGGTTTGGCAACTGTTTCCAGTGTTTGTGCTGGCCTGCAGGGACACAGGGCCTGTGCACACAGGTGACACAATGTGCTGGTGGCACCAAACCCACCCACAGCTGTTCAGGGCCTGAGGGTGGCCTCACAGCACAGCAGGGATGTGATGCACAAAAAGGAGAGGGTCTCACATCCATTAGGTCACCTTGAATTGATCAAGGCAAGTCCAGGAAGTCCCAAGACATCCTTGTGCCTGTGCTGGTCATTCACCAGAATCCCCAGAGAATGGGCATGGCCCCGAGGCTGCCAGAGCTCCAGGAGGTTTGGGCACTGCTCCAGGGATGCTCAGGGTGGGATTTTTGGGGTGTTTCTGCAGGGTTGGAAGTTGGACTGGATCATCCTTGGAAGTCCCTTTCAGCTCAAAATATTCTACAGGTCTATAATTTCTTTTATGGCACACTGGGACAAGAATGGAATTCTGCTTGTCCATCCCACTCCCACCTGGCACAGAGTCCCAGCTCTCTCTGCAGCTCCAGTGCCCCTCTGTCCTCCCCAAATGGCCCAGAGCCTCTGCTTGGTGTCCCTGGCAGAGTGGCTCTGTCACACTCATAAATCCTCTCTGCAATTTCATTCATTTCCCAGCTCCCTGCTAGCAGCTCCAGCCCTTAATCTCACACCCCATAAATCACCCAGGGAGCTGGGGAGCAGAGGGATCAGCTGCTCCCAACCTGGCTGGCACAGCTGGGCAGATCCTCCCGAGGGCTCTGGGCTGGGGGTGCCCCCTGTGCGAGCCAAGGGACATTGGGGAGCCCAGGAGGAGGGAGAAGGATGGAAATCAGGGCAAGGCTCTTCCCCCAGAGGGTGCTGGGCACTGCCCAGGCTGCCCAGGGAATGGGCACGGCCCCGAGGCTGCCAGAGCTCCAGGGATGCCCAGGCTGGGCTTGCTGGGGGCTCTGGGCAGGGCTTGGCTTTGGCATTGATCATCCCTGTGGGTCCCTTCCAGCTCAGCACATTCCATGATTCTGTGAGAGGGAGGGATGGGGGAGATGAAGGATGGGGGAGAAATTTGGGCAGCGCTGCAGGGATGGCCAGGCTGGGGCTGTTGGGGGCTCTGGGCAGGGTTTGGGGCTGCACTGGCTGATCCTTGGGGATTTTTCCAGCTCAGGATGTTCTGTGATCCTGTGAATCCCTGGAGAGCTGCCAGGGCTCAGTCCCATGCCTTGAGCCAGCCATGCACTCTGAAAAATGTGAATCTTTGGCACAGACAGGGCAGGGAGTGACTGCCTTGGTGAGGTGTGTCCAGAGGGAAATAATGTCCAAAGGAAATCCATGTCCAAGGGAAACCATGTCCAGAGGGAATCCATGTCCAAAGGGAATCTGTGTCCAAGGGTGTCTGTGTTCAATGGAATCCATGTCCAGAGGGAATCCACGTCCATGGGCAATACACGTCCAAAGGAATCCATGTTCAAGGGAATCCATGTGTGTTTTTGGGGGATAATTAACCTCAAACACAGCACTGATATTTGGAGGGTGCTCAGTCCCATCCTATCCCATCCCATCCCATCCCATCCCATCCCATCCCATCCCATCCCATCCCATCCCATCCCATCCCATCCTTTCAGGAGCACAGCCAGCCAGCAGAGCAGAACATTCCAGATCTTTTCCAGCCTAAAGTTCCAGCCCTGGGAATGTGACCCCCCCCATGGTGATGGATTTTATAGGGGGGAAAGGCCCCTTTGGTGCCCCTGAAGCCCGCACAGGGTTTGGATTTGTGCCAGGGAGTTTTTACATCTCCCCTGAGGGTTTCAGTGGAATGAGGCTGAGGAGGCTCCCAGGCAGGAAGGGAAGGACAATAATCCATGGGGACATCCCAGGTGTGGCATGGAGGGGATGGCACCCAGTTCAAACCAGTGCAGACCAGTGTGGGACAATCTGCCTCCACAGGGACACCCGAGTGTGTCCCAACCCTGCGGCTGCAATTCAGCTACAAAAAATTAGGAGTGGAAAAAGGCTGTTTATCAGGAGAATGAATGGATTCTTTTTTTTTTTTTTTGTCTTGGAATTCCCATGTTTTCATTCTTGGAAGGTTTTTTCCCTCCAAAAGGCACTCTGGGAGAGGAGGGTAATGAATTTTGTTCCATGCAATTTCTTTATGGTGGAAGCACAAGTGTGTCAGCTCTTGAAGTGTTTTGTAAAATGATGGTGAATTTGCCCAATTTTGTTTATTGGAGAAAAAGAAAAACATGTGAAATCACTTAAAATGGCCAGTTTTGACATGTTCAAAATGAAATGTTTTGATTTTTTGGGCCTGAAACATTCTTTAGTTTAAAAACTTCCTTTCATTTAATTTGGAAAAATCCAAAAGCTTGATTGAAGTGAAGTATTCCGATACTGTCAAATGAAATGTTGACTCCAAACCCTTTGAAAATCAATTTGGCAATTGCTTGGGAACCCTTTATCTTTGTTCCAGGCTTAAATAATATAAAAACAAACAAACAAATGCACGGTTTGCAAATGAACCAAGAGAAATATTTCTCTCCATGCAGCTCTTGTTGCGCAAAATTTACAACATTCTAATTGTTGTGTTTTTCAAAAAGGGTCAAAAACCCCTTCCAAAGCTGAGGGAAAATCTGGATTTTTCAGAGAAAGGTGGGAAAGTAAAACCTTGAAATGGATGTTGGGGATAATGAACAAAGCAGGAGCACCAAGGTGCAGCTGCCAGAGCTGGAATGGCTCTTGGATCCAAAAGCAGGGAAATACCCAATTGCAGCAGGGACAGGGAGCTCCTGGGGACACAGAATCCCTTTGGATGTGGATTCCCTTGGATATGGATTCCCTTTGGATGTGGATTCCCTTGGATATGGATTGCCTTGGGCATGGATTCCCTTTGGACACAGATTCCCTTGGACATGCATTCCCCTTGGACATGGATTCCCTTGGACGTGGGTTCCCTCTGGACATGGATTCCCTTGGACACAGATTCCCTTGGACACGGATTCCCTTGGACACAGATTCCCTTTGGATGTGGATTCCCTTTGGATATGGATTCCCTTAGACATGTATTCCCTTTGGACATGGATTTCCTTTGGATGTGATTTCCTTTAAACATGGATTTCCTTGGACCTGGATTCCCATGGTCATGGATTCCCTTTGGACATGGATTTCCTTTGGACGTGTATTTCCTTTAGACATGGATTTCCTTTGGACATGGATTCCCTTGGACACGGACTCCCTTGGACCTGGATTCCCTTTGGACATGGATTTCCTCTGGACACAGATTCCCTTTGGATGTGGATTCCCTCTGGACATGGATTGCCTTGGGCATGAATTCCCTCTGGACATGATTCCTTTGGAAATGGATTCCCTTGGACACAGATTCCCTTGGACATGAATTTCCTTTGGACATGGATTCACATGGACGTGGATTCCCTTTGGGTGTTGATTCCCTCTGGATGTGGATTCCTTGTGCTGACCCATCACCCCCTGTGCAAGGAGGGGCACCGGGCAGGGTTTCCTCTGTCCCTCCCTGGGCTCCCTGCACCTCCCTGTGCCCAGCCCAGGAGCTTTCCTGGCCCCACAGCCACGCAGCAGCACCTGGGGAGCCCGAGGGGCCCCGATTCAGGCAGGGAGCTGGGCTGGGGGCAGGCCTGTGCCTGGACAGGCTGTCAGACACCCAGGGATCTGCACAGAGCCAGAGCTCAGAGCCCTGGGCTGCTCTCAGCTGGGGAGGAATGTTCAACCAGAGAAATTCATATCCCACCAAAGAGAATGTGCAGGTTTGGTCTCACCCTCCTGAAGCTGGCCTGGGCTCACTGTGCTGAAGGCCACCACGGATGGGTTATTAATAATAATTTTCTTTTTTTTTTTTTTTTGCAATAACACCTTCAGCTGGAGAGGCTGAATTATTTTGGGAGTAAAACAAGGGCCAGTTGTGAGGGGCTGCAGAAAGACTTGGTGATAGGGAGAGACTGGTGACAAAATGGCAGAAAAAAAATTCAGAGGAGATAAATGAGAACGGAGGTACACGGGAAAATACAGCTCCTAACTTTCTGAATTAAATAAAGCCCCATGAGCTGCCTGTCACTGCTAAAGAACAAGGTCTCAGAGTTACAACAGAGGCAGCTTTGAAAATGTCAGCTCTGTGCTCAGCAGTGCCGCAAAAAAGCAAATCAAGTGTTAGGAATTATCATGAAGGGAATAAAGAGCAGGGATGTAAAGCCCAGCTGTCAGTCTCTCCCTGTGGAAACCCCTGGGGGCTCTGCCAGCAGGGCTGGGCAGCTCTGGAGGATCTCCCGAGGGGTGGGTGACGGGAGACAGCAAACCCAGGGGTTGCTGCTGTGGGATCCTCTCTCTTTCCATCCCAGAGAGGTGGTGGGTGCCACATCCATGGCCTGCAGGAGGTGACACCACACCTGCTCCATTGTGTCCAACCCCACAGGAGTGCTCATGAGAGGAGAACTCACCAAGGGATGTTGGATTCTGAGGCTCCTCTGGGTCTCAGCAGTGGTGGTGGGACATGAGGAAAGGGGCACTGTGTGCTGTCCCTGCTCTGACTCACAGCCTGATGCTGCTCTGGGAGGAGAGAAGGTGGGGCTGGACTTGGGGACTTGGCATTCAGAATCCATGGGAATGCTTGGAGACTCTGAGGTGCAATAACACAGGAAGGGAAATCCAAGGCAATGCCCTCACAAAGTGAAAAATGGAATATTGGAATGCCAGAATTCCCAGAATTCCCAGAGTAACTGGGTTGGAAGAGCCCTTCAAGATCATTGAGTCCAACCCAGCTCCAACACCTCAGCTAAATTATCCCAGGATGGTTTGGGTTGGAAGGGACCTTAAACCCCATCCCATCCCATCCCATCCCATCCCATCCCATCCCATCCCATCCCATCCCATCCCATCCCATCCCATCCATTGCCACCCCTGCCATGGCAGGGCCACCTCCCACTGTGCCAGGGGCTGCCAGCCCCAATGCCCAGCCTGGCCTTGGGCACTGCCAGGGCTCCAGGGGCAGCCCCAGCTGCTCTGGCAATTCCAGCCCAGCCCCTGCCCACCCTGCCAGGGAACAATTCCCAATTCCCAAGATCCCATCCAGCCCTGCCCTCTGCCACTGGCAGCCATTCCCTGCCTCCTGGCCCTCCATCCTTGGCCCCAGTCCCTCTGCAGCTCTCCTGGAGCCCCTGCAGGCCCTGCAAGGGCTCTGAGCTCTCCCTGGAGCCTTCTCCTCTCCAGGCTGTAGCAATGGGATCCTAAGCAGAGGCTATGATGCCACTGGATCCCCACACAGTGAGGACTTTCCAACCCTCAGGATGCTCTGATGGCTTCTCCCTCTCCATGAATCCGTGGAAGAGCAGAGGCCATGGCTCCACTGTCTGCAGGAAAACTTATTTCCAGCAAAATGGGAAAAAGCTGGGGAGGTGGGGAGGCAGGAAGAGCAGGGGAGGTGGAGGCTGTAGGGGGAGTTCAGGGAGGAAGGCACCAGGGACCCTCCACAACCTCTGAGCCACCACTGGCTCCCACTTTGATCCCTTCCCACCTCCTGCTGCCCCTCTGTCTGCTCTGGGGTTGTGTTTTACCCAGGGATGGAGGAGCTGGCACAAATAAACACCTTGGGGATGATTTTTTGGAGCTGTGGGGATGTCCCAGCCCAGCAGCAGCCCTGGCCCAGGCTGGTGAGTTCAGGGGGTCACAATCAGTGCCCTGGGCACTCCCAGGGTTTGGGGGGGACTCCAGCAGCATGCTGAAGAATTCATCCTGAAGAATTCATTGTGAAAAATTCACCCTGAAGAATTCACCCTGAATTCTGGTGCTTCCTTCTTTCCCTTGTGGTGGGTTTGGCTGCAAGGCTGGAGGTGCTGCTGTGCTTCCCCTCCCTGCCCCAGTGCTGCCATCAGGACATTCCCAGGGCAATCCTCCACTCATTGCCCATGGAATTCTGCTGTCCTGGGGGCTCCAGTGCCTTCAGGGCACCCAGGAATCTCTCCTGCTGCACAATTTCCTCTGCCCATGGTGCCCCTCTGCACCCAGGAGGGATTTCAAGTGCAAGAAATCTCTTCAGATGTTTTGGGGTTGTTTTCTTTTTTTCTTTTTTCTTTTTTTTTTTTTTTAAGGTTTTCTTTATTCTGAAGTACTTAAACACCCCCCTTGTGAAATCCTTATTATCCTGACTCAGAGCCTCAGCTTTAAGTAGTGCTTTGAATTAAGGGTCTCAAATATGCATTCAGTTTCAGCTTAAAAGGGGTAGTTAATGTATGGTACATAAATAGCTATTATTAAATACATTCACTGGAGATTAACAACTGCTGTGTGTAATGGATACGTGTCTAACTGCTATGATATATACTGAATTTCCCCATTATGGAGCTGCTGGATGTGTGTCTGCTAGAACACAGCACCAATTCCCTGTGAATAATTCAGGAGATGAATTTAGCCTCTCTTTCTGTCTGTGAAACTGCACAATGAATTCATCACTCTGCTCTGATCCCACCCTGGCTCGCAGGAGGCTGCAGGTGGCTCCTGTGGCTGCGCCCAGGGGTGGCAGAGGATCCACTGCCCACATCCAGCTCCAGGGGTGCTGTGCCTGGTGCTGGGTGAGCAGCACGAGCCCTGCTCTGGGCTCAGCATCCCTGAACACCCCTGAGCACCCTCAGCCCTGTGTGTTGAAGATTGCAATGCAAGATGTGTTCCATTACCATCTGTATGGCAGATTATCTTTGTCAAGTGGGCAGTTTGCCTTATCTCTCTCTCTGAGTGACCACAATCACTCCTCCCTCGGGAGGGGACACCTGCTGCTAACAGCTCTGGAATGTCCCTGCATGGCTGATAAGAACTACAGCATCCCATTGGCAGACGGGAGCCCAGAGGGAGGAGCCAAGCATTCCTACCCGGATAGAATCTGGAGATTCTGGAACACCAGCACGGCTTCTGCACTGCATTGCCCAGAGGAACAGCAGCTGCCTCTTGCCCTGGATCTGCAGAGGCAGAGACTGCACCTTTCTCCAGGATCCCTGCTCCAGCAGAACCAGCCCTGGCACTGCAGGAGGGCTGAGCCACAATTCCAATGGTTCTGCTGCCACCAGCCTGACCCACAGGGTGTCAGGCTGGGTTCTGACTCTGGCACTGTTGCTTTAGTTCACTGCATTCTTTATTTTATCCTTTTATTTTCCTTTCCCTATTAAAGAACTGTTATTTCCTGCTCCCATGTTTGTTGCCTGAGAGCCCCTTAATTTAAAATTTACAGCAATTCAGAGGGGTGGGGAGGGTTTACATTCTCCATTTCAGGGGAGGCTCCTGCCTTCCTTAGCAGACACCTGGCTTTCCAAACCAAGACACTGTGCCAGGGGCAGGGGAAGCTGCTGCAGTCATTGAGTCATTAAGGTGGGAAAAGACCTCTCAGATTATCAAGGCCAAGCAAAAATAATTTGATTTATCTGATTAATGCTCGCAGAGCTGGGCAGCCAAAGGATGCTGGGCCTATCAGGGGCTCTTCTGGCTCTTAAAGAGAATTTTCTGGGGGTGCTGGGTCTCTTTTTCTATTTCTGTGCCCAAAGATGCTTGGCAGGACATTTGCTCAGGCAGAGAGGAGAATCAGTGGAGGAAAAACCAAGACTGTGGCTGTAAGCACAGGGAATTGCTCCTCCAAAACCTGTCTGTGTGGGGAGGCTGATGAATGGGATCTTGCCTGAAAGTCACTGGAATATTTCATAGAACCCCAGACTGGTTTGGTTTGGGGGAGGACCTCAAAGCTCATGTTCCACCCCTGCTGTGAGCAGGGACACCTTCCACTGAGAAATCTGGGAAATCAGAGAAATCAGAGGAATTGGAGAAATCAGGGAAATTAGAGAAATCTGAGAAAATGGAGAAATCAGCAAAATTGTTCCTCCCTGTGGCTGTAAGCACAGGGAACTGCTCCTCCAAAACCTGTCTGTGTGAGGAAGCCGATGAATGGGATCTTGCCTGATATTGACTGGAGTATTTAATAGAACTCCAGACTGGTTTGGTTTGGGGGAGAACCTTAAAGCTCATCTTGTTCCACCCCAGCTGTGAGCAGGGACACCTTCCACTGAGAAATCTGGGAAATCAGAGAAATCAGAGAAATTGGAGCAATCACCTCCTTGCCTTGCTCACATTATTGATCCCTCTTGATGCTCCAGGGGTTTTCCCTTCCCTTCCCTTCCCTTCCCTTCCCTTCCCTTCCCTTCCCTTCCCTTCCCTTCCCTTCCCTTCCCTTCCCTTCCCTTCCCAGCTGGCTCAGCCTCACCCAAAGCTCATCCCCAGGGTGGCAGGGGGGACAGGATGCTGGGAGCTGCCTGATGCTTTCCAAAACCTCTCCCAGACATGCCACAGCTCCCTGCTGAGAACACAATGTGCCCACCAGGCCTGTGCTGTCTCCTCCACGAGGCGTAGGGAAAATGAACTCCCTTTCCCCAGCCCAGTTCCCAAAAATAAAATGGGAGCAACGACAACAACAAAAAAAGGATTTGGGATGAAAGTAACTAGCTGAGGCATGTCCTCTGTGCTGGGAAGATCAAGTGCTAATGACGGCTCTGGCACGCTGGTGACAGTTTTGTCTGGTGCCTGTATATATATTTTAGCTGTGAGACCACATGGGAGGCTCTTTATGCAGCCCGAGTGCCTTTGACAGCCGCTGAGAACACATTGGCTCCTCTCTGCTGGCAAAAGCCTGATCCCATTAAAGGCTGTCGATAAAGGGAAGGCAAATGACAGGGGTGCTTGGGAGGAGATGGAGCTGCCACCGCCAATGTCATTACCCAGAGTGAGAAGGAGATTTTGCATGAACACACCGTGTGTTGGCACCAGCATGGGCAGTGTGGAGGGCAGAGCAGAGCCGTGGGCACTGCCACAGAGCCTGGGGCCTGAGCGAGCATCCTTGGTCCTGTGTGAGCATCCCTGGGCCCTGTGAGAGCATCCTCGGTCCTGTGAGAGCATCCATGGCTCTCTGAGAGCATCCCCAGCCCTGTGTGAGCATCCCCAGACCCGTGAGAGCATCCCTGGCTCTGTATGAGCATCCCCGGCCCTGTGAGAGCATCCCCAGCCCTGTATGAGCATCCTCAGCCCTGTGTGAGCATCCTGGGCCCCGTGAGAGCATCCATGGCTCTGTGAGAGCATCCCCAGCCCTGTGAGAGCATCCCTGGCTCTATATGAGCATCCTCAGCCCTGTGTGAGCATCCCAGACCCTGTGTGAGCATCCCTGGCCCTGTGAGAGCATCCCCGGCCCTGTGAGAGCATCCCGGGCCCTGTGAGAGCATCCCTGGCCCTGTGAGAGCATCCCTGGCCTTGGGAGAGCATCCCCAGTGCTGTGAGAGCATCCCCAGCCCTGTGAGAGCATCCCCAGCCCTGTGTGAGCATTCCCAGCCCTGTCTGAGCATCCCTGGTGCTGGGAGAGCATCCCCAGCCCTGTGTGAGCATCCCCAGCCCTGTGTGAGCATCTCCAGCCCTGTGAGAGCATCCCCAGCCCTGTGAGAGCATCCCCAGCCCTGTGTGAGCATTCCCAGCCCTGTCTGAGCATCCCTGGTGCTGGGTGAGCATCCCCAGCCCTGGGTGAGCATCCCCAGCCCTGTGTGAGCATCTCCAGCCCTGTGTGAGCATCCCCAGCCCTGTGAGAGCATCCCCAGCCCTGTGAGAGCATCCATGGCTCTGTATGAGCATCCCCAGCCCTGTGTGAGCATCCCTGGCCCTGTGAGAGCATCCCCAGCCCTGTGTGAGCATCCCCAGACCCGTGAGAGCATCCCTGGCTCTGTATGAGCATCCCCGGCCCTGGGAGAGCATCCCCGGCCCTGTGTGAGCATCCCCGGCCCTGTGTGAGCATCCTGGGCCCCGTGAGAGCATCCCCAGCCCTGTGTGAGCATCCTGGGCCCCGTGAGAGCATCCATGGCTCTGTGAGAGCATCCCCAGCCCTGTGAGAGCATCCCCAGCCCTGTGTGAGCATCCCCAGCCCTGTGTGAGCATCCCCAGCCCTGTGTGAGCATCCCTGACCCTGTGAGAGCATCTCCAGCCCTGTGTGAGCATCCCCAGCCCTGTGAGAGCATCCATGGCTCTGTATGAGCATCCCCAGCCCTGTGAGAGCATCCCCAGCCCTGTGTGAGCATCCCCAGCTCTGTGAGAGCATCCCCAGCCCTGTGTGAGCATCCCCAGCTCTGTATGAGCATCCCCAGCCCTGTAAGAGCATCCCCAGCTCTGTATGAGCATCCCCAGTGCTGTGAGAGCATCCCTGGCCCTGTGAGAGCATCCTCGGTCCTGTGTGAGCATCCCTGACCCTGTGAGAGCACCCCTGGCTCTGTATGAGCATCCCTGGCCCTGTGTGAGCATCCCCAGCACTGTGAGAGCATCCCCGGCCCTGGGAGAGCATCCTGGGCCCTGTGTGAGCATCCTGGGCCCCATGCGAGCATCTCTGGTCCTGTACGAGCATCCCCGGCCCCGCTCCACCAGGGCAGCCAGGGGGACACTGCAGAGCCTGGCAGCAATGGGTGCCAAGCCCGGGTGTCCCCGGGAGCACCAGGGTGACAGGAAGGTGTGTCCCTAGCCAAAGTGTCCCTCGGAGTGCAGAAGTGACAGGAATGTGTGTCCCCAGGGTGTCCCCAGCATGTTCCTGGCAGTGCAGGGGTGACAGGAATGTGTGTCTCCAGCCAGGGTGTCCCTGAGAGTGCAGAAGTGTCACCAGGGTGTCCCTGTGACCGTGCGTGTGACAGCAGTGCTGTGTCCCCAGAGTGCAGGGTGACAAGAGAGCTGTGTCCCCAGCCAGGACAGGGTGTCTCTGGGAGTGCAAGGGTGTCCCCAGGATGTCCCTGGGAGTGCAAGGATGACAGGAATGTGTGTCCTCAGGATGTCCCTGTGAGTGCAACAGTGTCCCCAGGATATCTCTGTGAGTGCAAGGGTGTCCCCAGTGTGTCCCTGTGAGTGCAGGGGTGACAGGAATGTGTGTCCCCAGCCAGGACAGGGTGTCCCTGGGAGTGCAAGGGTGTCCCCAGGATGTCCCTGGGAGTGCAGGGTGACAGGAATGTGTGTCCCCAGGATGTCCCTGGGAGTGCAGGGTGACAGGAATGTGTGTCCCCAGGATGTCCCTGTGAGTGCAAAGGTGTCCCCAGGATGTCCCCGTGAGGGCAGGGGTGACAGGAATGTGTGTCCCCAGCCAGGACAGGATGTCCCTGTGAGTGCAATGGTGTCCCCAGGATGTCCCTGTGAGGGCAGGGTGACAGGAATGTGTGTCCCCAGGGTGTCCTGGTAGTGCAGAGTGACAGGAATGTGTGTCCCCAGGGTGTCCTGGTAGTGCAGAGTGACAGGAATGTCTGTCCCCAGCCGGGTGACAGCAGTGGTGTGTCCCCAGGGCGTCCATCAGGGGGCAGAAATATTTATAAATATGAGATGTCCTCATGGCTTGTACTGCCCTGATCGTCATTACAGGAGCCCACAGGGCAGGAGTGACTTGTTTGGCAGCACAAAGTGGGTCCAAGCAGGGCTGTGGGAAGAATTCCATCACCTGGACCTCTGGACATGTCCCTGAGACAGCTTCCATCATGTCCTGAGGGCTTTGTCACCAGTCACTGATGGAAGGAGTCAACCATGGATATTCCTCACGTCCACAGCCTGGTTTACACCTCCAGGGGATCCCTGCTCAGCTCCTTCAGGCAGCTTGGCACCCAGGGATCCTGAAAACTCTGGAAGGAGTGGTGTGATCACCATCACTCCTCCTGAAAACAGGTTTGGGGCTCACCTGCCCCACAAACCACCTGGATGGAGGTGGATAAGGAGTCTCCAGACCCCGAGTGCCACAGTGACAGGGCTGATAGGTTATAAGGGGGGACACCCCTGTCCCACACACACCCCCAAAGCCCCACTGCCACTTGTCCAAAGGCAGAGTGAGAGTGAGAGACTTGGCCCCAGTTTGAGGTGTCCCAGAAGCCCTCAAGGGGCAGAAAGAAATAGCCCAGAGCCCTCTGAGGAGATCAAAAACCCCAGAGCCCTTCGAGGAGCAAAAGGAAATACCCCAAAACTCATCAAGGTGCCAGGGTGGGGAAGGTGCTGCAAAAACAGATCCCTCAAAGCCCATTGAGGAAGAGAATAAAACCTGTGGAAGAGCATCAATCCCTCTGAGCCCGTTGAGGAGAAACAGCCCAAGATCCATGGAAGAGATTTAATCTCTCAAAGCCCATGGAAGAGCAGAAAGACCCCAAAGCCTGTGGAAGAGCACCAATCCCTCAAAGCCCATTGAGGAACAGAAACACCCCAAAATCCATGGAACAGCATAAAACCCTCAGAGACCATCAAGGAACAGAAACATCCCAAAACCCATGGAAGAGCATCAATCCCTCAAAACCCATCAAGGAGCAGAAATACCCCAAAACCCATGGAACAGCATAAATCCCTCAAAGCCCATCAAGGAGCAGAAAACCCCAAAGCCCATCCCTGAGCCAGACTGGGGCTTGTGCAGCTCTGCCCAGGGAGCAGAAATCCCCCAATTTTCCTGGGTTTCCCTGCATTCTGCTGCCTGCAAGCTTCCTGGAACTGGCAGAATCACATTTTAGGCTCATCATCTCTATTTTTATTTTATTTTTTTTTCATTTTCCTCATGAAAAAAAAAAAAAAAAAAAACAAAAAACCAAAACAGAATCAACCCAATGCCCTTTGCCATCCCTTCCCATCAGCAGTTTCCCCTCTGCATCCCTGGCTCTCGGTTCCCCCTCCTGGAGGCAGAAGCAGGGAAATCTCCAGAGGCGGATTTCCCGGGAGCAGGGGAATTTCCACCAATTTCCACCAATTTCCACCTCCCTAATTTCGGGGGTGCCTTGGAAACTGCGAGGTGCCTCCTCCAGAGCTGCCTGGCAGCCCCTCCTCCCCGGCTCAGCTGCGGCTCCTGACGCCAGCCAGCTGATTAGAGAAGGCAAATGAATTCTTTCATTAGCGGGAGCATTGTTATAATTAGGGGAGAAATTTGGCGCTGATGGCTTTGCTAAAAGGAGAAGATGGAAAACCCATCCTGCTTGATACTGCTTTAAGGCCTCCTTGATTTAAAAAAAAAAAACCAATCCAGAAGTAATAGATGTATATGTGGTGGGGTTTTATATATTATATATAAAACACCACCAAATCTACATATATTTATTTATATATGTATATACATATATATATACACATATATATACACATTTATTTATTTATTTTAATACATTTATTTTATTATATTAATTTAAATATTTATTTTCTAAATTGCTATATTTTATATATATATAAAGATATATATACACATATATATACACATATACACACATATATTTATATACAATACATGTAATATATTTTTGTACATATTATACTGTATCTTTTATATCTTTATTATTATTATATTATTTTTATAATAATATTTTATATCTATTTTATATACCTTAATATATATTGTATATATATTTATTTATATATAATCTCTAAATTTATACACCAGTTATTGTATGGTATATATTTTATATATTTGTATATATATTTATATATAGATTTGTATACACATATTTTTATATAGTTTTATATATTTATATCATTTATATATTTGTATTATATATATATATATACAAATTAGATATAGATATATATATAGATATATATATATATATATATATATATTTGCTGGCCCCTTACTCTTTTTTTTTTGGCCCTTTCGAGTTAATGCCAGTTTTTAATATAAGTAAAAATCATCATTATCATAATTCATGGCAAAAAATAAAATAAATTCAAGAGGTCACAGAGATATTTTGGGAGATGCCGTTGAATCCAAACAAATTGCATTTCCAGCAGCTGGCATTTCCAGCTCCTGCTCAGTCCCGGGCGAGAGGGTGGAGGAAGAAATAAATGGAGAGGCAGAGAGATAAATCGGGAGCAGCAGATCGACGGGTTTATGTAGCATTTTCATGTCTCATTGTTGGGTGCCACGGTGTGAGTTATCTCTGTAATTACAGCCCTCCTGCTCCTGCTGTGTGCTCCAGGAGCCGCAGGGATCCCTGCCTGGAGCTCAGCCAGGAGCCACGTGGGGCAGGGGCTGCAAGCACAGGGACCTCAGGGCCGTGGAGGAGCAGGGATTCCACCCCAGAATCCGTGGAAGAGCAGAAACACCCCAAAGCCCATGGAAGAGCATCAATCCCTCAAAGTCCATCAAGGAGCAGAAACTCCCCAAAATCCACAGAACAGCATAAATCCCTCAAAGCCCATGGAAGAGCAGAAAACCCCAAAATCTGTGGAAGAGCATCAGTCCCTCAAAACCCACTGAGGAACAAAACCACCCCACAACCCACAGAAGATCATAAATCTCTCAAAGCCCATGGAAGAGCAGAAACACCCCAAAACCCTTGGAAGAGCATCAATCCCTCAAAGCCCATGGAGGAACAAGAACACCTTAAAGCTCATGGAGGGACAGAAACTCCCCACAATCCACAGAAGAGCATCAATCCCTCAAAGCCCATGAAAGAGCAGAAACACCCCAAAACCTATGGAACAGTATCAATCCCCCCAAGCCCATCAAGGACCAGAAAAGCCCCAAAATCCATGGAAGAGCATAAATCACTCAAAGCCCATCGAGCTGCAGAAAACCCCCAAAACCTGTGGAAGAGCATAAATCCCTCAAAGACCATGGAAGAGCAGAAAACCCCAAAACCTGTGGAAGAGCATAAATCCCTCAAAGCCCATGGAAGAGCAGAAACACTCCAAACTTCATGGAAGAGCATAAATCTCTCAAAGCCCACTGAGGAACAGGAACACCTCACAGCTCATGGAGGAATAGAAACACCTCAGAATCCATGGAAGAGCACAAATCCCTCAAAGCCCATTGAGGAGCAGCAAACCCCAAAGCCCATCCCTGATCCCGACTGGGGCTTGTGCAGCTCTGTGAGCCCAGATCCCTGCATGGGGACCCCACAGAGTGCCAGGAGCATTCCGGGGTCCCCTCTGGAATTTGAGGGGTACAGGAGGGTCCCAGCAGCACCCAGCTGTCCTACAGGCATTAAATGGGTTGGGTTGGAAGGGACCTTAAATCCCATCCAGTGCCACCCTGAGGGACACCTCCCACCATGCCAGGGTGTGCCAGCCTGGCCTTGGGCACTGCCAGGGCTCCAGGGGCAGCCACAGCTGCTCTGGCAATTCCAGCCCAGCCCCTCCCCACCCTCCTGGAGAGGGACTGGGGTTAAGGGATGGAGGGACAGGAGCGAAGGAATGGCTTCAGATTGGAAAGGGGGATCTTTGGGTGGGATCTTGGGATTTGGGAATTGTTCCCTGGGAGGGGCTGGGCTGGAATTGCCAGAGCAGCTGGGGCTGCCCCTGGAGCCCTGGCAGTGCCCAAGGCCAGGCTGGACATTGGGGCTGGCAGCCCCTGGCACAGTGGGAGGTGGCCCTGGGCTGCAATGAGCTGGCATTGAAGATCCCTTCCCACCCAAACCACTCTGGCATTCCCATTCCTCAATCCAGGATGGAAACCAGCACCAAAAACCATTGCAGCAAATGGAGAAAGGCAAGGAAAGAATGATTTCCTGCATGGTTCCAGGTGCCCCCAGTGCCATTTGCCACAGGGGTTTGTAGCCTGGCAAGGCCTGGTTCGAGAGGTTTGGGCTCTGCCAGGGTGCCCAGAGCAGCTGTGGCTGCCCCTGGAGCCCTGGCAGTGCCCAAGGCCAGGCTGGACATTGGGGCTGGAGCACCTGGCACAGTGGGAGGTGGCCCTGCCATGGCAGGAACAAGATGGGCTTTAAGGTCCCTTCCCACCCAAACCTTCTGGGATTCTATGATAATATTTTGGGATTTTATCATATTCTATGATAATATTTTGGGATTTTGATCTTCAAATCACTTTTTTTGTGTGTGTGTGTGAGATCTCCTGTGTTGAGGCTTCACCTCTCCAAATCCCTGCACTCTGAACCCCTGGTGGCTCTTTGGGTGTGGTGGGGAGGGGTCTCCTTCCCTTCTGCCAAGGATGGGGAGGGCAGGATCCCTGAAAAGCCAATTTTTGGGAGCTCTGTGTGCCACATGCACCATCAGAGCTGCTCACCCATGGCTGTGAGCTGGACTCAGGCTGGCACCAGCCCTGTGGTCCATCTGCTGGAGGCTGGGACGGGGAGAAGCTCTGTGGTGGCTCCAGCTGTGTCCCTGTGTGACACCTGAGGCCAGGTGAGGAGAATTGCTGATGCCTCAGCCTGCTCCAAGGATTCCACCACAGCCTGTCCTGGAAAATCAAGCACCTTCAGCAGCTCAGCCTCCCTCCTAAAGCTTATTTCAAAGTATTCATCTCTCTGAAATGTTTAATTATAATTACCTTAAATTTCAAAACAAGAGGTCATCTGAACTGGAAAATAGATTGGTTTTTTTCCTTCTCCTTTGAGAATGTCAAAACACTTCATTTTGACAAATTCTGAACCCATTCCAAATTCTTTTCTGACTCAATAAATTAATCAAAACCGACCTCCTCTTAAAAGAAGTGTCAGTTTTGGAAAAATCAGCATTTTTTCAGTGGAAAAAACCACAATTCATCCAGAAATTACTTTGACTTCTTGTCTCTGTGTGTCTCCTGTGCTGCGTTCCCAGTAACTGTGATCCTGCTGGATTAATTACTCTGGGCAAGGAAACAAAATCAGGAACAGCACCTGAGTGGGAAACTTTTCTTTTTCAGATTCAGAGATAAGTTTAGAACATTTCTCTTTTTGTTTACTTCTGCAAGTCTGAGGCTGAGTAAACTTCATGGTGGGGTGGCCCTTGGGAGGTTTCTCTGCTGCAACCTGTGACCCTTGAAATTCCCACCTTCCCAGCCAGCCTGAGCTCTCTGCTCATTCCCATTTCCCCAAAAACCAGGTGCCAGCTACCCTGCCTTTAAATATGGATTTATTGCTGGTGCAGTCCAGGAGGTGCCTTAAAAACATCCCTCACCTCACTGAGGGATCCAAATGGGAGCAGACCCTGCTCCAAGATCCACAAATGAGTCTGGAATAACTTCACCAACTCCATTCCCAGCAGGAATGTGATGGGGGAGTGAAAGTGGAGTTTATAGGAAAGCTCTGGATTCAGAGAATCACGGAATCCCAGAATGGGTTGGGATGGAAGAGACCTCAAACCCCACCCAGTGCCACCCCAGCCATGGCAGGGCCACCTCCCACTGTGCCAGGTGCTGCCAGCCCCAATGCCCAGCCTGGCCTTGGGCACTGCCAGGGCTCCAGGGGCAGCCACAGCTGCTCTGGGCACCCTGGCAGAGCCCAAACCTCTCGAACCAGGCCTTGCCAGGCTACAAACCCCTGTGGCAAATGGCACTGGGGGCACCTGGAACCATGCAGGAAATCATTCTTTCCTTGCCTTTCTCCATTTGCTGCAATGGTTTTTGGTGCTGGTTTCCATCCTGGGTTGAGGAATGGGAATGCCAGAGTGGTTTGGGTGGGAAGGGATCTTCAATGCCAGCTCATTGCAGCCCAGGGCCACCTCCCACTGTGCCAGGTGCTGCCAGCCCCAATGTCCAGCCTGGCCTTGGGCACTGCCAGGGCTCCAGGGGCAGCCCCAGCTGCTCTGGCAATTCCAGCCCAGCCCCTGCCCACCCTGCCAGGGAACAATTCCCAATTGCCAAGATCCCATCCAGCCCTGCCCTCTGCCACTGGCAGCCATTCCCTGCCTCCTGGCCCTCCATCCTTGGCCCCAGTCCCTCTGCAGCTCTCCTGGAGCCCCTTCAGGCCCTGCAAGGGCTCTGAGCTCTCCCTGGAGCCTTCTCCTCTCCAGGGCAGCACCCCCAGCTCTCCCAGCCTGGCTCCAGAGCAGAGGATTTGGGATCAAAGGCTCCCCAGAGCTGCACTGGGAGAGCATTCCAGGAGAATTCCAGCTGGATCCAGGCAAAGCCATGAGGGGGGAGCCCCCAGTCTGACCGGGGTGCAGTGATGCCACCCACGCCCTGTTTATGTCACTGGTGTACATGATGGGGCTGCAGAGGTTTGTGGCAGCTGGACAGAGTTGCCACTGTTTTTAGGCTGCCACTGGCACTGGAATGTAAGAATTATTCCCTCCCTGAGGAATCCAGCCAGAGTGGGATGGCAGTAATTTACTGAGGAAATGCTGCTCTGCTCTCCCTGGGGCAGCACAAAGCAAACACAAACCCTGCGAGTGCTGGGGGCGCCCCAGGTGTGAACAGAGCAGCAGAGCTGGGGTGGCAAAGGCCGAGCAGCACAGGGGCATGGGCTGGACCCTGCTGCCAGCCCAGGAAAGCTCCCCCAGCAGGGCCAGCCTGGCTCCCCTGGCTGCCAGAAGGGCTGAGCTCTGTGCTGGGACTGCACAGTCGGGGATAGGACGGTGGGGATGGACAGAGAGCAGAGATCTCTGCAGCCAGGGCTGGAACTTGGGGTTTATTGCAAAGGGCCTGGGTGCAGGGCCCTGCTGGGAGCTGCCAGCCACAGCTCAGAGCAGGCCTGAGAGAAGAGCCCCAAAGAGACCCAAAAAACCGGGAAGTTCCCATTCCAATGCCATCAATCTTCTTCTGTGTTGAATATTCTAATTCTCACTAACCAATCTAGTCCAAGATACAAATCCTACAGCATTTCCATACAGCCTATAAGAATCATTCCATTACCACACTGGGTTACATTTTCAACCCTACAAACTCCTCTTTGGGCCCTTCTGCCAAGCTGGCAGGGTCTGCTCTGAGCCTTGGGCCTGTCTGCAAGCAGAGGGGATTGTTTGATCAAAAGGGGATCACCTTCAGCTGGCCATGCCATTGTTTTCCAGTTGTTCAGGAACTGAGGGATCTCAAAGCTTGCTTTCATTTCAATCTCACTTAGAGTTTCCATATTCTCAACATCTTTTGCCAGGCAATCACATTTATGAGGCTTTCCTGGTTCATCTTCCCCAGCACAGACCCCAGGTGACCCTGGGACAGCAGAGGGAGGCTCTGCCATGGTGTGGGGCCCCTGGGTGTCCTAGAGCAAAGGGGACGTGTCTGCCCTGCACCCCTGCCCCCCCAGGGTCCCACCTGCCTGCACTTGAACCGAGCCCCCCCAATTCCCACAGGACCCCCACCTCTGCTGGGCTGCTCCAATCAGCTCCGGGAACACAAATCCTGACAGGCACCGCAGGCACCTCTCAATGAAGTTGCCATAGTTACTGGTGCCTCACAGCAGCCACCGAGCTCATTAAAATGATTTGAATGGCTACCCCATCATCAAGGCATGGGGGGGAGCTCTGGAGGGGAGGGAGCCCCGGGCTGGGATGGGCTCCAGCAGGAGGGTGGAGAGAGCTGCATCCAGAGCCTTCACAGCCCCATCCAGAGCCTGCCCAGCCCCATCCAGAGCCTGCTGAGCTCCAGAGCCTTCACAGCCCCATCCAGAGCCTGCCCAGCCCCATCCAGAGCCTTCACAGCCCCATCCAGAGCCTGCCCAGCCCCATCCAGAGACTGCTGAGCTCCAGAGCCTCCAGAAATCCATCCAGAGCCTTCACAGCCCCATCCAGAGCCTGCTGAGCTCCATCCAGAGCCTTCACAGCCCCATCCAGAGCCTGCCCAGCCCCATCCAGAGCCTGCTGAGCTCCAGAGCCTTCACAGCCCCATCCAGAGCCTGCCCAGCCCCATCCAGAGCCTTCACAGCCCCATCCAGAGCCTGCCCAGCCCCATCCAGAGCTTGCCCAGCCCCATCCAGAGCCTGCCCAGCCCCATCCAGAGCCTTCACAGCCCCATCCAGAGCCTGCTGAGCTCCAGAGCCTCCAGAAATCCATCCAGAGCCTGCCCAGCTCCATCCAGAGCCCTCACAGCCCCATCCAGAGCCTGCTGAGCTCCAGAACCTGCCCAGCCCCATCCAGAGCCTGCCCAGCCCCATCCAGAGCCTGCCCAGCTCCATCCAGAGCCTGCTGAGCTCCAGAACCTTCACAGCTCCAGAACCTGCCCAGCCCCAGAAGCTTCACAGCTCCACCCAGAGCCTGCCAAGCTCCAGAACTTTCACAGCTCCATCCAGAGCCTGTCCAACCCCAGAACCTGCCCAGCTCTGGGACCTGCCCAGCTCCAGAACCTTCACAGCTCCATCCAGAGCCTCTCCAATTCCAGAACCTGCCCAGCTCCAGAACCAGCCCAGCATCAGACCCTGCCCACCTCCATCCAGAGCCTGCCCAGCTCCAGAGCCTGCCCAGCTCCATCCAGAACCTTCACAGCTCCATCCAAGGCCTGTCCACCTCCAGAGCCTGCCCAGCTGCAGGACCTGTCCAGTGCCAGAGCCTGCCCAGCTGCAGGATGTGCCCAGCTGCAGGACCTGTCCAGTGCCAGAGCCTGCTCAGCTCCATCCAGAACCTTCAAAGCTCCATCCAAGGCCTGCCCAGCTCCAGAACCTGTCCAGCTGCAGAGCCTGCCCAGCTCCAGAACCTGTCCAGCTCCAGAGCCTGCCCAGCTGCAGAGCCTGCTCAGCTCCATCCAGAACCTGTCCAGCTCCATCCAAGGCTTGCCCAGCTCCAGAGCCTGCCCAGCTGCAGAGCCTGCCCAGCTCCATCCAGAACCTTCACAGCTCCATCCAAGGCCTGCCCAGCTCCATCCAGAGCCTGCCCAGCTCCAGAGCCTGCCCAGCTCCATCCAGAACCTTCACAGCTCCATCCAAGGCCTGCCCATGTGCAGGCCGTGCCCAGGTGCAGGCAGCAGCCCAGGACAGAGCTGTGGGGTCAGAGCTGGCCCAGCGCAGGGCAGTGGCTCCACCCTGTCCTGCAGGAAGGTGGGCACTGGGCTGCCCTGCCAGGGTCTCCTCCCCAGCATCCCCCCGTGGCTGAGGTGTGAGCTCATGGTGCCCTGGGCATGCCTCACACCTCCTGCAAGGCTGCTTACCCCTGCCCCACTGCCCCATGGCCTCCAGCAGCTGATGCTGGGCCAGCAGAGTCGTTTGAGACAGGGGCTGGAGCCTTCCTCCTCTTTCAACCCATATTGTACAAAGTGCTGCGTTAAAAACCAAAAAAACCAAAAGACCCACAAAAACCAAAACAAATATATATATATCTAAAATATCTATCTATCTATCTATCTATCTATCTATCTATCATATCTATTTTATCTATAATATCTATCTATCTAAAATATCTATCTATAATATCTATCTATCTATCTATAATATCTATCTAAAATATCTATCTATTCATCATATCTATCTATCTATCAATCATATCTATCTAAAATATCTATCTATATATAATATCTATCTATCATATCTATCTATCTATCTATCTATATCTATCTATCTATCTATCTATCTATCTATAATATCTATCTATCTACTATCTATCTATCTATCTATCTATCTATCTATCTATCTATCTATCTATATCTGTATCTATATCTCCTCCTTTGGGTTCACCCAAAACATTCATCCAAAATAAGGCTTCATCCTCTTTTATTTCTTTTTGTGGTTTTTTTTGGTTTTGTTTTCTTTTTCTTTTTACTATGACAGGGCTGTGAAGAACAAGTATTTTGGGGTTTAGCTGAAAATCAAGCAGTTTCAAGAAAAGAGAAAAAAAAAAAAAGGATTAAAATTATCATGGAATACTACAGGAAGAAAACAAAAAAAAAGACTGAAAACATCCTGCTAAAGAGCCTCAGGGTTTTTTTAGGCACTTTTTCTCCAGGAAGAAGGACACTGGGGCATTCCTGTGAGGGTGAGGGCCCTGCTGGCTGTGTGAGCATTGCGGGAGGGGAGGCAGGATGCTCCCAGAGGAGGAGGAGGAGGAGGAGGCTCCGTGCTCCCAGGGAGGGCCGGCTGCTGGGAGATGAGGGATTCCCAGTTCCCTCTGCTGGTCACCTGTGCCAGGAGCCCTTCCCGGGACAGCGACCCTCCCCATCAATCCCGGGACAGCGACCCCTCCCCATCCATCCCGGGACAGCGACCCCTCCCCATCAATCCCGGGACAGCGACCCCTCCCCATCAATCCCGGGACAGCGACCCCTCCCCATCCATCGGGGACAGCGACCCCTCCCCATCAATCGGGGACAGCGACCCCTCCCCATCCATCCCGGACAGCGACCCCTCCCCATCAGTACCAGGACAGCGACCCCTCCCCATCCATCCCAGGACAGCGACCCCTCCCCATCCATCCCGGGACAGCGACCCCTCCCCATCAATCCCAGGACAGCGACCCCTCCCCATCAATCGGGGACAGCGACCCCTCCCCATCCATCCGGGACAGCGACCCCTCCCCATCTATTGGGGACAGCGACCCCTCCCCATCCATCGGGGACAGCGACCCCTCCCCATCAATCCCAGGACAGCGACCCCTCCCCATCAATCGGGGACAGCGACCCCTCCCCATCAATCCCGGGACAGCGACCCCTCCCCATCAATCGGGGACAGCGACCCCTCCCCATCCATCCCCGTCCCCAGAGCCAGCCCAGGTGTAATTCCTTCCTTTCCTTCCCCCATCCCATCCCGGCTGCCCAGGCCGTGGGGAGAGGGGCAGAGCAGAGCCCTGAGCACCCCCAGCCCCAGCTGGGTGCTGAGGTGGCATCTGGGACCTTCCAACGCTGGAAGCAGTGAGCTGAGTGCTCCAGGGACAGCTGCCATGCCGTGGAGCTGGGCTGTCCCTTGTCCCTTGTCCCCAGAGGATGCTGCCATGGAGCTGGGCTGTCCCTTGTCCCCAGAGGATGCTGCCATGGAGCTGGACTGTCCCTTGTCCCTACAGGATCCCAGAGGATGCTGCCATGGAGCTGGGCTGTCCCTTGTCCCTTGTCCCCAGAGGATGCTGAGCCATGGAGCTGGGCTGTCTCTTGTCCCCAGACGATGCTGCCATGGGGCTGGGCTGTCCCTTGTCCCCAGAGGGATGCTGTGCCATGCTGGGGTCCCTCAGGGCTCCTCAGATCTGCTCTGGTGTTTCCCCACATCGTGGGAGCACCAGGGGCAGCTCCCCACAGCCCCCGAGCTCCAGCCCCTGCCCCTCGCTGTGCAGAGCTCTCAGGGTACAGGGATAATCTTTTACTCTTCAGCACAAATAATTTATTACATTAAAATAACGTTTTTAAAAAATGAGTACTTTGGGAATAATTCAGGCTCGCCTGCGGAGGCATTTTTCAAAGTGCCATAATAGGCACTTAGAAATGGGTGGTTATTTTTATTCTCCCAGCCTGTCAAGAAGCTGATGGATCGAATTGGCTGATGACAAGGCAGCTGAGTGCTCATAGACGGAGACCACAGCGGGAACACGGAGCCTGTTACAAATGAGCAGCCAGCCCAGGCTGGAGCCTCCCAGAGCTCTGCAGCTCTGCACGGGGCCCTGCCACCCCTGCGGTGACAGTGACCTGGGCAGGGATGGCCTGGAGGGCACAGAGAGCCCTCAGCCCTGCCCAGCCCTGTACAGGGGCCCTGCCACCCCTTGGTGACAGTGACCTGGGCAGGGATGGCCTGCAGGGCACAGAGAGCCCTCAGCCCTGCCCAGATCTGTACAGGGGCCCTGCCACCCCTTGGTGACAGTGACCTGGGCAGGGATGGCCTGGAGGGCCACCACAGGGGTGGTCACAGAGAGCAGGCAGCCCTGCCCAGCTCCCAGCACTGCCACCCCTGTGCCCCACAGCTCTGTGGCACTGCCCCTGCCCTGCCCACCTTGGGGAGTGACCCTGGGCTGGGGGAATAACCCTGGGCTGGAGAGATAATCTTGGGCTGGTGGAATAACCCTCAGCTGGTGGAGTAACCCTGGGCTGGGGAAATAACCCAAGGCTGGAGGAGTAACCCTGTACTCATGGAGTAACCCTGAGCTAGTGGAATAACCTTGGGCTGGGAGAATAACCCTGGGCTGGAGAGATAACCCTGGTGTTGGGGAAATGACCCTGGGCTGAGGGAGTAACCCTGGGGTGGAGGAATGACCCTGGGCTGGGGGAATAACCGTGGGCTGGTGGGATAACCCTGGAGTGGAGGAATAACCCTGGGGTGGGGGAATGACCCTGGGCTGGTGGAGTAACCCTGTACTCATGGAGTAATCCTGAGCTAGTGGAATAACTCTGACCTAGTGGAAATGACCCTGGTCTGGAGGGATAATCTTGGGCTGGAGGAGTAACCCTGGGCTGGTGGGGTAACCCTGGGCTGGAGGAACCACTCTTGGCTTGTGGAACTGTCCTGGACTGGAGGGATAACCCTGGGCTGGAGGGGTAACCCTGGGCTGGGGGAATGACCCTGAGATGGGGAATGACCCTGGGCTGGAGGGGTAACCCTGGGGTAACTCTCAGCTCTTGGAACTCTCCTGGGCTGCTGGAATGACCCTGGGCAGGGCTGCTGGGGCAGAATCTGCTCAGCAGAGGCTTGGCAGGGCTGCTACAGACCTGGTCCTGAGGGTGTGAGGCAAATCCATTCCTTAAGGGCTTAATTTGTCCCAGCCAGTCATTCCTGCATCCCTCCAGCCATTCCTGCATCCCTCCAGACATTCCTGCATCCCTCCAGCCATTCCTGCATCCCTCCAGCCCTGCCTGCATCCCTCCAGCCATTCCTGCATCCCTCCAGCCATTCCTGCATCCCTCCAGCCCTGCCTGCATCCCTCCAGCCATTCCTGCATCCCTCCTGCCATTCCTGCATCCCTCCAGCCATTCCTGCATCCCTCCAGCCCTACCTGAGCCAGGCTGCAGCCCTGGGGATGCTGAGAACCTGCAGCAATTGCTGAGGGGCTCTCAAGAGGTGCGGGAGGGGAGCCTGGAGAATGATGGATATTCTGGGGGGCTCCAGCCCTGTGTTTCACCCACTGACCAGGGTGGACAGTGGATATTCTGGAGGGAGCTTTGGGACCCTCTAATGCTGTTTTTTACCCCACTGAGTAAGGGTGGATGATGGATATTTTGGGATATTTTAGGACTCCATAATCCCATTCTCACCCACTGGGCAGGGTGGACAATGGATATTTTGGGATATTTTAGGACTCCATAATCCCATTCTCACCCACTGGGCAGGGTGGACAATGGATATTTTGGGATATTTTAGGACTCCATAATCCCATTCTCACCCATTGGGCAGGGTGGACAATGGATATTTTGGGATATTTTAGGACTCTCTAACCCCAATCTCACCCACTGGGCAGGGTGGATGATGGATATTTTTGAGGAAGCTTTGGGACCCTCTAATGCTGTTTTTTACCCCACTGGGCAGGGTGGATGATGGATATTTTGGGATATTTTAGGACTCTCTAATCCCGTTCTCACCCATTGGGCAGGGTGGACAATGGATATTTTGGAATATTTTAGGACTCTCTATTCCCATTCTCACCCACTGGGCAGGGTGGATGATGGATATTTTGGGGTAAAAGACACAGAACCCTCTAATCCTGTTCTCACCCACTGGGCAGGGTGGATGATGGATATTTTTGAGGAAGCTTTGGGACCCTCTAATGCTGTTTTTTACCCCACTGAACAAGGGTGGACAATGGATATTTTGGGATATTTTAGAACTCTCTAATCCCATTCTCGCCCACTGAGCAAGGGTGGATGATGGACATTTTGGGACATTTTAGGACTCCATAATCCCGTTCTCACCCACTGGGCAGGGTGGACAATGGATATTTTTGAGGAAGCTTTGGGACCCTCTAATGCTGTTTTTTACCCCACTGGGCAGGGTGGATGATGGATATTTTGGGATATTTTAGGACTCCATAATCCCATTCTCACCCACTGGGCAGGGTGGACAATGGATATTTTGGGACATTTTAGGACTCCATAATCCCATTCTCACCCACTGGGCAGGGTGGATGATGGATATTTTGGGATATTTTAGGACTCCATAATCCCGTTCTCACCCACTGAGCAGGGTGGACAATGGATATTTTTGAGGAAGCTTTGGGACCCTCTAATGCTGTTTTTTACCCCATTGGGCAGGGTGGACAATGGATATTTTGGGATATTTTAGGACTCCATAATCCCGTTCTCACCCACTGGGCCGGGTGGACGATGGATATTTTGGGATATTTTAGGACTCCATAATCCCATTCTCACCCACTGAGCAAGGGTGGACAATGGATATTTTGGGATATTTTAGGACTCTCTAATCCCAATCTCACCCACTGAGCAGGGTGGATGATGGATATTTTGGGACATTTTAGGACTCCATAATCCCGTTCTCACCCACTGGGCAGGGTGGACAATGGATATTTTAGGATATTTTAGGGCTTTCTAATCCCTTTCTCCCGCACTGAGCAGGGTGGGCAGGCAGCCCCAGCAGCACATTGGGATTTCTGGGGGTGGCAGTGGGAGCTGCCACATGTGGGGCTGCTCAGACTGCACCCACCCTGCTGGCCCAGCAGCTCCTGCTCATTCCCAGCCCTTCCAAGCCAAACTCCAGTCCCTGCCTTGGGGAGGAATCCCTGCTGCAGACACAGAGCTGCTGCTCTGTGCAGTTCAGGCTCTTCTCTGATGCTCCAGCCCCTCAAAGCCTGGCTGGCTGTGGGAGAAATGAAAAGAAACATGACTTTGAATTTCAGAGCCCAGAAGTGGCAGCATCTCCCTCTCTCACAGCCCCCTGCCTGCAGATTCAAAGCTCTCCTGAGGCTCATGAATTGATTGCCTGTTCTGGGAGGCAGGGAAGGTTTACAGGCTCTTCTCCACCCCTCAGTGGCCCAGAGCTGGCAGGATCCGTGCCCAGGGTGGTATCAAGAGCCAGAGGCAGAGCTGACAACTCAGTAACTCTCTGTTCTTCTTCCTCCCACTCCATCCTTTAAACGTCCCAGTTTCCTCAGGAGCTGGGGTAAGGTGAGGGAAAAAAACACACCTGGGATTTTTCTGACAGCTTTGCTTCCTTTGGAGAGCATTTCAGGTTCTGAGAATCTCATTCCTCTGCAGTGCAGCCTGGATGTCACCCCTGGCTGGCCCTGCTGTCCTGCAGGGTCACAGGGAGCACACTCACACCTGCCCAGAGCCTTCATCTCATCCCCATCTCCCTGATCCAATTAGACACAGCGAGTCCCTGTGACCCTCTCTGGTTTGAAAAGCCTCATTCTGTTGGGCTTTTGCTGTTTCAGAGCCCCTCTCCCTCCTGGCTGAGTGGGGGGGCTGGAAGGGTCAGGGTGGGACGTGTCCTGCAGCTCAGGGGGGACAGGGCAGAGCTGCTGCCCTGGGCCACAGCAGCCCCTTCCCTGCTACAGGGGCAGGTGAGGGGATTCACACACTCAGAGCTTTCCTGCTTTGAGTGAGTATCCCACGGGGGAGGCACCTCTGCAACAAGGCAAGCGTCCCACGGTGTCCCCAGAGGGGCCCCAGGAGCTGGAGGGACATGTCCCCCTGTTCTTCTAAGTTCCTCTAAGCATTCTGAGGTTTACATTCTTGTAATGAACGTTCTCACACAGTTTTATGTAAATAATTATTGTTTTACATTCTTTTCTGGAGGAGGAGAAATCTGATAAACTGTTGGTTAGTCCAGTGTCATTGGAGAGGTGGCACTGTCACCCTCCAATCCACTGTCACTTTTGGAAATCTATAAAGGGTGGAGTCAGAAATTAAACTTCCCTTCTTTTACCTTGGAGGCTCCAATGTCTGTGTCATTTTATTTTGTGTCCTATGGTGACAGGGACAGGCCAAGGAATGGCTTCAAACTGCCAGAGGACAGGGTTAGGTTTATATGGGGATGGAACTGTTGAATGCCCCTGCATGGCTGATAAGAACTACAGCATCCCATTGGCAGATGGGAGCCCAGAGGGAGGAGCCAAGCATTCCTACCCAGATAGAATCTGGAGATTCTGGAACACCAGCACGGCTTCTGCACTGCATTGCCCAGAGGAACAGCAGCTGCCTCTTGCCCTGGATCTGCAGAGGCAGAGACTGCACCTTTCTCCAGGATCCCTGCTCCAGCAGAACCAGCCCTGGCACTGCAGGAGGGCTGAGCCACAATTCCAATGGTTCTGCTGCCAGCAGCCTGACCCACAGGGTGTCAGGCTGGGTTCTGACTCTGCCACTGTTGCTTTAGTTCACTGCATTCTTTATTTTATCCTTTTTTTTTTCCTTTCCCTATTAAAGAACTGTTATTTCCTGCTCCCATAATTTTTGTTGCCTGAGAGTTCCTTAATTTAAAATCTATAGCAATTTGGAGGGGGGGGGGGGTTCATTTTCTCCATTTCAGGGGAGGCTCCTGCCTTCCTTAGCAGGCACCTGTCTTTCCAAACCAAGACAGATTTTTGTGAGGGTGTGAGGCCCTGGCACAGCGTGCCCAGAGCAGCTCTGGGGGAGCCTCAGTCACTCTGGAAGCTCCTGCTCTTCTTGCACTTCCCTAAACCTTGTGACAACATGGGACAAGGGCTTGTCCATGAAAATTCCAGCCCTGCAGGGCTCTGAGAGGGCAGAGCAGGATGGTGAGTGGTGCTGGGGGATTGCCTGGGGAAGAAACAGCTCTGGAGTGACCTTAGAGGGGCTTTGGGTACCTGAAGGGAGCTGACAGGAGAGCTGGAGAGGAACTTCTTACAAGAGGAGGTAGGAACAGGACAAGGGGGAATGGATTCAAACTGAGAGTAGGTTTACATTGGACACTGGGGATAAATCCTTCCCTGGGAGGGTGGGCAGGCCCTGGCACAGCTCTGGCTGCCCCTGGATCCCTGGAAATGCCCAAGGCCAGGCTGGGTATGGGGGCCTGGAGCAGCCTGGGATGGTGGGAGGTGTCCCTGCCATGGCAGGGGTAGGACAGGATGAACTTTAAGGTCCTTCCAACCCAAGCCAAACCATTTTATGATTCTACGAGAAGAGACCACAGGCAGGAAAGGAGCTCTGCTGAGTGCTGAGCACAGCAGCTCTCACTCAGTGTAAGGCAAAGGCAGGATGCTGGGCAGAGCAGCTGAGGGCAGCTTCCTCCAGGATCCTGCTGTGGTTACTCAGATGAGCAGCCTGGATCAATGCTGGCGTGGCCTCCAGCAGAGCAGCACAGCTCCAGGAGAGCAGCACATTGGCCAAAGAGCAGTAAAACATCCCTGGAGCAGAGCAGGCTCTGGGTTTGCAGACTCAGAGGAGCCATGGGCAGAGCTCAGGTGTGTCCTTGTCACCACCTGGCTGTGCTGGCAGCCCCTGGGGACACTGACAGCCAGGGCAGCTCAGGCTGGAGATCAGGGCAAGGTTCCTCCCCCAGAGGGTGCTGGCACTGCCCAGGTGTAGTAAATGCAGTGACCCCAACTCTGGGAAGAACAATGCATCTGACTCTATTGATTCAGAAGGCTAAAATATTATATTATATATATTATATTATATTATATTATATTATATTATATTATATTATATTATATTATATTATATTATATTATAATTATATTGCATTATATTGCATTATACTGCATTATATTGTATTGTATTGTATTGTATTGCATTATATTGCGTTATATTGCATTATATTGTATTTATAATATAAGAATGTAATAATAATATAAAATAATATAATGTAATATAATGTAATATAATATATTGTATATATCATATACATTTGATATATACAATATATGATATATATTTGATATTATATATCAAATTAATATATATATAATAATATAATGTAATAAAATAGAAAATAATATAGAAATAATATATAATAAAATAATAATAATGATATATAAATAATGTAAAAATAGAAAATAATATAGAATAATATAATATATAATATTATATTGTATATAATAAAATAATAAATTAGCCTCCTAAGAACATGGAGTCAGATTCTCAATTCCTCCTCCATCTGGGGAACTCAGACAATACCACAGGACCCCTGCATGGGCACTCAGAGAGGGCACAGAGCTGTCCCTGTCCCTTGCAGATGGAGCCTTTGTCACCATCCCTGTGCCTGAGGGAGGCTGAGGAGCCTGGGCTGAGGCTGCAGTGAGTGGATGAACATGAGATGCCTCCAGGCACTCCCACAGTAGATGCAAACACGTGGGCTCAGGCCCCCATTTCTCCAGCCAGCGAGTGCAGGCAGAACAGCCCATGGGCTCTGCTTCAAACAGGATCTGAAATATCCTCCTAGCAGAGTTTTCCAGAAATAAATGAATTGTCTGAGGACTGGAAGCAAGGGAGGAATTAACAGATGGAGAGCTGCAGCTACAGCTGCAGCATCACCCTGTGATGCCCCAAGGAAGAGGCTCTGATGTGCCTCTGTCCCTGTCACCTCTTCCCCAAGCTCTTGTGGGTCAGAGCAGTGAAGTCTCACCCTCTTTGCCACTGGGTTTTGCAATAAGGGAAGGGGAATTGCTTTCTCCAGGCAGCTGGATCAGGGCATTCCCAGCAAAGGCCTCCCTCATGGGATGCTCACAGCTCCAAGAAGCAGCTGCCGGGAGTGGGGCTTTGTTCTTCACCTGGCCCACATTGTTGTCTCTCTATGCTCCAGTCTGCAACTGTTCAGGTGTTCAGCTGCTCAGTTCTCAGGTGTTCTCTGCAACAGTCTGCAACTGTTCAGGTGTTCAGCTGTTCAGTTCTCTGGTATCTTTCCTGTCCAGGATGTTATTTGTGCCTCCAGAAGCTCCTTTAGAGGATAATCTGTCTCCCAGGTGGTTGGGAGCAGGGACAGAAGCAGAACCAGTCCAAAACACACATTCCCACCTTTATATCCAAGGTTTGGGGCTGGCTCAGGCTGGGGCTGTGGGTGTTCAGCCCATTTCAGTAATTTGGGTGTGAAACCTTATTTCTGGGTGTTTGATGAGGGTTTGTCAGCAAAGTGCTCTCGTTCCCAGGCTGTGAGGTGGAAGCCCGTGAAGAGGAGCCCTCCTGGAGGCAGGTGTGACCCCAAGATGTCCTTCTGCCCACGAATGGAGTCCCTGGACGTGGCCCAGTGGATCTGGATGCCCTTCACTGCCTCAGTGTCCCCCTGAGAGCTGCCTGTGCTGTCCTCAGTGTCCCTGGGCTCCCTTCACCTGCTGGCACAGGTGAGGGGTGCCCCAAGGCCCAGCCCCGGGCACCCCCTGATGCCTCCGCTCCTGTGGGGCTTCCACACTCCCCACAGCTGCCTCTGCCCCACACAGAGCAAAAATCTGCCCCAGAGGGTGTCCAGGACAGCCCTCCTCAATGGGAGACCTGCCCTGGGCATCTCCTGGTGGGGGAAGATGGTGAAGGTGCCTCCTCCAGGAAAAACAACAGTGAGAAAAGAGGAAACACGTATCAAATCTGGCAGTTTCAGCTCTTTTGCAGGAGAAGTGTAAAGCACCTTTGAATTGTGGTCACACAAACACCCAGGACTGACCAAAAGGGGCTTCTGCCACCAGCCTCATCCCCGGTCCCTCTGCTCCAGGTGGGAGGACTCAATCCACCTTCATTCCTCTGTGTTTTCCCACAGCTTGGATTTTTCCCACTGGCCTGAATGCCAGAATGGCCTTGGGGGTCTGGGGGAGCCTTGCTGGCATCAGGAGCTGTCTGGAGTCCCCCAGCAGTGTGAGAGCCCCTCCAAGTCACTCATCCCTGCCTGAGGTATGGCTGGGTGAGCTGAGTCCATCCCAGAGATCACCGAGGATTAGGGGTTATTCCGGGGCTGTTTTGGGATCCTTGGCCATCAAATCTTCCCTCTTGTCACGAGCTGAGTCTGAGGGATGGGAGAGGATTGGGGGACTCTGGGTGCTTTAGGAACAGGGCAGTGAATTGCTGAAGGTTAACTCAGCACCTTCAGGGCCTTCAAAGGAGCATCCTTCCTCCTGAAAATACAAAACCAGGTTGGAAAAGGGACCTACCAGCCCAGCTCCACCCTGGAGGGCATCCAGTGTAGCTGAGGGGGGCCCTGAGTGGCCACTGGGCCAAAGAAGACCGGTCACATCCCTGGGGACAGGGATGCAAAGCTTTCCTGTGCTTCCAAATATGCACCAAAGCCAGCCTGGGGGCTCAGGGTGTGAGGGCAGCTGTCCCTCGAGCTCTCGGTGTCCCCACAAAGCTGACCTGGCCAGGACCTTGGCTCCAGCTTGAGCAAAGACCGGGGATGGGACAGGGGGATTGGTTCCTGGCTCTTCTCCATCCTGGGGCACCAAACTGCCCCTTTCAGGCTCTGCCAAGCTCGCCCTCCTCGTGTCCCAGGAGCCCTCAGCTGGGAATGCCCCAGGAGGTTCCCCCACTTTCCCCAGGTGTTTGGCTCCTGCTGAAGCCCAGACCCCACCTTGCTCCCAGGCTGGCCAAGGGTGCCGAGGACACCCGGCACCTTCTGGGCACCGAGGTTTGGCTGCTCAGAAAGAGCCAATTCACAGAAAGAGCCGATTCTGGCTCAGCCCGGACACGCGGGCTGCGAGCAGGAGGGATCGGCTGCTCCTGTCCCCGCAGCTCCTCCTTTTGTCCCCTGCATCCCTCTCCATCCTCCGGAGCCGGCAGCGACCGCGGCTTCGTGCTTCCCTCTAGTGGTGCCGGCTCTGGGAGCGCCGTGATCCCA
The DNA here is from genome assembly GCF_023055355.1 of Agelaius tricolor. NCBI lineage: Eukaryota > Metazoa > Chordata > Aves > Passeriformes > Icteridae > Agelaius > Agelaius tricolor. The sequence continues at coordinate 593,076 of NW_027269354.1, read as the reverse complement.
ACCTGTGATCCCAATCTGTGATCCCAACCCTGTGATCCCAACCCTGCGATCCCAACCTGTGATGCCAACCTGTGATCCCAACCAGTGATCCCAACCCTGTAATCCCAACCCTGCGATCCCAACCTGTGATCCCAACCCTGTAATCCCAACCCTGCGATCCCAACCTGTGATCCCAACCCTGTGATCCCAACCCTGTGATCCCAACCTGTGATCCCAACCCTGTGATCCCAACCTGGGATCCCAACCTGCGATCCCAACCTGTGATCCCAACCCTGTGATCCCGACCTGTGATCCCAACCTATGATCCCAACCAGGGATCCCAACCTGTGATCCCAACCCTGTGCTCCCAGCCCTCTGATCCCATTGCAAACAGATCCCATTGCAAACTGATCCCATTGCAAACTGATCTCACTGCACATCCTGATCCCACTGCTCACTGATCCCATTGCAAACTGTGATCCCATTGTGCACCCTGATCCCATTGCACACTGATCCCATTGAAAGCTGATCTCACTGCTCTCTGATCCCATTCCCACTGCTCACTGATCCCACTGCACTCTGGAATTGGTTGTTCCTCAGCCCCACAGGTGCTGCTCAGCCCAGCCCAGCCGCAGGGCCAGGCTGCAGCAGCTGTGGCTGTCCCCAGGCAGCTGTGGCTGTCCCCAAGCAGCTGTGGCTGTCCCCTGGCAGCTGTGGCTGTCCCCGTGCTCGGGAGCAGAGTTCAGCTCATGGAGAAAGGGCCCCACACCCAGCCCTGCTGCATTACATGATCATTGCAACATGGGATCCGTCTTACATCCCTCCAAGGACCCTGCTCGATTCCATTCCTTTCTCCAGCAGCAGCAGGATGAGGAGCAAGTGAGAAAACGTGGCTGCAGGCCTGGGAAGGCGTTAGCGAGGCCATCACAGCCGGTAATTAGCACTGAGAGCACCAAGCTGTCCCTTCCCTCCTCTCACTGCCCTTGTTTTGCTACATGGCTTCTTGGCAGAGGCCCAGGCAGCACTGGACGGGTTGAGCTGACCTTAGAGCCAGGCAGTGAAGCACCACAGGGCATCACTGCCCATCCCAAAGCCCCCAAAGGCAGGCACAGACTCCTGCCAGCTCTGCTGACCCCCACCCGAGCCCTGAGTGAGGGGATCTGCAGGGCACAGCCCTGGGCAGGACCACAGCACCCATTGGTGGTGGCTCTTTAGGGACTGGGTGGAAGGGATTTATGGACTTATGGGATTTATGGATGTCTTGCTTTGAACAGCCAGGTGTCTGCTAAGGAAGGCAGGAGCCTCCCCTGAAATGGAAAATGCAAACCCCCTCCCTCTGAATTATTGTAATTTTGAAATTAAAAAGCTCTCAGGCAAAGATATGGGAGCAGGAATAACAGTTCTGTACTAGGAAATTAAAAATCCAAATGCAAGAGTACAAACCAAGCCTGGCAGAGTGAGAGCAGCCCTGGCACGCTGTGGGTCAGGGGGTGGCACAGCCCCATCCCATGGGGGCTCAGCCCTCCTGCAGTGCCAGCTGTGGCTCTGCTGGAGCAGGGATCCTGCACAAGGGGGGAGTTTTCCTCTGCAGCTCCAGGGCTGCTGCAGATGGGCCTGGGCTCCCTCTGGCCATGCAGGGCAGCAGAAGCTGCTCCTCTGGCAATGCCCTGGGCAAAGGCTGCTGGGCTGTGCCAGGCTCACATTGGATCCAGGTAGGAATGCTTGGCTCCTGCCCTGGGCAATGCAGCATCTCCCCATGGGATGCTGGAATTGGATCAGCCCTGCAGGGACACTCAGTGGCCATGGACAGCAGAGATCTCCTGCAGGGAGGATTGGCTGGGGCAGAGATCAAGAAAACTGCCCCAAGAACAGCAGAGAACTGCCCAGCTCTGACAGATTGCAAACAGAACACACAGCCCAGCCTCAGACAATGGAAGTTTTTGCTGCCTGGTCTCTGCTTATGAACCTGAACCATGACCAAGTTCATTGTCCCATCTCCAGCCCTGAATTTTTATTTCTGTACAAGTTGTAGTTGTGCCCCTACAGTTATATTCAATATTAAATCAACACAGTTTGTGTGCAGTGGGCACCATTAATTTCCCTCTCTTGTTGAATCCAAGGTTTGATTTTTAACTTCAGAAATTCTTTAGGAAAATCACCCTGCTTTTATTTATATTTTTTTAAATTTTATTTTATAGATCAATTCACTGCAACTTCATTGGCAAAAAATTGCTGCTGCTCAGGTGTGGGCTGTGTGTGCCATTGTCCTTTCACAAAGCCACTGGCACATTGTTATTGTGATACTGTCACTCTGTAAAATGACTGAAAACACGAAGTTTTTGTGAGAAATGCTTAATCCTGGATCCTTGGGATTATGAACTGAAAAGGACTCGCAGCAGCATTTGATGTTATTTTTATTTATTCAGCCACCCAGCCTTTTCTTCCCTAAGCTCCCAGATAACATTTCCCAGCTTTATCTCAGCTGAGGACAGCGGGGGCTGCTCAGATGCTGCCTTTGTGCCATCCCTCTCTGCTTGCTTCACATTTATCCGGGCCAAGGCATAAAAAATCTGCATTCTTGGCCCTTCCTGGTGGAGCAGGGGGGTCACAGCCTTGTTTCCACTGGCTCTGAGCTCTTCCTTTCTTCGAGGAAGCTGTGAAGCACTTGGGCATCACCCCGAGGACAGTGACAGGAATGATCAGAGGGCTGGGGTGGCATTTTCCAAAGGAAGAGAGGGAGAGGTGGCGTGTTTAACTTGGGCTGAGGATGGATCTGAGGGGATGCAGGACAAAGGTGTGCTCTGAGTGCCTGGGGTGCTTCAGGCAGCGGGAAAGGAATTGAGGCTGCACAGGGGAAACTCCTGGCGAGCGCTTCTGGCAGGATGGATTAAAAAGCACTGGGGAAAATGTGGAGTTTCCATCACTGGGAGAGTCAACAATTAAGAGAATACCTCCCAGGTGTACCAGAGGCATCCCTGCTGCACTGCTGTGTTTATCAGAGCTGCCTGGCCCAGCGTGGCCTTCCCCTGGAGTGCCCCAGGAGCAGCAGCATCCTCCAGCCATGAGGTTCCTTCCTCTGCTCCCTGAACGAGCCAAGAGCAACACATGGAAAAGTGGAAGGCTGGAGACACTTTGTGGGCAGAATCACTGAGAAGAAAATCTCCAGAGGAAATCCAGCCTGGGGAAAATGAGAACTCAATGAGCATCAGCAGGGCCGGGCTTTGTGCAGTTTGCACCCAGGACAGAGCCCCCCAGTTCCCTCCCCTCACTGGGCACAGGTCACACACAAGGTGTGGACACAGGAGCCCCATTTGCTGTCCCACTGCCCCTTCCAGGGCCACCATCCCCATCCCAGCCACTGTGGGTGATGTTTTACTCCACATAACCAACGGCAGAAGCGAAAATTTCCTGCAGCCCACCGCAGTCACAAAAACATCCAGATGTGAGCAGAGGAATGCTCCTGGAGAGTTCCAGAGGGGCAGAGAGATTCCTGCCGCCTTCCCGAGCCCCTGGGCCGGCTGGCAGGGACCCGGAGGGGCCGGCAGGGACCCGGAGGAGCTGGCAGGGACCCGGAGGGGCTGGCAGGGACCCGGAGGGGTTTGCAGGGACCCGGAGGGGCTGGCAGGGACCCGGAGGGGCTGGCAGGGACCCGGAGGGGCTGACAGGGACCCGGAGGGGTTTGCAGGGACCCGGAGGGGCTGGCAGGGACCCGGAGGGGTTTGCAGGGACCCGGAGGGGCTGGCAGGGACCCGGAGGGGTTGGCAAGGACCCGGAGGGGCTGGCAGGGACCCGGAGGGGTTTGCAGGGACCCGGAGGGGCTGGCAGGGACCCGGAGGGGTTTGCAGGGACCCGGAGGGGCTGGCAGGGCTGCAGGCGCTGCCTGCCCGGCTCTGTGGCAATGCCAGCTTGCCCTCTAGTGGCCCTGGTCCCAAATGTGCCTCCAGCTGCAGGGCAAGGATGTCCCACAGCTCTTGGGGTCACGCAGTTAGGGCTGGCAGTGACAGGAGACGGATCTGTTTAACCCTTTCCTTCACAGAGGGGCTTAACCCCTCTTAACTGTGCTAAATTCACTGCCTTTGGTGCCCGGCTCAGCTGCTGCTGCCTCCTCCTCCTCCTCCTCCTCTTCCTCTTCCTCCTGTCTCCCACAGCGGCTCTGAGGAGCTTCAATGGCCAGGCAGTGGCTTTGGGGAGCTGGAGCCTCTGCAGCAGCAGGGGAAGGGATTTATTTTGCAGCCCAGGCAACCTTTGCTCTCCTTCCCAGCATTTCTGGAAGTTTGGCTCAAGTTTGCCTGTTCCCACCTCTGTGATGTAATTCCATGTGATTTCAAAGGAGCTGCACCCAGACTAAAGGACAAATATGCAGCAGTGAGATTACACTGATTTCTGCTGAATTCACTGAATTTTGGATCTAAATGGAGGATGAAAAGACAAAGCTTTGGCACCAGGAGGAGAGGACACAGCTCCCTAAGGGCTCCTCTGTGCTGCACAGAGGCTGCAGACCCAGGGGCAGGAAGGCTCCTGGTTTGCAGATGGATTTTCCCAACCCCAAACACTCCAACCCCAAACCCCTCTGCCCCTCCACAGGCGCCCTGCCCACAAAACCTGCAGAGCATCCCTGGCAGCAACACCTGAATGCCCTGGGAGGAAAGGGTTAAACGGTGCAATTCTCCTTTGCCCGCAGCAGATTCTGCTCTGCTCTGCCCGCAGCCCTGTTTATCAGCGATTGCAGGCTCTAAAATCCACACTTTACAAGTGCAGCATAACCTGCCAGTTATAATTGGTTGAATTATACCTCATCCCTGATGCAACTCTTGATGAGCCGCCGCCTCAGCCACAGAACTGATAGCAGACAAGTTTATGGCTCTCCTGGAAAACACAATTATAAATTGCATCCCCACCACAAGCCCTGGGAAAGGTTAACCCTTTCACTGCAGCTCCTGAGGCAGACAGGATTCACCGACAGCGCTGTCCCAGCAGGAAGGGAAAAGAGGAGAGAGGAATTGCTGCTGGAGAGAGCTGAGAGGAAACACTGGGGAGGAAAAGAGGGATTCAGTGGCCTTGTTCCTGCTTACACCAGGGCTTTCCAAGAAATGGGATCAAGTTTTGGCAGGGAGCTGCAAGTCAAGGAAGAGCACCAGGGGATTCACTGGATTTGTCCATCCTGTGCTCCATCCTGCCAGGTGATGCCACCATCCCAGAGCTGCTGGAGGTGCCCTGCACCCAAATCCTTCACTGGGGTGTGTCACCTGCTCAGAGCTGCTCTTCATATTGTTCCTCTTTTCCTCTTCAGCTCTGCACAGCTGGAATGGGGAAATAAATGTCAGCAGGGCTGGACAGGCAGTACCAGAGTGACCCAGGGGTGCAGCGTTGGACACTTTGGGGCATTGTGACAAGGATGGGATGGTTCCCCACAGCAGAGCAGCCCAGCACAGAGAAATCACTTCCATTAATGAAACCACAACTGGGAAACGTCCAAGAGCCTTTTACTCTGCCAGGGCTTTGTCTTTGGGTGCAGCAGCCCCTGCCTCTGCAGCCCCCACGGCGTCCTGAGCTGTCCCAGCCCTGCAAGGGGTTAAATCCTGCCCCGAGGGCGAGTCCAGCCTCTCCCTGATCCTGGCATCAAAAGGCTGCCTGGGGCTTGTGCTGCTGCCCTGGAGCAGCACAGGGAGCACAGGGCAAACCCTGTTGCCAGGCATGGAGCCAGGGGCGATTCCAACCTGTCCCCAGAGAGAAACACCTGTCACAAACAGAGGAGGAATAAATACACATCTGTGACCATGTTCACAGGGGTTTTCAGGCTGGGGAAGAGACAAGGATCTGACTCCATGTTTCAGAAGGCTGATTTATTATTTTATGAGATATATTACATTAAAACTAGACTAAAAGAATAGAAGAAAAGATTTCATCAGAAGGCTGGCTAAGAATAGAATACAAAGGAATGATAACAAAGGTTTGTGGCTCGGACAGAGAGTCTGAACCAGCTCCCTGTGATTGGCCATTAATTAGAAACAACCACATGAGCCCAATCCCAATGCACCTGTTGCATTCCACAGCAGCAGATAACCATTGGTTACATTTTGTTCCTGAGGCCTCTCAGCTTCTCAGGAGGAACAATCCTAAGGAAAGGATTTTCCATAAAAGATGTCTGTGACCTGGCTTTAGCCATTGGAAACAGGCCTAGAAGCAGCTGCCCATGCTGGACACCTCCTGTCCTCCAGGAGGGACATTTTTAATGCAGAAGGTTGTCCAGGGAAGCTGGGGCTGCCCATCCCTGGGAGGGTCCAGGGCAGGGCTTGGAGCACCCTGGGGCAGGGGAACCCAGGGCAGAGGAGTTGGATTTACAGGATCTCCAAGGTCCCTTCCAACCCCAAGGCAGAAGACCATGAGAAAATCTGAACAAAGGCACCAGGTGTAGTTAATGAAGTTAATTAAGTGAAACCTTTAATAAAGCACTTCAGTAATTAATGTGCCTTGAGCTGGGCCCATCTCAGCCATAAACCTTTCCTATGACACCATTTGGAGTTCACTCTGCAAATACTCCATGATCAGCTCTGCGCTGGAGCTGCCCTTGCACCCTGGACAATGCTGCTCCTTCTCCCCCAGACTGAGCCCCAAACTGGGCTCACCAGGCCCACACTGGCACCTGAAAAGCCTTGGTGGCTCCAAGCAGGCTGAGAGAAAATTCTGGAAAGCTTTTACTGGTGCTGTCCCTGCTGTTCTCAGGCTTCTGTGGGCAGTGAGCCCTCCCCAGGTGCCAGGGGGAGCAGCCAGGGCTGCCAGCAGCCAGGGAGGGCCAGGGACTGACCAGGAGCCTCCCCTGGGGCAGGACAGGGTGAGCAGGGAGCATTTCTGGGGTTCCTGAGTCACCAAAGTGACCAAAGCAACCAAAGTGGTGCTCCTGCCTCAATCCCCAGGAGAAGAAATGGCCAAGGGGACCCAAAACTTCACCTCCCAGCAGAGCCAGCTCTGACAGAGCCCTGCAGCCATGGCCACGGCTCCCTCTTTGCTCCTGCCCTGCAGGGAGCAGCTGCAGCCCAGGCAGAGGATTTGTGGTGCAGCCCTGGCTCTGTCTGGTGCCCACCAAGGGGCAAAGCCAATGGCTCAGTGAAGCCTCCTGCTCACCTGAGGGTTTTCACCTTGATGCTGTTATCAGGAAAGATTGTGTTTAATTTTAATTTTAATTTTAATTTTAAACTGAATTTTAATTTTATTTTAAACTGAATTTTAATTTTATTTTAAAATTGAATTTTAATTTGATTTTTAATTTTATTTTTATTTATAATTTTAATTTTAATTTTAATTTTGTTTTAATTTTATTTTAATTTTATTTTAACTTTAACTTTAATTTAAATCTTAATTTAATTATAATTCTATTTTGATTTTAACCTTAATTTTTAATATTTATTTTCATTTTTAATTTCCAATATTTATTTTCATTTTTAATTTCCAATATTTATTTTCATTCTTAATTTTTACTATTTATTTTCATTTTCATTTCTCAATATTTATTTTCTTTTTCCTTTTTTAATATTTATTTTCATTTTTAATTTTCGTCCCGGGGAGAAAAAACTTCAGGAATTTTCCTGAGCCTCTCGAACCCGGAGCATGGCCCCACCAGGCTGGGATGGGATGAGTCCCAGAGGTCCAGAGCTGACCTCCCTGGGCCATGAGCTTTGTGGCCATTTCCTTGCACCTTCTGCTGACTCAGGGCACAGAACCAGCTGGGAGCAAAACAACCCATCCCCTCTCTCTTGAAATCCTCTGAAATCTGGGCCCAGGAATATTTACAGCCTCTCTGTCTGTCCCTGACCTTCAGCTTTTATTTGCGTACGTAAATTTTGTTCTATTCCGGGGCTACAAGTTTCATATCAGGGCAGTTCAATCTTTATGAGGATAAAGTGTTTGCAGTGCTCTTAAGCAGCTTAACGTAAGCATGTGTGTGAAAGATTAACAGCTCTGTGAGTGGGAGCAGTTAAGTGACAATATAAAGAGAAAGGAAAGGAGAAAACATCATCAATCTTAAGCAGCACCAAGAATATTGGAGATGAGTTATTGAGGGGAACAATGCCAAGCCCAGCAGGGCGCTGATGACCAGAACAGGAAAGGCAGAGCAACTTGAAAGGGTCATCTCCAGCTCCCAAGCTTGGAAGAGAAAGGAGATGTTAATTATCCCCTGGTATTGATGTGCATCACTTGGTGTTGTGTTCAGAGCAGGCACTGGCGTGGAGGAAGAGGCAGACTCTGAGTGCAGCTCAGTCTGTGCTTCTCCAAGGCACTGTCGCCTCAGAGAGCAAACTCATCCCTCCCTCCCTGTGTGGGACACTCCCCTTCTTGCTGCTGAGGCTCAGGAAAAGCTCCCAGGTGGTTTTTACAGCTCTGGTGGACACAGGGACCATCTCACCCTGCTCTCCCCAGAGCATGAGGTGGCAGAAGAGCTTCCAGAAATGCTGGAGGACCAACCAAACACCACAGGGTTTGGCTTTTATTTGATTCCCAGTCACTGCACCTGCACAATGCTCCAAATCCTGTGCCAGGTATCACCTGCAGAGCACCGGGGCATGCAAGGACAAAGATTTTTACAACCTCTGGCAAACCAGCTGATGTCCCTGTCCCTGACTCCTGACAAGGGATAGCTCTGCCCGTTTGCCAAGGCAGCTCGTTGGTTTATTAAGGAATAGTTGGAAATGTTCTGAGATCCTCTGATGAGGCACCCGTGGAGGAGAAAATGTGGTGGTGCCCATGGGAATTGTCTGTTTGACTCTGGATTTTCACTGCACACACAAAGAGAACCCCACAGCAGGAGGAATGAGGCATCAGGAGGAACAGGGAATTGTTGGAGAGGAAAAGAGGGATTCAGTGGCCTTGTTCTTCCTGCTTACACCAGGGCTTTCCTAGAAATGGGATCAAGTTTTGGCAGGGAGCTGCAAGTCAAGGAAAAGCACGAGGGGATTCACTGGATTTGTCCATCCTGTGCTGCACAGCCCTGCACAGGTCAGGTGATGCCAAAGAGAACCCCACAGTGGCAGGAATGAGGCCTCAGGAGGAACAGGGAATTGTTGGATGTCAGTGAGCCAATGCTGGAGCTGTTTCTGCTAAAATCAAATCAAACATTGTGGCTCTGTCAGTAGGAGGAGAAGACACCTTGGGGCTGCACTGGAGAGCTCCTGGATCAGCCCCTGGGATGAGATTCCCCATGAGATTATCCCTGATTCCCCATGGATTACAAAATGAACCTGCTGAACAATTGACATTCCCATTTTCTCCGGGATTTTTTGCTGGTTTTAGAGCCTGGTACAAGGCCTGACTCTCCTGGACCTTGTCCTGGTGCTTGGATTTTTAACCAAGCATCTGATCCTCTCCAAACGTGTTGTGCATGAGTCATTCCTGCCTTTCTGGGACCATCCATCCAGGTTATCTCCAGGTTAGTGACACATCTGCTGCCTGGAAAGTTGGGCTTCAGTGAAAACATCCTGTGAAACACCACGATGAGGGCTGGGGAATGTTTGGGAATGCAGAATATCTCTCCTGGAAACTGCCTACACATCAAAGCAGAACTTTTTCTCCAGGGAATTGCTTTTGGCAAATTTCAGCATTGGATAAAAAGATCGAACCAAAATATCTGGGTGAGGTCAGAGGGCTCCACTCCAGAGCTGCTGGAATTTCCTTTCACGAGGAAGCCCAGAAATGCAGCAGCACCCAAACATCCAGATTATATCAAAATGGGGAATTTCATTTATCCTGATGGGGGACCTTTTCCTGTGTTTTTGTTTTCTTTTTAACTCAGACCCAAAGGGATCCCTGCCAGTGGAAGGGGAAATCTGACTTCAAAGCAAATCCCGACTAGATCCACCAAGAATTGCCCAGGTTCACAGTTCATGGGGGTCCCCAGCGATGACAGGGAGGTCACCAGGGCAGGGCAGGGCAGCTGGAGGTTAACAAGCTCCAGAAGTGCATTCCAGGGCCTGCTGTGCTCCCTACCCCAAGTCCAGGCTGTTCTCCAGGGAGAATAAAACCCCTGCTCTGTGCGCCGAGGGAAATGTGCACTGTGCAAACAATAAAGATAACAGGGGAAGATAACTGTGCAGGCTGTTGTTTTTACATCTTGGCAGGAATATAAATAAACCCAAAGAGTTTCCTTAGAGATGGGAGAAGCCCAAGGATGGGACTGGGAATGAATGTGGCAGGCAGTGGGGCCCACTCAGCTCCCTCTGCACAGGCAGGAATCCATCCCTCATCCATCCATCCATCCATCCATCCCTGTGTCCATCCATCCATCCATCCATCCATCCATCCTATGACACCTTTAAACATCCATCCATCCATCATCCATCCATCATCCATCCATCATCCATCCATCATCCATCATCCATCTGTCCATCCCTGTGTCCATCCCTGTGTCCATCCATCCATCCATCCATCCATCCATCATCCATCCATCCCTCATCCATCATCCATCCATCATCCATCATCCATCCATCCATCCATCCATCATCCATCCATCCATCCATCCATCCATCCATCATCCATCCATCCATCATCCATCCATCCATCCATCCATCATCCATCCATCCATCCATCCATCCATCCATCATCCATCCATCCATCCATCCATCATCCATCCATCCATCCATCCATCCATCCATCATCCATCCATCCATCCATCCATCCATCATCCATCCATCCATCATCCATCCATCCATCCATCCCTGTGTCCATCCAACATCCATCCATCATCCATCCATCATCCATCCATCCATCCATCCATCCATCCGTCCATCCATCCATCCATCATCCATCCATCCATCCATCATCCATCCATCCATCCATCCATCCATCCATCCATCCCCATCCATCCATCATCCATCCATCCATCCATCCATCCATCATCCATCCATCCATCATCCATCCATCCATCATCCATCCATCATCCATCCATCATCCATCCATCATCCATCCATCCATCCATCCATCATCCATCCATCATCCATCCATCCATCCATCCATCCATCATCCATCCATCCATGTGGATGTGATAGTCTGGTCACAGAGAGAGAAAGCCAGATGAGCTTTCCCATTAATTGCTCTGGGAAGTTTTAGGGAGGCAGAGAAAAGGAATGGTAAACAAATGGAAAACCAGCTGCAGGAAGTGTTTTCAACAAATTGTTTTCCTCATAAGATGTTTACTCCAAAGGGTGTCTTCTTAATTAGCCAATCATGAAATGTGTTGATTAAATAACCAATCAGGCCCACCTCTATCAGAACAGTTTATAAAAGAAGGGATTCCAATAAACTGGGCACTTCGAGCCTCTTAGCCTTCTTACCTAGAGTCTGTGTCACCTGCCTGCTCCTGACTCAGTGCTGACACCCCTCAGCTGTGGGACTGCACTGCTAAGCTGTGACTTATGAGCCTGATCCTTCCCAGAGCCGTGCAAATATCCTGACATTTCCCCTGTCTCTGGTCCTGCTGCTGCAGACAGGCTTTTCTGCTTTCTGTGTTCTGCCTGGAGCACAGGGGCCCTGGGGACTGGCAGGGCTTGGCTGCCTGGGGCGTGCAGCTGTGCCCAGGGCTCCTGTGAGCTCCTGTGAGCTCCTGTGAGCTCCCTGTCCCCTCTCCCAGCCCTCCCAGAGCTCCTGTGAGTTCCTGTGATCTCCCTGTCCCCTCTCCCAGCCCTCCCAGAGCTCCTGTGAGCTCCTTTGAGCTCCCTGACCCTGCTCCAAGCCCTGCCAGGGCTCCTGTGATCTCCCTGTCTCTCAGGTTGAGGTGACCCCAAGGTATTAGAAAGTCTCTTTTTTCCCAGCCCTGCGACCAAAGAAGAAGTTGAGATTCCTCAGCTCTGCTTTTTAAGGTTGTCTATTTTTCCTCATCTATTCCATTCTTTCTCTGACCTGCTGAGGTCTGTCTGGCAGGTTGGTTTGTGGCACAGTCCCTGCCCTTGGGGTGGTGTTGGCTTTTTATACTAAAAACTACCTGTACTTTATTTACAATAATTTTCCAATACCTATCACCTGTGTCAGACACTCTGTCTCTACTCTAAACCAATCCAGAAGTGCCACCATCACAGCAGAAGATGGAGGACAAGAAGAAGGAGGACAGGACATGCCCAGATTCCTCCATTTTGCCTCTTGAACCTCCATTCTAAATCCTCAAAATTCTACATTTTCACCCTGTGACAAATTCACTATCATTCTACCCAAACTCCTGTGGTTTGTAAATCCTCACACAAAGTTGGTAATTGTTTCCATGGGCTAAAATCCAAAGCTCAGGTGTTTGTGACTCTGTGCCAAGGTCTCTGAGCCCCTTGCCAGGGTCTGGAGTCACCCAGGGCAGCCACAGGAATGTCCTGGGTTCTGATACTTGTCCCCACTCCCAGCACCCCCAGGGTGGCTGTGGCAGCCACAGGACACAAATCCTATTCCTGCTCTGATGGGATTTTGTCCCTCATGGGTTTGTCTCTGTTGGTAATGGCTGGGACCTTCTCCAGGAGCTCAGCTCCCCCATGGTTGTGCTTTCCAAGAAATGCATGGAAACCGGCTCTCACTGAGTTTAACTCTTACAGGGGAACAGCAGAGGGAGGTTTTGTTCCACTTGTCAGCTCTGCCACCCCTGCTTGGCCCGTGGTGCTGCTGCTGTGCCCAGAGCAGCCACTGCTGCCAAGGCCAGTTTATTTTATTATTTTATTATTTTATTTTATTTTATTTTATTTTATTTTATTTTATTTTATTTTATTTTATTTTATTTTATTTTATTTTATTCCTGCTGCAGAGGGGCAGCTGTAGGAGTGTCAGGACAGACAGAGAGCAGAGATCTCTGCAGCCAGGGCTGGAACTTGGGGTTTATTGCAAAGGGCCTGGGTGCAGGGCCCTGCTGGGAGCTGCCAGCCACAGCTCAGAGCAGGCCTGAGAGAAGAGAGGGGGAGAGAGGATGAGAGAGTGAGAGAATAAGGGAGTGAAAAAGGGTAAGAGAGGGAAGTTCCCGTTACAATACCATAAATCATCTTCTGTGCTGAATATTCTGATTCTCACTAACCAATCTAGTCCAAGATACAAATCCTACAGCATTTCCATACAGCCTAGAAGAATCATTCCATTACCACACTGGGTTCCATTTTAAACCCTACAAACTCCTCTTTGGGCCCCTTCTGCCAAGCTGGCAGGGTCTGCTCTGAGCCTTGGGCCTGTCTGCAAGCAGAGGGGATTGTTTGATCAAAAGGGGATCACCTTCAGCTGGCCATGCCATTGTTTTCCAGTTGTTCAGGAATTGAGGGATCTCAAAGCTTGCTTTCATTTCAATCTCACTTAGAGTTTCCATATTCTCAACATCTTTTGCCAGGCAATCCTATTGATAAGGCTTTCCTGTTTCATCTTCCCCAACAAAACCCTCCTTCCCTGTCAGCTGAATGCTTGCTGGATCTTTTCTTCTCCCTTCCTTCCTCTCAGCATCTCCACCCTTCTCCAAAGGCAGGGAGAAACCCCTGCTCGTGTGCTGTGTCCTGGTTGGGACAGACAGATTGGTTAGTGAGAATTAGAATATTCAACACAGAAGATGATTTATGGTATTGTAATGAGAACTTCGCTCTCTTTGCTCTTACCCCTTTTACTCCCTTACCCTTTTACTCTCTTCCCCTCTCACCCTCTCTCCCCCTCTCCTCTCTCAGGCCTGCTCTGAGCTGTGGCTGGCAGCTCCCAGCAGGGCCCTGCACCCAGGCCCTTTGCAATAAACCCCAAGTTCCAGCCCTGCCTGCAGAGATCTCTGCTCTCTGTCCATCCTCACCATCCTACCCCTGACACCCCTACAGGGTTTGCTCCAGGATTTATTGCTCAGCTCTGCTGTGATCCAGCCCTGCTGGGAACATCAAACCCCCACTCCTCCCATCCCTCCTGTACCAGCAGATGCTGCTGGGGTCCCCCAGGCTGCCCAGCACTGCCCTGGCTCCTCTCCCCTGGAGCTGGCAGGGCTTTGCCGCTCCCTGGCTGGAGCCAGAGCCAGGAGGGAGCTCAGCACCTCTCAGGAGAGCTCAGCACCCCCTCGGAGCTGGGGCTGCCCTGGGGCTGCTCCTGGAGCTGTCACCAGGAGCCTCCCGAGCTGGCAGCAGCCCGTTCCTGGGGCTGTGCCCTCCAGGTGACAAGCTGTGTGCTCCTGCCCTTGGAGAGCAGCCAGAGAGGAGCATTACAGTTTAATTAAATTACTCCAGCAGCTGCCAGGGAAAGCTCTAACAAGAGACAGAAAGAACAACAAGGGTTTGGCTGTTGGCCTGTGGAGGGGGAGGGTGGGAGGTTCTGGCTGCACTTGGGATCCCCCATGGGGGTAAAATGAGGGGTGACGCCTTTGGAAGTCTTGGGCAGCACTGTGGGACTCTCAGAGACCTGGGCAAGGTCCTGTCAGGTCCTGTCAGGTGTTTCCTGACCCTGTCTCAGCCTGAGCCTTGGTCTGGGCCACGCTCTGAGCTCCATCTCCTTGGAGAAAAGGAGCAGCCAGTGCTGGCTGTGTGAAGGGGCTGGGCCAAGGGAAAATGGCAAACCAGAGCTTTTCACACCCTGCTCTCCTTGCTTTCCTCTGGAGGGCTCGCTCAGGCCTCCTCCTGCCTTTATTCAGACGCCACCCCTGCGTTCACCAGCTGATCCAGCAATAAAACCAAACCTTTGCCCCGTGCCTCACCCCCAATTCCACCCCTCTCTAAATCCCTCGGTGGTTTCCCTGAGTCCCCTGAGCACTGGGGATTTTCCTGACAGTGCTACCAGCCCCTGCTTGGAGATTTCTGCTCCTGTCCCTCCCAGGGGAATGTGATCACTGAAACATCCAGGGAGAAAGGGAAGGTTACAGCCCAGGAAAGCAGGAGGAGATCCCTGCAAGGTCCTTTATCCCTTTATCAGCACTGAGTCCTCCACAGCAGCCTGGTGGGACACCAGGACTGAGCTGAAATCATCACAAAGGCTTCAGCAACAGCAGGAAAAAATGGGATTTTCTTGATAAGAAGTGAAAATAAATAAGGACAGCAGGGATGATGTGGGAATGAAGCTGTTTTAGATGCACTGAGATGGGATTTCATCACTCCAACATAGAAAGGGGAAAAAGGTAGAGAGACTGGGAAGCAGAGCTGGTGGAAATCTGCAAGAGCCTGGGAGCTGGAGTGGGGTGCTCAGGCTTTTGTTGAAAGTTCTGACAGGGGTGAAGCAGAGAGACCCCATCAGGGCAGCTCAGGGCAAGGATCTTCCCTCAGGGGGTGCTGGGCACTGCCCAGGCTGCCCAGGGAATGGGCACGGCCCCGAGGCTGCCAGAGCTCCAGGGATGCCCAGGGAATGGGCACGGCAGGGGGACAGGGGAGGGGTTCAGGGTGTTCAATGGGGGTTCAGGGTGTTCATCTGAGGGGTTCAGGGTGTTCATTGGGGGGGTTCAGGGTGTTCATCTGAAGGGTTCAGGGTGTTCAATGGGGGGGTTCAGGGTGTTCATCTGAGAGGTTCAGGGTGTTCAGTGGGGGGGTTCAGGGTGTTCAATGGGGGGTTCAGGGTGTTCATCTGAGGGGTTCAGGGTGTTCAATGGGGGTTCAGGGTGTTCAATGAGGGGGTTCAGGGTGTTCATTGGGGGGGTTCAGGGTGTTCAGTGAGGGGGTTCAGGGTGTTCAGTGAGGGGTTCAGGGTGTTCAATGGGGGTTCAGGGTGTTCATCTGAGGGGTTCAGGGTGTTCAGTGAGGGGGTTCAGGGTGTTCAATGAGGGGTTCAGGGTGTTCAATGAGGGGGTTCAGGGTGTTCATTGGGGGGGTTCAGGGTGTTCAGTGAGGGGGTTCAGGGTGTTCATCTGAGGGGGTTCAGGGTGTTCGATGGGGGGTTCAGGATGTTCAGTGGGGGGGTTCAGGGTGTTCAGCTGAGGGGGTTCAGGGTGTTCAATGGGGGTTCAGGGTGTTCATCTGAGGGGTTCAGGGTGTTCAATGGGGGGGTTCAGGGTGTTCAATGAGGGGGTTCAGGGTGTGCAGCTGAGGGGGTTCAGGGTGTTCAGTGAGGGGGTTCAGGGTGTTCAATGGGGGTTCAGGGTGTTCAATGAGGGGGTTCAGGGTGTTCAGTGAGGGGTTCAGGGTGTTCATCTGAGGGGTTCAGGGTGTTCAATGGGGGTTCAGGGTGTTCATCTGAGGGGGTTCAGGGTGTTCAATGGGGGGTTCAGGGTGTTCGATGAGGGGGTTCAGGGTGTTCAATGGGGGGTTCAGAGTGTTCACCTGGGGGGTTCATGGTCTGCATGGGGAAAGCCCATCAGGAAAAGGGCAGAACCCACCAGCAAAGCCCCACCAGTCCTGCCCCATGCCTGAGCTGCCAGACAGAGCCTGTGTGGCTCCAGACACTCCTGTCACCCTCAGAAACACTGGTGATAAAGGCAGGCAATAAAAGCCGTGGATGGAGGAATAATTATCCAGGGGCAGGAAGGGGATGAAAAGGGAAAGAGCCCTGATGTAACACAAACATCATAAAAGGCCATAAAAGCAAAGCAAAGGGAAGTGTGAAGGAGGCTGAAGGTTGGCAGCAAATGTACATAAACACAAGGAGCCAGGCTGGGAATGAGGAAGGTTGGGGATGGCATGGAGGAAGATGAAGTTGGGATGAAGATAAGCAAAGGAATGGATTGATGGAGTAGATAACTGAGAAGGAACAAGTGAATGACATAAAAGTGGAGAACAACTCTGATTGGGTTAATGAACTTTTTGGACAATGGGGATTAACTGGATGGGTTTCATCTTTGGTTAAGGGCATTTCATGGATTTTTATTGTGATTCTCTTGTATTTTTGATAAGGTTCTAATAAAAATTTTACATTTTTGGAAGTGAGGATCATTTCTCACACCAGGCTGTGCTGGGGGCTGCCTGCACGAGCAGGGGAGGCTGAGCCAGCACCAGCTCCTGCCTGAGGGGACTGTCCCCTCCACACTGGAGCCTGTTCTGCTGTCCCCAGGGCCAGCACAGAAGGCAGATGGCAAAGCAGAGAGCAAGGGGAGCCTCCAGGCACTGGTGATATCAGCCTGGAGCCCTGGAGGTGCTGCTGGAGCCAAGCATTGCTCACAGTGTGCTCCTGTTAACACCTCCTCACGCACCAGAGCTGCGAGCAAGGTCTTCCTGAGCTCTGCTGATTATTAACAGGCTCCTGTGAAGGTTACCCAGACGTGCTGGCAGGAGGAGAGGGGAGGCAGAGCCCTGCAAACAGCCAGGCTGGCTCAGGGCAGCTCCGAGCCTGTGCCTTCAGGTGTCGTTGTCTACCTGGAGCTGAGGCTGCACCTGCTCTGAGCAGGGAGCAGGGGCCAGGCAGGGGCTGTGCTGGCACAGGGAGGTGGTTTTGGGCTCTCATGGCCACACTGGGATGCTCCATCAGGAGCTGGGCTGCTCTGGGGCTTGCATGGGCTCTCGGGGGGTTCACCTGCCTGTCACAGAGGCTCCTGAGGGTGTGGGGTGAAGGAGGAAATGCCCAGAATAAAACCCAGCCCCAGTCTGAACAGTCAATTCCCCCAAATCCCAAATCCCACTGTAATGTAATCCCAAATCCCTGCTTCTCACTGTCCAGAAGTGTGGGGAAGAACCAACTCATCTTTTCAAAATAAAACACAGGGATCTGCCTCTGTGTAACCTATTATATCTGGGATTGATTTATTTGAAGGCTCCTGCTTCTTCTCCAGAGGTTGGGTCAGGTTGAAGGAGCTCAGGGAGCAGGGGCCAGGCAGGGGCTCTGCTGGCACAGGGAGGTGGTTTTGGCTCTCCTGGCCACACTGGGATGGTCCATCAGGAGCTGGGCTGCTCTGGGGCTTGCATGGGCTCTTGGGGGGTTCACCTGCCTGTCACAGAGGCTCCTGAGGGTGTGGGGTGAAGGAGGAAATGCCCAGAATAAAACCCAGCCCCAGTCTGAACAGTCAGTTTTCCCAAATCCCACTGTAATGTAATCCCAAATCCCTGCTTCTCACTGTCCAGAAGTGTGGGGCAGAACCAACTCATCTTTTCAAAATAAAACACAGGGATCTGCCTCTGTGTAACCTATTATATCTGGGATTGATTTATTTGAAGGCTCCTGCTTCTTCTCCAGAGGTTGGGTCAGGTTGAAGGAGCCCAGGGCAGGGGAATTTAAGTGGGTACAAAACACTGCTCACTCTCTCAGCCCCACTCAGAGCACTCAGGCTGCTCCTTTCCCTCCCTGCCTTGGGTGCTTTGTCCCTGGAGTGCAAATTCTCTGCTCTCTGGCTGTTTTACAGCTCTGAATTCGTGGTGATCGAAGGAAGGGTGGGTGGCCCTATTGCTCTGCTCAGAGGGAAAACCCTGTGCACAGGGATCACACAAACCCCTGTGTAAAGAGATCACCCAAAACCCTGTGCACAGGGATCACACAAACCCCTGTGTAAAGAGATCATCCAAACCCTGTGTACATGGATCACACAAATCCCTGTGTAAAGAGATCACACAAACCCCTGTGTACAGAGATCACACAAAACCCTGTGTACACAGATCACACAAACCCCTGTGTAAAGAGATCACCCAAAACCCTGTGTACAGGGATCACCCAAAACCCTTGTGTAAAGAGATCACCCAAACCCCTGTGTAAAGAGATCACCCAAAACCCTGTGCACACGGATCACCCAAAACCCTGTGTACAGGGATCACACAAAACCCCTGTGTAAAGAGATCACCCAAACCCCTGTGTAAAGAGATCACCCAAACCCCTGTGTAAAGAGATCACACAAAACCCTGTGCACATGGATCACACAAAACCCCTGTGCACATGGATCACACAAAACCCTGTGCACACAGATCACCCAAAACCCCTGTGTAAAGAGATCACCCAAAACCCTGTGTACACAAATCACCCAAAATCCTGTGTACACAGATCACACAAAACCCCTTTGTAAAGAGATCACACAAAAGCCTGTGTACAGGGATCGGCCAATTGAAATCTGTGAAAATCTCAAACGCTTCAACTCTTAGACCAATAAATTCTGCAGTGAGATGTGCTGCAAAAAAATATCTTGATAGGTTATTTTGGGAACATTCTGGGAACACAGGGACTGGGAAATCTGGGAACACAGGGACTGGGAACTCTGGGCAGACAGGGATTGGGAATTCAGGAATTGGGAACTCTGGGAACAGAGGGATTAGGGAACTCTGGGAACTCTTGGAACACAGGGACTGGGAACTCTGGGCACACAGGGATTGGGAACTCTGGGCACACAGGGATTGGGAACACAGATTGGGAACTCAGGGATTGGGAACTCTGGGCACACAGGGATTGGGAACACAGATTGGGAACACAGGGATTGGGAACTCTGGGCACACAGGGATTGGGAACACAGATTGGGAACTCTGGGATTGGGAACTCTGGGATTGGGAACTCTGGGAGCACAGAGATTAGGGAACACTTGGAACACAGGGATTAAGGAACATTCTGGGAACATAGGGATTAGGAACCCTGGGAGCACAGGGATTGGGAAATCTGGAAACACAGGGATTGGGAACACTCTGGAAATAGAGAGACTGGGAACTCTAGAATTGGAAACTCTGGGTACACAGGGATTAGGAACTCAGGGATTGGAAACATAGGGATTGGGAACACTCTGGGAACACAGGGATTGAGAACACTGGAACACAGAGATGGGGAACACAGGGATTGGGAACACTGTGGGAACACAGACTGGGAAATCTGGAAACACAGGGATTAGGAACACTCTGGGAACACAAGGATTGGGAACACTCTAGAAACAGAGGGATTGGGAACTCAGGGATTGGGAATTTAGGGAACACAGGGACTGGGGGAACTCTGGGAACACAGGGATTGGGAACTCTGGGAACACAGATTGAGAACACTCTGGAATACAGGGATTGGGAACTCTGGGCACACAGGGATTAGGAACACTGGGAACATGGATTGGGAAACACTCTGGGAACTCTGGGAGCACAGGGATTGGGAACCACTCTGGAAACAGGGATTAGGGAACACTCTGGGAACACAGGGACTGGGAACTCTGGGAACACTCTCTGCATGGAATGCAAATTGCTTTTCCCTCTGAAACCCCTGAATTTTTACCCCTTTCCCTGCAGCTGGAGGAGCAGCCAAAAGGGCTTTAACCCCTGGTTTGCTGGAGACCAAGCTCCAAATCCCACCAGGGATGTGCTGGATGCTCTGTGAATCCCTCTGAGAGTGCATGGCAGAGGTTTGGGGGAGGAGAGGCAGTGGCCCCAGTAACCCCAGGGCTGTGTCTCTGCTCCCAGCCCTGTGCAGGTGGCTGGCAGCCAAAACACTGCCCAGACTGGCAGAGCAGGGCTTTTATTTTAAGGTTACCCTGAGCAGTGGCACACAATAAACTCCACTCCCGAGATAAGGAATGTTCATAATCCTCCCCTTTCTGCCAAGAATAGAGTCCCTATCTCCAATCCCCTCCGCTCCAGTCCAGAGAAACAAAGCCCAGTGGGTGAAAACAACAAAACCAGGAGCTGGGGAAGTATTTGGGTTCAGGAAAGACTAAATATTTAACTTGTGAGGCCAATGCATCCTGGAATGTATGGGGCACTCCAGGAACAGCTCACCATTGTCGGGGGGCCACAGGGGAAAGTCCTCTTGACCAGTCCTTGTCCTGCAGGGCCACCAGGCTGCCCCAGCATTGGTGGGAGGCCAGCAGGTCCTTGCAGGGGTGAAGGTGAGGCTGTTCTCCATGCAGGAGTCAGTTCAGGGGCTGCAGCCCAGGGTGGGGCTGCTTTTCTGTGATATCTGCACAAAAAGGCACAAAATTCTGCCTGGGCTGTTCTGGGGATTGCATCCTTTGCTGGTTGCCACCACAAACATCCCACAGTTATCAGCACCTGGAGAAATATTTCCAGCTCATGAAGCATCTCCAGGTTGTCTCTTCCACAGGGAGCAGCAGAAGATGCCATGGGGGCCCTGCTGTGTGCTTGGGGTGGGGTGGCTCAGCTGAGTGCAGTGGGAAGCTCCAGGGGCAGCTCTGCACTCACAGAACCACCCATGTCTGTCACACACATCTCTTATGGAAAAGCCTCTCCTTAGGATTTTTCCTCCTGAGAAGCTGAGAGGCCTCAGGAATAAAATGTAACCAATGGTTATCTGCTGCTGTGGAATGCAACAGGTGCATCTGGGATTGGGCTCATGTGGTTGTTTCTAATTAATGGCCAATCACAGTCAGCTGGCTTGGACTCTCTGTCTGAGACACAAACCTTTGTTATCATTCCTTTGTATTCTATTCTTAGCCAGCCTTCTGATGAAATCCTTTCTTCTATTCTTTTAGTGTAGTTTTAATGTAATATATATCATAAAATAATAAATCAGCCTTGTGAAACATGGAGTCAGATCCTCATCTCTTTCCTCATATTAAGACTCCTGTGAACAAGGTCACACAGGGCTGCAGAAACCTCCTGCTGGGCCAGCCTGGCCCTTTGGTGGCATCACCAGCCTGGTCTCTCTTGCTCTGAGGTCTTTGGTGCCCCTCCAGCCCCAGGCAGAGGTTTTGCTGCTGAGACTGATGTCCCACATCCTCAGAGCCTGGCCTGGCCACTGCTGTTGTGGGAACCCAGCACATCCCTCTGGCTGTCCAGGATGGCCAGGACCCTGCCAGGGGGCTCAGAGACCCTGGCACAGAGCCCAAAACACATCTGGGTTTGATTATGACCCATGGAGCAAATTAACAACCTTAGATGAAGATCAGCAAGCCATGACAAATGAAGTAGAATGATAGTGAATTTATCATGGGGTGAAAAAATAGATTTTGGGGTTTTTAGACTGGGGGTTCAGGGGGCAAGATGGAGGAATCTGGGTGTGCCCAGCCTTTCTCCTTCTTCTTCTTGGCCTCCATCTTCTGCTGTGATGGTGGCACTTTTGGATTGGTTTAGAGTAGAAGCTCACTGTCTAACATAGGTGATAGGTATTGGGAAGTTATTGTAAATATTGTACATGTAGTTTTTAGTATAAAGAGATAACCCTGCCCTGGGGGCAGGCAGAGTGCCTGGAACTGTCCTGCTGGATGGACCTTGGCAGGGCAGGAGAAAATTTTTTACAGATAAGAAACAATGAACAGCCTTGAGACTGAGAAATGAAGAGCCCTGACTCCTTCTTCCAGTGCCGGGCTGGGAAAAGAGACTTTCTAACCCATCTTGGGGTCACTGTGAGCAGCTGGAGATCCTGACATGCTGTCACCAAGGATTGGCTGCTTGGCTGGGCCCTGGGCTAGTGGGAGGTGACCCTAGCCATGACATGGGGTGCAATTTGAGGTCCCAACCCCAACCATGCCATGGTTCCATGGCAGAGGAGGCACCCTGACCATCCAGGGTGACCTCGAGAGCAGGCACAGCTCATCCTGGGAGTGAACATGGAAGGGGAGGAGAGAACATCTCCTCTTTGCTGTGTCACATCAGGACAGAGCCCAGGGCTCCCCAGACCTGGCTGCAACCCAAATCCATGCAGGGGGGTGAGATGCAGACTGTTGTGAGGGCATTCCCCAGCCCACATCAGCAAAAGGGAGAACTGGAGATGCCTTCATCAGATCCCTGGAGATGCCTTCAAGAGCAGGAGCATTTCCTTGGGGCAGTGGTGCCTCTCCAGCCTGTGTTGGTGTCCCCATTCCTCACCCACGAGGCCAAATCTCTGCATGGCAATGTTTTGGTAAGACACAAATGCAAATCTGAAGTGTCCTGGGTATTGTATTATATTATATTATATTATATTATATTATATTAATTATATTACATTACATTACATTACATTACATTACATTATATTATATTATATTATATTATATTATATTATATTATATTATATTATATTATATTATATTATATATTAGCATAAACCCAGAAAGAGTGTGGGATCAGTGGAGGGGTTACCCCAGTGTGGTGCCAGGTGACCCTGGTGGCACAGGGAGAAGGGTCTGGGCCCTGGTGCCAGGTTTGTGCTGTGCCTGAACCTGGAGAATTGGGAGCCCAGGGAATTCATCCACACAACCAACAAAGGGCAAAATTCACCCAGCCCCGTCCCCAGCAGTGGGAGAGAAACACCAGGGGAAGACAGCAAAACAGTAAGACACTTGTTTTCCCACTTCCCCCCATTTTTATAAATATCTGTATATATTTTTTACAAGAAAAGCAGCTCCTCTTGGTGAGGAGAGTGGATTTTGCCTGCCTTGCAAAGTTCACCCATTGTTCAAAGCCAACTCTCCTGTCCAACACAAACAGGGACTCTTAAAAACATTCTCATCCAAAACAATTGCCACGACTTTTGATGTTTTCACGGTGCTCACTCTCCCCCACTGTTTGATCATTATGTTTTACAATATTTTTTCCCCTTCCCCGCAGGCGCCGTTCCAGGTGCCCCAGCTCTGGAATTCGTAGCTTCATCATCCAAGCTTCTGCATTCAGTGGGATACAATGGAAAGAATTCCACGGGGTTTATTTTGACTGCCCCTCGTGCCTGTTTGCACACCCTCAGCAGGGTTCCCAGATGTGCCTGTGGCCAGGCTGAAGGAGCTCAGCTCCAGAGGATCATCCCTGATGTTGGGGAAGGTGAAACAGGAAAGCCTCATAAATATGATTGCCTGGCAAAAGATTTTGAGAATATGGAAAGTCTAAGGGAGATTGAAATGAAAGCAAGCTCTGAGATCCCTCAGTTCCTGAACAACTGGAAAACAATGGCATGGCCAGCTGAAGGTGATCCCCTTTTGATCAAACAATCCCCTCTGCTTGCAGACAGGCCCAAGGCTCAGAGCAGACCCTGCCAGCTTGGCAGAAGGGGCCCAAAGAGGAGTTTGTAGGGTTTAAAATGTAACCCAGTGTGGTAATGGAATGATTCTTATAGACTGTATGGAAATGCTGTAGGATTTGTATCTTGGACTAGATTGGTTAGTGAGAATCAGAATATTCAGCACAGAAGAAGATTTATGGTATTGTAACGGGAACCTCACTCTCTTACCTTTTTCACTCTCTTACACTCTTACCCTCTTACTCTCTTATCCTCTCATCCTCTCTCTCTCTCATCCTCTTTATCACTCTTTTTATCTCTCTCTCCCTCTCTCAGGCCTGCTCTGATCTGTGGCTGGCAGCTCCCAGCAGGGCCCTGCACCCAGGCCCTTTGCAATAAACCCCAAGTCCCAGCCCTGGCTGCAGAGATCTCTGCTCTCCATCCATCCCCACCGTGCTACCCCATCACTCCTACACCCCTCCTCTCCAGGAATCCCAGCCCTGGCTCTCCTGCAGGTCACCTCTCCCTTGGCATTGCATGAGAAGTGCTGAGCACTTTGCTGGAATTGTTGTAAATGAACCTTCAGGGTCTGGCCATGCCAGGGTGTGCTGGATCCTGCATTCCTGGGTGATCCCTGCTCCTGAAGTGACACTGACAGCACAGAAGGTGTCCGGGTTCCTGTCACTGATTCCTCAACTTCTGGGACCCTCCCAGGGGGCTCCCCTGTGGGGGAGACCCTCCTGGAGTGGGTTTGTGCCAGGAAAGAGACACCCACTGGATCTTTTCTGCCTTCAGGATCTTGTTTATTGTTATCTTATCCAGAGTTTTGCACGCTGTCCACACCAGGCTCAGCGTGCTGGAAAAGCACCACAAAATGGCCAACAATCTCTTGGTACAAGGTCTTTTAAAGCTAAACTATCCAATTAAGAGCTGACACCTAGATTATTTCCATTTTAACCCAATAACTGATCCCAAAGAGCCCCCAATGGGGACTTTTCTGCCCAATTACAAAATGCAACCCAAACCCATGAAGAAGGAGGAAGAAGAAACCCAGGACAGCACCTTGTGCCCTCCATCTTGCTTCCATCCACAGCATACTAAAAATCCCAAAACCTAAACTGGGAGGATGAGTCAGGCTGGGGAACTATTGGTTTCTCTGGGTCTGGATTGAAGGCACTTGAGACAGCAGTTCATGTTGGGACTCAGGTGTTTATTATTTCTTATCAGTAAAACAGTCTCACTGCTGTGAGTTCAGCAGCTTTTCATTAGAAGGCACAAAATGGCCAACAATCTCTTGGTACAAGGTCTTTGAAGACTAAACTATCCAATTATGTAGATTATTTTCCCTTTTAACCCAATAACTGATCCCAAAGAGCCCCCAATGGGGACTTTTCTGCCCAATTACAAAATGCCACCCAAACCCATGGAGAAGGAAGAAGAAGCAGCATGAAGGAGAAACCCAGGATGACACCCTGTGCCCTCCATCTTGCTGCCATCCACAACACACTAAAAATCCCAAAACCTCAATTTCTCACCAGGTGATAACACCTGCACTACTCTCTATAATCTATTTCACACTTTTGTGGTTTCCAGTCTATTCTGGAGTTTAGGAAACTTTCTCCATGAATGAGGGCCAAAGTCAGTGCTGCCCTGGAGGTCAGGGCACCCCGGAGCAGACACAGAAATATTCCCAGTGCCCTGGGTTTGCACAGAAGGCACACCTGGACACAGGGGGAAGGTGGGAATGCTCTTGGAGAGCTCTCTCCAGAGGAACAGCCCTTTCCCCAGCCAAGCCAGGCTCTCTCCTCACCACAGCCCTGGCAGACGTGCAGCCCTGCCCTAGACAGGCTCCAGGCTCTGTGGGGGAAAGGAGGAAATCCCCAGAATAAAACCCTGCCCCAGTCAGAATAGTCAGTTCCTTGTAATCCCAAATCCCTGTTCCTCACTGTCCAAGAGTGTGGAACTGGGGCAGAACCAGCTCATCTTTTCAAAGTACATACAGAGAATCAGGCTCCATGTAACCTCTTCTATCTGGGATTTATTTTATTTTTTTCCCCCCCTTCTAACACTGTAATTTTTAAAGCAACACAAGACTGGGCTAACTCTGAATTACATGGCTGAGATTAGGGACAGAATGGAATGGTTTGGGTTGAGAGGGACCTGAAATCCCCTCCAGTGCCACCCCTGCCATGGCAGGGCCACCTCCCACTGTGCCAGGGGCTGCCAGCCCCAATGTCCAGCCTGGCCTTGGGCACTGCCAGGGCTCCAGGGGCAGCCACAGCTGCTCTGGGCACCCTGGCAGAGCCCAAACCTCTCGAACCAGGCCTTGCCAGGCTACAAACCCCTGTGGCAAATGGCACTGGGGGCACCTGGAACCATGCAGGAAATCATTCTTTCCTTGCCTTTCTCCATTTGCTGCAATGGTTTTTGGTGCTGGTTTCCATCCTGGATTGAGGAATGGGAATGCCAGAGTGGTTTGGGTGGGAAGGGATCTTCAATGCCAGCTCATTGCAGCCCAGGGCCACCTCCCACTGTGCCAGGTGCTGCCAGCCCCAATGTCCAGCCTGGCCTTGGGCACTGCCAGGGCTCCAGGGGCAGCCCCAGCTGCTCCGGCAATTCCAGCCCAGCCCCTGCCCACCCTGCCAGGGAAGGATTTCTCCCCTGTTCATAACCCAAATTTCCTCTCTTCCACTTGAAACACTGCATTTAAAAACCTCAATAAACTTAAAGCATTCCAGAGGCTGAAGGTGCAATCCATGCAGGAAAACTCACCCTTGGCTGCTTCCTTTCTTTACTAAATAAGAGAACAGACTCAAAGGCTTGAAAATATTCCTGGAACACACAAATTTATGCAGTAAAATCAAAAGGACTGATCAAGCTGGACTGTCCTTTTGGGAATTTCCTCTAAATGAGTCACTCTGAACTAAGCACTGCCCGAATTTCTCACATGTGAGGAGAGCCAGAAGTGGACAGGGCACATCCCCATGCTCACAACTGGAATTCCCAAAATTCCTTTTAAGAATTTCTCTAAATTGGTCATTCTGAACTGAGGACTGCCTATGTTTCTCACATGTGAGCAGAGCCAGAAGTGGTCATGGCACGTCCCCACATTCAAGGCTGGAATTCCCAAAATTCCTTTTAGGAATTTTCTCTAAATTGGTCTCTTTGAACTAAACACTGCCCAAATTTCTCAAATGTGAGGAGAGCCAGAAGTGGACAGGGCACATCCCCACACTCAGGGCTGGAATTCCCAAAATTCCTTTTGGGAATTTTCTCTAAATTGGTCATTCTGATCTAAGCACTGCCTACATTTCTCACATGTCCAGAAGTGGACAGGGCACATCCCCATGCTCAGGGCTGGTGTCTGTCCCTGACACTGGCTCAGAGGGTGGCACAGCTCTGTCCCCTCTGTGTTTTTATTGCACAAAACTCTCAATACCAGCAGCACCCAACTCCACCAAGCTTGGCCAAGGGCAGCTCTCCCATCCTCCAGGTGATTTTGGGGACAGCAGCACCCTGGTATGGGGTGGTATTTTCTGGGACCCTTGTCAAAGGGATGAATGATGAATCTGACTCCATATTCTTAGAAAGCTAATTTATTATTTTATGACCTATATTATATTAAAAATTACTATACTAAACTATACTAAAGATTGCAGAAAGAATACAAACAAAAAGTTAGAAAAATACTAATGAAAACTCGTGACTCTTTCTCCAGAGTCCAACAGAGCTTGGCCCCTGATTGGTCATTGAGTCAAAACAATTCACATGAAACCAA
Organism: Agelaius tricolor; assembly: GCF_023055355.1. Taxonomy (NCBI): domain Eukaryota; kingdom Metazoa; phylum Chordata; class Aves; order Passeriformes; family Icteridae; genus Agelaius; species Agelaius tricolor. Next base: position 565,628 of record NW_027269354.1, on the reverse strand, counting down.
TGAAACAATCACCTGTTGGATAAACAATCTCCAAACACATTCCAAGGCAACAAAACACAGGAAAAACAAATGAAATAATATTGTTTTCCTTTTGCTTTGAGTCTTCTCAGCTTCCCAAAAGAACAAAAAGGTTTTTCCAGAAAATATGATAGTAACAGCATGGAGTGTCCCATCCTCCACCAGGGACGAGGCTCTGTCCTGAGCCCTCCCCTCCCTATGGGGACACAGCAGGACCCCCCCAATGGGAGATACCAGGGGGTTCCATGCTCCCAGCAGGGCTCTCAGCAGCCCTGGCCCATTTTGGGGGTGCTCAGAGGGGTGGCACAGCCTGCACAGTGACATCCACACACCCAACGCAGAAATTCAATTATTTCATTTATTTCTTCCAGGCAGAAATTAAATTATTTAAACCCAGGTTTTCGTCTCCGACTTAACTCTTCACCGTGCAGTCATTAAAAAAGAAAAGTGAAAAAAAACTGAAAAAAAAGAGAAGAAACTTGGTGGTTGTGTTAATTGGGACAAAACAGAGCAGGCCTTCAGGGCCTTCCCTTAATTCACTCCCTGAACAATGTTCACTGATCAGGACTAGAGATTCAATTAGGTACCTTGGGGTGGTAATTCACAAAGACAAAATAAGGAGTTTGCAGATAATTTGTCTTTCCTTCTCTCCCAGAACGCTCCTGCTGAGCGACACGGGGCTCTGCCTATAATTGGCAACATTAATACAATTAAGATGGTAATTTTGCCCCGTTTTGCTTCCATATTACAAAGTGTCTCCCTTCACATCCCTCAGCACGTTTGACTCTGGTAAATTCCATCATTATTTCTTCCCTTTGGGCTAAGAGGGGAGCCAGAGCCAGGGCAGCCTCCCCCAAGAGCTGAGGGGTTTGTGCTGCTCCTGCCTGAGGAGTTTTCAAGGATAAAAAGGTGTCAGGGTCCAGGGAGGGGAAGGAGGAGTTGATGGTTTATTTGGATTAAAGCACAGAGTTAATGAATCTCTCACGAAAGCACCGGGCACGTGGCGGTAATTAGGAGGAAAACAGAAAAATAATTAAAATATCAAAACACCCCCGCACCTCTGCCTGCCCGCCAAGCTCCTGCCAGCCCTCCATGAGGCAACCCTGGAGATCCTGCTCCTCCAACCCTGGAGATCCTGCCTGCTGCTCTTCCAACCCTGGAGATCCTGCTCCTCCAGCCCTGGAGATCCTGCTCTTCCAACCCTGGAGATCCTGCTCTTCCAACCCTGGAGATCCTGCTCTTCCAACCCTGGAGATCCTGCTCCTCCAACCCTGGAGATCCTGCCTGCTGCTCCTCCAACCCTGGAGATCCTGCTCACTGCTCCTCCAACCCTGGAGATCCTGCTCTTCCAACCCTGGAGATCCTGCTCATAGCTCTTCCAACCCTGGAGATCCTGCTCTTCCAACCCTGGAGATCCTGCCTGCTGCTCTTCCAACCCTGGAGATCCTGCTCCTCCAACCCTGGAGATCCTGCTCATAGCTCTTCCAACCCTGGACATCCTGCTCTTCCAACCCTGGAGATCCTGCTCTTCCAACCCTGGAGATCCTGCTCACTGCTCCTCCAACCCTGGAGATCCTGCTCCCTCCTCCTCCAGCCCTGGAGATCTCTGCCCATCACTGACCCAGCCCTTTCCCTGGATGAGGGCATGAAGGGCTGATGGGCACCAGATGGGCTGAGGGGTTAAAGGATGGGCTGTCCCTGGAGAGGGTGGGCAAGAGGAGAGCACTGGGCGTCGGGGACAAGGAGAAACGAGATGAGGGTGGGGAACAAACATGGACAGTGAGACCCTGGAGCAACAGGGAAGGGTTTTCCATTTTCCTTTCCTTTCCTTTTTCCTTTCCTTTTTCCTTTCCTTTTTCCTTTCCTTTTTCCTTTCCTTTTTCCTTTCCTTTCCTTTCCTTTCCTTTCCTTTCCTTTCCCCCCAGAGCTCTCCCTGTCTGTGTTTCCCAGGTCAGCTTTTGCAGACAGGTCCCTGGGAGGTGTCACCCGAGCCAGGGGACAGCTCTGGGGGTGCCACCTGCTCTGGGCTACCCCAGCCATGCCCAGGCACTGTCTGGGAGAGCCCTGCTGGCTCCAGGGTGAAATGGCCACACGGCTCTGGGAATTTATCTCCCCAATAAACGAGGTGCCAGCAGTCAGGAGGGATCCCAGGCTCTCCTGGATTTCCACCCCAAGGGGGCTGGTGAGGATGGGAACTCCTGGAGTGACTTTTGAGGGTTGCTCAGAGCCACTCAGAAGAACCAACAGAGAAATTATTCTTGAAAAAACCCCACAAGCTTCCATGGCTTCTGCCCATGGCCAAGGCAGCCTCTCCTGGGTGTGACTCCCCCTCCCACCCCACAGAACATTCTGGATGCAGCACAGGTGGGTTTGAGTTCTTGGCTCTCCTGTGGCTCGTGGTGTGAGCAAAACAGCCCAGAGCTGCCTTGCCCTGGGCTTTGCCTCCTCCAAACTCCTCCTTTGTGAGAGGAAGCCGCTGAATTTGCTTTTCCTCCTGCCTGGTTAGAGCAGGGATTTTCTGGAAGCCAAACAAAGGCAATGGAGATTGTCTGGGGAGATAAAGAGGGAACAGTCTGAACAAGCAGGAAGCTGAGGGGGAACGAGGCTTAAATGTGGTGAGAAAACAAAGTGATTTCTGTTCCGTGCCTTGCAGAGGAGGAGGAAGAACCCGAGGGGCTGTGGAGCTCCTTGTTCACGGACAGCGCTTTGGGAAATGTGGACGCTCTCCACAAGACCTGGCAGAAGAAATTTGCATCCAAAGCCCCCAGATTTGGCTGCCCCACCCAGGCAGTGCCTGCTGAAATCCAGGAAACCTCTGCACCTTTCAGAGGAGCAGGACACAGAGAGGCTTTGCCCAAGGTCCAAAACTCCTCGTGGTCCCAAACCTGTGTCCTCCCCTGCTCCCAGCCCTGCCAGCAGCAGCTGGGCTGGGGAAGGGTCATGAATGAATCTCTGCCTGCCTTGGTGCTCCCTCATTGATGGACCAGCTGAGAGGGCTGGGAGCAGCCCATGGGCTGAGTTTTGGCACCAGAAGAGACAAACAAGAGTTCCTGGGGTGAGGAGAGCAGCAGGGCTGGGAGCCACCCCCCCAGCACGGGTCTGTCATTAACTGGGAGCTGGCTGCTGTGCTGGAAATGGGACTGTGCTGTTCCCACACTCAGGGAAATGCTTCCAGGGGTGTTGGGCATGAGCTCCTGAAGCTGCCAGCTCAGAAAAGGGGCAGAGGGGGCTGGACAGGGAGCTGGGGCTCTGCAGGCTCTGCTGATGCTGGGTTTGGTGGCCCCTTCTGCCTCTCTCACACAGCCAAAGGGGTTCCCAAACCTGAGCGGCTCAGTGTGTCCCAGGTAAGTGACATGAGCTGGCCTGGGGATCCAGAGTCCCAGCAGGGCTTGAAAAAACAAAATATCTTCATTTTTGTGTCCCCAGGACCTGCAGGTACTGCCCTAGGTGTACTCTCCTCCTCCAGGTGAGGTCAGGATGAAGATCTGGGGAATAATTTCTGAACTTCTGCCCCGAGGTCCTTCCTGCTCCCTGGGCACTGTCTGAGCTTAAATCAAAGTGCTTTTCCAAAATTCTAGGTCCATAATTGTTTTAGCTGAAGTCATGAAGTTCCTCTCTCCATATAAAGCTGTGCCTTGTGCCTGCTCCAGCTTGGTCCCATTCCCAGTTCCACCCACTCTGGGCCCTGTTTCTCTCCTGCCTGATGGAGTGAAGGGTGTTTGAAAGCAAATGCTTGTTAGGGCCACAAACACTGACCTGGTATTAATTAGATGACCATTCCAAGTGAAATTTCTCTCTTCTCTTCTCTGGTATTAGATGACTGTTCCAAGTGAAATTTCTCTTCTCTTCTCTTTTCTCTTCTTTTCTCTTCTCTTCTCTTCTCTTCTCTTCTCTTCTCTTCTCTTCTCTTCTCTTCTCTTCTCTTCTCTTCTCTTCTCTTCTCTTCTCTTCTCTTCTCTTCTCTTCTCTTCTCTTCTCTCACACCCCAGAGCTGCTCCCTGTCTGTGTTTTCCAGGTCAGTTTTTGCAGCCTGGTCCCTGTCAGGTGTCACCACCAGCCCCCAGAGGTTGTGACCCCGCTGGGGTGCCAGCTCTGGGTTCCAGCCCCCCTGTGCAGAGCAGGAATGGATCCAGCATTACCCCAGGGCAGGAGCTCTGTGCAGAGCCAGAGCAGCCTGGGGAGCAGCAGTGCTCAGGGATGTGCTGTTGTCCTGGCTTTTGTCCCTTTCCTGTCCCCACAGCTGTCCCCAGGCCATGTTGATCCACCAGCAGTGTGGGATCTTGGGGTGCTGGGCACTGCAAACCCCCAGCCCCTGCATGGATGGAGCCCAGGGCAGGGCAGGAGCTGCTCCAGCCAGCCCTGAGCTCCCACAGGAGCCCTGATGGGGCTCTCCAGGGACAGAGGCCTTGGCCAGGCAGTGCTTCCTGCACCTCTGGGGTCATGGAGGCCACTGGGCACGTTCCTCCAGCCCTGCATTTCTCCTTTCCAAGCAGTTTCCTCCCAGTCAGCAGAGCTGTATTTGTTGGCCTTTCCCCTGTGTTTTCTGCTGGCTTCCCTCTCTCAGGCTGAGCTTGTGGAGCTGCTGTGCTGGATCCCTGCTCTGGCAGCTCCTCTCAGCCCTGCTCTGACCCTGCTGGTGGCTGGAGCAGCCCTGGCCTCGCTCTCTGGCTGCTGTGACGAGGTCTGGGTCCCCTCCAGGAGGTGATGCCCAGAAGCAGCGCTGGAGGGAGGACTCTCACTCCTGCCTGTGCATCAGCTCCAAGGGCTCTGTGATTTCTGGCACCGCAGCCTCGATTCTCAATTGTTTCCTTAGGAGAGATTTCACTTGGAAATGTGAGGGTTTCAAAAAGGAAAGCAAGGAGAGCACCAGGAGCCTGCCAAGTGGGGCACAGGAGATGCTGAGCCACCAATCCCAGCTCTGCTGAGGGTGAAGGAGCTCCCAGGGGTTGTCACAGGGACATTCTCACCGAGGATTTGTGTGATTGTTTAAGGCTCATCATGGCAGACAATAAGAGCCTGAATGAGAGATGTGGGACTCCAGGCAGCTCTTCAAAATGCAGTTTATTACATCCAAGGGTTACAGCAGTCCAGGGTTGTGGGTGACAGAGCCTGTGCCTACAGCTGTCAGCTCCAGCTGCAGGCAGGCCTGGAGACCCTTTAGTTTAGGTTACAATGCATTACTTACTTTTCTTTTGGTTAAAATGCATTTTATATACTTTTCTTTTATTTAAAATGCATTATATACTTTTCTTTTGGTTACAGTGCATTATTTACTTTTCTTTTGGTTAAAATGCATTATATACTTTTAGTTAAAATGCATTATATACTTATGCATTATATACTTTTCTTTTGGTTAAAATGCATTATGTACTTATGCATTATTTACTTCTCTTTTGGTTACAATGCATTCTATACTTTTCTTTTGGTTACAATGCATTACATCCTTTTCTTTTAGTTAAAATGCATTATATACTTATGCATTATATACTTTTCTTTTGGTTAAAATGCATTATGTACTTTTCTTTTGGTTACAGTGCATTATTTACTTTTCTTTTGGTTAAAATGCATTATATACTTATGCATTATTTACTTTTCTTTTGGTTACAATGCATTACATCCTTTTCTTTGCTGAGCATCTCAATACAGAAGAACCACATGGATCCCTCAGGGGTAATTCAGGATTCACCTTGCCTTCACCTTAGTGTGCAGGTGCTCCCAGAAATTTGAAAACTTTCCCCCAATCTGTATTTTGTCCTCCTCTTCCCAGGGTTGGATCACTGCACTCGCTCCCAGCAGGATTTTGCAGCTTCCCTGCCAAGCATCCCACAAAGCCACAGTGCCATGTAGAGATTAACCACAACGAGACAAGTTGAGGTCCTCATTTAGGTCTTAATTAAAGCAAAAGTATCATTAACTTTAGCAGAAACCACTTGATCAAACGCTTCATGTGAATGAAGAGGAGCTGAGTGAAGATCTGGCTGGCAATTATCAGCAGATCCTGCTTGGGAGCACCGTGCCAGGATGCCTGGGATGAGATTGCTTTTTTGGGAAATATTTTAGAAGTCACCCTCCTCAGTGACAAGGACAGCTCTGCACAGGCCCCTGGGGTGCAGGGTGGGCTCTTTGCCAGCTGCTGCACACTTTGCAGAGGTCTCTTCATCCCCAAGCAAGGCAACTGCACCAGGGATGGGATTGTTTTTCCACGTCTGGGCTTGCCTGATAAGGAGCCAGGGCTCCCCAGCCCAGGCAGGAAAATGTCTCCTGGTATCTGCAAACACAGATGATCGAAATGTCTGCCCTGGGCATTGTTCAGCTCTGAATGGAGCTGAGAAAACACTTCAGAACGTGGTGAGCACCGACATTCCAGCCTGGGGAGGCCTGAGGAGGCTCTGGCTCCCTGGGAAGAAGGAACAACTTTCTAAAGGAGGACAGAGGAGTCAGGAGCTGCTGGGCCAGCAGAGCAGCCTGGGCAGGAATCAAACACAGGAGCAAATTCCACCCCCAGAGGAGCCCCAGGCTCAGCCCTCAGGAGGGGCAGGGTCTCACTGAGCACCTCAGCTCCAGGTGAAGATCCTGACCCAGAGAAGACTCAGCTGCTCCAAGAAAACTCAAAAGTCACAGAATGGTGTGGACAGGAATGTCACAGTCACATTTTCTGAAAAATCCCTTTGCCCAGGAGTCTTCTCCTGGGAAGCTGAGGAGCCTCAGAGAAAAAGGAAAACAATTCTTCTCTCATTTGCTTCTCCTGTGTTTTGCTGCTTTGGAATATGGTTGGAGATTGTTTACCCACAGATGATTGTTCCATTGGATTCTGCTGGGAGTTGTTTTCACTCAATGGCCAATCAGGGCCAAGCTGTGTCAGGACTCTGGAAAGAATCAGGAGTTTTCATTATTATCTTTTTAATTTTCTGTAATTATCCTTTCTGTACTCTTTAGTATAGTTTAGTATAGTATTCTTTTATATAATATAATAAATTAGCCTTCTAATAATAAATTTATATAATATAATAAATTAGCCTTCTGGGAACATGGAGTCAGATTCATCATATCCTTCCAGCGATGGGGGTCTCAGAAAATACAACACTGGAAGGGATTTTAAAGATCACCCAGTTCCACCCCAGGGCCACCTCCCACTGTGCCAGGGGCTCCAGCCTGGCCTTGGGCACTGCCAGGGCTCCAGGGGCAGCCACAGCTGCTCTGGGCACCCTGGCAGAGCCCAAACCTCTCGAACCAGGCCTTGCCAGGCTACAAACCCCTGTGGAAAATGGCACTGGGGGCACCTGGAACCATGCAGGAAATCATTCTTTCCTTGCCTTTCTCCATTTGCTGCAATGGTTTTTGGTGCTGGTTTCCATCCTGGATTGAGGAATGGGAATGCCAGAGTGGTTTGGGTGGGAAGGGATCTTCAATGCCAGCTCATTGCAGCCCAGGGCCACCTCCCACTGTGCCAGGTGCTGCCAGCCCCAATGTCCAGCCTGGCCTTGGGCACTGCCAGGGCTCCAGGGGCAGCCCCAGCTGCTCTGGGCACCCTCCCAGGGAAGGATTTTCAGAAGGATTTGCAGGTCACAAATGCCAATAAATCAGTACCAGAAGTGAGCTGGCCACACCCTGAGGGCGAGGGCGTTGTGGTGATTAACAGTGGACAGCTTCTGCTGAGTGAGATGGATTTGACAGGACGAGGAGGAATGGAAGCAAACTGAAATAAAGTAGGTCAAAATTAAATGTGAAGAGGAAGATTAGAGATTAGATTAGATTAGATTAGATTAGAATTAAGAAAGAGGAAGTTCTTTTGCTCTGAGGGTGAAGAGGCCTTGGCACAGGTGCCCAGAGCAGCTGTGGCTGCCCCTGGAGCCCTGGCAGTGCCCAAGGCCAGGCTGGACATTGGGGCTGGCAGCACCTGGCACAGTGGGAGCTGTCCCTGCTCATGGTTTGGGATAGAACAAAAGGAGTTTTAAGGTCCCTTCCAACCCAAACCACTCCATAATTTTGATTTAGGGCCAATTGGGCCCATCCTAAAGGCCAATTGGGCTTTTGAAGGGGGAGGCTCAGAGTCTCTCCCACCTCCCAGGGCTGTCCCCAAAGTCCTTGTGTCCCTAAAGTCTGCTCTCACTTTGCTGCCTCAAATCAAATAGTTTCTGCTCTTGTGGACGTTTCCAGGAACCACAAATTCTCTCCAAAACAGCTCTCCCAAGATTTACTAAATGTGCCCTGGGAAATCAGAGAAAAGGGGAAGGGAGGGCTGGGGGTGCCACATGGCTTTAAAGGGCTGAGCAAATGTGCTTTATGCAGGCACTGAGTCCCCTCCTGCCAGCCTGGAGCCTCTCAGGATGCCTTTGGCAGTGCCAGGAAAACCCCCTGGCCTCCCTGAAATGCCAACTGAAACATTTTCAAGGTAAAGAATGAAAAAAGAAAAAAATAACCAGAAAACCAACCCCTGTCTGTTTTAGATATTTTTATTTCTTTTCATACTTCTGGGATTGAGATAAGGGACAATAACAGGAAAATCTCCGATTCAGGGCACTGGATGAAGAAATTCCCTGACAGATTTCCAACAAAACAAAACAAAAAAATCATTCATTCAAAATAAGTGGTGGAAAATTCCTCATTGTGGCCAGCTCTGCTTTCAGAATTCATTCCCCCCTGCACATATTTGTACTTCACATCCAAAAATCATAACCATGATTTTTCCCCTGTCCACTGCATGAACACTGAGTCAGTTGAACAATTAGGGTGTTTGGGGGTTTATTTCTGTTTCCACTCATACCTTTTGCTCAGGACTTCTGGGATTATTCAAGGAGTGGGATTCTAAGGGAGAAAAAATTCCTAATGAGAATGAGGGAAACGTAAAACACACAAAAACATCCAGGAATAAAACACGCAAAAAAATCTGGAATAAAAGGAAGTTGATCAATGGCCTCCAGGGAAATACTTGGTTTATAAACTTACTCAAATGTCACTGAATGAATCTTTAATTTGTTATTAAAAGATTGTACTGTGGTACAATGTTTTAATAACAAATCTTTAGTAGTACAGAACTCAGTACTGACTTCTGAGGGCTGTGGGGCCACTGAGGAAAAGTTTGGCACTGCAACATTTGCAGCTTTGGTGGTTTGGGGGGCAGTGGAAACAATGTGTTGTGAGTGCTAATGACCACTGGAGATCTTGAGGATTTTATCTATGACTGTAAAACATAAAATTATATTTTTAAAAGAAATTTTCAAATAAAAAAAAAATAATATTTTTTTTAAATAAAGTGAAGAGACACAAACAAACACACACAGAGTAAAGCAAGGCCTGAAAACCTGGAGGCTTTGCTTCTGCAGTGCCCTTCCTTGGCCTCTCCCTGGCTCCTCTGTTGTGTTTTTCCTGTCATGGCCAAGCCTGGAGTTCCCAGCTCCCACCTGCTTGTGCTGGACACTGCTGGGAGCACCTGGGGGCCTCTGAGAGCACCTGAGAACACCTGGGAGCCCCTGAGAGCCCCTGAGAACACCTGAGAACACCTGGGAGCCCCTGAGAGCACCCTGCTCCCTGCTGGAGGTGCAGCAGGTGGAGAGGGCACTGGCCTGTCCCTGTCACCCAACTTGTCCCTGGCCACGCTGGTGTCCCCCAGGTGCCTCAGTGGTGGTCACTGCCCTTCCAAAGGGATCCTGAACCCCTTGGAGCACATCCCCTAGGGCTGGAAAGCATCTCCTGCTGTCACTGCCCTTCCAAAGGGATTCCCCAGGGCTGGAAAGCATCTCCTGCTGTCACTGCCCTTCCAAAGGGATCCCAAACCCCTTGGAGCACGTTCCCCCAGGTCCCTGCTGTCATCCTGACTCCCTGAGCATCCCCCGAGTGCAGCAGCTCCAGCTGCTCCTTTGGGACTGAAGGAACCATCCCTGAGCCATTCCTGGCTGAGGGCTGGGCTCACACCAGCTGGCCTGGGCAGAGGTTGCTCCTGAAATTCACCTCTGAAATGCTGGTGATGGTGTGTGGGTCCAGAGCAGAGGCTGACTCAGGAAAATGATCCCATCCAAGCTGTTTCTCAAAGTCATCATGACTACAGCAGCTTTTCTGAATCAGCACCCAGATAAGGCCTGACTGAATTCATTTGTGGCAAATGATTTTTATAGTCTCCCTTTCATAAAATGAAAAGTCCGTAAGTCTTCGTGGTTGGGGCTGTTAAATTTAGATAATGTGTTTCTGTGTATTAAATTGAGTTTATTATGGTCAGATAAGCTCTTGCACAAGCAAGGACTCCCTGTGCTGGTCTTTGCCTCAAAACTGACCCAGAAAAAGCCACAGACAAATCTGGGCTGGCAAAGAGCACAGGGGGGCAGGAGTCAGTTCAGCTGCTGTCTGTGCTGCTCGATTTCTGCACCAAATCTGTGCAGGTTGTACCAGCATTGCCCAGAACAGCTGTGGCTGCCCCTGGAGCCCTGGCAGTGCCCAAGGCCAGGCTGGACATTGGGGCTGGCAGCACCTGGCAGAGTGGGAGGTGGCCCTGCCATGGCAGGGGTGGCACTGGAGGGGATTTAAGGTCCCTCCCAACCCAAACCATTCCAGGATTCTGTGATTCAGGAGGTTTGGGGAGGGCAGTGGTTGCGCACCCTCACAGAAGTCTCTGCTGGAGGTTCCAGCAAGCAGCAGGAAGATCTTCACTGGAGGGGTGGTTGGGCACTGGGAGGGGCTGCCCAGGGCAGTGCTGGAGTCACCAGCCCTGGGGAGGTCCACAAACCAAGCAGAGGTGGCTCTCCATGCCATGGCTCAGTGGGCATGAGAAGATTCAGTCCAAGTCTGGACTTGGTGCAGTCCACTTTTCCTACCTCAGTGGTTCTGGGATTCTGCTGTGACAGATGAGTAATGTGATGATTGACTCTCACAATTAACAGACAAATATCATGTATACAGGTTAAGTTTTATAGATTTATAGTTATGCTGTACCCCCTCACGTGGTTATCAAGGGACAGCTGGGTTGGGACATCTGGCAGGGCTGGCTTGTCACTGTGGAACACCTGAGCTCCAGTCAGGATTTGAGGCAGAGATCTCCCCCACTGGACAGCAAAGAAGGGCTTGATGGACAGAACTTTGGGAGGGGTTAAAGGGTTAAAAAGGAAAAAAACCTCCATTGTGAGGGGGCTGAGCACATGGTGGGGAAAATCTTTTGCTCCCAGCGCCGTAACCTTTTTTCTTTATTCAGTCTTCTGTTGTATTTTTGATAAGGTTTAATAAACCTTCCTAAACTATGAAAAGGGAGGAGCTATTTCTCACACCTTTGTTAGTTTGGGGACACCAGCCCTGCAGATCCACCACCTTCCTCTGGGCTTGGCTGTGCTACAGAGCACTGGGCCAGGTCAGGTTCAAGGGAGAACTTGGCTTAAGGATCCCCTTTGTGACAGATGAGTAATGTGATGATTGACTCTCACAATTAACGGACAAATATCATGTATACAGGTTAAGTTTTATAGATTTATAGTTATGCTGTACCCCCTCACGTGGTTATCAAGGGACAGCTGTGTTGGGACATCTGGCAGGGCTGGCTTGTCACTGTGGAACACCTGAGCTCCAGTCAGGATTTGAGGCAGAGATCTCCTCCACTGGACACAAAGAAGGGCTTGATGGACAGAACTTTGGGAGGGGTTAAAGGGTTAAAAAGGAAAAAAACTCCATTGTGAGGGGGCTGAGCACATGGTGGGGAAAATCTTTTGCTCCCAGCGCTGTAACCTTTTGTCTTTATTCAGTCTTCTGTTGTATTTTTGATAAGGTTTAATAAACCTTCCTAAACTATGAAAAGGGAGGAGCTATTTCTCACATGCTGAACCACAGCTGCTGATCAGGAGGAGGTGAGAGGCCGTGAGGAGCTTTCCAGACCAGCACAAGGGCTGCACTGAGGCCCTGACAGGAGCTGTGGGGTTTTTCTCTGGTGTGGGGAGCTGCAGGCCGGTCCCTCTGGTGATGAGGCCTCCACCACCAGCCCCACAGAGAAATTCTGCTTCTCTCAAGTGCAGGTGAAAGAAACGTGGCTTTCACTGGGGCAGGTTCAGAGGGCAGCAAGGAATGGCTTGGATTTGGCCAGGAGTCAAGGCAGATGACACATGCAGTATTCCTCGGAGCTTTAACTCTGCATTGCTCTTAGTCACACTTCAGGCATCCCTTTCTTTCCCGGAGCTCCCCCAGCCAGCGACCTGCTCTGTAATTACCCAGCCAATGTCATGTAAACGCTGCCCAGGCAGAATCTGGGGCAGGTCGGCGCAGGTTATCTGGTAATTATCTCCCCAATTACCCAGTAATTCCCAGATGAATTACCGGGTAATTGGATAGCATGACCAGCACTGGGCTGGAGCCTGTTCTTGTCTCTCCGTGAACTCACACAGCCAAAGGGAAGCACAGCTGACAAACCCAGCCCTGCTCAGGGACCACAGGCTCATTCCTCACTGCGAGTTCCACCCCATGACTTGCTCGTGGATTCCTAGAAGTGATAATAATAGGACAATAATAATAATAATAATAGTAATAATAATAATAATGACAACATGGCAGCAGTGACTCATGGCCTGCAGGAGCCTCACTGAGGGCTCACACTGAAGAAATCCTCTGTGTGACAGATGAGCAATGCCATGGCTGATTCTGACAATTAAAAGGCAAATATCATGGATATATGCTAGGAGAAGTTTTATAGATTTATAGTTATGTTTTACAGACCAGCACTCCAGCTCCAGACCAGCACTGGGCTGGAGACAGGGCCTGTTCTTGTTATTTTTATTATTATTGTTCTTGTTATTATTATTATTATTATTATTAATAATGGCAATTATTATTAATAATGGCAGCAGTGACTCATGGCCTGCAGGAGCCTCGCTGAGGGCTCACACTGAGGAAATCCTCTGTGTGACAGATGAGCAATGCCATGGCTGATTCTGACAATTAAAAGGCAAATATCATGGATATATGTCAGGAGAAGTTTTACAGATTTATAGCTGTGTTTTACAGACCAGCACTGGGCTGGAGACTCAGCCTGTTCTTGTCTCCCTCAGGAGCCAGGCAGCTCTCCATGAACTCACACAGCCAAAGGGAAGCACAGCTGACAAACCCAGCCCTGCTCAGGGACCACAGGCTCATTCCTCACTGGGAGTTCCCCCCATGACTGGCTGGTGCCTTCCTAGAAGTGATAAAAATAGGATAATAATAATGATAATGATAATAATAATAATAATAATAATAAATAATGGCAATGTGGCAGCAGTGACTCATGGCCTGCAGGAGCCTCGCTGAGGGCTCACACTGAAGAAATCCTCTGTGTGACAGATGAGCAATGTCATGGCTGATTCTGACAATTAAAAGGCAAATATCATGGATATATGTTAGGAGAAGTTTTATTTTCTCTATTCAGTCTTCTGTTGTGCTTTTGACAAGGTTTTAATAAACCTTTCTAAATTTTTGAAAGTGGGATCATTTCTCACACTCTGGCTCTTTTCACACCTCAGTGGGAGTGGGGCTAGGGTTAGGGTTCCACCTAACCCTAACCCTTCCAGGGTTCCAGCCCTGAAAGGTGGAAAGATTATTTCTTAAAAGTGCTTTGATTTATTTGGAGCCACAGATTCAGCAGGACTTTGATGCCAGGTCAGAGCTGAGGATTCTCCTGAGCTCCTCCATCCCACAACACCCAAGGACAGTCCCTGACACACCCTGATGGCAGGAGGCACCTCCAGACCTGCTGGGCTCTCCCTGGGGCACTCCCTTCAAACCCTCCTTTGGTAAATACAGCCAGGATTTGGGTTTTTCACAGGAAATAACCAGCTCATCCTAATGATGGCATCAGCCAGTGATGGCATCAGCCTGCCTGGAACTGCTGGGCTTGGGCCAGGGTGGCATCACCAACCTGCAGAGACTGAGGGGCTGTTCCAGGAGCAGAGGGGCTGATTTGGGCTGTTCCAGTGATGCCTTAAGGTTTTAGCTTTTATATTTTTTTTTTAGCTTTATTTTATTTTTTTAGCTTTTATATTTTTCAGATCCTGCACTGTGCATAATTCCAAACTCCATATAAAGTGTCAATTACTGTTCTCACATGTTGGTCAGACAAAACAATTCCTCCAGGCCTGAGAACCAAGGACACCCTCTGCCTCAGGGCCCATATGGTACAAACAAAAGGGAATTGGGGGGAGCAAACTGGGGGTTAATGAGTTCATTAATTGAAGCTGTAATTGGAGAATTAACCCCTGATATGTAAATGGACCAAATTTATAATTCTCTGGAAAACTGGTGACCATTGTCCATCTTGGGTGCAGCCTCTGGGATGCTTTGGCTGCCCAAGGTGTATCTGTTGAAGGCCCTTAATAAATACCCACTAACTTATTCCCAGTAATAAATTCCCAATAATTTATTCCCTGAACCTTGTCCAGGCTCTGTTCAGGGAGCCTCTCCAGGCATCACCAGAGCAGAAGGGCAGGCAGTCCCTGCTGCCTTGGCATCCCCACCTGCTCCAGGCCCAGCCCTGGCTGGTCCCTGCTGCTCCTGTGCTGTCACTCACAGGGACTCAGGTGTGGCACCCTGCTGGCTCTGATTGGTGACAAAATCACCTCTTTGAGGAGCAAATCAGATAATTAGTGTTTTCATTTCTCTCTGAGGCTTCTCATCTTCCCAGGAGAAGAAATCCTGGTGGAGGGATTTTTCCAGAAAATATGACAGTGACATCATACCTTGACCCTCACTGCCCCTCAGGGTTTCCAAGGAAAAATCTCCTCATCTCCTCCTCCATGGACTACTCTGCTGTCAGTGCACCTCAGAAAAAATTATTGAAAGGGTATTTTAAATTATTTTTCTTAATTTATCCAATAATAATAATAATAATAATAATAATAATAATAATAATATTATTATTATTATTATTATTATTATTATTATTATTACTATTTCTCTAGCTTATCTGAAGCTAGAGAACTAATCTGAACTGCCAACCCAATGCCCTTTTCACAGCAAAGAGAGGAGAACCCCATGCACTTTTAGACATTTTTATTCAGGATTTTTTTTTGCTTTCTTCTCCCTGAGTGGCAGAACAAACCCCTCAGTGTTCCGTGATGGGCCCCCAGACCTGCTGTACCTGTGACAGGATGAGTAATAGGTTCCTCCCTGGTGCAGAGCTGCTCGTGCACAGCAAGCTCCTGTTCACTCTCTTTATTTATTCTGTCTTATCTTCCTCACATTTCATCACTTTCTTGTTATGTTTGCTCAGTTAAGTCATTAAGACCACTTTGTTTTTTCTCTTTCCATGTTTAGCCCTAGGAAAGCAGCTAAGCCTGTGTAATTGATTTAGCATTTAATTTCCCTAAAAACCCCCTTTTTCCTGCCATCAGTCTGGGGCCCTGAGACATTCCCACTCCTGCCTGCATTGGGTGCTGTGAGAAGGCATCACCACATTTCTCCTCACTGAGAAAAGCAAGGCACCATTCTCCCCAAGAATATTTCTGGGTTTCACATTCTCTGAACCTCAGAGAAAGGAAAATCAATTCTTATAATTTGCTGTGCCTGTGTTTGTGCCACAGCAGAATGCAATATGGAGATTGTTCACCCACAGTGATGGGGTTTGGGTTCCTTGGCCTGTCAGGGCCAAGTGTGCAGCCCCACATTTCTCCTCACAGAGAAAAGCAAGGCACAATTCTGCCCAAGAATATTCTCATCTCATTTGCTGTTCTGTGTTTGTGCCAAAGCAGAATGCAATGTGGAGATTGCTCACCCACAGTGATGGGGTTTTGTTCCCTTGGCCTGTCAGGGCCAGGTGTGTGTGTGTGTGTCAGGACTGTTGGGGGACAGTCACGAGATTCTGTGCAGGGTGAGCAGGGTTGGGTGCTTGGCAGACTCAGTTTAGATGTAATGTAATATAATGTAATATAGTATAGACTAATATAGTATAATGAAGTAATTAATTACCCTTCTGATATCAATGGAGTCAGATGCATCATTCTCTCCCCTCGTTGGGGGTGAAAATATCCACAACAAGACGGGAATCTCTGAGCCAGCTCACAGCTCTGAGAGGTGCTGGGGAGGTTTTTCCACCTCCATGCAGGTGCTCTGCTACCTCTAGGGGTGTTCTGGGTTAAATCCCTGCTTCAGTGGGCAGGAAAAGGGATAAATAACTTGTGAGGAACTTCTGCATTTCTGTTCTCAGCTGTGGTGGTTTTGCTGAATCAAATCCCTGTTTCAGTGGGCAGGAAAAGAGAGAAATCTTTTGCAAGGAATTTCTGTTCTTCTGCATTTCAGTTCTCACTTGTGGGGGTGTGGACAGCTGAGCTCAGCTGTTTCCACGTTTTAAATCTGCATGGTGGGGAGTCAGAGACAAGAAGGGCAAGCAGGGATATCCAAATCTGAGTAATTTGGCTTTCAAAAAATTGCAGGGACATTAAGATTGGAGAAGAACTCCAAGATCCAGTGTTTGACTGAATCCCAGCTGAACCAGACCACCAAGTGCCACCTCCATGTGGGTTTTTGAACACTTCTAGGGCTGGTGACCCAGCATTGCCCTGGCAGCCTGTGCCACTCCTGGCCACCCTTTCAGTGCCCCATTTCTGACCTCCCTGGTTTGCACAGAGACACCACCACAGCTTCAACACGGAGGACAAATCACCACATTGTCTCCTCTCCCCTCTCCCGTGAGGTCTCCAGGCTCCAGGACCTGCTCAGCCCTTCTGGGCCCTTTCCTTCCAGGATCCTTGGCAGGAACCAGTCGAGCTCTGGCTCAGGTGGGTCCCTCACTTCCTGCTCCACCTCTTCACCACCCGAGGGAAGGAAACCTTGGAATCTCCAAGGTGTTTGTGCTCATCTTGCAGCACTGCAGCCCTCAGGTTTAATCACTTTGCAAACCTTCCTGATCTTCTACCCCCTGGTTTATTTACACAAGATCTGGGGTTTTGTTCTACTGAATCAGTCAAGATTTTGTGTTCTCCTTCTGGACACAACAATCCCAGAATCCTAAAAAAGATCTTTAGGATTGTCCAGTCCAACCTTCCCCAGCACTGCCAAGGCCAGCACTGACCCAAGTGCCACCACTGATACATGTGACCAAACGCCACCACTGACCCATGTCCTCAAATGCCACCACTGATACATGTGCCCAAATGCCACCACTGAACCATGTCCTCAAATGTCATCACTGACCCATGTCCTCAAGTGCCACCACTGATACATGTGCCCAAGTGTCATCACTGAACCATGTCCTCAAATGTCATCACTGAACCATGTCCTCAAGTGCCACCACTCACCCACATCCCCAGGTGCCACCACAGACCCATGTCTTCAAGTGCCACCACTGATACATGAGCCCAAGTGCCACCACTGAACCATGTCCTCAAGTGCCACCACTGAACCATGTCCCCAGGTGCCACCACTGAACCATGTCCCCAGGTGCCACTACTGATCCATGTCCTCAAGTGCCACCACTGACCCATGTGCCCAAGTGCCACCACTGACCCATGTCCCCAAGTGCCACCACTGACCACATCCCCAAGTGCCACCCAAATTCCAAAGTGCCACCACTGACTCATGTGCCCAGGTGCCACCACTGACCCATGTCCCCAGGTGCCACATCCACCTGGCTTTTAAGCCCCTCCAGGGCTGTTCCAAAGCCTGAGAGCCCTTCCATGAAGAAATGAAATTGCAGCTTTGAGGGCCCCAGGGCAGCTCCCAGGCTGGCACAGCTCATCTGTGCCACCCAAACCAGGCTGAGCCAAGCCAGGTCCCCTCCACCTGCTGGGGATGAGCCCAGCACGGTCCCAAACCCAACCTGGCTGGGAATTCCTGTCACCTCTGAGACCTCCCCTGGCTCCAGGGGCTGAGCAGAGCCCTGCCCTGTCCCCCAGCAGCTCCTCAGACAGAGGGGCTTTGTTGGAAAATGGATTTAAATGGATTTTAAAGAGGGTGATGTTTGAAAAAAGAGCCCAGACGAACAAAGCAATCCCAGCTGAGCTTATTACACATGATGGAATTAAATAATGAGGATTTTACACTCTAATTGGGGTTTAAATCCTGCTTCTGAGCAGCTGCTGAGCTCTAGAGAGAGGCAGGAGGAGGTGCTGAGCCCCCAGCCCTGAATGGGCACATTCACAGCCCAGAGTTTCTATCTGAACAAGGAATTTGCTGACTGCTAATCTCTGCTGATTAATGATGTTTTCTCAAAGCCACCACAGAAGGTTTGCTGGTCTTGTCTAGAGAACCAGACTTTGGCCAAGCAAAGCCCTTTATCCAAAAATGTATTTGTCTAGAAAGCGCCATTATTATTCTTAGGAATGCCAGGTATGGATGCCCGTGTTTCTTGTTCTTGTTAAATGCAAGTTGTTCTACAGATAAGGAGGCGAAAGAGTACAAGATAGGCGAGGTTTGTCAGGACAGATAAAATCTTCAATTAGACCAAAAGCAGCAGGAGAAAATTCAGACAAACTTTCAGACACGGAAGCAGACGTGAAAGAAGCCTGGGTGTCCAAGAGCTGACAAGTTTTTTTCTGCCCATTTATCACAGGAAAGATATCACCCCCTCCCCAAAAATAAAATTAAAAAAAAAAAATCTTGCTTTTTTTGGTTTAATTCCCATTAAAAGGGGATTAAGGCAGGGAGGAACAAGGCAGACTTGTTCCACATCCACAGTGTGGGTTCCTTGCTGCTTTCTGAGTCAGATAACTCTGCTTAACAGCAACCTTTAGCTTTTATCAACGTCAAAGCCAAATCTCTGGTGCTAAAATTATTCCAGCTTTCATCTGGGTGTTTGACTGCTGCGGAGCAGAGCTCTGGAGTGATCCAGTTACTGGGACAAGGGTCCCTCTGAACATGTGGGTAAGAAGATCTGCCTCTCATACCTTGGAGTGGAACAGGATTCCTGACAGTTTGACATCCAAATCCCAGCAGGAAGGAGAACATTTCTGGCAGCGTTGAAATCTGGCACCTTTCTCCAGAGAACATCATCTCACTCCCAATAATCATCAAGTCGTTGTGAATAACAAATGATTTCCTAGAAATCAAGACAGAGAAGTGAATGCCAGTCAATATTGCAGCAGGGTGAATGATTTGGCTGCAGAGCTCAGGAGGAGCAGCCAGGCCAGTTCCCAATAACCACGAGTGATGATCAAAGTGCTCTGCTCCCACAGATGCAGATGGAACAGATTGTTCCCTCCAACTGCTGCCCTGCCAGCAGCTCCAGCCCTGAGCTGAGCTCTGCAAGGCTCAGCCTGGAGCAAAGAAGGCTCAGGGGGCCCTTGTGGCTCTGCACAGCTCCTGCCAGGAGGGGACAGCTGGGAACAGGGACAGGAGCAGAGGGAACGGCCTCAGGCTGGGCCAGGGCAGGCTCAGGGTGGGCACTGCAGGAATTTCCCCATGCAAAGGGGGCTCAGGCCTTGGCAGGGGCTGCCCAGGGAGGTTTGCAGTGCCCAGCCCTGGGGGTGTCCCAGGAATGCCTGGAGGTGGCACTCAGAGCTCTGGGCTGGGGACAAGGTGGGGATCAGCTGGGACTCGATGGCCTTGCAGCTCTTTTCCCACCTCAGCTCTGGCATCCTGAGCACCAGAATCCCAAAGGCTTTTCCCACAAGGGAATATCCATCCAATGCAAGCCCCAGCAGCAGAGGTGGCCCTACCCCAGCCCCTTCTGGCAGGGAACATTTCCTGTTCCCCACAGCTCCAAACCCCTCACACCAACAACAGAAAAGGAGCCCTGAAAGTCGTTAAAATCCCATTTTTGCATTTTGGGGGAAAATTTCTGCATGGAAGGAGTCATCAGGCCTTGGCAGGGGCTGCCCAGGGAGGTTTGCAGTGCCCATCCCTGGGGGTGCCCAAGGAATTCCTGCATGTGGCACTCAGAGCTCTGGGCTGGGTGAAGAATTGTTGTTTAGTCACAGATTGAAGAAACAGCCTCAAGTTGTGCCATGGGAGGCTCAGTTTGGATATTATGAACAATTCCTTCATGGGAAAAGGCTGTAAAACATTGGGATGGGCTTTCCAGGGCAGTGTGGAGTCCCCATCCCTGGGAGTGTTCAGAAAACCTGTGTGTGTGGCACTTGGGGACACGGTGACCATGGTGCTGGTGGTTGGACTTGGTGACCTTTAAGATCTTTTCCAACCTTAACAGTTCTGGGGTTGATGTTTCTGCTCCCCTGCAGTTGCAGTAAATGCATCCTTCACTTTCAGGCTCTCAGGGTTGTATCTGAGTGCTGAAGGAACCAACAAACCCTGGGGAGAGCAAAAGAACCCAGCAAATCCTCAGTGGGAGTGGGGGCAGCTCCGTGTTGGGTTTATAAGTGAAGAAACAGCAAAATCCAGTCCTAAAGAGCTTAAAAACCTCTATCCTATCTTCAAATTTTATTGGGGGACACTGTCAAAGTGCCCCTTATAATTCATATTTCATGTGCTCTCTGTCCTAAGCAAAGATAACAGGTATCCAAGGAAAACACAGACATGATTTTGGGAATGCCTGACAAGATTTGCTCCTCGTGGGTTTTGGCCCTGCTTTCTCAGTCACTTTGGTTTCATCTGTCGCAGGAAGATCCATCTGTAAACCTCATTAGATTCAAAATAACATGAGACAGATGAGGCCAGAAAAACTGTTTTTCTGCCTCCTCAGAATATTTTTTAGTTTTTAAATGCAGTGTGGGTTTTTTAAAGCAAATTTGCTTAATTAACAGCAAAAGAGGATGGAGCAGGAGATGCCAGAGCTGTTAATGGGTTGGGATGGGCTGATCCTGTCCTGGCTGAGCCCAGCACTGACAAAATGCCCAAAAGTCACCTGAGAGGTCACTCATGGCCACTTGGGGCTGAGCTGAGCTGGACCTTGGGGTGGGGGTGGCCAAAGGTGACCCATAAGAGTCCCCATGGCCACATGGGGCTGGGCTGGGCTGGACCTGTGGGCGTGGGTGACCAAAGGTTGTGGGAATCCTGGGTACAGAGAATTGGAGACTTTCTGTGCTGCCAGGCACTGACCCCCAGAGAACACTGCACTGACCTGAGGCCCTGGAGAAGCTTCCAGAATGGAATGACAGAGCTGGGATTGTGGGTGTGGAGTTTGGATAGAAGTGTGTGAGATCACAGGGTGGGAAACTCAGAGTTTGGGGTTTAGAATACAGTAATAGATATGGAGCAAGATGGAGGTTTTGGGGCGGAGGCTTCTCCTCCTTCTCCTTCTCCTTCTCCTTCTCCTTCTCCTTCTCCTTCTCCTTCTCCTTCTCCTTCTCCTTCTCCTTCTCCTTCTCCTTCTCCTTCTCTTCCATGGGTTTGGGTGGTTTTGTGTAATTGGATAAAAAGTCCCCATTGCAGGGCATGGGTGGTTGGTTATTGGGTTAAAAGTAAAAATAATTCAGGTGTCATTTCTTAATTGGACAGTTTATCCTTAAAAGGCCTTGTAGAGAGAGACAGGGCTCCATTTTCAGTGTGTGAGAGTGAAGTGCTGCAGAACTCAGAGTTTGTGGGACTGTGACGGCCTTTGAGGCCTGGAGCTCCCAAAAAGAGCAGAAATGCTGCCAGAACAGGAGGAATTGGACACTGTCCCCTAAGGGGCAGCAGACTGAGCACAGAGAGCCTGACTCTGAGGCAGAGGAAGGTGGAGGGAATGCTGGAGAGGATGGAAAAGCTGCCTTTGGAGGAGTGGGAAAGGTCTTCCTTCAGTCTGGACTGAGATTCAGAGCCCAGGGCCCCTGATCTGAGCCACAATGACAGATCTGTTTTGGGGACATGAACGGTGTCACCTCTTCTTCTCAGTCCAGGAAGGTGTGAAAACGAATCTCCAAGCATTTTTCATCAAAAATCATATTCCCTTATTCCCCCTCTCAGCTCCTGAGTTGGAAAATAACCCAGTAAATCCATGAAAAATCTATACTTGAATTTGGATTTAAGGTTGCAAATGTTTCTAGGGGAGGCAAAGCTATCTCAGAGGAAATAATTCCTGGGAAGTCAGGGTCTGTTCATGGAATCATGGAATGGTTTGGGTGGGAAGGGACCTTTAATCCCCTCCAGTGCCACTCCTGCCATGGCAGGGCCACCTCCCACTGTGCCAGGTGCTGCCAGCCCCAATGTCCAGCCTGGCCTTGGGCACTGCCAGGGCTCCAGGGGCAGCCACAGCTGCTCTGGGCACCCTGGCAGAGCCCAAACCTCTCCAACCAGGCCTTGCCAGGCTCCAAACCCCTGTGGCAAATGGCACTGGGGGCACCTGGAACCATGCAGGAAATCATTCTTTCCTTGCCTTTCTCCATTTGCTGCAATGGTTTTTGCTGCTGGTTTCCATCCTGGATTGAGGAATGGGAATGCCAGAGTGGTTTGGGTGGGAAGGGATCTTCAATGCCAGCTCATTGCAGCCCAGGGCCACCTCCCACTGTGCCAGGGGCTGCCAGCCCCAGTGTCCAGCCTGGCCTTGGGCACTGCCAGGGCTCCAGGGGCAGCCACAGCTGCTCTGGGTGGAATTTTGCCCATTTGCCCATTTTTTGTCAGTGATGTATTTTGAGGTTTCATTTTAGAATTTCTTTTTTCCTCTAGGGATATTCCATAATCCTGACAGCGAGGGTCAGTTCATCAAACCACAGTGCAGAATAAAGTGACCTCCAGCCCCAAATTCTTGCAGAATGTTGCTCCTACAACCTCAATTTGCTCATTTAAAGTCAGTCCAATACTCCAGGCACTCAGAGCCAGTGGATTATCTCAAGATAATCAACATGGGATCATTCTTGGTTCCTATTCGGGGTTCAAAGCAAACTGAGCAGCACCTTTGAGGTACCACACAAAGCCTTTGAACTTTGCAGTGAGGGAAAAGATTTTCAACTCCTTCCCTCATTTAAAATCCTATTTATCAGGTCTCAACAGAGATTACTTATCTGAGAGCCCAGTGGAAACAAAGGAGGCTCACCAAGGCTCCCCATGCCCAGGTCATGGCCGGTAGGGAATGGGTCTGTTCCCATCAGCCCCAGCTAGACCTTGGAAAGCCATGGAAAGTTCTGGATACAGGATGTGGTTTAATGGCAATGAGAGCTTTCCTTGGGATCACAGAATCCCAGGCTGGTTTGGGTTGGAAGGGATCTCAAAGCCCATCCAGTGCCACCCCTGCCATGGCAGGGCCACCTCCCACTGTGCCAGGTGCTGCCAGCCCCAATGTCCAGCCTGGCCTTGGGCACTGCCAGGGCTCCAGGGGCAGCCACAGCTGCTCTGGGCACCCTGGCAGAGCCCAAACCTCTCGAACCAGGCCTTGCCAGGCTACAAACCCCTGTGGCAAATGGCACTGGGGGCACCTGGAACCATGCAGGAAATCATTCTTTCCTTTCCTTTCTCCATTTGCTGCAATGGTTTTTGGTGCTGGTTTCCATCCTGGATTGAGGAATGGGAGTGCCAGAGTGGTTTGGGTGGGAAGGGATCTTCAATGCCAGCTCATTGCAGCCCAGGGCCACCTCCCACTGTGCCAGGTGCTGCCAGCCCCAATGTCCAGCCTGGCCTTGGGCACTGCCAGGGCTCCAGGGCCCATCCTCACATCCACAAGAATGGAATTGCTGCCAGCTCACTGGTGTTCCACAGAACCCTCTGAAGAGAAACCAGAACATATTAGGGGCACTGTCAGGCTCTGGGTTCCTTTGCAGGAGTAATTTCAAATGTTGGACATGAGCCACTGGCTCTTGTACCAAGTCCACAACTGGGAGATCTCAGTGGCACCAAACACAGCGACCTCCAAGGTATTTTCAGATAGCCCTGGCCCTAAAGCCTCAAAGGGAATTCTGCCTTCAGCTGGTTCTAAATGCTGCTGAGGTTTTAAAAATGTGCCTTCTCCATCAGTGGCTGAGATATTTCTCTCCAGGAAGGGTGGAACACGTTGGACCTGCAGGGAACAGAGCAGAGGGACACAGGGCAGCTGTGGCTGCTCCCTGGCAGTGCCCAAGGCCAGGCTGGACAGGGCTTGGATCACCCTGGGGCAGTGGAAGGTGTCTCTGCTTATTATAGGGCTGGGATTGAGTGATCTTTAAGGTCCCTTCCAACCCAAACCAGTCTGGGATTCTAGAATTCCATGGATTTGTGATGGTGCACCCAGCCTGGTGTGGCAGACATGAATTATAGAAATACTTTGCACAGTATTTCCCAGTGAAATAATTTAATATTTCATTCCCAATGCCATTTTTTGGGCACAGAAACGAGCTCCACTTCTCCCTGAAGGTGAGGAAGGGGTTGAACAAGCAGAGCCCTGGGCTCAGGGGACACAGATGGAGATCCTGGTGTGATCTGGGCACCAGCAGGGCTGGGGGCACTGGGGCTCAGGAAGCAGAGCCCTCAGCACCTTCCTGGGTGAGGAGGGAACGTCAACAACGCCTTTTCCAGTGAAAATGAAGGGAAGGAGAGAGCCAAAGGGCAGGGGCTGTTATCAGGGTGGGAACACCAGGCAGAGCAGCCACAGCCGTGGTGCCAAGGAGCACAATCTTATCTGCTGGGGAATGGGAGCTCAGCCCCTCCTGCTGGCTGAAGCCACCCCTCAGGGTGTTCCCCACATTCCTGCTCCTCTTCCTCACCGTGGGTGTGTGCAGGGCACACAGAAGCCCCAGGGCAGGCTGGCCCTTGTGGTATTTTCTGAGTCCCCCCATCACTGGAGGGAATGATGAATCTGACTCCATGTTCTTGGAAGGATAATTTATTATTTTATGATCTGTATTAAATTAAAGAATGCTGTACTAAACTATACTGAAGGATACAGAAAAGACACTTACAGAAGATTAAAAAGATAATAATGAAACTCGTGACTCCTTCCAGAGTCCTGATACAGCTTGGCCTTGACTGGTCATTGAGTCAAAACAATCACATGAAACCAATGAAACAATCACCTGTGGGTAAACAATCTCCAAACACATTCCAAAGCAGCAAAACACAGGAGAAGCAAATGAGAGAAGAATTGTTTTCCTTTTTCTCTGAGGCTTCTCAGCTTCCCAGGAGAAAATCCTGGGCAAAGGGATTTTTCAGAGAATGTGAATGTGACAGTCCCTGTCCCATGGGATTGTGACACCTTCATTGCCAACCTCTCAAATGTCCCCAAATGTGAGGTCTGGGCACGGCTCTGAGGCACCCAAATGCCCTGTGCCACCCATGGGGAGTCAGGAATCCACAGCAGCTGCAGGTTCCCATCACTGGCGTTGTTCCAGGTGTTCCTGCACAAGGATGTGCTGGACTCTGGTGCAGGTGTCACCCTGTAGGTCCTGGTGACGTGTCCAGCACTGTCCCTGCCATCATTGGGAGTGTTGGGCACTCACAGCCTGGCAGCCTGGCATGGGGAAAGCTTTATCCCAGCAAATGGAACAGGTGACAAAGCTGTCACCAAGCACAAGTCCCTGGGTCAGGAGGTGGCTTGGATCCCTCTGTGCAGTGTGGGGGGCTGTGTCCCTACCAGAGGCACTTCTGCCAATATTCTGTGAGCAGAGCCTCCCACAGGCACGGGGGGACCCAAGGCAGAGAATTTCTGTGCTGAATCCTCACAGCCTGAGCCATTGGCTTGGTAACATTTCACACTTTTAGCCCTCATTCCTTGTTCCCATCAAACAGGCAGAAGGGCAAAGGTTCCTGCTGGCTTTAAACAGCCCTGGGTGTCTGTCAGAGCTCTGTGGCTGCTCAGGAGGGCTTTGAGCCACTGTGGGGTCCTGCCTTCAGTGGGATCCTGCCTTCAGTGGGATCCTGCCTTTCCAATGGGATCCTGCCTTTTACTGGGATTCTGCATTTCCAGTGGGATCCTCCCTTTCCAGAGAGATCCTGATTTCAGTGGGATCCTGCCTTCCAGTGGGATCCTGCCTTTTAGTAGTATCCTGCCTTTACATGGGATCCTGATTTCAGTGGGATCCTGCCCTTCAGTGGGATCCTGCCTGTACATGGAATCCTCCATTTCCAATGGGATCCTGCCTTTCAGTGGGATCCCCTCACACTGGGAGGTTCCAGCAGCCAGGTCTCAGAGATCATGGAATCATGGAATGTCCTGGGCTGGAAGGGACCCCAAGGATCACCCAGTGCAGCCCCAAACCCTGCCCAGACCCCCAACAGCCCCAGCCTGGCCATCCCTGCAGCGCTGCCCAAATTTCTCCCCCATCCTTCATCTCCCCCATCCCTCCCTCTCACAGAATCATGGAATGTGCTGAGCTGGAAGGGACCCACAGGGATGATCAATGCCAAAGCCAAGCCCTGCCCAGAGCCCCCAGCAAGCCCAGCCTGGGCATCCCTGGAGCTCTGGCAGCCTCGGGGCCGTGCCCATTCCCTGGGCAGCCTGGGCAGTGCCCAGCACCCTCTGGGGGAAGAGCCTTGCCCTGAGCTCCAGCCTGAGCTGCCCTGGCCCAGCTCCAGCCGTGCCCTGGTTGCTGTCCCTGGCCCAGAGAGCATCAGGCCTTGCTTGTGTGAAAGTTCCATGTTCATACATGTTCAACCTCATGTCCAGGTGGTGAAAATGCTTATTTGTGACATCCTTAAAAACAACATTTTGTCTATGTTTTCTTCAGCAGTATTTATGTATTTAAATGACTCTGGAAGCTAAATGCAATTTGCATCTCAAAAACAACATTCAGCCTGTCTGTGCTTCAGGAGGAGCCTTGGAAAACAAGGAGCTGCATCTACAGGCAGGGCTCTCTTTGGAAAGGTGTTTTCAAGTGTTTTTTGCCTTCCCTGGGCTCTGTGGGAGTTTAGGCAGCAGACTCCAGTCCCTTCTCTCCTGATGGCAAATCCATCTCCTCCAGCACTGTTGGCTTTGGATTTTCAGATACCAGTTGGAGGTGCCATCTGACACCATCTCACTCTTGAGTAGTTGGGTATTTTTAGTCCCTCACTCACATCCCAAATGGTGCTGGGAGCTGTTCAGAGCATTCTCTGAGGAGCACAGGGGCACAGTCCTACCCGGCTGGGTGCTGCATCACTCGGGGTGCTCAGTGATGAGACACCTGGTCCTGTATCTGCTCCTTGCAGCAGGGCAGCACAGGGTGGGACAACTCAGCAGCAGAGTCCCAGATATCCCCCAGAATCCAGGGAAACCAGGGGAAATTTCCCCCAGGATCAAGGGAAATCAAGGGAAATGTCCCCCCAGGATCAAGGGAAATCAAGGGAAATTTCCCCCCAGAATCAAGGGAAATCAAGGGAAATCAGGGGAAATCAAGGGAAATTCCCCCCCCCCTTCACCCCCCCAAAATCAAGGGAAATCTGGGGAAATTTTCCCCCAGAATCAAGGGAAATCAAGGGAAATCAAGGGCAATAAAGGGAAATTCCCCCCAGAATCAAGGGAAATCAGGGGAAATTTCTCCCCAGAATCAAGGGAAATCAGGGGAAATCAAGGGAAATCAGGGGAAATTTCTCCCCAGAATCAAGCAAAGGGAACGAGCTTGAAACAAGGATGGGGCAGGGTGAAGCTCCCTGTGGAGGACACACCAGTAATTCAGGACACCCCTGAGTGTGAACAGAGCTTTCCTCTGACAGACAGGGCTCCTCTGGGGGTGCAGAGGGTGAATAAATATGAATTAATTTACTCTCTCCTTGACATCTCTCACCCTGAGTGTTCCCTCTGCCTGCACCGGGCCAAGGCTGGGACAGGGGACAGAGTTCAGCCTTTATGGCTCCAGCTTTGATCTTCCAGATGCTTTCTTTGAAATTCCTTTCCAGAAAAGAGTTTACAGCTGCACTGAGCAGCTCCTGTTTCTCTGTGATCCTGGAGGATTTGGCTCCCGAGTCTTCTGGGCTTGGCCAAAGGTTCCCTTTATGGCCTCACCTTTGAGCTCCCTTTCAGGGTGGAATTCCCTCATTGAGCCACTCAGCTGTTCCCTGCGCTGGCTCCTGCCAAACCCAGGCTGGCATTAATTTCTGCAGAGGCCCAGGGTGAACCCAAACCCAAAAGGAGATTTTGCTCACCCCAAGGTCATGGGCTGGTGCCAGACTCACCACGTTGGCCCTGGCACAAGGGGCTGGAGGGAAAAGGGGCAGAGATGGTGCTCAGGCCACCAGAGAGGTTTGTAGAGCATTGATAAGAATAAATATCTGCCCAAATGTGGAATTTGCAGGCAGCCTCAAGATGGGAAGAGATGAAAATCTTGACTCCATGTTTCAGAAGGCTGATTTATTATTTTATGATATATATTATATTAGAAGAAAATTATATACTAAAACTATACTAAAAGAATAGAAGAAAGGATTTCATCAGAAAGCTAGCAAGGAATAGAAAAGAATGATAATAAAATCTTGTGACTGACCAGAGAGTCTGAGCCAGCTGGGCTGTGATTGGCCATTAATTAGAAACAACCACATGAGACCAATCCCAGATGCACCTGTTGCATTCCACAGCAGCAGATAACCATTGGTTACAATTTGTTCCTGAGCCCTTTTGTTCTCAGCTTCTCAGGAGAAAAGTCCTGGCAAAGGGATTTTTCAGAAAATATCATGGCTACACCCGAACACAATCTGAGCTGGAGAACAGGGCACGAGGGAGGGTTTCTCTGAGCCATTTGTGGGCCTGCAGAGCTGATGGGAACAGGGGTGTCCAGGAGTGGCAGAGCGAGGTGCGGGCAGAGTGGGAACAGCTCCAACCCCACCTGGGCTCTGGGCAGAAGGGGGAATGCTTGGGACAGGGACAGAGGTGACAGGGACAGGGTGACAGGGCAGGGACAGCAGCAGGAGAGCTCCACTGCCTCAGCACCAGGTGCTCTGAGATTAGCCAAGGGAAACGGCTCTTCATGATAGAAATGTTAATAATCCTCTGGAAATGAAGACACTTTGGGTAGTGCCTAAAAGAATGATTTTGTTTGACTGCAGGCTCAGGACGAGTGGCCAGTGCCTGAAACATGACAGGAGTGTCCTGGACCTGCCTCACTCTGTGGTCTTGATGAGCACAGGCAGAGCCTCCTGACCCTGAGAGGTGCTTTCCATCCCTCATCTCTTAGCCTCTGTGATGGAATGAGACAGGAGGCGTCAAAAAGGGGAAAAGTTTTCCCATTACATCAATGAAAACTCTGACCCAGTGGGAGAGAGCCTGGAATCCATCCTGTCCTCAGAGCAGCTGAAATTCCTCTCCTCCACCCGGCCCAGCTGAGAGCTGACAGCCCTTGGAGCCCTTGGCTGCTCTGCCCTCAGCTCCACCAGTTCCCAGAGCTCCTTGGACACTTCCCATTGAAAGAAAAACCCCTGTGTGAAGAGCCTTTCATTTCTCCCCTTTCTTCGGCCATATAATTTATATTTTTAGTTTATACATATATTTCTAATTTATACCTTTGTTTCCTTTGTGACTCGCTTTATTGTAGGAATATTCATATATTCAACTTATATATTCAACTTTTGAATATATATTCAAAAATACATATATATGTAATATATATATATTCAATCTATTCAACTTCTGTCCATGTCTAGAGAAACCAAACGATCTAAACAGTAAAAGTGTTAATTTTTTTTGAATGAACTAACATTTATGAGGGAATTTATTTTGCTGTCCAAAGCACAGGAATCAAAGATAATATAGGTTCTTCAGGTTTGATTTCATTTAATTATTGTAGGAATAGAAAACTTCACATCTTCCCAAGTAAGTTCGTTTGCCTTTACAGCTTTTTCTGCCAGGTCTCCTCTCTCCTGCCTCAGCAAGAGGAAGGAGCCTGCACAAGAGTGAATTCTTCATCAACTGGAACCTGCCAACCAAATTCTTCCACTCTCTGTTCCTTGCTGTCCCTCAAGTGTCCAAGTGTCCACCTGGCCCCCGTCCTTGTTCCCAGCAGAGCCTCAAACTTCCCCAAACATCACAAAATAGTTTCAGCCCCCAAAAAGTTGCCACACCACCAACTCTGTGAGGCTGATGCCAGGCTGTGGTCCATGGGAATGGGGGATAATTCCAATGGGAAGGGAATTAGGGCGTTTCCAGCCCCATGTCCTGCTCAGGTGTCACATCCCATCCTCTTCCCTCTGTCTCTGGCCACATCTGTGCTCAGGGATCTCCTGGCACAGGAATATTTCTCTTGGAAAAGTGGAGCCAACATGTTTGCAGTGCCCAGGAGCTTCCAGCCTGGCAGATGCCCAACCTCTCTGGTAGCCTTCCCCTCTGTTCTCCAGGATACGGCCCTTCCTTCTCAATTTTTTCCATCTTTCAGGTGATTCTCACCTGGTGCCAGCCCTTGGCAGTCCCAGTGGAGTGTCCCATCCTTGTCCTGGTGTCCTTGTTCCCAGGACATAAAACAGCTGAAGGAACTGTGGCAAAAGCATGGAAACAGAGCTGCTGGGGCCACCCCCCTTGGTGGCATCTGCTCAAGGACCCTCCACCCCAAAACCCCCTCCCCAGAGCCCCCAGAGGGTGAATCCCCCCCATGTCCCTGCCCTTCCGAGGGGAGCTCGGGCACGGCAGAGCCGAGCTGCTCCATGAGAGGGCAGTGTGGGATGAAAGCAAACAGTCCCTGGAGCCTGCACAGGGGAAACATCCCAGAAACGTGGATAAGGATGGGTTCAGTCCTGCTCGTGGACACTGCAGACATCCAGAATTTACAGGAGATGAGATCCTCTCTCCTTTTCTTTGTTAAAGTCTGGAATGGAGCTGGAAATCTCTTTGGAAAACTTGGGAAGAAAGGGAGGTAAAGGAAGGAGGTGACTATCCATGAAATCCCATGAATGCTTTTGTCCAGGGTGGGTTCTGGAGGACTCTGGCTTCTCTTTGGAAATTCTCCCTCTCTCCAAGGTGCCTGAGCTTTGTGCTGCCAGAGATGGATCAGAGAGGACCCTCTGCTCACTCTGCTTTTCCCAAATCTCACTGAGGTTCCTGGGACATCACCCCACCTCCAGGAGACACCTGGATCCACCAGCTGCTGGGAGCTGGAGCTGCCAAGGAAAATCTGGGGAGTCTTGTGCCTCTGAGGCACAAAAGAGCACCCAGCTGGGCCTCTCTCTCTCTGTGGAGCTCCCAGGAGGGTTTGAGGCTTCCCACAGCATCTCTCCCACAAACACTGTCCACTCTGGAGATGAGCCACAACTCCAGAAGCTCCTCCTTGAGAAGGTCACCTCTCAAGCAGCAGCTGCCCCCCGGCACAGCTCAGGCTCATCCCAGGTTCCTCTGCTTTGTCTCCTCCACCAAGAGGCCACGGGACCTGTTCCTTGTGGCTAAGGGAGCCCCAGGATCTGTCCTTGTGGCTGAAGAAGCCCCAGGATCTGTCCTTGTGGCTAAAGAAGCCCTGGGATCTGTCCTTGTGGCTGAAGAAGCCCCAGGACCTGTCCTTGTGGTTGAAGAAGCCCCAGGACGTGTCCTTGTGGTTGAAGAAGCCCCAGGACGTGTCCTTGTGGTTGAAGAAGCCCCAGGACGTGTCCTTGTGGTTAAAGAAGCCCCAGGACGTGTCCTTGTGGCTGAAGAAGCCCCAGGATCTGTCCTTGTGGCTGAAGAAGCCCCAGGACCTGTTCCCTCTGGCTGAAGAAGCCCCAGGACCTGTCCCTGTGGTTAAAGAAGCCCCAGGATCAGTCCTTGTGGTTAAAGAAGCCCCAGGACCTGTTCCCTCTGGCTGAAGAAGCCCCAGGACGTGTCCTTGTGGCTGAAGAAGCCCCAGGATCTGTCCTTGTGGCTGAAGAAGCCCCATGCTGTCCACTTTGGTGAGAGAAGATCCCAGATGAAGGAGAGGAAGGGATTCTGTCCCTCCTGGCTTCATCTTTGCTCTGGGTGTGCAAAAAAAGAGGATTTTCCTCTATCCTGCCACCTCTCCCTGGAAAAGGGAGATAGCATCTCCTGTGGGAGAAGGGACCTCCATCCTTCTCCCTGGTTCATGGCAGAGCAAAGGGGAGCCACAAACACTGTCCCCTGAGCCACTGACAGTCACAAGAGGGACACAGGGACATCTCTGCTGCCCCTGCTGTGGTCCCACGATTTTGGAGACTCTCCCATCCCCTGATGTGTCTCGGGTGACTTCAGCTGATGCCTCAAGTTCCCTGTCTGACAAAAAGAACATTTTTATCATCTCCCACCTAAAAAGACCCCAGAGTCCCGGGGGGAAGTGGCACAGGAGGGGCAGGTGCCATCCCTGAGCCCACAGAGCTTCCCATTTCATCGCCCAGCCTTGGATTTAATCCAGTGGGGCTGGGATGGCTTTGGAGATGTCCCTGAAAGCCTCTGTTGACCACAGCCCATCCATCCATCCATCATCCATCCATCCATCCATCCACCCATCCATCCATCCATCCATCCATCCATCCACCCATCCATCCATCCATCCATCCATCCATCCATCATCCATCATCCATCCATCCATCATCCATCATCCATCATCCATCCATCATCCATCCATCCATCCATCCATCCATCCATCCATCCCTCATCCATCCATCCATCCATCCATCATCCATCCATCATCCATCCATCCATCCATCCATCCATCCATCCATCCATCATCCATCCCCCATCCATCCATCATCCATCCATCCATCCATCCATCATCCATCCATCCATCATCCATGATCCATCATCCATCCATCATCCATCCATCCATCCATCCCTCATCCATCCATCCATCCATCCATCCATCATCCATCCATCATCCATCCATCCATCCATCCATCCATCCATCCATCCCCCATCCATCCATCATCCATCCATCCATCCATCCATCATCCATCCCCCATCCATCCATCCATCCATCCATCCATCCATCCATCCATCATCCATCCATCCATCATCCATCCATCCATCCATCCATCCATCCATCCATCCATCCACAGGATCTTTGCTCTGCCCCAGAGCCCTGTTTGGAGGTGTCTCTGCCAAGGCTGAGCGTGGCCAGGGCTTGGTTTCTCCTGCCAAGGTTCTCCCACATCACCAAACACAAGTTTTTCAGTGATTCTGCTGACCCAGTCACCCAGCAATGCTGGAGGGATCCCAAGGCTGTTGACATCTTCTGTTCTGGTTCTCTGGAACTGCAGCCAGCATCAGTTGTTTCAAATCAACACTGCTGGGGTTGGTCTTTGAAAGATTTACTTTTCAACCAACTCTGAGGCACTTTCCAGTGTCATCTCCCATCTCAGGAGGTTCAGCTGCCAGCAGCCCCCAAATCTTAGTTTTTTTAAGGTTGATTGGGATAGTTGGTGATGCATTGGACCAGACGAGTATGTAATTAAAATTTCCAGTGGCTGGAGGTTAAAATCCAAGTTAGGAAACACTGGAAGGGAGTGAACAGTGAGGCTGATCAACCACTGCCAGAAATCCCTCGCTATAACACAAACACAGGACCATGGACTGTCCCAGGTGCTCCCATCTGCCCTGGCAGAGCAGGACTATTTTGTGCAAACATCTCCTAATCCTTAATTCACATTAGTAATCCTTTCCCAGTGCTGCCCACGGGATCCTCTGCTGTCACACAGAACCACAGGATGATGAGCACCCCGAATTTGCCAGCACCCAAACTCCACATTGGCAGCAAACCCCAAACACAGCCAGGCCCACAGTGTGTTACCTGCCCTGGATGCCAAGCTGAGGGCTGGAGGATGCTGAGATTTTGCAGGAAAGGATGGGAAGTGCCCACAGCTGGCTGGGGGATGCTTACAGCCACAGCCACACAGCCAGCAGGGCCAGTGCGCTCGTGGTGCACAGGGATTTACCTCCAGGACAGGGAACAAGGACAGCCTGGGGCATGGGGTCGTTGTGGAGACACCCTTGGCAGCTGTAATTGAGGGACTCTGAAACAATTTTCATTTTTCACGTTTGCTAAAGAGAGCCAGCAGTGAGTCTGGAGTTCCTGTGAACATTTGTGCTGAGCTCCTCAAAGCTTTTGATCTCTTGTAGCTGGGCTTTCCCCTGGGATCTGAGCTTGGGATCTTGGAGCCACAGAACATCCTGAGCTGAAGGGACCCCAAGGATGATCCAGTCCAGCCCCAAACCCTGCCCAGAGCCCCCAACAGCCCCACCCTGGCCATCCCTGCAGCGCTGCCCAAATTTCTCCCCCATCCTTCATCTCCCCCATCCCTCCCTCTCACAGAATCATGGAATGTGCTGAGCTGGAAGGGACCCACAGGGATGATCAATGCCAAAGCCAAGCCCTGCCCAGAGCCCCCAGCAAGCCCAGCCTGGGCATCCCTGGAGCTCTGGCAGCCTCGGGGCCGTGCCCATTCCCTGGGCAGCCTGGGCAGTGCCCAGCACCCTCTGGGGGAAGAGCCTTGCCCTGAGCTCCAGCCTGAGCTGCCCTGGCCCAGCTCCAGCCGTGCCCTGGCTGCTGTCCCTGGCCCAGAGCAGGGATGGGAGCTGCCCCTCGGGAGGAGCTGCAGATCCCTGAGCTCTGCCCTCACCGTGCCCTGCTCCAGCTGCACACACCAAGAGCCCTCAGCTGCTCCTCCCTCACTGTGCTCCAGCTGCACACACCAAGAGCCCTCAGCTGCTCCTCCAGACCCTTCCCCACCCTTGTGTCCCTCCAGCTCAGTTGCCTCTCAAGGTTCAGTTTCCCTTTCCCTGGGGCCATTCTGTGCAGAAATGGGAGGCCCAGGGCCCTGCCTGGGTCTCTCCCTGCTCTCAGGTGCGTTTGCAGCCGTGACTCAAAGCTCAGGGCCCTGCTCATCTCTCATAAAGCCGGGTGACTTCATCATACCTTCCCTGTGAACTCATGCTGCTGCACCCTCCCTCCTGGCTACCCCAGCCAGCATTCCTGGGCACTAACGCCCATTCCAGCGGCCTCCTGGCACACTCACCCCTCTCAGGCTGCTGAGAGGAGCCTCTGGCTGCTACTGGGGTAACACGTGTGTGCTCAGAGCTGCCCTGTGCAGGGAGGTGCCTCTGCCTGCTCTCTGCGGGAATTTTTCCCTCTAAGAGATCCCAAACCCTGCTCCAGAGGGGCTCTGCTTGCAGAGGAGGCTCCCTCCTGAATCAGCTGCCTCAGTCTCACCAAAATGTTCCTTGGCAGCTCAGCAAGAGGTGCCTGAAGGAGTCAGTGCAGCCTGGCAGAGGTGCAGCCTGCCCTGGAGGGAGTGCCAGGGTGTGATGGTGTTCACGGGGTCCCAGGACGAGGGAAGAGATGAGAACCTTGACTCCATGTTTCAGAAGGCTGATTTATTATTTTATGATATATATTATATTAAAACTAGGCTAAAACAATAGAAGAAAGGATTGCACCAGAAGGAAAGGAATGGAATGATAATAAAATCTTGTGACTGACCAGAGGGTCTGAGACAGCTGGGCTGTGATTGGCCATTAATTAAAAACAACCACGTGAGACCAATCAAAGTTGCCAGACTCACCACGTTGGCCCTGGCACAAGGGGCTGGAAGGAAAAGGGGCAGAGATGGTGCTCAGACCACCAGAGAGGTTTGTAGAGCATTGATAAGAATAAATATCTGCCCAAATGTGGAATTTGCAGGCAGCCCCGACATGGGAAGAGATGAGAGGCTTGACTCCATGTTTCAGAAGGCTGATTTATTATTTTATGATATATATTATATTAAAAGAAAATGATATGCTAAAACTATAATAAAAGAATAGAAGTAAAGATTTCATCAGAAGGCTAGCAAGGAATAGAAAGGAATGGAATGATAAGAAAATCTTGTGACTGACCAGACAGTCCAAGACAGCTGGGCTGTGATTGGCCATTAATTAGAAACAACAACATGAGGCCAATCCCAGATGCACCTGTTGCATCCCACAGCAGCAGACAACCATTGGTTACATTTCGTTTCTGAGGTCTCTCAGCTTCTCAGGAGAAAAAAATTCTAGCAAAGGGATTTTCCATAAAATATGTCCGTGACACGAGGGTCCATCCTGCTCCAGCTGCAGGGGGGGAGGCTGGAACCAGGCTCTGCTTCCCAGGAGAGAGAGGAATCCTCCAGCATGAGAGTTGGTCTGCAGATAGGATCAAAGAGCTTTAACAGGAGGGGGTTTTAATAATGTAAATTATTGTTAATTCATTTTAATAAGAGTTTTTAATAATTGAAAGAAAACTATGCTGAGGGAAGCGAGAATGAGAATGTTCTCTTGTTCACCCAGTGTGTCGGCCTCCTTTGGGCACACCAGGGAAGGGTCAGGTGGGAAATTCAGGAAAATTTATTCAATCAAAGGGTGGTTAATAATTGGAACAGGCAGTGGTGGAGTCACCAGCCCTGGAAGGCAACAAATGTCAGAACCAGAGCACACAGCCTCAAGCTGCACCAAGGGAAATGCAGGGTGGATAGCAGGAAAAGGATTTTACAGAAAGGGTGATAAAGTTCTGGAATGTTCTGCCCGGGGAGGTGGTGGAGTCCCCATCCCTGGGGGTGTTTAACAAAGCCTGGATGTGGCACTGGGTGCCAGGGTTGAGTTGAGGGGTTGGGGCTGGGTTGGACTCGATGAGCTTGAAGGTCTCTTCCAACCCAGTGATCCTGGGAATTCTGGGAATTCTGTAAAGTGTTCAAAAGGTCAGAAGATGTGGCACTTGGCTCAGTGACACTGGGCTGTTTGTTGAAGACTGGACTTGGTGGTCTTGAAGGTCTTTTCCAACCTCAGTAATTCTGTGACTTTCTGTCTGCCTCTCCTAAATCCACCCCTGCACTCACCCCCACCTCCTCCCACCCCAAACCTGTTGATATTTTCAATGTACACAACGTTACCACAAAAACCACAGCCTGAAAACCACATTCTTCAGCTGTAAATATGGGAGGGAAATAAGGACAGCTTGCAGGGAAAGGGAATTGTCTTGATAACAAATGATCATCGTTGTTATCATCCTGATAAGAAATCATCCTCGTTGTTATCATCCTGATAAGATACCACCTTCTGTTTTCCTGCACTGCTGCTCTGACCTGAACATCCTTTGCCCGGACAGTGATGCTGGACACAGGGAGGGTTTGCCCAAATTCTCTCCCAGTTCTCCCAGTTTGCCACTGGGGAATGTGAGCCAGGGGCCCCTTGGCTGAGTGGGCCCACAGGGATTCACTCGGGAGCAGTTTTGCCCTGGTTTTTATGGAATAGTGGGGAGACAAGGGATAAAATGATGCAGTTGATTAATAATTGTAGCTGGTATTTCCAAAATGCTGAGCTGCAGGCCTGTTTCTGACAGTGCTGCTCCTAAACATTGAGCAATTCTACCTTGGTTTGTTTTTTTGGGATTTGGATCAGGTTTTTTTGTTTGTTTCCATTTAGTTTCTCTTTGTTTGGTTCAGATCAGTGCAGGGTGACAACAGGAGTGTGAACTCAGTGCAAGAGCTCTGAAGGACCCCTCTACTACAAGTTCTCCCTGTAAATATTCCTGTAATGGTAGAAATAATAATAGAAATAATAATAGAAATAAGAAAGAAATAATGCTCCTTACTGGAAATAAATCCATTTCCTCACCTACCTCCCCAAAGAAGAAATCTCCCATGATTAGACTGAATTTTCCTCCCCATATGAATCACACAGAAGCCCCCACAGCCTCACAACAATTATTAGATAAAGAGCAGAACTCTCCAAGGCCAGGCTGGACAGGGTTTGGGGCACCTGGCACAGTGGGAGCTGTCCCTGCCATGGCAGGGGTGGGATGGGTTTAGGGTCCCTCCAACCCAAACCATTCCATGGTTCTTCAGGGAGGTCCTGACCCTGACCCTCCTCACACAGGGCACCACTAAATGTTGAGTTTTATCTTCTTTTTGCTAGGGTCAGGATTAAATGTGTGAGATGGTGTTTCTTGTTGGGACTCAGATGTTTGTTAGCTCTTATCTCTGTCACAGTCCCCCAAACCCTGAGTTCTGCAGCACTTCACTCTCACACACTGAAAATGGAGCCCTGTCTCTCTCTGCAAGGCCTTTTAAGGATAAACTGTCCAATTAAGAAATGACAGCTAAATTATTTTCACTTTTAACCCAATAACCAACCACCCATGGCCTGCAAAGGGGACTTTTTATCCAATTACACAAAACCACCCAAACCCATGGGGGAGAAGGAGAAGGAGAAGGAGAAGGAGAAGGAGAAGGAGAAGGAGAAGGAGAAGGAGAAGGAGAAGGAGGAGAAGCCTCCACCCCAAAACCTCCATCTTGCTCCATATCTATTACTGTATTCTAAACCCCAAACTCTGAGTTTCCCACCCTGTGATCTCACACACTTCTATCCAAACTCCACACCCACAATCCCAGCTCTGTCATTCCATTCTGGAAGCTTCTCCAGGGCCTCAGGTCAGTGCAGTGTTCTCTGGGGGTCAGTGCCTGGCAGCACAGAAAGTCTGGAGTTCTCAGCAGTAACCAGGGCTCCAACAACTCCTTTGCATTAGCACATTGCCATACATTATTCTGAAAACCAATGATGTTTCACAACCATTTCCATCAGACCTCCAGCACCACTCATCCCTTTGGAGTCAATTCTACCCTGTGCCTGCAGCATCCCACATTTGTGCAGGAAACCCTGGCTCATCCCAAAGGATTGCTAAAAAATATTCCTGCCTCTCTTGAATCCTGCTGGGACCTGTCACCAGCTGATGTAAAAGCTTCATGTAAATGTTGAGCTGTGGTGTGGGGAAAAGCGTGCCAAGGTCAGGACTGTGAGAGCAGAGGGATGCAGTGCCCACAGCTCATCTGTGTCCATCAGGGAACCATCAGCACTGGGGTTAATGGCTTTAAATTCCAAGTGGAGATTGCAAACCCCACCCAGCCCTGGCAGCAGAGAGGCCGAGTGTAGGAGCATTGTGAGGTAGGACTGTGGGGATGGACAGAGAGCAGAGATCTCTGCAGCCAGGGCTGGAACTTGGGGTTTATTGCAAAGGGCCCGGGTGCAGGGCCCTGCTGGGAGCTGCCAGCCACAGCTCAGAGCAGGCCTGAGAGAATTAAAGAGAGTAGCACAGAGGATGAGAGATGTGGATGCCATGGGACAGAGAGAGAGAAAGCGCAAACGTTTCTCACAGCAGCTTGTGAGAATTTTTATGGAGTTGGAAAGATGTGATAACTTGTTGAGTATAAATAATTTGCAAGTAGTGTTTTCTACTTTATTTTTCTGTTGCTCTCAAAGACAGTGTGTGAGAAAGACGTTTCTGTTAGTTAGCCAATAGAATAGAACCTATTGTACCACTCTATAAAAACCACGCGGTTCTTTTGAATAAAACCTTTGCCTTTTCTACAATCCTGCCTCTCGCCTGTTCCTGCCTCAATCTCAGTGCAAGAGCAACAGAGAGAAGAGAGGATGAGATGATAAGAGAGTAAGAGGGTAAGAGTGCAAGGTTCCCATTACAACACCATAAATCATCTTCTGTGCTGAATATTCTGATTCTCACTCACCAATCTAGTCCAAGACACAAATCCTACAGCATTTCCATACAGCCTATAAGAATCATTCCATTACCACACTGGGTTCCATTTTAAACCCTACAAACTCCTCTTTGGGCCCCTTCTGCCAAGCTGGCAGGGTCTGCTCTGAGCCTTGGGCCTGTCTGCAAGCAGAGGGGATTGTTTGATCCAAAGGGGATCACCTTCAGCTGGCCATGCCATTGTTTTCCAGTTGTTCAGGAACTGAGGGATCTCAGAGCTTGCTTTCATTTCAATCTCGCTTAGAGTTTCCATATTCTCACAATCTTTTTCCAGGCAATCCTATTTATAAGGCTTTCCTGGTTCATCTTCCCCAACAGTCTGGGCCTTTGGCTCAGGAAATAATGGACAAAGAGGCTGTTAAAAATAGGATGGGGACAAAGCATGCCTGAAGCTGTGGTGGCATTATGTAATCCATCAATAAATTGAACACTGGTGCGTGTGAAGGACGATAAAGGGGACAGGGAGATGAGTTCTGCACATCAAAACAGCTCTTCCTGCTGCTGTACAGCCACAGGGAGCACAGCTTGCTGTGCCCCAGCCATTTGGGAGAAAATGTCCTTTTAAGGGTGGATCTGGTGAAAACACCCAGGAGTGTGCGTGAGGGAACTTGTCTGTGCCCTCAGAGGCTGCCAGGGCTGGGGCTGCTGCTCACTCCCAGCTCCAGCTCTGAGGGGTGCAGGAGGGCAGGAAGGCTGGCAGCAGGGAATGTGCACCCTGTGCAGGTTTGGCCCAGGTATTCATCAATATTCCCTTTTTCCTGGGTGTGAAAAGGCTGAAACTGCAGCTGGGCTGAGATGGGAGCTCACCCTCCTTCCCCACATGGGGTTGAACAGAGGCTCTGCCCTGGTTCATGCACACCCTGCTCCCCTCTGCATTTCTGCTTGCTGCTGCAATCCCAGTCCCAGGAGCAGCAATAATCACATTAAAACCTGGCTGGGAAGATTTCTGTGAGGCAAAATTCGCTCACATCACCTCTGAAGTGCTGTGCACGTGCAGCTCCTCTGCTGGGGGGGCACTGAGTTTTCCTGGGCACAGATCCTGCTGAAAAAGGGACTCCCCATGTGACAGCCACCCTGCACAGGCAGCTCAGCCCCCAGGGACTGCCCTGGGCTGTGCAGAGCAGTGGGGAAGGGGCTGGGGAAGGCAGGACCTGCTTTAGCCCCATTCAGAATCCCAGTGTCCACGTCTGACATGAAGAAATCCTTCCCTTGAGGGCAGTGAGGCCCTGGCAGAGGTGCCCAGAGCAACTGTGGCTGCCCCTGGATCCCTGGCAGTGCCCAAGGCCAGGCTGGACAGGGCTTGGAGCAGCCTGGGACAGTGGGAAGTGTCCCTGCCCATGGTTTGGGTTAGAATGAGATGAGCTTTATGGTCCCTTTCAACCCAAACCATTCCATAATTCTGGGATTTGGGGATTTTCTCGAACAGGTCAGGGTTAATTGTACTTCTCAATGTGTTTCTCCAGAAGATTCTCCAGCAGATTTCTCTGCTCCCAAGCTTTGGCCCCAGGAGTTACTGGAGCTTCTTCACCATTAACCTTCGGATAAACTGACCCTGACCCCAGTGACTGCCCCAACCCTCAGGTGTAGGGTCACTCTGCAGCCAAGACAAAATTCCCCAGATTTAAGTACATTTGGACATTTGGGGCAGCCCTTTTCCCTTTGTCTGCAAACCAATATCATAGAATCATGGAATCACTGAATCATGGAATGGTTTGGGTTGGAAGGGACCTCAAAGCCATCCAGTGCCACCCCTGCTACCCCAGGGCCACCTCCCACTGTGCCAGGTGCTGCCAGCCCCAATGTCCAGCCTGGCCTCGGGCACTGCCAGGGCTCCAGGGGCAGCCCCAGCTGCTCTGGGCACCTGTGCCAGGCCCTGCCCACCCTCACAGGGGAGATGCAGAGAGCAGACAGAGACTGCCAGCCCCTCGTGGGGACAGGGTGGGTGACAAATGCCACCTGCTGTTTGGGGGAACAGGGTGGTGTTCATTCACACTCTGGGCCAGCACCTGGGGTTGGACACAGGGCTGTGTTTGAACAGGTCACTGTTTGTCATGGGAAAATCAGGATCCCAATGAAGGCAGGATCCCACTGAAATCAGGATCCTTCTGAAAGGCAGAATCCCATTAAAGGCAAGATGCCATGTAAAGGCAGGATCCCTCTGGAAAGGCAGGTTCCCACTGAAGTGCAGGGTCCTACAGAAGTGCAGGATCCCATTGGAAAGGAAAAAGATCCCACTAAAAGGCAGGATCCAACTGAAAGGCAGGATGCCACTAAAAGGCAGGATCCCTCTGGAAAGGCAGGATCCCATTGATAGGCAGGATCTCACTAAAGGCAGGATCCCACTGAAATGCAGGATGCCACTGGAAAGGCAGGATCCAAATGAAAGGCAGGATCCCTGTGGAAAGGCAGGATCCCACTGAAAGGAAAGATCCCACTGAAATGCAGAATCCCACTAAAAGGCAGGATCCCACTGATGTGCAGGATCCCACGGAAAGGCAGAATCCTACAGAAAGGCAGGATCCCACTGAAATCAGGATCCCATGTAAAGCCCTCCTGAGCAGCCACAGA
Source organism: Agelaius tricolor (assembly GCF_023055355.1). Classification (NCBI taxonomy): domain Eukaryota; kingdom Metazoa; phylum Chordata; class Aves; order Passeriformes; family Icteridae; genus Agelaius; species Agelaius tricolor. The sequence goes on along the minus strand of NW_027269354.1, from coordinate 523,893 downwards.
GCTCTGACAGACACCCAGGGCTGTTTAAAGCCAGCAGGAACCTTTGCCCTTCTGCCTGTTTGATGGGAACAAGGAATGAGGGTTAAAAGTGTGAAATGTTATCAAGCCAATGGCTCAGGCTGTGAGGATTCAGCACAGAAATTCTCTGCCTTGGGTCCCCCCGTGCCTGTGGGAGGCTCTGGTCACAGAATATTGGCAGAAATGCCCCTGGTAGGGACACAGCCCCCCACACTGCACAGAGGGATCCTGCCAGCACAGACACCTTTCTTCATGGGGAAGAAAAAAAAAAAACAAAACCAAAACCCAGATTCTGACTTACAGTGTAAAGATAAAATGAAATTGCTCAACAGACAGAAGAAAATCACTCTCAAAATGGAACCTTTTTTTTTCCCTTCTTCTTCTCTCTCTACACTTATTATTCAATGCCAAAAGGCTCTCTTTGAATTGTCCAGTGTGTTCTGAGGAGTCCTCCTCACTCCCATCCTGGGAAATGAGTTATTCATCATGCTGGGCCTCGGAATAAATTGGATTCTTCCTTGCAGTTAATGGAGTGGATTGACACAACGTGCAGAGCTCCTGCAGCCCGGGGAGCATTTTCAGGCTCAGCCTCTCGTTTGCTCCCATTTTCAGTCTGTCACTTCATTAACATCAGTCAAGGGCCTCTGTGAGAGAATCGGGGGTAGGATGGTGGGGATGGATGGAGAGCAGAGATCTCTGCAGCCAGGGCTGGAACTTGGGGTTTATTGCAAAGGGCCTGGGTGCAGGGCCCTGCTGGGAGCTGCCAGCCACAGCTCAGAGCAGGCCCCAAAGAGGGAGAGAGAGATAAAAAGAGTGGTAAAGAGGATGAGAGAGAGAGAGGATGAGAAGGTAAGAGAGTAAGAGGGTAAGAGCGTAAGGGAGTGAAAAAGGTAAGAGAGCAAGTTTCCCATTACAACACCATAAATCATCTTCTGTGCTGAATATTCTGATTCTCACTAACCAATCTAGTCCAAGATACAAATCCTACAGCATTTCCATACAGCCTATAAGAATCATTCCATTACCACACTGGGTTACATTTTAAACCCTACAAACTCCTCTTTGGGCCCTTCTGCCAAGCTGGCAGGGTCTGCTCTGAGCCTTGGGCCTGTCTGCAAGCAGAGGGGATTGTTTGATCCAAAGGGGATCACCTTCAGCTGGCCATGCCATTGTTTTCCAGTTGTTCAGGAACTGAGGGATCTCAAAGCTTGCTTTCATTTCAATCTCGCTTAGAGTTTCCATATTCTCAGAATCTTTTGCCAGGCAATCATATTGATAAGGCTTTCCTGGTTCATCTTCCCCAACAGCCTCCTCTTCCAGTCCCAGGGAATGCTGTTCTCATGGACAAACCTCCACAGCAGTGAGCACCAAGCGTGGCAGCTGCACTGGCTTTGCCAGCACTCAGAGGGCACCTGAGGATTTGGATTCTGGACAGGGCTGGGGGATGATTTTTTTTTTAGGAGCACTTTGTTTCAAAGGAAGGAGCTCTAAACTTCCCCTGCCATCCTCTGCAGCTCATGGACAAGAAAATCACAGAATCCCTGCCTGGTTTGGGTTGGAAGGGACCTCTAAACTTCCCCTGTGGGGCTGCTGGCCAGGATGCCATTAACAAGGTTGGCTCCTTGTGTTCAGATGGCTGCTGACCAGGTGGGTTCAGATGGGTGGTTCACCAGCACCCCCAGTTCATTTTATGCAGGGCATCTTTGCCATGCTCTTGTGTGCTGGTGTTCACAGGGGTTCTTGGATGAGGGAAGAGACGAGGATCTGACTCCATGTTTCAGAAGGCTGATTTATTATTTTATGATATATATTACATTACAACTATAATAAAAGAGTAGAAGAAAGGATTTCATCAGAAGGCTGGCTAAGAATAGAATAGGAAAGAATGATCACAAAGGTTTGTGGCTCGGCTCTCAGTCCAAGCCAGCTGACTGTGATTGGCCATTAATTAGAAACAACCACATGAGCCAATCCCAGATGAACCTGTTGCATTCCACAGCAGCAGATAACCATTGGGTACATTTTGTTCCTGAGGCCTCTCAGCTTCTCAGGAGGAACAATCCTAAGGAAAGGATTTTCCATAAAAGATGTCTGTGACACTCATGTTCTGTCCCGAGCTCCCTGTGAGCCTTAGCAGCTCATTTCTCTGACACCGTAAATCAGACTGTAAAAAGGCCTGTTCCCACTTTGTACATGGGAGGCTGAAATCTCTTCAGAGAAAATACTTTAAGTCTTGGGGTTTTTTTGTTTAATTTCCCTTCCCTTAAAATCAGGGTCACAGAACATCCTGAGCTGGAGGGGATCCATAAGGATCATCAAAGCTCTGATGTCAGGATGGGAGCTGAGCTATTTCCGAGCTTGCACGTCAGCTGAGGACATCCTGGGTAGCAACACCCAGGCTTTGGCCAAGATTTCCATGCAAGACTGGACGGTCCATTTATGGTTGCCTAACCTGAGATTTTTCACAGCAAACAATTTTCCCACAGGCAGCTGAGGAGCACTTCCCAGAAATAATGCATCCCAGGCACCTCGTGGCTGGAGAGCTTGGCTGCAGGCCTGGGTGGCTGGAGAAGAGCCTTTTCCACAGGCACAGCAGCTGTGGAATTCACTTCCTCCATCAGGAGTGGAGCAGGCTCTGCAATTCAGACAGGAATGTGCTGCTTTGAGGACACAGCCCAGGCCTAGCTCAGGTTCTTGCTGCAGGTCAGGGCTGGGCACAGTGACTGAGGCTGTGACACACCCTGGTTCCCTATGTTATCCAAATCATTTGTCATTAATACACCTTCAATTAACCTTCCTCTGTATTTCCTAGCATTAAAACCAACAACCAACTGTCATCATCACTCCACAACCACCCCCAAACAAACATAGAATTGACCCCAGAACTAACCCCCCCCAAAAAAAACAAACAAAAATACAAACCATGATCATAAATCATCAACCAATCACCCACCAAGTTTTACGTTTTTGTAGCTTATAAAAAGCATGACACTGAAGATGTCAAGATGGCTGCCACTCACACCCAAGGACAAAAGACTTAGTCCTAACCTTACTGTTAGTTTTCGCTAGGTATACACATTCAAGTATCCACGCTCCAGTGTAGATGCCCTGGGCACCTTAATTAGATAGACAGGAGCAGGTATCAGGCTCAGCATGAGCTCCAGGTTCAGGATTTTAGGAGAGAAACTCCTGAAGTTTTTATAAATCTGGCAGTGCAATCCCAGGGACATCACCATTTTCAATGGTTGGATCTATGAGGTTCAAAGGAGGCCCCCAGGCCAGTGGTGACCAAGAAAAAATTATTAGTAAATAATTGACAGCTGGACAAAGAATTTGGGTGCAGAAGTACAGATAGAGCGAGTTCCTGCTGGCCTCTCTCTGTGGTCTCAGGTCTCTTGAAATCTGCAGGCCTTGGCCTCTTCACCCAGCTGAGGGCTGGCACCAGAGCTGGGGTCCTGTCACCATGACCAGAGCTCTCCTGGGTCCTGCTGTTTGTTGGCTGCAGCCCCCCAGCTGCCAGGGTGCTTGGTTGATGTTGGAAGGCCCTTTCTGAACACAGTGGTCGCCTCCAACACTGCTGGCTGCACTGGGGCTCCTGTAAGGAAGGGCAGGGTTGAGTCACAGATCCCCAAATGACCACCAAACAAGATCCAGGCAGTGATGAATGGATGATAATTAGGAGCTCATTAGGAGGGGTGGATCCAGGAGATGGGAACCAGGATGTGCAGCACAGGGTGCAGCTACAGGAGAAAAGCAATGACAAATTCAGGGGGATCAGAAAACCTCCTGCATGTTTTCCTCGTGGTGAGCCCTGTTTTCCATTTGCTCCATAAAGAGCGGAACATAAGCACCAGTTCCACTTTCCAGGAACAGAAACCTCTTGTCAGCTCAGCTCCTGCACTCTTTCCCCACCAGAAAGGTAAGGCTTTACCCAAGCCTGGAATTTTTATAAACATCACCATTTTCAGTGGTTGGATCTATCAGGTCCCTTTGGCTGATTTTCCTCCTGGTGAGCCCTGTTTTCCATTTGCTCCATAAAGAGCAGAATATCAGCACCAATTCCACTTCCCAGGAACAGAAACTCCTTGTCAGCTCAGCTCCTGCACTCTTTCCCCACCAGAAAGGAAAGGCTTTACCCAGCCTTGGATAAGGCTTTGGAGCCAGGGAGCATCCAGGCAGTGCAGTAACTGCTCCCTTGTGCAGCAGCCTGTGGTTGGGATGCTCATCACACATGGAGAAGAACAAATCCCAGCTCCTGGCCCAAATGAAGCTCATCTGTGACTTGACCTGGACGTTCCTCTGTTAATGCTGAAACCTCTGTGTTATTTTGGGGTGAATAATCCCGTAATCCCCTCCACACCCTGCCAGAGACACCATCCTGGGCCTAAGAAACCTTTGTTTCTAAACCTTTGTGTCCTAACCCAGGACAGTCGCCAAGCAAGCACTTGAGCAGCAGCAGTGGTGAGGAATCACACCCAGATGAGCGCGCAGACCAAGGAAATGCCATCCCCTCGCTCAGAGAGGACACTGAGAAGTGGCCAGAGCAGGGGTGGGGATCCTGACCCTCCAGATGCTTCCCCAGTTGCTCAACCACAGGTCAACCATTCGTGGGAAGGCTTCAAAGCAGAGCCATGGATGCTGAGCATTCAGGAAATGCTTTAACGCCCTCCTTGTGGATAATTTGGGATGAGCACTTTGGGACAATCCTTTTATTCATCTGCTTTTGTTGGCTCCATAGCTGACACAAGACCTCTGCCTGGCTGCTGGGGGCAGTTCCTGGGAGCCCCAGGGATGAGAGGATAACTGTGATTAAAATTTACTGCCAAGGGGCATTCATTGCTCTGGCTGCCCCTTTCCTCTTCCAGGGCTGGGCACAGTGACTGAGGCTGTGACACATCCTGGTTCAGAGGGAAAGCTCCAGTTTCAGGATTTCAGAGAGAAACTGCTCAAGTTTTTATAAACATCACCATTTTCAGTGGTTGGATCTATCAGGTCCCTTTGGCTGATTTTCCTCCTGGTGAGCCCTGTTTTCCATTTGCTCCATAAAGAGCAGAATATCAGCACCAATTCCACTTTCCAGGAACAGAAACCCCTTGTCAGCTCAGCTCCTGCACTCTTTCCCCACCAGAAGTGTTGGGTAAGGCTTTGGAGCCAGGGAGCATCCAGGCAATGCTCCCAAGGTGCTTTCCTTGCTCCCAAGGTGCTTCTATTGCTCCCAAGGTGGTTTTCTGACTCCCAAGGTGCTTTCCTTACTTCCAAGGTGGTTTTCTGACTCCCAAGGTGCTTCTTTTGCTCCCAAAGTGCTTTTCTTGCTCTCAAGGTGCTTCTCTTCTTCCCAAGATGCTTTTCTTGCTCCCAAGGTGCTTTTTTCTCCCAAGATGCTTTTCTTGCTCCCAAAGTGCTTTTTTCTTTTTTTGCTCCCAAGGTGCTTTCCTTGCTCCCAAGGTGCTTTTTTTTGCTCACAAAGTGCTTTTTTGCTCCCAAGGTGTTTTTCTTGCAGCAGTTCTGGGCGGGAAGCCGAGTGCAGAGGTTGGGCTAGGACAGATCTCTCATGGAGATCCCAGGCATCAGAGGCAAGGAAGGCTCAGTGGCTGTGGGATGGGAACACAGCAGTCCCAGCAGGGCTTGGCTTCGCTCTCCAAGTGTCTCCTGTCCTCACTGAGCTCCCCAGGGCTCCCCTGCCCTTGTCAGGACACGGACACTGCCAGCAAGCACCATCCCCATGGCTGCTGACCAGCCCTCCCAGACACTCCTCTGATACTGAGAGACAGATAATGAGCACATTTGGCACCAACAAATCCCCCAGACAGCGTCCCCTGTGTGTGTGTGCAGCCCCCCCAGGCTGGCAGGGAGCAGCCATGGCTCCGAGGAGGAGGAGGAGGAATTAATCACTCTGATTAATTCATTTGGGCAGGTGCCACAGGCAGGCCAGAGCTGTGGTGCCCCTGTCACTGTGTCACTGTCCCCAGCCAGGCTGCCTGGCAGGAGAGAGGAGCTGGGGGCTGGCAGAGCCGTGCCCAGCTGTCACTGCCCTGTCAGGGGAGGCTGCTCCAGGAGCTCTCAGCACGGGCTGCAGCCCCTGCAGGGGCACAGAGCTCAACCACTGCAGCTCTGCGAGGCTGGTGATGGTTTAAAACAGGGCTGGAAAGGCCACAGGGGTGGGAAATGTAAATCAAGAGCTGAGCTGTGACTGCAGAGCCTCCCAGGCTGTGCCGTGGGCCTGTCTGGACTCCAGAGCCACAGGAAGAGATGACAAGAAAGAAGAAAGAAGAAAGAAACCTTTGCTTCATTGTCACTGTGCTGAGGGCAGCTGCATCACCTGGTCACTGCTCCCAGAGTGGGGGTGTCTGGGATGTGCTCTCCAACAACCTGGGAAAAATGGGGAAAGTATGGAAGGGTGGAGAGCAGGAGGGGTAAATGTGGTGTTGTGAGGGTCCCCAGGACGAGGTGAGAGATGAGAATTTGACTCCACGTTCTCAGAAACCTGATAAATATATTATATTATATTATATTATATTATATTATATTATATTATATTATATTATATTATATTACATTATATTACATTATATTACATTATACCATATTATATTATACCATATTATATTATGCCATAGTATATTATACCATAGTATATGATATATTATATGGAAATGCTATACTAAAACTATACTAAAGAAAGAGGAAGGATACATCAGAGGGCTGGAGCAAGAATGAATAATAAAAACCCGTGACAGACTCAGAGAGCCTGACACAGCTGGCTGTGATTGGCCATTAATTAAAAACAATTTACATGCTGGGTAAACAATTCTCCAAATCACATTCCAGAGGAGCAAAACATGGAGAAGCTGAAGCTTCCCAGGAGAAAAAATCCTGGTGAAGGGATTTTTCATAAAATCTCATGGTGACAGGTAAATCCTCCCTGTCAGAACACACCTGCTCCTTGTTGCATTGAACCAGCCCCAAACTGGAGCCTCAACATCCAATTTCCCTGCAGGGGCTGCTGCTTCACTTCCTCCCCAGGCCTGGCTGGTGCTCAGGAGAGGGAATGTGTCACACACATCTTCTATGGAAAATCCTTTCCTTAGGATTTTTCCTCCTGAGAAGCTGAGAGGCCTCAGGAACAAAATGTAACCAATGGTTATCTGCTGCTGTGGAATGCAACAGGGGCATCTGGGATTGGGCTCATGTGGTTGTTTCTAATCAATGGCCAATCACAGTCAGCTGGCTCAGACTCTCTGTCTGAGCCACAAACCTTTGTGATCATTCTTTCCTATTCTATTCTTAGCCAGCCTTCTGATAGAATCCTTTCTTCTATTCTTTTAGTATAGTTTTAATGTAATATATATCATAAAATAATAAATCAGCCTTCTGAACCATGGAGTCAGATCCTCGTCTCTTCCCTCGTCCTCAGACCCCTGTGAACACGGTCACAGGAATGGAAGGGGCTGCTTTATCCTTGATTTTGTATCCTGAGGCCAGGCAGAGCTTGAGCCCAGGTTTGCTGTTCAGCCCTGGGCAGTTCAGGTCTCATAAACATAGAATTGACCCCAGAACTAAAACGGAACAAAAATACAAACCACGATGATAAATCATCAACCAATCACCCACCAAATTTTATGTTCTTGTAGCTTATAAAAAGCACGACACTGAAGATGTCAAAGGAGCAGATTCTGTTTGGTGTCAGGAGCATTGGGAGCCCTGGGGAGGCCACTCCTCCAATCCTGGGGTCATTTTTGGGCTGACATGACAAGAGGGACATGGAGGGGCTGGAGCAAGGCCAGGGCAGGGAACGGAGCTGGGAAGGGTCTGGAGCCCCAGGAGGGGCTGAGGGAGCTGGGAAGGGTCTGGAGCCCCAGGAGGGGCTGAGGGAGCTGGGCAGGGGCTGAGCCTGGAGCAAAGGAGGCTCAGGGGGCCCTTGTGGCTCTGCACAGCTCCTGCCAGGAGAGCACAGCCGGGGGGGCCGGGCTGTGCTCCAGGGAACAGGGACAGGAGCAGAGGGAACGGCCTCAGGCTGGGCCAGGGCAGGCTCAGGGTGGATCTCAGGAACATTTTCCTCATGGAAGGGTGCTCAGGTTCCAGGGCAGTGCTGGAATCACCATTCCTGGAGGGATTTTAAAGCCCTTAAAGGGTGTGGGACATTGGCAGTGCTGGGGGGTGGTTGCACTCCATGATCTTCAAGGCCCTTTCCAAGCCCAGAGATTCTGGGACTTTGTGCCACAAGCTCAGATCGACCTCTGGCCTAAGTTGACATCAGAACTAAGAAATAAAATTTGCAAGCAAACCCTTCCAAGTGTTTATGGAGAATTAGGTGGGAGCCCAACATTTCCATGGTCACAGGAGCCTCAGTAGGAGGGGAAGGACAGAGCAGAGACCCAGGGTGGGTCACTGGGGTCCCCTGGGGACACTGGGGACTCCCCAGCCTTCAAAAACAGGGAAAATTTGCCATAAAAAATGAGGAGCTCTCCCAGGGAGGTGTGGCAGGAGAAGACAAGGAGCAAACCATCAACAGCACTTTGAGATCCTGCTGGAATCAGAGAGCCAGGGGGAGTTCTGGATGCAGCCAAGGAGTCCCCAGCCCACCAGGGAATTGTTGTTATCTACCACTGCAAGAAGCCCATCAGCTCACCTCAGTTTTTCCTCCAAAACACAAGTTTAAAGCAAAAAATTTTACACTTAGAGAAAAAACATTGAGTGTAAAATGTCAGATTTTACTCTATTACCTCAACACAGAAATTTTAATGAAGTAAGTTTTTCCAAAATTATGTATTTTTATTGAAAAAAAGAAATCTTGGACATCATTATTAACAGATTTTTAAAGCTAAAATAGACTTGGAGACACGAGATTTTGTCAGATCCCATATGTTTTCCAGATTCCACTTTCATAAGGAATTTCCACTATTCATAAGGAATAAAATAATTTCAACTTCCTCAACTCTATTTCTCAATGTTCACCTGGAATGTGTTTTCAGCCATGTGGGCAAGGAACTGTGTCCTGGAGCTTCCAAGGGGCACATCAAAAGGAACCAAATCAGTAATTGCAGAAGATTCCAAATCAATAATTTCAGAAGATTCCGAGCACTCAATGACATCTGTGGAAACCCAGGGCACAGGGAATATTTCTGTGTCTGCTCTGGGGTGCCCTGACCCCCAGGGCAGCACTGACTTTGACCCTCACTCATGGAGAAAGTTTCCCAAACTCCAGAATAGACTGGAAACCACAAAAGTGTGAAATAGATTATAGAGAGTAATGCAGGTGTATCACTTGGTGAGAAATTGAGGTTTTGGGATTTTTAGTGTGTTGTGGATGGCAGCAAGATGGAGGGCACAGGGTGTCATCCTGGGTTTCTCCTTCATGCTGCTTCTTCCTCCTTCTCCATGGGTTTGGGTGGCATTTTTTAATTGGGCAGAAAAGTCCCCATTGGGGGCTCTGTGGGATCAGTTATTGGGTTAAAAGGGAAAATAATCCAGGTGTCAGTTCTTCATTGGATAGTTTAGTCTTCAAAGCCCTTGTACCAAGAGATTGTGGCCATTTTGTGCCTTCTAATGAAAAGCTGCAGAACTCACAGCAGTGAGGCTGTTTTACTGATCAGAAATAATAAACACTTGAGTCCCAACATGAACTGCTGCCTCAAGTGCCTTCAATCCAGACCCAGAGAAACCAATAGTTCCCCAGCCTGACTCATCCTCCCAGTTTAGGTTTTGGGATTTTTAGTATGTTGAGGATGGAAGCAAGATGGAGGGCACAGGGTTTCTTCTTCCTCCTTCTTCATGGGTTTGGGTTGCATTTTGTAATTGGGAGGAAAAGTCCCCATTGTGGGCTCTGTGGGATCAGTTATTGGGTTAAAAGGGAAAATAATCTACATAATTGGATAGTTTAGTCTTAAAAGCCCTTGTACGGAGAGATTGTTGGCCATTTTGTGCCTTCTAATGAAAAGCTGCTGAACTCACGGCAGTGAGACGGTCTGACTGATAAGAAATAATAAATTTAGTTTGAACATGAACTACTGCCTCAAGTGCCTTCAATCCAGACCCAGAGAAACCCAAAACTGGTACCCCCACAACATCCATGGGCTGCAGCTCCACATCTCCAGTTCCCATGGGAAAGACAAGAGGCTGGTGTGGGATGAGGGAGCACTCCAGACATCCTGGAATGAGATGAGAATCCCTCTTCTGGGAGCAGAGATGAGCTGTGGTTTCTCTGGGCTGAGCTCATTTTTCTGTGAGGAATTTCCTATGGTTTCCTTTGAGCCCAGCTGAATCCCAGAGCCTGATTTTGGAGGCAGGGACAGGCAGCCTGAGTCCTCCAAGACACCTCCTGTGGGGTCTCTTTGCTTCCTTTTTACCAGGGTTGGGATTAAATGTGTGAGATGGTGTTTCTTGCTGGGACTCAGATGTTTGTTAGCTCTTATCTCTGTCAGAGTCTCACAGACCCTGAGTTCTGCAGCACTTCACTCTCACACACAAAATGGGGATGTATCCCTCTTTCTACAAGGCCTTTGAAGGATAAACTGTCCAATTAAGAAATGACACCTGTGGCATTCACATTCTCTGAACAGAGAGACATAATTCTCTCTCCCAGGATTTCTCCTAGGGAAAGGCAGTGAGAAGCTCAGAGAAGAAGAGAGAACAATTTTTATCTCTATTCACTGCTTCTGTTGTTTGGCACATGTGGAATGTGTTATGGAGATTGTTTACCAGAAGTGATTTGTCAGTTGGATTCTGCTGAGGGTTGTTTTGTTTCCATGGCCAGTTGGGTCAAAGCTGTGTCCTGGCTTTCTCAGACAGTCACGGGTTTTTCTTTAGTATCTTTTTAGTGTAGTATCTCTTTAGTATAATATAGTGTTAGTGTAATATAACCTAGTTTAATAAAGCATTGTTCAGCCTCCTGAGTCATGGAGCACATTACTCCCCACCTCAGGGGTGCCCTGCATCAATAGACATCTAAATTATTTTTACTTTTAACCCAATAACCAACCACCTGTGGCCTTCAATGGGGACTGTTTTATGCAATTACACAAAACCACCCAAACCCATGGAGAAGAAGGTGAAAAAGAAGGAGAAGAAAAGGTGAAGAAGGAGGAGAAGGTGAAGAAGAAGGAGAAAGAAGAGAAGAAAAAGGACCAGCCTCCATCCCAAAACCTCCACTGTTGGAGCCCTGGTTACTGCTGAGAATTCCAGACTTTCTGTGCTGCCAGGAACTGACCCCCAGAGAACACTGCACTGACCTGAGGCTGTGGAGAAACTTCCAGAATGGAATGACAGAGCTGGGATTGTGGGTGTGGAGTTTGGATAGAAGTGTGTGAGATCACAGGGTGGGAAACTTAGAGTTTAAGGGTTTACAATATAGTAATATATATAAGGCAATAATACATATAAGGCAATAATAATAATAATATAGGCAATAATATATATAAAGCAATAATTATAATAGTGATAGATAATAATAAGTAATAATAATATTATATGGTAATATATATAAGGCAATAACATGTATAAAGCAATAATAATATAATAATAGGAAATAATAATATATTGTAGTAATATATACATATGGCAATAATATGTATAAGGCAATAATAATATAATTATAATAATAGGCAATAAAAATAATAAAATATAGTAATATATAAGGTAATAATATATATAAGGCAATAATAATAATATAATTATAATAATAGGCAATAATAATTATATAGTAACATGTATAAGGCAATAATATATATAAGGCAATAATATATATATAAGACAATACTATAGATAAGGCATGACCCCTTCCTCCTCCTCCTCCTCCTCCTCACAGCTCAGAGCTGCTCTCTCTGGGCCAGGACAGCCTGAGGCACAAACACCTTGGTGTTCACAGCACCCATAAATTGGCTTTCTGCAGGTAATGACTGTGGCCTTTCCACTTGAAACCCTGGAGCAGGGAGGGTTAAATGGAAATGAAATGTGTGGGACGGATGCTGAAAAGCAGAGCAGCTCCCTGTGCCAGCAGCGTGGGCTGCACCTTGACTCAAATTAGGCTAAAGTGGCACGAGCAGAAAACAGGAGAGCAGGGAAAGTGTCAGACGTGTCAGAGGAGCAGGAAAATAAACCTGGACTTCCCAAAAGCACAGGCAGCAAATTAATTCCAAGTGCAGGTAAGCAGTGAGGAGTAGCTGCTGGTTGGGTGTGACAGAGCCTGTCCCAGGGATGTGACAGGGAGAGAGGAGCTCCTTTGGTCACAGAGCTGCCCCTGCCCTCGGCCTCACCTCAAATCTGCTCCTGGGCTTCATTAAAACTCCTCCACAGAGAGGTTTTAGCCCTGGGATGCTGAAACTCTTCCTGGTGACAGCAGTGATGAGTGTCCAGCTCCTGTTGTGTGTCTCATGAGTGATGCAGTTTGCAGACATTAATTAATCAAACTTGATTTATTCCACACTTCTTTGTTCGCTTGTGGTGCTAAATGATCAGATTTCACTTCAATATTTGGTGTTTTGGTGCAGATGTCTCACTCCAAGCCATGACAAGAATGCAGCCAACAAGATGGGGGACACTGAAATATAGAATTGGAGAATGAAATGTAGAATTGGAGACCCAAATGAAAAACTGGGGACTGAGATGTAGAATTGGAGACTGAAATGTAGAATTGGAGACTCAAATGTAAAACTGGGGACTGAGATGTAGAATTGGAGACTGAAATGTAGAATTGGAGACTGAAATGTAGAATTGGAGACTCAAATGTAAAACTGGGGGCTGAAATGTAAAATTGGAGGCTGAAATGTAAAACTGGAGACTCAAATGTAGAATTGGAGGCTGAAATGTAAAACTGGAGACTCAAATGTAGAATTGGAGGCTGAAATGTAAACTGGAGACTCAAATGTAGAATTGGAGGCTGAAATGTAAACTTTCCTGCCCTGGGGGTTGCATGAGCCCAGGTCTCTCCTGAAATGACCTCTGTGGGTGCAGTGCAAGCAGACACCGTGGGCAGTGTTGGGTTTGGCTCCTTGGCTCACCCATGCCAGGCTCAGTCCCAGCACAGCCAGGACACCCCCAGGGCTGAGCCATCGACCCCTCCCAGCCCACGCCTGCAGGCACAGCCTGAGCACAAACCCTTCCCACGTCATTTCCAGACCAACCCAAATCAGTTCCATTCCCACATTCCAATGGCCAAATGCTCTCTTCCAAGTCCTGGGCAGCTTCCTCCTCCTACCATTCATTATTTTCCTGCTCCCAGCCTCTTTGGGGTGACTCCAGAAGTGATGCCCTTGGTTCTGTACCTTGTTTCACGTAAGGAAACCAGCCAGGCTCCAAGCCCAGGCTGGCTCCAGGCACCTGCAGGACAGGGACGCATTTGGACACTTCAGCTCTTCTCAGGAGGGAACCTTCACTGGCCTTGGCACTTCTGCAGCAGGAGGTGTTTGGGGTGCTGGGAATAGAGCTGGGAAGGGGCTGGAGCCCCAGGAGAGGCTGAGGGAGCTGGGCAGGGGCTGAGCCTGGAGCAAAGGAGGCTCAGGGGGCCCTTGTGGCTCTGCACAGCTCCTGCCAGGAGGGCACAGCCGGGAACAGGGACAGGAGCAGAGGGAACGGCCTCAGGCTGGGCCAGGAGTGGTTTAGGTTGGACATCAGGAGGAATTTCTCCACAGAAATGGTGATTGGGCATTGGAAGGGGCTGTCCAGGGGTGTGGTGGAGTCCCCATCCCTGGAGGAGTTTAAGAGAAGCCTGGAGGTGGCACTCAGTGCCATGGGCTGGGTGACAAGGTGGTATCAGGTCACAGGTTGGACTTGATGGTTTCAAAGGTCTTTTCCAGCCCAGCTCATTCTGTGATTGTGTGATTCTGGGATTCTGTGATTCTGTTCTCTGGTTCTGGAATTCTGGGATTGATTCTGTGATTCTGTTCTGGGATTCCAGAATTCTGGGATTCTATTCTCTGGGATTCTGGGCTTGATTCTGTGATTCTGTTCTGGGATTCTGTTCTCTGGTTCTGGGATTCTAGGATTGATTCTGTCATTCTGTTCTGGGATTCCAGGATTCTGTGACTCTGTTCTCTGGTTCTGTGATTCTGGGATTGATTCTATGATTCTTTTCTGGGATTCTGTACTCTGGTTCTGTGATTCTGGGATTGATTCTGTCATTCTGTTCTGGGATTCTGTGACTCTGTTCTCTGGTTCTGGGATTGATTCTGTGATTCTTTTCTGTGATTCTGGGATTGATTCTGTGATTGTTTTCTGGGATTCTGGGATTCTGTTCTCTGGGATTCTGTTCTCTGGTTCTGTGATTCTGGGATTGATTCTGTGATTCTTTTCTGTGATTCTGGGATTGATTCTGTGATTGTTCTCTGGGATTCTGTTCTCTGGGATTCTGTTCTCTGGTTCTGTGATTCTGGGATTGATTCTGTGATTCTTTTCTGTGATTCTGGGATTGATTCTGTCATTATGTTCTGGGATCCTGGGATTCTGTTCTCTGGGGTTCTGGGGTTCCACCTCCAGCAGCCCTGGCCCGGCTGTGCATCCCCTCAGGAGCACCAGGCCCAGCGTGTCCCACAGAGATGGAGCTTTGGGCTCCTCAGGGTGGGGATCACCCAGCTGCCATCCTCAGGGGGGGAAAAGCCTGGAATTCCTCCTGAGTGTGCATCCCTGCCCCAAGCACACGCTGATGGTGCCACACACAGCCCAGGGCTGGGGCTCCCCACGCTCACCAGGGCACAGCTCCCAGTGCTGCCTCTGTTTGCTCTCCATCCCTTTCCAGCCCGGTTATCTCGAGGTGAGGCCCTCCCAGGCACTCCAGGGCCTCAGAAAAGCTGCAGGATCTGAGAGCCAGGTGAGCACAGAGCCCAGCCCAGCAGAGCCCAGCCCAGCAGAGCCCAGCCCAGCCCAGCCCGCTGCCCCGTGGGTCAGGCCAGCCAAAGTAGGGCACTGTGATACCAGCAGGAGCCCAGATCTGCTGATACTGAGCTATTTATTTAGTGATCAATAAACTAATGCGCCTGATAGTCTGGAAGGAGCTGCTAATGCCTGTAAATTTCCATTTATCAGCCTGCAGAGAGTCCTGGGATGGCTTGGGTTGGAAGGGACCTTAAAGCTCAGCTCAGTTAAAGCTCAGCTCAGTTAAAGCTCAGCTCATCCCGCCCCTGCTGTGGCAGGGACACCTTCCACTGTCCCAGGGTGCTCCAAGCCTGTCCAGCCTGGCCTGGGGCACTTCCAGGGATGCTTTGCTGGTGCATCTCAACCTCCCCAGGTCTGAGTCCTCCCTCTGCAGCAGATCTGTGGGCCAAGACCTTCCCTGCCTCTCCCACTCTCAGTCCCATTTGAGCAGAAGATGCTCAGATGGCTTTTTGGGTGACATTGGTGCTGCATCCCCCACGCTTTCTGTGATTGCACAAACATCTCTCACAGGCCTCTCTGACCTCCTCTCCTGCAGTCCTGATGACAAAAAATGATGCAGAGCTTTGGGTTTCAGGAAGGAGGCCAATAAATCACTCACCTGCTGCCGGGAAGGAGCCATAAAATGGGGTTTGCCATTTTGCAATTGTATCAAAAGTCCCATGAGGTTTCATCGTGGTGTGATGAGAGTTTCAGCTTTTCTGAATGGAGCACAGAGGAAAATAATTATTATGAAGCCTTAGAAGAAACAGGAGAGCAAAGATTAGAGGAAGGTGTTTATTGGTAAATCAGGGCAGTATCAGGATCAGACAGGTAAGCACTCAGGAATGTGAATTTACATAAAGCTCAGGGAGCTGCTGAGTCACCAGGGGAAGGATGGGTCAATAACTGGAGGCCTTTCTACCCGGGAACAGCTGGGTCTCATTTCCCCTGAAATTCATTCTGAACTGAATTAGGTGGAACAGGCCTGACAGGCAGAACAGTGGGACCTGATTGGTTTGGGCATCCTCTCAAAAATCTCCTGTCCTGCAGCCATAGTCCAGGCTCAGCCCTGCCCCTCTGCACACCAGGATGTCTCTACAGCTCTGGATTTTGGATATTCCAGGACATGACAACAGCTGAGTGGGGAGGAAATGCAGAGCAGCATTTCTGAGAGCAGCAGCTCAGCTCCACCAGGGGAAGGGGTGTAAAGCAGCGCTCAGGTGAGGCTGAGTACAGCCAGCAATGCTGGCAGAACTCCTCAGTTATTCCATCCTGCTGGCCTGGATGCAGTGAAAATGTGAATTTTACTTTTTTCAGAGCTTTGCCAGAGCAGCAGCCCCTCACAGCTGGGCTGTGAGCACCCATGGGGTGGCTCTGGGTGTGTTGTTTCAGCTTGGATTGGGCCTGGAGAGCGCCTGAACCAGCACCACCCTTGGGAATTGAAATAAAATGACTTTCTGTCAAAGAGCAGCCCTGCACTGGCTGTGCTTCCTCCTGTGCCCCTTCTTGCCAGGAACAGCCTGGCCAGGTCCCTGCTGCATTTCCAGCACATGGATCCTTCCTGGGCACACCTGGCACCTTCCCTGCAGGGTTTGGACAGGAAATTGGCCCCAGGAACAGCTTGTCCCGAGCCTATCCCAGGGTAATTCCCATTCCAAACCTTCTCTCTGTTGTCCCTGACCCAGGAAGGTTTGATTTGGGAGGCACAGCCTTCCCAGTCCCTGTGGGCTCTCCTGCCATCCCCTGAACATTTCAGTAGTTCTGAGAAGAGCTGAGCTGTCACACAAAGGCTCAAAAACGCCTCCCCCACCCCAAACCCTTCGTGTTTAACCCTTTAATTACTTACAGCCCACCAGTGTGACCGTGTTCACAGGGGCTCTTGGATGAGGGAAGAGACGAGGATCTGACTCCATGTTTCAGAAGGCTGATTTATTATTTTATGATATATATTACATTAAAACTATACTAAAAGAATAGAAGAAAGGATTTCATCAGGAGGCCGGCTAAGAATAGAATCAGAATCATAACAAAGGTTTGTGGCTTGGACTCTCTGTCTGAGCCAGCTGACTGTGATTGGCCATTAATGAGAAACAGCCACATGAGACCCACATGAGAGATGGGAGCTGCCCCTCCTCTCCCCTCCTGAGGAACTGGTGACTGTGAGGAGTCTCCCCTCAGGCTCCCCTTCTCCACGTGGCCTCACTTGCTCCTCATGCAGCTTCCCCTCAGGACCCCTCAGCATCTTTGCTGCCTTCCCTTGGATGTTCTCTGATAATTTCCTGGCTTTCTTACATTGTGGTGCCCAAATTGCTCACAATGTTCAATCTGAGGCTGCCCAACCCAGCCCAGAGCAGAGCAGTTGCTTCCACTCCCACACTGTCCAAACCCTTCCCCTTTCTGCAGCCCTGCCTTGTCCAGCTCTTTCTCCTCTGTTGGTTTCTATTTTCCTGATAAAACCAACCTGAATGTTCTTCTCTGGACAACAACGCTGGCACTTCCCAAATCATGTCTCCAGTGTGCCACCACTTCAACTCTCAATCACATTTCTGTTTTCCTGTCCTTAAATTCCAAATTAGGGACCACCAAGTCCCTTTGGGGGGATTGTGAGAAAACCGGAAAAGTCTGAGCCCAGAAAAAAAGTTTGAGAGGAATTTCTGATTGACAACTTCCCCATTGTACATGATATGCACTAGGCTGAAGTTCAGATCACAAGAATGGTTTTTCTTTCATCCTTGAATTGCACAATAATGAAATCTTGCAGCTCTTGCCATCCCTTGAGCTGTTTCTGATGAAGCTGCACTAAAATCTGTCAGTCCAAGTCAGAACTGCAGAGCAATAAAGAGAATTCATCTGAGGCTCCTCACACCCAGCTCCCCTCACTCAGCAAAGATCTCTAAGTCCTGAACCACTGCTCACAGCTCTGCCCTGCTCAGCTGAGCCTTCCTCTCTCCTCCTCCTCCTCCTCCCCTGGCAGATCAGAGCCCTGCAGGGCTGGATGCAAATTCTGCATTTTCCAGGGCACAATTTCCAGGCTGTCAAAGGGAATTGTAGGCTGCAAACTCCAGCCATGGGAGGAGATGTGTGTGTGTGTTCCTGCAGAGCACAGCTCTGACACTGGCACTGTGGTCACACCTTTCCTTGTCACCACAAACAGATTTTCTTCCACAGGATCCCAGGCTCGGTGCTTGTAGCAAATATTCCTGTTTGTCTTTTCATAGAATCAGAGAATCCCAGAATGGTTTGGGTTTGTAGGGACTTTAAAGATTGTCCCATCCCACCCCTGCCATGGCAGGGCCAGCTCCCACTGTGCCAGGTGCTGCCAGCCCCAATGTCCAGCCTGGCCTTGGGCACTGCCAGGGCTCCAGGGGCAGCCCCAGCTGCTCTGGGCACCCTGGCAGAGCCCAAACCTCTCCAACCAGGCCTTGCCAGGCTCCAAACCCCTGTGGCAAATGGCACTGGGGGCACCTGGAACCATGCAGGAAATCATTCTTTCCTTGCCTTTCTCCATTTGCTGCAATGGTTTTTGGTGCTGGTTTCCATCCTGGATTGAGGAATGGGAATGCCAGAGTGGTTTGGGTGGGAAGGGATCTTCAATGCCAGCTCATTGCAGCCCAGGGCCACCTCCCACTGTGCCAGGTGCTGCCAGCCCCAATGTCCAGCCTGGCCTTGGGCACTGCCAGGGCTCCAGGGGCAGCCACAGCTGCTCTGGCACCTGTGCCAGGGCCTGCCCACCCTCCCAGGGTAGAATTCTTCCTTATTATCCAATCTAAATCATTTTATCCAATCCAAATCTATCTTATCAAATCCAATCCAAATCTATCTTATCCAATCCAAATCTATCTCATGCAATCCAAATCTATTTTATCCAATCTATCTAAATTTTATTCCACAACAGGGCAGCTCCCAAGCTGGGCACACAGAGCTGACACTGTTCAGGAAAACGCAGGAGGGTCCTGTCCCCATCACTGAGCTGTGTCACCCCCATTGGGAGGGTCCTGTCCCCAAACCCATTCTCTGTCACCCCCTGTCCCCATAACATTCTGCTCAGAAATTCCCTCCCCCTCATTTTCCATCTTGCTGAGTGCATCTCAAGACATCCCAGGTTTCTATATTTTTATTAATATAATTTTATTATATAAATTTTTTAATTTGTATTACCCAGCAGGCCACATTTTGAGGCATGAACCAGGATATGGGAAATTCCCTGTTAAAAAATCCTTCAAGGCTGGGGGAATTCCTGCAGCTGCAGCTCCTCTGCAGGGTGACAGAACAAACATCTCAGAAAACCCCAAAGGTGAGAGAGGAGACGGTGCCCACACAGCGTCCCAGGGAGCTGCACAGCTCCTGGGTTTGCAGAGCCAGGCAGTGAGAAATGGATCTCAGAGCACCCCTGCCCTGCTGGGACTCTGGGCTGGGTGTTCTGGGTAAACCCTGGGCAGAGGAAGGAAGGGAAACACGTGGAGCTCCAGCTGCTCTGCAAACCCAGCCGCTTTTCGGAGTTGCAAAACTGTGGGAAAGTGTAAATCCTTGGAAAAGAAAGAAGAGGGCAGGGTGCAGAGGAGCCAAAGGTGACAATACACCTGTTCATTACATAATTCCTGGGTGATAAAATGCATTTATCTCCCTCTTTTCTCTTTTCTGCACTTTGTCCAGCAAACTTTCTCCAGGACAGACTTCCAAAGTCCCAGGGCAGCTTCACCCAGTGAATGGTTTTTATCAAAATAATCTTTCTCTCCTTCCTCAAGGCATTGTTGTTTGGGGTGAACAACATTTGTCAGATAAACTGCGACCTTCCAGAGGCAAGAGCAGCAGCCTGAAGAGGGAGATCTGGCACTTCCCTGGCCAGGACTCTGCATTTCCCAATCCTTTACCCTGGGATTTATATGGACCTGCACCTGTCGTGCCTCAGCAATTCCCATTTCATCAGGGAGTGCCCCACAAAGCACCCCTGGTTCACCTGCCCCCAAAACTCCCATCTCCCAGACAACTTGGATCAAAATCTCAGCTCAAAATTACCCTGCAATGATGAAAAATCAAATCCCTTGAAATCCCAAAGGTGGCAGAAGAAAGGAACAGCTTGACTGTCCACAAGAAGAAGAACCTCTCTGATTTGTGGGACCTTTCCCAATTAGAGAGGAATTTTTCCACCCCAAATTCATTTGAAACTGCTCAGTTCTGAGCTGGACAGTCATGGGCAGTGCCTGGGGCACACCCAACCTCTTCACCCAGCTTGGGGCAGCAGGGGATGGCAGAGAGGAGCTGTGGGGGCACCCAGGGGCTCTGTTTGAGCCTGGCTTTGGGGCAGTCACTGCAGGGCACAGGGGCCTGGGCAGCTGGGAGAGACCCCCGGGAGGAATCCTGGAGAGGCTCCTGGGGCACTGCATCCTCTGCCAGGCTGGGGAAAGGCTCAGAGGGCTGGGGGTCATTTTGGGCATCTCATGACAAGAAAGGGGCTGGAGACAGGGAAGAGAATGGAGCTGGGAAGGGTCTGGAGCCCCAAGAGAGGCTGAGGGAGCTGGGAAGGAGAAAAGGAGGCTCAGGGGGGCCCTTGTGGCTCTGCACAGCTCCTGCCAGGAGGGGACAGCCAGGGGGATCAGTCTCCTTCTCCTTCTCCTTCTCCTTCTCCTTCTCCTCCTTCTCCTTCTCCTCCTTCTCCTCCTTCTCCTCCTTCTCCTTCTCCTTCTCCTTCTCCTTCTCCTTCTCCTCCTTCTCCTCCTCCTCCTCCTCCTCCTTCTCCTTCTCCTCCTTCTCCTCCTTCTCCTCCTTCTCCTTCTCCTTCTCCTTCTCCTTCTCCTTCTCCTTCTCCTTCTCCTTCTCCTCCTCCTTCTCCTCCTCCTCCTCCTCTTTCAGCAGCAGAGCTGCAAATGGCACAGAGGATTTTTGGAAACCAGTTCCCCAGGGCAGGTTTGGTGAAGGCAAATGTCCTCTTTGGGTTCTCAAAAATGTAAAGGCCGGGACACTCCAGGAGAGCTCTGGAGCACTTGGAGATCATCCCCATATCTGGGAGGTGTGAACTGAGTAAAAAAAACCTCTGTGGTAATAAAAGTAAAGCAAAGGGAAAATTTCCATGGGTGAAAAAGTGGTGTATGGGAATATTTTCCCTGGAGGGTGGTGAAAACTTCATTGGGAGTGTTTAAGAAGGGCAGAGACACAAATAAAGTTGGTTTGCCTTGGGCAGGCAGTGCCAGCTCCATTTCTTTAGGAATCCATGGGTCTGTGGCTTCTTCTCCTGAAAAAGGATATTCTCCCCATAAGGAGGTGAAGGCAGCACAGGCAGAGCATCCATTTCCCACAGGAATCTTCCTCCAGGGAGCCAAGAGACGAGAAGGGAGGATGAGAAATTTTCCCCCAAATCAAGACATGCTGGGGAAAGAAAGATTTCACTCCAAGTCTGAGAGAGAGGGGGAAACTGAGAGCAGCCCATGTGGAGGGGAAGAAAGGCTGACTTTAGATCAACTGTGAATATCCTGAGCCTGTTCTTATTTCCTGCCTCTGTTTATAAACATTCTGTGAGGAGTGGTGGCTGCTTATAAAAGAAGTGTTAAAATGAGCAAAGCAAGCTGCTGCAGAGGACTGAGCTGCCAGCTCAGGTGAGGCTGACAAAAGCACTGCCCATAAATCCCTGCAGCTCCTCAGGACCCTCAAAGCCATTTCAGAAACAGCAGCAAAGCCAAAAAAAAAAAAAAAAAAAGAAAGAAAATTCAAAGAAAAGGAATTCCCAAAGCCAAAAGCTCTTTGTGACAAAGGTGGGCTTTTGCCACCTGGTTTATTCCTGCAGAGGGAAGTGGTTGTATCATCTTCAACCCCTCTCGTGGCGCGTGCCCCGCGGCAGCTCAGCGAGGCAATTAATTTCAGGAGGAATTACCCAACCCTTAATTTTTCTGAGCAATTATCAGCTCAGGTACCAGCCAGGAGCCCGAGCGCTCCCTGCTCTGACAATGGCTGCCTGCAAGTAGCTGCAGAATCCTGCACTTGGCCAGGGAGCCTCCTGTGGGATCTGTCTCCAGGTGCCCCCACGGGTGGAGCGTGCCCAGGGAGCGACTGCAGCCTCTCCCAGGCTGATCCAGGGCTGCTCTCCTGCTCCTGAGCACAACTGCTGCAAAGGGCCTGGCCTGTGAAGGAGCTCAGCCTTCCTCTTCCTCCTTCGCCTTTTCTCCTTTGCTTTCTCCTCCTTTTTTCCTTCTCCGTCTCCTTCTCCTCCTCCTTTTCCTTCTCCTTCCCCTTTTCTCCTTTGCTTTCTCCTCCTTTTTTCCTTCTCCGTCTCCCTCTCCTTCCCCTTCTTCTCCTTCTCCGTCTCCCTCTCCTTCCCCTTTTCCTTCTCCTTCCCCTTCCCCTTCTCCTTCCCCTTCTCCTTCCCCTTCTCCTTCTCCTTCTCCTTCTCCTTCTCCTTCTCCTTCTCCTTCTCCTTCTCCTCCTCCTCCTCCTCCTCCTTCTCATCCATCTCCTCCTCCTGCAGCAGCAGAGTTGCAAACAGCAGAGAGAATTTTTGGAAGCCAGTTCTTCTCCTGATGATCCATCCTCTGGATCCACAGGACAGCATGGGGCTGACTGCCACGACAGCCATGTGAGTGGAAAATGAGCTGCAATTTTCACTTCTTGCAGCTCCCCTCTAAGCAGGCAGGAGTGGCAGTTCCTGCAGGTGTTGCAGGCCCTGCAGGAGGGACAGTCTCTTCAGGAGTTGCAATCCCTGCAGGTGTTGCAGGCCCTGCAGGTGTTGCAGTTCCTGCAGGTGTTGCATTCCCTGTAGGTGCTGCATTCCCTGCAGGTGTTGCATTCCCTGCAGGTGTTGCAGGCCCTGCAGGTGTTGCATTCCCTGCAGGTGTTGCATTCCCTGGAGGAGTTGCAGTCCCTGCAGGAGTTGCAGTCCCTGCAGGTGTTGCAGGCCCTGGATGTGTTGCATTCCCTGCAGGAGTTGCAGTCCCTGTAGGTGTTGCAGGCCCTGCAGGAGTTGCAGTCCCTGCAGGTGTTGCAGTCCCTGGATGTGTTGCAGGCCCTGCAGGTGTTGCATTCCCTGCAGGTGCTGCATTCCCTGCAGGTGTTGCATTCCCTGCAGGTGCTGCATTCCCTGCAGGTGTTGCATTCCTTGCAGGTGTTGCATTCCCTGCAGGTGTTGCAGTTCCTGCAGGTGTTGCAGGCCCTGGATGTGTTGCATTCCCTGCAGGTGTTGCAGGCCCTGCAGGGGTGGCAGTCCATGCACTATTGCAGATGTTGTTGATGGGCAGAGAGATCAGGAGCAGGATCCTGGTGCAAATCCCTGGGGAATCCAGCACAGTCCATGTGTGCACTGAGCACCTGGGCTGGGGCTGCAGCTCCTCTGTGCCTGGTCCTGGGGCTGGCTGAGCCTGGCCCAGCGCTGCTTTTGGACAAAACCTTCCCCCTGATCCATTCTCAGCTCTGCATGGCCTGGCTGTGGATGCCAGAACTCCCTTCATGCCATCAGCCCAAATATTCCTGGGGCCCTGAACCCACACTTTTAGAACACTGGTTATTTTTACATGTGGGTGCCAAGCATGCCCAGGTGTTTTTGGGAGTTTGAGGGCAGGTTCAGCCCCTCCTGGAGATGCTCAGGGCTGTCACCAGCTGGCACTTTGGTGCTGACTGCAGCAAAAAGCACCAGGGGCCGGGTCTGCTTTGCTTGGCTCTCACCTGGGGATGATGCAGCAGCTTGAACCAAAGCCCACTGAAGAAGAGGTTGGCATTCCTTGAATTCCCAGGCATTCCAGGGTCCTCCAGGAGCTCCACACACCCTGTGCTGTCTGCCTGGGAGATGAAACCCCTCTGAATCTCCCCGTGCTGCAGGATGGAGCTTCACTTCTGCTCGGTGCTGCAGCACCCTGCAGCCCTCAGAGATGTGGCTCCAAATCTGCCCAAACATCGGGGTGGCTTTGCCATAATGGCCTTGGTGGTGGCTGTGTTTGACCAAGGTCACACCTGGGGACAGGCTGAGGTTCAGGGGACAGCAGGAAATGAGCAGAGCTCACACAGAGGGACGTGGTGAGCTGGGTTTATTGTGGGGCAGCATCCTCAGTGTTGTCACTCCCTGTGCCTGATGTCCCACACGCAGAGTGACCCCTCTGAGCCCAGGAGCAGCTTTCCAGGGGAATCTGGATCCCCTTTCCAGGTGGAGAAAGGAAGGAAGCTTGTTTCTAAGCCCATGAATTTACACAGGAATAACAATTGTACTGATGGCTCCACCAAGAATGAAAGTGCATCCTGAGGTCCCACCAAAACCCTGTTAAAAATCCCTGTTAAATCCCCACAACTTTCTGGGAATCCCAGTCCTTTTCATCTGAGCAGGGAGAGCTCAGAGCCCTTGCAGGGCCTGCAGGGGCTCCAGGAGAGCTGCAGAGGGACTGGGGCCAAGGATGGAGGGCCAGGAGGCAGGGAATGGCTGCCAGTGGCAGAGGGCAGGGCTGGATGGGATCTTGGGAATTGGGAATTGTTCCCTGGCAGGGTGGGCAGGGGCTGGGCTGGAATTGCCAGAGCAGCTGTGGCTGCCCCTGGAGCCCTGGCAGTGCCCAAGGCCAGGCTGGGCATTGGGGCTGGCAGCACCTGGCACAGTGGGAGGTGGCCCTGGGCTGCAATGAGCTGGCATTGAAGATCCCTTCCCACCCAAACCACTCTGGCATTCCCATTCCTCAATCCAGGATGGAAACCAGCAGCAAAAACCATTGCAGCAAATGGAGAAAGGCAAGGAAAGAATGATTTCCTGCATGGTTCCAGGTGCCCCCAGTGCCATTTGCCACAGGGGTTTGTAGCCTGGCAAGGCCTGGTTGGAGAGGTTTGGGCTCTGCCAGGGTGCCCAGAGCAGCTGTGGCTGCCCCTGGAGCCCTGGCAGTGCCCAAGGCCAGGCTGGACATTGGGGCTGGCAGCACCTGGCACAGTGGGAGGGGTCCCTGCCATGGCAGGGGTGGAATTGGGTGGGATTTTAAGGCCCCAATCCATGATTCTGTGATTTCCTGGAAAGGGGCTCCTGGTGGGCTTGGATGGGGCTTGGAGCACCTGGGACAGTGGGAGGTGTCCCTGGGGTGGCACTGGATGGGATGGGATGGGATGGGATGGGTTGGGATGGGATGGGATGGGATGGGATGGGATGGGATGGGATGGGTTGGGATGGGATGGGATGGGATGGGTTGGGATGGGATGGGATGGGATGGGATGGGATGGGTTGGGATGGGATGGGATGGGATGGGATGGGATGGGATGGGTTGGGATGGGATGGGATGGGATGGGATGGGATGGGATGGGATGGGATGGGATTTCAGGTCCCTCCCAGCCCATTCTGGGATTCTGTGCACTCAGTTCTGGACATGGGACCTGCCTTGCTGCCCACCCCGAGGGAAGGGGGATTTGGGGGATGTGGGTGCCGATGCCCATGGACACTGCAGGAGCTCTGGAGGCCCCACTGCCATCACTGCAAGGGTGCTCAGGGCTGGCAGGGGCTGCCCAGGGGGTTTGGAGTCCCCATCCCTGCAGGTGTCCCAGGAAGGGCTGGAAGTGGCACTGAGTGGGGACAAGGTGGGGATGGGTCACAGCTGGGACTCCATGGGCCGGGAGGGCTTTTCCAGCCTCAGGGGTTCTGGAATTCTGTGATTCTGTCCCTCTGGGATCACTGCTCTGCACTGACAGTGTCTGCAGGCTGCTTTTTCCATTTCCACAGCTGGGAATGCCAGAGCAGCGAGCACCTGAGGCTGATTTTATGGAATTGGATGGGAGCAGGCCTGAAGGACTCCAAAACTGTCCTTTGATGATCAGCTCCAGAGCCTTTCAGTACTCCTGAAGGTGTTTATTCCAGACTGTGAGGGGAATTCCTGTCTCAGCATCCACTGGTGAGGTGCACCTCTGAGTCAGTCACTCTTTGGGTGTCCCCAGAAGCACTGCCAGCAATTCTGTCCCCATTTCTCCTCCTCAAAGCAGGAAAATTGCTTCTCTGCTCAACCTCAGTGACAAAGCACTGATGTCCTCGCGTCCCTGCAGTGCTGAACTATGGCAGTGACAGGAATGTGAAATTATTCCAGGCCAAAGCTTTGCCCACAGGCAAAGTGGGGCCGAGCAAAACTATCACCAGTTTATGGCATGATTTGGAATCATTTCTTGAGCACCAAAGCAAAACATGACTCTTTAGTAGATTTTTTTTTTTTTTTTTTTTTTTTTTTTTTAGAAAGGGAAAAATAATTGGACTTGAGGTATGGCAATGCTTCTGGGAAAGTTGTTTTTCTCACTTTTGCCAGGTTAAAAGTCTGTGTGGAAAGGTTTGAAAATTAAATTTCCATCCTGAAAAAGCAAAGCAGACAGGGCTGGGGAAGGAGGTGATGGGGAAAGAGGATTATTTGCCCTATTTCTGCATCAGCGCTGCCAAATTCCTGGGCTGTTATGTAATTAGCACATTCTCCCTGCTCCAATCATGACAGCACGTGCCTTCCTGCCATTCCCCAGGCACTGGTGCAGCCTTTTATCCATTCAGAGCACGTTTAAAATCTGGAACTTAAAAAGTTTTGTTGAGAAATAGGGCGGGAGGGCAGAAGGGGGAAGCAAATTTGTGATTTCTGTGGTTGCTGCTGTTTCCAGGTGAGATTTCTCCCTCTCCCTTCTGCCTTTCTGGATGCTCCTGCCTGATTGCAGCCCAGCCCAGGCCAGTGTCCAGGAGGATCTGTGGTTTTGGGGGGATTTTTTTTGGACACAAAAAATGCTGCCAAGATACCACCCCTGCCTCAAGATCTCGCAGATATTTTTAACAGATATTACACTTTATTTCTTGCCTGAGTCACCCGCCCAGAAGAAGAGATATGCAAACAACTTCCTGCCAGCCCTTCCCATTTTTCCTGGTAGCAGCAGGTCCCTGGTGCAGCGAGATTCCCAGGTGACAATTCCTGAGGATAACACAGATAAACATCACCCAGGAATATCAACCAGCCCATCCCAGTTCCTCAGGTTCAGACCTCTCAGGGCAGATATTGAAATCCCCTTTTCCAAGGTTATTTTCACATGTTTAATGAGCTCTTAGCTCAAGAACTGTAATGAGGTTTCAGGAATTAATCCAGCGAGATTACTCTGGGGAGGGGCAGTTCTGGAGCTTTTTAGTGCCTGGGGGACAGAACATCCAGGGCCAAACCCAGAGACACAACTGGAGGACACCACAAATCAGAGCTGGAGTGGGTTTGGTCAATATTTTTCATGAGTCACCAGGGGGAAAAAGCAGTTTCCCCAAACAGTGATTAAAAAAAAATTTAAAAAATATATATATACATATATGTGTGTGTCTCTATCTATCTCCCAATTCTACTTCCTAAAACTGAGTTTTCACAGAAAATTTGGGATTTTTAAGGGAGGCAGGTAAGGGTTAGGCTCTGTTTCCAGGGAACAAGGGACAGGACAAGAGGAAATGGCCCCAAGTTTTGTCAGAGGATGTTTAGGTTGGATTTTAGGGGAAATTTCTTCATTTTGAGAGTGGTTCAGCCCTGGCACAGCTGCCCAGGGCAGCGATGGAGTCACCATCCCTGGAAGTGTTCAAAAATCAGGTGGATGTGGCACTTTGTGATAAGGTTCAGTGGCACAGTGGGGTTCGGTCAAAGACTGGATCATCTTGGAGGTCCTTCCCAACCCTGGTGATTCTGTGATTGGAACATCTCAGCTCTGGGGCCACAGACAGTACAGCTGAAAAATGGGAATCCCCCATCCTCATTCCAGTGATCATACCATGATCACTGAAATTGGACAAATCTGGGTGGTTATTCATCTTCTATGCCAGGAAAGGTGCTGAGCCTTTGTCCTCCAAACCATCAGAAGTTCCTGGTTACAGAGCTGTTCCATATGCAGATTAGATGGGAAGGGTGATCTGTAGGTGGAACGTGTTTCCCATCAAGGCTGGGTGGAAATTGAGGTATTTCCATGGAGAACATCCACGGCCTCTCTCCAAGGCTTCTAACAGAGATTTTTCAGCTTTTTCTTTTTCCCAGGTCCATCTATCCCAAGATCTGGTGTTGCATTCACATTTTCTGGAAAAATCTCTTTGCCCAGGATTTTTCTCCTGGGAAGCTGAGAAGCCTCAGAGAAAAGGAAAACAATTCTTCCCTCATTTGCTTCTCCTGTGTTTGCTGCTTTGGAATGTATTTGGAGATTGGTTACCCACAGGTGATTGTTTTTACTAGTTTATACTGTGAGTTGTTTTCACTCATTGGCCAATCAGTGCCAAGCTGTGTTGGGACTCTGGAAGGAGTCATGAGTTTCATTATTATCTTTTTAACATTCTGTAAGTATCCTTTCTGTATTCTTTAGTATAGTTTAGTATAGCATTCTTTAATATAATATAGTATTATAAAATAATAAATCAGCCTTCTGAGAACCTGGAGTCAGATTCATCATTCCTTCCTTGTCTGGGCACCCAGCAAATACAATAACCTGGCTCTGCTGATTTTGATGCTCCTGGTGCTGGGAGCAAAGTCACCAAACCTGCACATTGTACACGTGGGGTCAAATTCCCCACATCAGTTCAGAATTAGGACTCCCACTATTCATTTTCCCAACTCAGGGGACATCCTAAGAGCCTCCCAAAGTTCCCCAGAAGCTGCATAAGCACCAATTATTGCTTGCTCTGCAAAGTTCATCTGAGTTTGGAGAGAGAAGCTCTTTAAACCTATAAAATCATCAGGTAAGGGGTGGATGCACCAGGGCATTCCATGGAACTGGGATGAGGGAAAGGCAGTGCAACAGGCAGGGAAAAGCCCTGGGCTTTCCAAGCAGGTGAGGGCAGAGTTTCCAGTCCCTTCCCTTGGAAGGAAATGGTCTTTAAGGGCCCTTCCAACCCAAACCATTCCAATATTCTCTGGTTCTCTGATTTGTTCCCAGCTGAGCTCCCATTTCAGAGGTCAGCCTAAGGACTCCTCATCCAATTCCTGCCAGGGTGATGTTTGTGGTCATACTCTTAAAAACAGACATTCCTGCTTCTTTAGGGAGCCTGGTTTTTCATTTGTACTTCACTGTAAAGCACCTCCCATGGTCAGACCTCAAACGAACGAGACCTTAACAAATTATGAGTAGCAAACCTTAATGAGAGCCCACCAGTGCAGGCTGTGCACACAAGAAATTTCTTTAGGCAGTGTTTTCACAGAATTCCCAGAATTCCCAGAATCACTGGGTTGGAAGAGACCTTCAAGCTCATCCAGTCCAACCCAACCCCAACCCCTCAACTCAACCCTGGCACCCAGTGCCACATCCAGGCTTTGTTAAACACCCCCAGGGATGGGGACTCCACCACCTCCCCAGGCAGAACATTCCAGAACTTTATCACTCTTTCCCTAGAATTGAGACAGAAAACCTTCCCCCTCATTCCAGGGGTTTTTCTGCTCCCAGCAGTGGGAGCAGCCCGAGGTGCAGATCCCTGCACTCCCCCACTCCCGCGCTCCCCAAGCGATTCCTGAAAGCCCCACATTTATCAGAGATCAGCAGGGGCTGGAAATCCAAGCTCCTTTGTTTAGTCTTGGGGAATGTGTGGCAGGAAAACATCGCCATCCTGTTTTCCAGGCGCTAGCACGCAAATAAGGACGGAGGAAAAACACGGCAGCGTCTCGGACAGGCGGTGATTAATCCTCATTGTGTCCCCTGCTGAGCAGGTGCCAGGGCTGCTGCTGGCCAGGCTGTGCCCCCCTCACTGCCCAGCCCAGGGGGCACCTGCTGGGCTGGTCCTGTGAGCGGGGACATGGAGGATGCTCCAAAATCCACGGTGGAAGTGCCCATGGAGATAAAAGGTGTAGAAGGTGCTGGCACGGGGTGAGTGGGAGAGGGACAGAGCCAGGGAGCAGCTCCTCGTGCTCCTCCCTGTGTGGCCTGACTCACCTGCCCCTGGCCTGTCGCTGGCTAGCTCAGCCTGGCAATGGCCAGCTGGCTTTGCTTCCCTGCTCCCAGGACTGTCCTGGTGTAGAAATATCCCTGAGGCAGCAGGGCTGAGGCTACAGGGCTGAGAAGCTGCACCAAGCTGTGGTGGGGAGTCAGTGGCAGCCCACAGACAGCATCCCCGGGCTGTGACCCAGCTCAGAGCACCCAGGAGCGGCTCCTGCTCAGTGCCAGCCGGGTCACAGTGGCAGGGAAGGGACAGACAATGGGCTCAAAGCCTCCTCCTAAGGCAGGGCAAAGCCTGGAGAACTCTGCAGTGCCCTCAGCGCTGGTTCTGTGCATTTTTCCCAGCACAACCTGTGTGTCCTTTGCAGCAAACCCCCACACCTGTGCAGCCTGAGTGCTGGAAGGGGTGAGCAGGGACATGGGGACAAGGCTGAAGTGTCCCTGCCCTTGGGATCACGGTTGTGGGGCTCTACTCAGCACAAACATCTGGCCACAAACTTGCCATGATGTGCTTCATCTTTCAGGGGAGCAAACCAGTGAGGATTAGTTCTGCTGTCACCCTGCACCTCTTTGGTCTCTGCCCCAGCTCATCTCTGCTCGTTTTGTCCTTCAGGGACTTTGGGGAGTGATGGCATTTGAGCCATGACTGTGCAGTGAGGCCCCAGCCTTGTGCAGGGGTCTCTGGGTCCTACCACAATATCAGTGCTAAAGAGCCTCATTAATAATGATCATAATGGGGGTGTGGGTGGCTTTGTTCATGTGAAACCAGTTCTGGGCTCTCTGCATTAACCAGGAGCTGTGGGTGCAGGCAGGGCAGGATGCAGCAGAGGGACCAGGGCTGGTGTTTCTGTGCTGATACAGATCTCTGTGTTCTGAGCCTCCTGAGAGCTCCGGGATTTAAACAGTGAAGGAATTGGAACACTTGGAAATTCAAATGTGTTCACATCCCACAGAGGTCAAAGCCTCAGGTGTGGGCTCTTGGTTGACCTTCCCTGTGCCACCTGCACAGCCCTGGTGGGAATGGGACACCCCAAATCTTCCCAGACTGTCCCCTCCTTCCTGCAGTCCAGGTTGTTCTGTGAGGTGGGAAGAGGTGGCCTGGAAACAGGGGGACAATCCTGCTGTTCTTGCTGGACAGGGCGGGTGATCCTAAACCTGACACGAATCAGGGTGGGATTCTTGGGGCTGTCCTGTGCAGGGCCAAGAGCTGGACTTGGATGACCTTTGTGGGTCCCTTCATGGAGCTCAGAAGATTCTACTCTATTCCATTCCATTCCATTCCATTCCATTTCATTCCATTCCATTCCATTAAAATCCATTCCATTCCATTCCATTCCATTCCATTAAAATCCATTCCATTCCATTAAAATCCATTCCATTCCATTCCATTCCATTCCATTCCATTAAAATCCATTCCATTCCATTCCATTCCATTCCATTAAAATCCTTCCATTCCATTCCATTCCAATAAAATCCATTCCATTCCATTCCATTCCATTCCATTCCATTCCATTCCATTCTGTACCACCCTATCCCATCCCATCCCATTACCCCATCCCATCCCATCCCATCCTCTTCCATGATCTCCCTAGACCCAAGTATTTCAGGAAAAGCTCCAAGCTGGAGGTGATCTGTGTGTTGTGTGTGCTGGGGTGACCAGACAGGTCACAGGGTCAGGGACAGAGCCCCTGTGCCTCAGGCTGTAGGAAAAGGCTCCCTGAGGGACAGCCAGGACCGGTGGCCTCGGCGTGGGAATCACCAGGGGCCATTCCGAGGCTGCACTCCTTGGGAAGGTCAGATGACATAATTACACCGGTCCCTCCTGACCTTGCAATCGCCAAACCCTCATAATTTGTAATCAGGATACAAATTATTTGCCTTGTGAGCTGAGG
The DNA here is from genome assembly GCF_023055355.1 of Agelaius tricolor. Classification (NCBI taxonomy): domain Eukaryota; kingdom Metazoa; phylum Chordata; class Aves; order Passeriformes; family Icteridae; genus Agelaius; species Agelaius tricolor. The sequence goes on along the minus strand of NW_027269354.1, from coordinate 492,304 downwards.
AAGGAAGTCTTCTGCATCACCTATCTGCTCCCAAACATCCGCTATTGCACAACTGCTCCGGGCAAGGGCAGGGCTTTCACTGCAGCCTCCAGCTCAGCTGCAGCCTCCAGGAGCTTTGGCCAGCCTGGCTGCTCCAGTCCATCCTTTCCCAATCCAGTCTGGCTGCTCTGATCCATCCTGGCTGCTCTGATCCAGCCTGGCTGCCCCAATCCATCCTAGCTGCTTCAATCCAGTCTGGCTGCCACAGTCCAAGGTGCTCCAATCCATCCTGGCTGCCCCAATCCAGCCCATCCTGCCCCAGTCCAGCCTGGCTTCTCCAATCCATTCTGCCCCAATCCATCCATCCTGGTTGCCCCAGTCCAGCCCATCCTGCCCCAGTCCAGCCATCCTGCTCCAATCCCTCTCGGCTGCCCCAATCCATCCTGGCTTTTCCAATCCATCCTGCCCCAATCCATCCATCCTGCCCCAATCCATCCATCCTGCCCCAATCCAGCCTGGCTGCCTCAATCCATCCTGTCCCAATCCAGTCTGGCTGCTCTGATCCATCCTGGCTACCCCAATCCCTCCTGACCACCCCAATCCAGTCTGGCTGCCCCAGTCCAAGGTGGCCCAATCCATCCTGGCTGCCCCAATCCAGCCCATCCTGCCCCAATCCATCCATCCTGCCCCAATCCATCCTGGCTGCCCCAATCCAGCCCATCCTGCCCCAATCCATCCATCCTGCCCCAATCCATCCTGGCTGCCCCAATCCAGCCCATCCTGCCCCATTCCAGCCTGGCTTCTCCAATCCATCCTGCCCCAATCCATCCTGGCTGACCCCACCCCACTCTCAATGATGAGTATAAACATTCCATTTGGGGAGGAAATCCCTGTTGTGTAGGTTACCACAATGCCAATAAGTGGGTTAAGCACAGCTGAGGAGACTCAAATTTTGCAAAAACATTTCTGTAAAATCAGTGACTTCATTTTCCAAATTAATTTTTTCCCACAGAGAGTCAGTTCTCTGAGGTTCACAAAGGCTGTGACCACCATGGGATGGCCACTGTCACCTGTTTGTGCCCTGTGCGGGCACAAACTCAGAGCACGTGGCCGTGTTTCAGAGCATCTGACGCATCCCACTGGGCACATCCATCGCTCCAGAACCACTGCATCCCAAAATGCTCTGGAGCACCATGGCTGTGCCACATCCCAGAGCAGCTGTGCCTGCCCCTGGATCCCTGGGAGTGTCCGAGGATGGGACTTGGAGCAGCCTGGGACAGTGGAAGGTGTCCCTGCCATGGCAGGGGTGAAAAGGAATGAGCTTTAGGATCCTTCCCAACCCAAAGCATTCCAGGTTCTGTGATTCCCACAATCCCAGGGCACAGCCCTGTTCCAGCCAGTCCTGTGCTATCACAGTGAAGACATCCTTGTCCCCTGTGGGGTGTGTGACACCCTCACCAGCATCACACCTTGGTGTTCATCGAGGAGCTCACCACAGCTGAGCTCACCCTGGATGCAGCCTCATCACCTGTCCTTCAGCTCCAGAAAATGAAGATATTTGGGGGAATGGGGTCTTTGCCACATCCTGATATGTGCTTTTGAATTTATTTGTCCTATATATTCCCAGAAACTGGATTTTAAATCACCCTGATAACAACCTGGCAGAGGTAGAAAACACAAGTTCTGTCCCTGGCTCTCTGCTGGGCAGCGTGAGGAGGCAGAAGGGCTTCAAGTGAGGGAAGTAATTGGGATTTCATCTCTGAGCAGAGTGGAGCAGACAGGTCAGCAGAGGGCAGGAGCTGCAGTGCCCTGAGGACAGGATTAAAGGAGGCCTTTGCAGAGCTCAGCTCCTGTCTGAGCTCCTGTCCCCTTCCTGGGCATATTCTCAGTTCACTTGAAGAAAGAACAGAGATAATTTCTCCCAGGCCGAGCCTGGGAATCTTAGAAAAAAGAATTAAAAAAAATTATTATCTCTCTCTGCGTAATTGTTGTTTAGAGATATAGTTCTCTAGAGTGTGCTGTTCATAGTTTACCAATAGTGTGAGAGGTTTTTACTTGGAGACCAATCAAGTTTCACCTTAACGAGTCAGATTACAAAAACACTCGCTACTTTCATTAAACAAAAAACTTTTACCTTCTGATCCATGTGAAGACTGGAGTCCTTCATTCCATCCCTGACTCAGCAGCATCACCTTCCCTTGGGAGGCAGTGCCAGGAGAAGCATCTCCAGTGTCCCCATGGCCATGTCTAGAGCAGGGGACAGGCTGTGGCCCTGCTCCACTGTGACCCTGCTCTGCCTCTCCATGTCCAGCCCTGAACCATGAGCTGGCCCCAGTGAGGTGAGCCCAGGGAGCCATTGTCACCCTAATTTTTAAAGTTTTTCTAAGCCTTCTGATGATTACAGTTTTGTAACGAACTTTCTCACGCACTTTTGTAAATAACTTGTTGTTTTGCTTTTGTTTTGCATTATGGAGGAGGAGAAATTTGATGGACTGTTGGTTTGTCCAGTGTCATTGGAGAGGTGGCACTGTCACCCTCCAATCCACTGTCACTTTTGGAAATCTATAAATGTTGGAGTCAGGAATTGAAAGTGCTCTTTTTCCTCAGGAGAGCTGCATGTCCATGTTGTGTTATTTCGTGTCCTATAGTGACAAACTGTAGGAGTGTCAGGGGTAGGATGGTCAGGACAGACAGAGAGCAGAGATCTCTGCAGCCAGGGCTGGAACTTGGGGTTTATTGCAAAGGGCCTGGGTGCAGGGCCCTGCTGGGAGCTGCCAGCCACAGCTCAGAGCAGGCCTGAGAGAAGAGAGGGGGAGAGAGGATGAGAGGGGAAGAGAGTAAAAGGGTAAGGGAGTAAAAGGGGTAAGAGAGCGAGGTTCCCATTACAACACCATAAATCATCTGTGCTGAATATTCTCATTCTCACTAACCAATCTAGTCCAAGATACAAATCCTACAGCATTTCCATACAGCCTAGAAGAATCATTCCATTACCACACTGGGTTCCATTTTAAACCCTACAAACTCCTCTTTGGGCCCCTTCTGCCAAGCTGGCAGGGTCTGCTCTGAGCCTTGGGCCTGTCTGCAAGCAGAGGGGATTGTTTGATCCAAAGGGGATCACCTTCAGCTGGCCATGCCATTGTTTTCCAGTTATTCAGTCACTGAGGGATCTCAAAGCTTGCTTTCATTTCAATCTCACTTAGAGTTTCCATATTCTCAAAATCTTTTTGCCAGGCAATCATATTTCTAAGGCTTTCCTGTTTCGTCTTCCCCAACAACAAACCATACCTGGAGGGGTTAAATCCATGATTTCCTCCCACTCCAGTGCATGTGCTGCTGGAGGAAATGCACCTCTCCAGCCTTGACTCTGTGCCCTTTGTGGAGAGCAGGATGAGCCTGGGACGGTGGGGAGCAGGAGCAGGGAGGGCAGCGTTAGTCAGCAGCGCTCCTGGGGGCGCTTCCAGCAGCAGCGAGCGCGGAAAATGCCCCGTGCAAAATATTTGTGCAGAGCAGGAAAACGCTGCATTCCTGGCGTGACAATGGCCTTGTGTCACTGTCTGTGGCCACAGCCATGACTCAGGCAGTGGCTGGGGAGGGACAGCGGGGTGAGCTGAGCGGGCAGCGCTCGCTGCCAGCCAGGGCTGTGCTGCTGACTCTGCTGGGGCTCGGAGCTCCAAAGAAAACACGGGGCTATTGTTGGAATTGGCTGTTTTTCCAAAGGGTTATAGGCTGGCAGAGGGAACGCTCCTCCTGGGCTGTGTGCACAAGGCATGAGCACGGGGCTTGCATCCCTGGGCAGGGATGGACGTGCTCCAGCCTCAGTGTGTGGGGCAGCTGGGTGCATTGCACCACTGCTTCCCAAAGCCCTGACCCCGGGAATCTGCAGTGTCTGCCCCCCCTCCCCCAGGCGTTATCAGATCTGAATTCATGAGCTGGAAAAGCAGATTCCAGCCAAGCCTGAAAAATTGAGTGCAAAGTCCCTGCACATCCTTCCTCTCCCACTTCCCAGCCCGTGGAAGATGCTGATGAGTGTGGGTCCTGCACACCCTGACTGAGCTCCTGGCCAGGCTTAGCAAGGCTGAGCTCAGGATCTGCTGCAAAGCCCTGGGTGAGCTTCAGGATGGCAAAATCCCACTGGGAGAGGGCAGCTCTGCCCCCTCTCCATGACCCTGAGCCTCTGAGATGGGATCCATGGGAGGGGATGGGATGGAATCCATGGGATGGGATGGGATGGGATGGGATGGGATGGGATGGGATGGGATGGGATGGGATGGGATGGGATCCATGGGAGGGGATGGGATGGGATGGGATGGGATGGGATGGGATGGGATGGGATGGGATGGGATGGGAGCTCAGCCAGCCTTGGCTCCATCAGGAGTCTGATGTTTACACCTGGCTGTGTTCCCTGGTGGTGGCCAACAGAGAAATCTCCATGAACTCCTAAAAATAACAAGTCTTAGCAGAGAGGGCAGCAAACACTGCAGGGAAAGCAACTAATTGAGGAAAAATGGTCAGAATCTGCATGTTTTACACCTGCTTGCTCTCTGCTGGACTCTGAAGGACTCTTTAGAGCTGGGTCTCTTTCTAGCACTTTGTCCACTCAATACTTTTAGCTTTTACCAACTCCATGGACTTGCAGTACAGGGTGAGCGGAACCCTAACTGAATACATGCCTGGGGGACAGCAGGCTGCCACTGCCACCAGGAAAATCATGATGGGTGGCAAGATGAGGACAAGAAACGTGGCACCTGCTTAGGGGGGACAGGCTGAGCATGGCAGGAGAGAGATGGCTGCATGTGAGCCTGGGCTGAAGCTGTGACTGCTCCATGAGCTCCTGTCCCTGCTCTGGGGAGGCCACAGGTGACAGGGACACAGCCAGAGACCCATCTGCAACAGGGTGTAGGAGAGAAAGGGGGGACAGGTGGAGATGAGAGATCTCTGCAGCCAGGGCTGGGAACTTGGGGTTTATTGCAAAGGGCCTGGGTGCAGGGCCCTGCTGGGAGCTGCCAGCCACAGCTCAGAGCAGGCCCCAAAGAGGAGCCCCAAAGAGACCCCAAAAAACTGGGAAGTTCCCATTACAATACCATAAATCTTCTTCTGTGCTGAATATTCTGATTCTCACTAACCAATCTAGTCCAAGATACAAATCCTACAGCATTTCCATACAGCCTATAGGAATCATTCCATTACCACACTGGGTTACATTTTAAACCCTACAAACTCCTCTTTGGGCCCTTCTGCCAAGCTGGCAGGGTCTGCTCTGAGCCTTGGGCCTGTCTGCAAGCAGAGGGGATTGTTTGATCAAAAGGGGATCACCTTCAGCTGGCCATGCCATTGTTTTCCAGTTGTTCAGGAACTGAGGGATCTCAGAGCTTGCTTTCATTTCAATCTCGCTTAGAGTTTCCATATTCTCAAAATCTTTTGCCAGGCAATCCTATTTATAAGGCTTTCCTGGTTTATCTTCCCCAGTACAGGGGATTCCCTGGGGGAGGATACCCCCCTTTCACTGTCTCAAGGCCCAGCTCTGAGCACTGTGGCAGTGGCAGCTTGTGCTGACCATCACACTGCAGTGATGCTGAAAAATGTCCAAACCTCTCCTGGCACCAAGCCACAGCAGCAGTTTCTTCATTCACTTCTTCTGGGAAAACAATTTTCCTGCCTTTCCTTATTTTGTTATGAATGAGGTGTTTGTGTGCTGCTCTGGGAACAGCTGGAAGGAGAAGGTGTGGATGGAGCAGGATCAGGGCACTGGAGGAAAACCTCTTTCTCCTTCCCTTCCTTCATCTTCCTCCTTCACTGGCAGTTCCTCCCCCCTGTCTGTCAGGCAGGAAATTTTTAGAAACCTTTGAAAGGCTGTGCAGCATTAACTTAGAGATTCCAGAGAAGAAAGATCCTCACCCCATCTCTCCCACTGGGAAAAACTTCCCGGTCCTCAACTTAGTGTTGTGCAAAGCAGAGGGGGAGGAGGAACGAGACGTTCTGTCAGGCTGGAAGAGGCAGGAAGACACTTCTTCTGTGCCCTGCCAGGACCTGGATGCCATGGCCAGGGAAATACGTGTGTTCCCTGCACTTCCTGGCACTGACCCTGCCAAGGGTGCTGGCCAAGGACAGCGCTGAGGGGACAGTGTTGGGAAGGATGAAAGCTTGACAAGAAAGTCTCACAGATATGTGTTCTTGGCAGAAATACTTTTGCATGTTGAATCTGAAGGAGGAATAGACATGGAAGCAAGTTTTGATATTGAAGAAAAGAATTGCTGAGCCAGTGTCACTGGATAACCAAGGAGGCAAAGGGTGTGTGAGTTAGAGGGGTTTTTATGGCTTAGAGCAAAGGATAAACCCACCCCAAACAAGAAGATGTTTTTACCAAGCAGAAAGATTCCACAGGCAAACAAGTCAGCAAAGCTGCAAATAGAAAAAAGGTCTCAGAATTTTCCACTGCAAGAAAACTGAAAAACAACTTCTAGCTTAAACTGTAATGTACTAACTTTTAGTGATTGGAGAACAGTGACATGAATATGGTAATTACAGTAGTTATGATAGGCTGTAGATAAAAGTTAAGGTGTAGATTGGCTCTGCTGTATTGAGATGCTCAGCAAAGAAAAGTATAGAATGAATTGTAACCAAAGAAAAGTATAGAATGCATTGTAACCAAAAGAAAAGTATAGAATGCATTGTAACCAAAACCAAAGGGTCTCCAGGCCTGCCTGCAGCTGGAGCTGACAGCTGTGGGCACAGCTCTGTCACCCACAACCCTGGACTGCTGGAACCCTTGGATGGAATAAACTGCATTTTGGAGAGCAGCCTGGAGTCCCACATCTCTCATTTAAGCTTTTACAGAACAGCTCCCATCTCTCCTTCATTCCAAGGCTCTGAGATGGACCTGCCTTGGCAACTGGAGAGGAAAGCAGCCCTGCACACCTCTCAGGGCAAACACTCAGCCCCACACAGAGCCCTCAGCAGAGCATGGCTTGCCAGGCACTGCTGTGGAAAACTCCCCCAAGCCCAGGAATGGCTCAGCTGCTCCTGCCAGCAGGAAGGAGGGGGTCAGGGAGGGCACCACACACCCTCTGAAGGGTGTGCAGTGCCCATGGGTGCTCCAGGTGCTCACACATCCCATTCCAACCCACCTTCCCACACTCTGGCTTTCCTCTTGTACCCCAGGACCTGCACCTACAGCTCCCTTCCCACAAGGGTGAGGGCAAATTTTCCTTTTAGAGCCTCAAGTTCATGACCTGCTGTCAGGCTGGGGTCTGTGTCTCGGTTTGGAAAGCCAGGTGTCTGCTAAGGAAGGCAGGAGCCTCCCCTGAAATGGAGAATGTAAACCCTCCCCACCCCTCTGAATTGCTGTAAATTTTAAATTAAGGGGCTCTCAGGCAAAAATATGGGAGCAGGAAATAACAGTTCTTTAATAGGGAAGAAAATAAAAGGATAAAATGAAGAATGCAGTGAACTAAAGCAACAGTGCCAGAGTCAGAACCCAGCCTGACACCCTGTGGGTCAGGCTGGTGGCAGCAGAACCATTGGAATTGTGGCTCAGCCCTCCTGCAGTGCCAGGGCTGGTTCTGCTGGAGCAGGGATCCTGGAGAAAGGTGCAGTCTCTGCCTCTGCAGATGCAGGGCAAGAGGCAGCTGCTGTTCCTCTGGGCAATGCAGTGCAGAAGCCGTGCTGGTGTTCCAGAATCTCCAGATTCTATCCGGGTAGGAATGCTTGGCTCCTCCCTCTGGGCTCCCATCTGCCAATGGGATGCTGTAGTTCTTATCAGCCATGCAGGGACATTCCAGAGCTGTTATCAGCAGGTGTCCCCTCCCAGGGAGGAGTGGGTGTGGTCACTCAGAGAGAGAGATAAGGCAAACTGCCCACTTGACAAAAGATAATCCGCCAAACTGATGGTAATTGAACACATCCTGCCTTGCAATCTGGAACAGTCTGCTAGAGGTACCTCTCCCCTCACCCTCAGAAGGGCTTCAGGATCAAGGGTTCTGTGCTAACTCATTCTGCTGCTTCAGAGAAAATTAGATGGAGAATATTTCCAGCAGAAGGTGTCGGTGAATTCTATAAAGGAAGGAAAAGAGGCTGAGCTCAGACCAGGAGTGCTGAAGTGTGTGGAGGTACAGACACACAGAACTTCAGAGCAGCTCCCAACCAGCCAAACAAAAGCCTTGGAAAGCAGTGAGGAGCTCATCACTCCTCCAGCTAAATGACAAATTACAGGGTCAGAATTGTGCCCATGACTTCTGTTAATGAGGATTTGTGTCTTCCTCAAACCCATCTTCATTCTGCTGTGGATTTCCACTCTGAGCTCACCCCAGATTTCAAGCAGAGCTCTTCAAAAACCACAAGTGATTTATTCCTGGTTGTTTAACACAGGAAAGCAAGGGCCAGGTGTATCCTGAGAAGTGCAGGCAGAGGGATTCCAGAGCTTGACAAGCTTTCAGTCTGAAGAAAAATTAGGGGAAATGCCCAGGTTTGCACACATTAATGATTGTCCCTGCAAAACCTGGAGTCTGCTCTGCTCCAGCACTGGCACAGGCAGGGCTGAGGGCTGGGCTGGAGCTGCTCAGGTGAGCTTTGGGCATCTCTGAGGCAGGGAGTGCTGCAGGGGGGCTCCTGGGGTTTTTCTTGGTCCAGGGTATCCATAGCAGTGCCTGGCTGCTTCTGCAGACACAAATCCCTCAGGGTCATTCACTGTCTGCCCATGACTGCTGCTCCAGGGTTCATCCTCTGTGAATCTCCTTTATCCTCTGTGCCCTGGGCTGTAGGATAAGTGTGTGTTGTATTTCCCTAGAGCTGGGGCAGTTCTCTGCTGTTCTTGGGGCAGTTTCCTTCATCTCTGCCCCAGCCAATCCTCCCTGCAGGAGATCTCTGCTGTCCATGGCCACTGAGTGTCCCTGCAGGGCTGATCCAATTCCAGCATCCCATGGGGAGATGCTGCATTGCCCAGGGCAGGAGCCAAGCATTCCTACCTGGATCCAATGTGAGCCTGGCACAGCCCAGCAGCCTTTGCCCAGGGCATTGCCAGAGGAGCAGCTTCTGCTGCCCTGCATGGCCAGAGGGAGCCCAGGCCCATCTGCAGCAGCCCTGGAGCTGCAGAGGAAAACTCCCCCCTTGTGCAGGATCCCTGCTCCAGCAGAAGCACAGCTGGCACTGCAGGAGGGCTGAGCCCCCATGGGATGGGGCTGTGCCACCCCCTGACCCACAGCGTGCCAGGGCTGCTCTCACTCTGCCAGGGTTGGTTTGTACTCTTGCATTTGGATTTTTAATTTTCCCTGTCACAGAACTGTTATTCCTGCTCCCATATCTTTGCCTGAGAGCCCCTTAATTTCAAAGTTATAATAATTCAGAGGGAGAGGGTTTGCATTTTGCATTTCAGGGGAGGCTCCTGCCTTCCTCAGCAGACACCTGGCTGTTCAAACCAAGACACTGCTCCACAGTGAGCACATTCCTCTGGGAGCCCAGGCATGGGCAGAGCAGCACAGAACTTGGCTCTGCAGATGCTTTCAGCATGGTGGGATCTGAATTTCTGCCTCTCTCCAGTGTCCTTTTTTCTCCCAGCCTCAGGGACAGCTGAGGACAGCCTTGGCTCCCTTCTCCCTCCCATCTCTGTGCTCACCCAGGGATTTCCCACCTGAGCAGGCTCTGTCCAGCCCCCAAAGATGAGTAATTTGGGTTCTATCCAATTCCTCTGGAGCCCCAGCAAGCTGGCTGTGCTCTCAGAGCAAGAACCAGAGGTGGAGGGAGCTGCTTTGGCCAAACCCCACTATTTCATTTTTTAATTATTTTTTTATTTTATCTCCCAGGTTTAATTAGAGTGGTTTGCCTGGAAAATTTGGCTTTCTGTGATAAAAGACCTCTCTAATGAGACAGACCATAATCATGATTGCAAAACCTCCTGAACCGAAGTGGGTGCTGATCTGTGAGTTACCAAACGAGTGTTCCTATGCCAGTGTGTTCATGCATATAAATCTGTTTACTAAACAGCCTTCACCTGCTCTAAACACAGCCTGGAGATGATTTGAAATCTTATCTGTGCTGCTGAGGAAAACAAACAGATGCATCCAAACACCCGAACACTGCTGGATAAGGAGCTCCTTATCAGCCCTGCTTCCCCACTGGCCCACTTAAACCCTCAGTCACTCATTCATTTCCCATCCTGGTTTTTAGGAGCACCAACCAACATTTCCTATCAGCACGGTTTTGATCTTGGGAAGCTGCAATTCCCTGATGGCTTGTTTGCTTTCTGCATCCTGCAAATGCATCCTTCAGCTTTGTCACTGCTTTGCCACCTCCATGAATTAGCACCTCTTTTCCTGCATTTCTCTCCTGGATAACTCGTTCTAAACTTTAGGAGAGAAAAAAAAAAAAAAAAAACAAACAAAAAGAGAAATTGTGGAAACCCAGGGCACAGGCAATATTTCTGTGTCTGCTCTGGGGTGCCCTAAACCCCAAGGGAGCACTGACTTTGACCCTCACTCATGGAGAAAGTTTCCCAAACTCCAGAATAGACTGGAATGCACAAAAGTGTGAAATAGATTATAGAGAGTAGTGTAGGTGTATCACTTGGTGAGAAATTGAGGTTTTGGGATTTTCAGTATGCTGTGGATGGAAGCAAGATGGAGGGCACAGGGTGTGGCCCTGGGTTTCTCCTTCATGCTTCTTCTCCATGGGTTTGGGTGGCATTTTTTAATTGGGCAGAAAAGTCCCCATTGGGGGCTCTGTGGGATCAGTTATTGGGTTAAAAGGGAAAATAATCCAGGTGTCAGCTCTTATTTGGATAGTTTAGCTTTAAAAGACCTTGGAACAAGAGATTGTGGCCATTTTGTGGCTTCTAATGAAAAGCTGCTGAACTCACAGCAGTGAGACTGTTTGATAAGAAATAATAAACACTTGAGTCCCACCATGAACCAGTACTGTCTCAAGTGCCTTCAATGCAGACCCAGACAAACCCACAACTGGGAAACCCACAAGTAATTATTGGAAGCCTGGCAGCATTTTTGCCTTTTATATGGTTCCTGAAGGAAGGAAATAAAAGGGATCAGATTCCAGGACACCACTGGTCTTGAGCTTCCTGCTCCAAGCCCCACTTATGGGAAAGCTCCTAAAATCCCCTGACCTTTGGGAGAAGTGCCTGTGCTGTTCTCTGCCTGTTCCAGTGTTGAAGATTGCAATGCAAGATGTTTTCCATTACCATCTGTAGGGCAGATTACCATTGTAGTGGGCAGTTTGCCTTATCTCTCTCTCTGAGTGACCACAATCACTCCTCCCTCAGGAGGGGACACCTGCTGATAACAGCTATGGAATGTTCCTGCATGGCTGATAAGAACTACAGCATCCCATTGGCAGATGGGAGCCCAGAGGGAGGAGCCAAGCATTCCTACCCGGATAGAATCTGGAGATTCTGGAACACCAGCACGGCTTCTGCACTGCATTGCCCAGAGGAACAGCAGCTGCCTCTTGCCCTGGATCTGCAGAGGCAGAGACTGCACCTTTCTCCAGGATCCCTGCTCCAGCAGAACCAGCCCTGGCACTGCAGGAGGGCTGAGCCACAATTCCAATGGTTCTGCTGCCAGCAGCCTGACCCACAGGGTGTCAGGCTGGGTTCTGACTCTGCCACTGTTGCTTTAGTTCACTGCATTGTTCATTTTATCCTTTCATTTTTTTCTTCCCTATTAAAGAACTGTTATTTCCTGCTCCCATATTTTTTGCCTGAGAGCCCCTTTAATTTAAAATTTACAGCAATTCAGAGGGGTGGGGAGGGTTTGCATTCTCCATTTCAGGGGAGGCTCCTGCCTTCCAAACCTGCAGACTCCTGTCCTGCAGACTCCTGTCATTCCAAACCAAGACATCCAGGTGAAAGGAGGGGCAGCAAGGAGAGGAGGTCTGGATGTCCACCCTCAGCTCAGTGACAGTGGGACACCACACCCAGCCCCAGAAAGGGGTGGGATGCATTCTGCGTTTGAGACACCTGAAATCCAGAGCATCCCTGGGCAGGGATGAGCCCCCCTGTGCTTCCATGAAGGTGATGGACACGTGGAGTGGGCTGTGCTGTCCTCCAGAGAGACATCACCTGGAGTCTGAGACACCTGGAGGCATCCCAAATATCCACAAGGAATAAATACATCACAGGGGCCTGGAAAAACTGATTTTCTACCGTGAGAACTGGAGACTGGATGGCATAAAGAGGTGATTTGAAATGTCCCTTGATAGTTATGTGGAGGTGAGGTGGAACCCCTGGTCTGAGGAGTGGCCCAGGTGGTCCAGGAGAGCTCAGGGTGGGCTCAGGTGATTTGAAGTGTCCCTGGATGTTCTGTGCAGATGAGGTGGAACTCCTGGTCTGAGGAGTGACCCAGGTGGTCCAGGGGGGCTCTGGGTGGGTTCAGGCCCTGGCTCACTCCTCATCACCTGGAATCAGACCCTGCTGAGCTGTGGCACCTCAGGGGGGCACACCCACGTTTACCTGCCCTAACCAAGGGCTGAGTCTCACCCTGAGCACACGTTAGCCCCCCTGGCTCTGTAACCCATGGGTGTGCCAGCCGAGGGCAGGGATGAGCCCCCTGGCCCTATAACCCATGGGTGTGCCAGCTGAGGGCAGGGATGAGCCCCCTGGCTCTGTAACCCATGGGTGTGCCAGCTGAGGGCAGGGATGAACCCCCTGGCTCTGTAACCCATGGGTGTGCCAGCTGAGGGCAGGGATGAGCCCCCTGGCTCTGTAACCCATGGGTGTGCCAGCTGAGGGCAGGGATGAGCCCCCTGGCTCTGTAACCCATGGGTGTGCCAGCTGAGGGCAGGGATGAGCCCCCTGGCCCTATAACCCATGGGTGTGCCAGCTGAGCCCCCCTCCAGAGGGAAGGGGCAGGCACACCCCCAGCAGCTGCCAGGTGGGAAGGGAACAGATCCCCTGCACACCCATCACATCTGTCAGATGTCCCAGACTCCCCAAGGTGTCCCAAAGGTCCCCAGAACTCTGTGAAGAGGAGCCTTCATCCAAAGGGGCAGTCATGGCCAGCCAGGAGTGTCCTCGTTCTGGATGGGGACGTTTCCAGCAGAAGGTGATGTGAAATCCCAGAGCCTGCCAGGCAAGCCAGCACTCCATGGGGAATGAAAGGAGATGGCTGCCAGGGGGCTCGCAGTGAAGGTGAAGTTCAGCCCACAAACCAAAGCTGGCTAAAATAAGAAACACGCTGATACCTTGCAGTTACCTCAGCTAAATCTGCTGTGCACCACAGAGAGAGGGATTGGGATTGGGACTCCCAAAGGACCCTGCAGCATTCAGCTCCCCAGATCGCCTTGGAAGTCAAGAACCAGCTCTGTCTGTCTGAATTCACCGAGAGCACAGAGCTGATGTTGTTTATTCTCCCTGCTCCCCATCCCCAGGGCTGTGCCCCTGAAGTGGGGCCATCCCAGCAGCACCAACCTGCACCCCCTGCTCGCTCCTCTCAGGGAACAATTGATAGCAGGGTCTTGCAACACCCAGCTTCTCCTCGGAGGTCTTCCACTGAAGGAACAAACAGGCCCAACCCTGCTCTGTTCAGGAGGTCTGATAAGATCACTGCCCACGGGGCTGTGGCTGCAGGCCAGGGCTCTGTCCCAATAAACCATTTTCTGCAGGACCACCTTGCCTGGACTTGTCTTTCCACACGAAGCCAGGCAAAGCAAAGCATTCAGATGCTAAAAATGTGCAACTATTGTTGGTGTTTGTCCAACTTTGGGAGGCTCATAAATCTCCCGGGAAAGGTAGAACAGGAGTGTGATTAAGAAAACAAGAAACTTTCTGCATTGATTGCTCTCCTCCTGCTTCCAGAAAAGCTATTGCCTGTTGATGAAATGTCTCCCTGTCTGGCTTCCAATCCAGCACTATCCCTGCAAGGGTTCTTTCCAAATTTTCTGCATTACAAGGTAGACACACACACAGGATCAAAGGGAAAACACCAATCCATGCGTGCAGACCTGTCCAAAGGCGGAGAGCGAAAGCCACGAGCAAGAGAAAGTTAAGAGACCACAAAATGTCTTTCTTTTCTGCCTTTTCTCTGCTGTTAAAACCTCAAATTGAGGCACTTAAAAAACACCAACCAACAGAGAGTTGGTTGTGGTTTGCAGGGACCGATCTGCACTGGGATGAACCCACCCCAGCCATCTCCAGGCTGTTCTCTCTGCATCCCTCGGGATGTGCTGCCTGTCTGCCCCCGGCCAATGAGGCAGAACCAAAATCCTGCCGGGGAACAGGAGAAGAGGCACAGCCAGGCAGGGCTGAGGAAAGAACATTTCCTGTTTTCCAGTAGCCAGCAGATATAAGGAACAATCCTTTGTGCTCGCTGCCAGCCAGGGAAATAGCTGGAGCATTTCTGAGGATGTGCTGTGTACACACAGGGGCTGCAGGAGAAGGGGAGCTGGAATGTCACGTAGGGAGGACAGGAGGACACCTGTGTCCAGCAGGGTGTCCGGGACAGGCAGCACAGCTGAGCAGCACAGCCCTGCTGCCCCAGGGGAAGGGAAGTTTGTGCATGTGAAAAACAGCCAATCACACTTGGTTTTAACATTTTCAAAGTTTAATAATAATAAAATGGTTATAAAAATAGCAATGTTGTTTGAGTAGTAATAATTTGGGCAATTTGGATTAGGACAATATGAGACACTAGAAACAAAGAGTTATGGATGTCCGGGTACCTTTTCTGGGCAAAATAAGCCCAAAAAAGGACCCACGTTAACAGAGGATTAACCCTTAAAAACAATAACCTGTTGCATATTCATACACCTCATCCATGATGCATAAATTCCATTCAGACACAGGATTCTGTCTGGGCAGTGTCAGCTTCTTCCTCTGAATCCTGACACCTCTTCAGGGCTGAGTGAGGTGGGGAGAAGTTCATTTCTTCTGATAATGGAGCAATAAATTCTCTTTCTCTGAAAGATTGAGGTGTCCTGTGGCTGCTATCTATGGGAGTACCTCACTCCTCTCTTTAAACAAATGTATCTTACATAGCAGAGTTTCTATTTTAACATTATGTCATAGCATAAAACTATGTTTAACACACCACTTAAGGAAATCAATACAGCATCACTTTCTAACAGAACACATATAATATTCATTTGAATGTTTGCAAAAAGCCAATGATAAAAAAGGCATTTTTCACAGTGCAGAAGCTCTGCTGGAACAGCTGCAGTGAGAGGGGGCTCAGGAGGTCCCAGTTCTGTCACAGCTCCATGCCAAGAGCTTGGGCTGAGGTGGGGTCAGTTCCTTCTGCTACATCCCAAGAGGAAAAAGTCTTAAGCTGCACCAGGGGAGGCTCAAATTAGGTATCAAAAAAAGAAAAAGTCACTGAAAAAATGCTCAGGCATTGGAATAAGTTGCCCAGGGAGGTGCTGGTGGAGTCACCATCTCTGGAAGTGTTCCAGAGGTGTCTGGATGTGGCACCTGGGGATGTGACTTAGGTGGGATTTGGTGGTGGTTCTGATGGTTGGACTTGAGGATCTTGAAGGTCTCTTCCAGCTGTGATGATTTTGTGACTGAGGTGAGTCTGGAAGAACTCAGGGTGAAAAGAAAAGCAGATCCCTTTATTTAGGAGCCTCCTGCCTCTGCAGAGATCCCTCCTGCTCCCAGACTGGAAAGGCAATGGAGCATCTTCCCCTTACACTTCCAGAGCAGGGCTGAGCTGGGGCTGGGATAAACCCGGTTGTGCCCTGGCCCTGGTGTTTCAGAGAGACCCCATTTGCCCCCAGAGCTGGAGTTCAGGGGCTGAGCTCAGGCCCTGCTGGGGATTTCAGCCCGTGCCCACATCTCCTGTCACGGAAACACGAAGGGGATTAAAAAGCCTTTTGTACAACATTCCTGCCAAACACCCTGGAATGGGGTAGGGTTTCCAGACACGTTCAGGAAGAAGCCAGAAATTGTTCTCAGTGGTGTTCTAGAAACACATGGAAGAATATTTTAATACAGAAACCTTTGCCTACTCTTTCCTTGGGGTCCCTGTACCCATTCCAGAATAATTAAGCCTCACAGCCTTGCAGAAAAAAAAAAAAAATATAAAAGAAGATAACTGAAGGCAGGTGAATCATGGATAAGGCAGGATGTTCTCAGGGTCAATTTGAAACAAAACTTGGCTTTATTTGCAGGATTAGGGAGACACTTTCAGCTCTGCAGAGCTGCTTCTCCTGCAAGGGCCTTCCTGTGCTGCCTGCAGCCAGGACCAAGACTTGATAAGGACAATCATGAGCAATCAGTGTCTCTGAGCAGGCAGCAGTGCCCCAGGCCCTGCTGGGGGCAGGCTGGACAGACACACAGCCATGGTGGGTGTATCCAAGCAGGAATTCCATCAGTGGGCAGCAGGAGCTGTGTCTGCTTTGGCCACGTCCAGCAAAGCTCAGCCACAAAGCTGTGACCAGGTGAGCTTTAAATGTGAGCCCAGGGCTGAGGGCTGGGCTGAGGCACATCTGTGCTGTCGAATACCAAGGCTGGAGGAGAAAAGCAGCCTCTTGCCTCAGCTGAAAAGGGAAGGCAAAGCGGAGACAGGCCCAGAGGTCCAGATGGCCGTGCTGGTGGAGCAGCAAAGTGCAGACACCACCCAGAGCTCCAGGGCTGAGGCAGAACCTCCAGGCTCTGCTTCAAAGGAGAGGAACAAACAGCAAGACAATGAAATCTCCCATGGAGAGAGAGCCCCAGGTGCGTGTCCTCCACAACAAACAGCACTGGGAGCAGCTGGAGAAGCCTGGGCTGCAGGTCTGTCACTGCCAGCAGGGATTGCAGCACACAGGGAATGGAGCTGCCTTGCTGACAGTGCCTGGTGGTGCAGAGTGACAGAGATTGCACCTGCAGAGTCCTGGCAGGTGACTCAGGACATTTCATACAAGGATTATTGCACAAACAGCTCAGCTTGACACCGTCCATGTTGTTTTAAGAAATACAAACTCTTTAAGTGGCCTGCTCCCTATTCTGGGGAAAATGAAGTGGGGACAAGTGCTTTGGTCGTGTTCCAGCCCCCAGCCTGGCTCAGGCCCTTCCCAAGGGAGACATTTACTGATGTTGCACAGGGCAGAGAGGATGGCAACTCCTCTGGCAGCACACCATGTCTGTGCCTGCATCTGCTGCCTTCCCTTTGCCTTGGAAAGGGGATTTTGGCCCATTTGCACAGTTTGGTGATGGATGGCAGTGGGGTGAGCTGAGCACGCCATTCCAAACTCTCCAGGACCTGAGCAGCCTCTCGGGGAGTCCTTGCAAAGTGTCAGGGTCCCTTTAGTGACAATGTAAAACAAGTTCCTGAGCAGCTCCTGCTCCTGAACCCTCACACCTACACAGAAATCACCCCAGCACTGGAGGAGCCCTGATTTGGTCACAGGGCTTTGATTTCCTGCAGGCTGAGGCTGGGCTGTGCCAGCTGTGCCCATGGGGGCTGCTGTGCCCAGAGCATGGCAGCGTGTGGCACTACCATGGGAACGTGGCCAAGCCTCAAAGCCACTCCAGACCTTCTGGGGAGCACCTTTTTGTCCTCTGTTTCTACACAACTCAACCCAGGGAAGCGGGTTTGTCCTTCTTGAGCCAGCAGGAACACACAGAGAGCATCACTGGAAGCTGTTGGTTTGGCCAAGCAGCTGCTCCTGCATTCTTTATGCACTCTGAATGCAAGGGGAGCTCATCAACTCCCCTGGGACACTGCAGGAGGTACCTGGGGTACAGAACCTGCAACTCACCTGGGACACTGCTGGATGTACCTGGGGTACAGAACCTGCAATTCACCTGGGACAATGCTGGATGTACCTGGGACACTGCTGGATGTACCTGGGGTACAACACCTGCAACTCCCCTGGGACACTGCTGGATGTACCTGGGACACTGCTGGATGTACCTGGGGTACAGAACCTGCAACTCCCCTGGGACACTGCTGGATGTACCTGGGGTACAGAACCTGCAATTCACCTGGGACACTGCTGGATGTACCTGGGGTACAGAACCTGCAACTCGCCTGGGACACTGCTGGATGTGTCTGGGGTAAAACACCTGCAACTCACCTGGGACACTGCTGGATGTACCTGGGGTACAGAACCTGCAACTCACCTGGGACACTGCTGGATGTACCTGGGGTACAACACCTGCAACTCCCCTGGGACACTGCAGGAAATACCTGGGGTACAGAACCTGCAATTCACCTGGGACACTGCTGGATGTACCTGGGACACTGCAGGAGGTACCTGGGGTACAACACCTGCAACTCACCTGGGACACTGCTGGATGTACCTGGGACACTGCTGGATGTAGCTGGGTGTTGCTATAGGACACAAAAGAACACATGCTCACACTGCTGCTCTCATGGTGAAAGAGAAAAAAGGGGCAGTTTATTTTCTGACTCTAACATTTATAGTTTTCTAAAAGTGACAGTGGATTGGAGGGTGACAGTGGCACTTCTCCAATGCTACTGGTTGAACTAACAGTCTATCAACTCTCTCTTCTTCCATAAAGGAATGCAAAACAATGAGTTATTTGCAGAAAGTGTGTGAGAAAGTTCACTACAAGAATGTTAACATCAGAAGGCTTAGAAAATCTTAAAAAACCAGGGAGACACCTGGGACACTGCAGGAGGTACCTGGGGTACAACACCTGCAATTCACCTGGGACACTGCTGGATGTACCTGAGACACTGCTGGATGTACCTGGGTCACCTCCTGCTCCCACAACCTCCTAAACTATTCAGACCTTTCTTAAATTATGCCACCCAAAGCTGTGCCCAAATTGAAGCTGAGGCTGCTTGGGGGTCCTCGGTGCCGTTGGGGTCAAACCATAGTGGAATGCTGTAGATCTCACAGCTTGTAGGACTGTGATACAGACTTGTAGAAGTGTGGTAAAGACTTGTAGGACTGTAAAATAGACTTGTAGGACTCTGATACAGACTTGTAAGACTGATATAGACTTGTAGGACTGTGATATAGACTTGTAGGATTGTGATACAAACTTGTAGGACTCTGGTATAGATTTGTAGGACTGTAAAAGAGGCTTGCAGGACTCTGATATAGACCTGTAAGAGTGTGATACAGGCTTGTAGGACTGTGATATAGACTTGTAGGACTGTAAAAGAGACATGTAGGACTGTGAAACAGACTTGTAAGACTGATACTGACTTGTAGGACTGGGATACAGACTTGTAGGACTCTGATATAGACTTGTAAGACTGATAAAGACTTGTAGGACTGATATAGACTTGTAGGACTGTGATAGAGACTTGTAGGACTCTGATATAGACTTGTAAGACTGATATAGACTTGTAGGACTGTGATAGAGACTTCTAGAACTGATATAGATTTGTAGAAGTGTGATATAGTCTTGCAGGACTGTGATACAGGTAAGAAATAATAAACATTTGAGCCCAAATACAAAATACCGTCCCTAGCGCTTCAATCCCGACCTTGACAGAGGCAGAAAAGAAGTTAAAGGATTTACATTCCCTGTGTTGGTTGTGGGTTCAAGCTGCTCCTGTTCATGCTCCTTTCTCCCAGTGCACAAACATGGATTTCATGTTTCCCACCTTCCCCCTCGCCCTGCCTCTGCCCTGCTGAAATTCCCATTACGGTGCCAGCCTGGCACCCCAGCCCCTCTCCTTTCACTCAGCTCCCGTGGCTGCTGCTGCCAGCCCTATCTCGAGCCACATCTCTCCCCATGCCTGTCCAAAAGCCACTCTGCCATGTGCAGCTTCTCCCCAGGTGCCAAGAAGCCCAAACACACCCCAGAGATCTCAGGTGAGAGATACCAGGGCTGAATCCTGCTCTTAAGGGCCATCACCAATCGCGTTTTATTTTCTCTTTTGTAATCTCCTCTCGAACTCTCCTAATGAGGAATTTAACCTCTTGTTTTGCCAGAATAAACTTGTTCTCACCCTTAAGCATGTCTGGTATTAAAGGCAAGTCTAGGTGAAACTCTGAAATCTGGATTAGCATTTCTGTTGTGAGACAATGCATCCAAACACAGCAGTGAGGGACACCTGGGACGTGACACTGGCTTGGATTGTCCTGGAGCTGCTGATTTGTCACAGTCCAAATTTGGTGGAGTCAGCAGAAGGAACAAAGGCACTTTGCAAGCAGACAACCCCCAGGCTGGGACATTTGTGGTGGGGTGACATTGCAGCCTGTGTCACCTTCCAGCCAGGCCCAGGCAGGGCCTGTGGGGGCCCAGAGCTGCTGCCAGAGGAGAATTATTCTTGTCTTGATTCAGATTCCTCCCGTTGGGATGGGAGCTGGTGCTGAGGGAAATTGTGCTGCAAGCTCATGCAATCTGATGCCAGGTTCAGTTACTTCTGATATCAGATAATTCTGATATCAGATATTTCAGATATTTCAGATATTTCAGGTATTTCAGATAGGAAGACCCACTTTTCATGTGGGTACAGGGACAAAGGGAGCAGAGCATCCTCTTTGCAGCAGCTCTTCCTTTGAAGCCGGGTGCTGGCTGCTCTCAGTCACACAGATCCAGGATGTTTTCAATACAGGATGAGGAAGAACAGCAGGACCCAGGAAGGGTTTGTGGATCTGATGCCTTCTGAAGGGCCTCTGCATTCTTCAGTGATTTTTCCTGAGTTGTTTTCCCCTCGCCCACCAGAGCTGTGTGCAGGTGTCCCCACCCCATCCGCTCCAGGCTGTAAAGAGCTCAGAGCTGGGGCAGGTGGGAAGGAACCAAACCCCAGGGCAAGCCAAGCCCAGGGAATCAATTCTGGATTCCCTGAGCCAAAAGCAGCTGCAACAAACCCCATGGGCAGCAAAAATCTCTCAGTCAGTGTCTCAGGGGGATCTGTGACTGCTGCAAAGGAACTCCAGGAGCAGTGGAAGAGCAGCCCTGAAAGCACCTGGGATGGAGTAGATCGTGGTGCTTCCAACCCAAACCATTCCATGATCTGTGCATGGCCAGGTTTGAACAGCCAGGTGTCTGCTGAGGAGGGCAGGAGCCTCCCCTGAAATGGAAAATGCAAACCCCCTCCCTCCAAATTATTATAATTGTGAAATTAAAAGGTTCTCAGGAAAAGATATGGGAATAGGAATAACAGTTCTTTACTAGGAAAATTAAAAATGCAAATGCAATAGTGCAAACAAAACCAAACGATTGGCTCAAGACCCTTGAACATCCCTGAAGATCAAAGCTGCCCTCACAGGAAATAAAAATGGAACTTTGTCCCCATTTTCAGTGGACAGACACTAGGTCAGCATTTTTGATTTCCTCACTATCACCATCCTCTGCATTTACATGGGGAGGCAAATGGAACTTGGACAGGGAGTGAACTGAGCTGGGATAAAGTGGCACAGAAACAGCCTCCTGCTCTGCCCATCATGTTCTCCTTTTCCTTTCCTCCTCACCAGGGCAGTAACATCACCAGGAATGCCAGTTTGGGAGTCTGACACCAAATGTTACAACCTCTTTTCAAAATCCCTGAGATGTGGTGAAAAAAGCTGTCAATTCATGGACATATGCAGAGTGTTGCTGCCACTGCTGATCCTCCATGAGCTTGGACAAAAAAAAAAAGTGATAAAAGGACAAGGAAAAATCAATTCAACAGGAGCACAGGGAGAGCTCTATAGAGTGGAAAGTTTACAAAGATGGAACTGCTGATTTTTCTTTCACTATCATATGCTATTCACCACAGAGAGGACAATGTTACCCTCCAGCTAAATATAAAAAAAAAAAAAAAGGAAAAAAATGGGTGTATGCATTGTGATGTAGGAGAAGAGAAAGAATTCCCATTCCTATGTAAACAATTTTAATGACAAAATCATTTAGGATGGGGAAGATCTCCAAGAACATCAAGTCCACCCTGTGCCCGATGCCCACCTTGTCACCCAGACCAATGTCCAGGCCTGCCTTGGACACCTCCAGGGATGGGCACTCCAAACCCCCCTGGGCAGCCCCTGCCAAGGCCTGAGCCCCCTTTCCATGGGGAAATTCTCCCCCAATATGCAAAAATGGGATTTTAAGGACTTTCAGGGCTCCTTTTCTGTTGTTGGTGTGAGGGGTTTGGAGCTGTGGGGAACAGGAAATGTTCCCTGCCAGAAGGGGCTGGGGTAGGGCCACCTCTGCTGCCGGGGCTTGCATTGGATGGATATTCCCTTGTGGGAAAAGCCTTTGGGATTCTGGTGCTCAGGATGCCAGAGCTGAGGTGGGAAAAGAGCTGCAAGGCCATCGAGTCCCAGCTGATCCCCACCTTGTCCCCAGCCCAGAGCTCTGAGTGCCACCTCCAGGCATTCCTGGGACACCCCCAGGGCTGGGCACTGCAAACCTCCCTGGGCAGCCCCTGCCAAGGCCTGAGCCCCCTTTGCATGGGGAAATTCCTGCAGTGCCCACCCTGAGCCTGCCCTGGCCCAGCCTGAGGCCGTTCCCTCTGCTCCTGTCCCTGTTCCCTGGAGCACAGCCCGGCCCCCCCGGCTGTGCCCTCCTGGCAGGAGCTGTGCAGAGCCACAAGGGCCCCCTGAGCCTCCTTTGCTCCAGGCTCAGCCCTTGCCCAGCTCCCTCAGCCTCTCCTGGGGCTCCAGACCCTGCCCAGCTCCCTCAGCCTCTCCTGGTGGAGCCTGAGGAGCAGCTGAGGGCTCTTGGTGTGTGCAGCTGGAGCAGGGCACGGTGAGGGCAGAGCTCAGGGATCTGCAGCTCCTCCCGAGGGGCAGCTCCCATCCCTGCTCTGGGCCAGGGACAGCAGCCAGGGCACGGCTGGAGCTGGGCCAGGGCAGCTCAGGCTGGAGCTCAGGGCAAGGCTCTTCCCCCAGAGGGTGCTGGGCACTGCCCAGGCTGCCCAGGGAATGGGCACGGCCCCGAGGCTGCCAGAGCTCCAGGGATGCCCAGGCTGGGCTTGCTGGGGGCTCTGGGCAGGGCTTGGCTTTGGCATTGATCATCCCTGTGGGTCCCTTCCAGCTCAGCACATTCCATGATTCTGTGAGAGGGAGGGATGGGGGAGATGAAGGATGGGGGAGAAATTTGGGCAGCGCTGCAGGGATGGCCAGGCTGGGGCTGTTGGGGGCTCTGGGCAGGGTTTGGGGCTGCACTGGATCATCCTTGGGGTCCCTTCAGCTCAGGATGCTCTGTGACTGTGACTCTGCTGTCCCTGTGTGCTGGCAGTGGACAAGCCCAGCTCCCACAGCCACAGCTCCTGGGTCCCACCTCAGCCACCCCTCCCTGTCCTGCAGCCCTCGAGGCCCAGGGCACTCTCACACAGCCCTGAGCTGCCCCAGCTCCTGCCCCCAGCCCTGCACAGGGACACCTGCCCTGGGCCCTGCAGCCATGGAGGGCCTGTCCTGTGGGGCAGGGCTGTGGCAGCAGCTCCTGTGGCCACTCAGCACTGGATGAGTTTTATCTCCTTGCACTCCAAACGTAATTAATCCTTGAGGTTTTTTCCTCTCCTTTAAATCAACATTTGAAGGAGCAGTTGAGCAGTGCTGGAGTGCTCTAAAAATCCTCTTCAGAGCCACTTGGAAACGCCCTGGAGGGATGGAGCCCCTGGGGAGGGGATGGAAGAGGATCTGCAGCACCTGGGGGTGTGGGAGATGCTGCACAGCTGCCCTGGCTGAGACAGCTGCAAACATCTGGGGTTGTTTGCAGCTGCAAACATCAGCTGCAAACCCTCACTGATGATTTGGGATACCAAAACCAGTTTATGGAATCCTACACGGCAGCCATGAGCAAAAAAAAAAAAGTTAAAATTTTCTTCAGGTATCAAAAGAAAAATACTTCCAAAATAGCAGAAAATTGGCGCATTTTTGACGCTTTGTTTTTTAATTAAAAAAGAAAAATTAAACTTCTGAAGAAAGCTCCTGCTTCTTGGAAAGGCTTCATAAACTCCAAGGCTCCATAAACTGCAAGGCTCATTATTTTGTCAAAATTAAAAAAAAAAAAAAAATCAGCCCAAGCTTTTCAGCAGGCACTGCAATATTATTAATCACCTCCCTGGACAGTGGGCATGTAATAAAACAAACTAAAATTAGCTGGAAAAAAAAAAAATTCAAAGAAAAGGCCACTTTCCAACATCCTGACAAATGCAATAAGTGGATGCCCAAACAAAGGGCTAAGAGCACAATTAAGGCAAAGCAGGAACTGGAGGGGGAACGCTGCTCCAGTGCACTTCACATGGAGCCTTTCATCCATCAGAGCCCCCAAAAGTGCTCAATCAAAATAATGGAGAGCACGAGGAGAGCGAAAGGACTGGTAGGCAAAGGGAGAAGATAAATGGAGAGTGTGGCACGAAGCAGAGAGATGGGGAAGGGGCTTTTCACCATCTCCTCTCACAGAAATTCCTTCAGGTCACTTCTCTCCACTGCTTTTCTCTGAAATGATCCCATTTTTGTCCCTCAGGTAAGGTGACAACTGCCCAGCACACTGCCAGCGAGAGAAAGGCACTGATGGATCCAATATTTGCATATTTTCCACATAATTTGCCTTTTCACAGCCCAGCATCACCCCCACTCTTTCTCTCCTGCTGCCCCAAGTTTTTGGTGGAGGTTTTTTGTGGCTTTTCCTTGCCCAGCCAAAAAAAACTTGCTCAGTTTATCCCTCCTGACCTGGTGGTTTCCCACCTTCCATTTCATCCCACCCCAACCTCAGCTTCACCTGCCCTTGGTGTTTTGCTCATTCTCCTGAGCTCCTGGCTGCCCTCAGTGATTCTGTGTGATCTCTGGATGGTTCATTGTTCCCTTTCCTTTCAAGATCACACAGGGGCCGCCTGGGATTGGTGTCAGGCTCACGAGTCCAAAGCAAAGTGGCACCTGCCCAAATCTGTGAGTTATGGCCACACTCAGAGCCAGCAGAGGAAGCTGGAAAAGAAAAGCTCATGTTTGAATTGTACCCCAGTCATCCTTCATTTTATCCATCATTTAGGGGGCTCTTGGTTCATGGTTGACTGTTTTTCCTGAGCGTGGAAGAATTTTGGTGTGGAAGGAGCTGCATGGGCACTGCTGGAGCTGAGGAGAGCAGGACAGAGTTCCTCAGTGTCACAGGTGGCTCCTCGCTCCTGCGAGCCTCTGGGGTCACCAAATCTCCAAAATATCCGAATAGTAGACGAGCAGAAAACTGGCACAATTTTTACACTTTGTTTTTTAATTTAAAAAAAAATTAAACTTCTGAAGAAAGCTACTGCTTCTTAACACTATTTGGGTGTTTAAGAGGGCATTAATTTATTCAGGCCTGAGGTCCAACATGGGGCAACTCCAAACCTTACATGGATATGTAATTCCACCTGTGTTTTGCTTATATACACTCCCTAAATGTGAATTACAATTTATTAATTTCCACAAATCCCACCCCAAGTTCCCCCATTCACTCCTTGTTTTCTCTGTCCCTGCACCCTTGAGCCAGATGTCTTCTTCTTCTCTTCCAACCATCCTTGCTGGGAAAGCAGCCCCTGCATGCCTTGTTCCTGTGCTGAAAGTCACAGGCAGGGTACAAATGGGTAAAAATGGAATTAACCCTTTTGGTATCAGCCCAAAGCTTGGTGACATTGTGCCAGGGAAGGGCAGAGTCAGCACAGCCAGGCAGGGACGTCCTTGCCATCCCATCCTTGAGCCATTTCCTCTTCTCCTGACAGTTCTCTGGAGCACTTCACAAGCTGGGAAGTTCCTGAGGAGCTCACAAAGCCCAGATATTTCTTTGGCTGGCTCAAGTGTGCAGATATATTTGTGTGTGGTGGTGGGAAAGTGCTGAGTGCTGGTCCTCACTCACACTGACCCTCCCACCACTGTGAACCAGAAAAAGCATTTTTCTTTTCCAGAAGAGCCATTTGGGGCTCCATGGCACCGTGTCATTGATCTCCCAGCTGACCCACCAGAAATAGGAAATTAAAATCAGAATTCTTGCCTGGAAGCAAGAGGAGAGGTTGTGGACAGAGCTGAGGGGAAGAATAATGACCATGAAATGAAAGCAGCTCTGCTGGCTGGGTCTGATGGGACACAGCTCCCAGGAAGGAAGAAATTCAAACCATCCAACAGAACATGTTCATGTTCTCTCAAAAAAAATGAAAGGAAAAAATTCCACTGCAGAAAATCTAGAAAGGGAAAAAGTTATAACACTGCAAACTTCAAAACAAAGATCCATACAGAGGAGATATTGAGACCCATCCAGTGCCACCTGTGCCATGGCAGGGCCACCTCCCACTGTGCCAGGTGCTGCCAGCCCCAATGCCCAGCCTGGCCTGGGGCACTGCCAGGGCTCCAGGGGCAGCCACAGCTGCTCTGGGCACCCTGGCAGAGCCCAAACCTCTCGAACCAGGCCTTGCCAGGCTCCAAACCCCTGTGGCAAATGGCACTGGGGGCACCTGGAACCATGCAGGAAATCATTCTTTCCTTGCCTTTCTCCATTTGCTGCAATGGTTTTTGGTGCTGGTTTCCATCCTGGATTGAGGAATGGGAATGCCAGAGTGGTTTGGGTGGGAAGGGATCTTCAATGCCAGCTCATTGCAGCCCAGGGCCACCTCCCACTGTGCCAGGGGCTGCCAGCCCCAGTGTCCAGCCTGGCCTTGGGCACTGCCAGGGCTCCAGGGGCAGCCACAGCTGCTCTGGCAATTCCAGCCCAGCCCCTGCCCACCCTGCCAGGGAACAATTCCCAATTCCACACATCAAACCTGAATTTCCCCTCTTCCAGTGTGGAGCCATTCCCACTTTTCCCACCACTGCAGCTCCTGATGAACAATCCCTCTGCAGCTGTCCTGGAGCCTCTCAGAGCTGGAGCCTCACTGAGCATCCCCCAAAGGACTCTGAGTGACCATCCACCCTCAGGCAGGAGTTTTCAGTCGTTTCAGTTTTCAGTCATTATTTGTGGCTTTCACAATTATTCACAGCTCTCCTTTCTCTCCTCACCACGTTTAAATTAAGGTTTACTCATGGAGGCACAGTTTGGGAGTCCAGAGGGAATGTTTTGCTGGCCTCTGCTCATGTCCTGCACATGAACAAGGAGATTTTCCCCGTGATTTGTGTGCCAAGAGTCCCCATTGCATCATCAGGTGGCCACAACCCCCTGACCTCTCAGAGGTGCAGCTGTGACTTCATCCCTACCTCAGAAATTGTTTACACAGGAATGGGAAGACAGAGGCCTCAAAACATCAACCAAAAAAAGTAATTGCTCCAGTTTCAAACTTCTTTTTATAGTGCAAACAAGTGCATAAATTACAGGGGGGGAAATCCACTTTAATATGATTAAGAGAACTGGCATTTATCCATTTCTTTTGCTGAAATGAAACATTTACTTCATTCTAAACTAGCCCCTTTCACTTGTTTCAACGCCCAACAAACCAATAAAGAAGAAAACAATTATTGACCAAGCTTTTCCATTCTTTTTTTCTTTTTTTTTTAATCAAGACTTTCCCTCCTTATAAGGAAAGTCAACAGTCTTTGTTCTGAGGTAACTCAAGTGTCTCCAGTGGCAGGAAAGTTTCCAAGTTTTCAGTTTAGATGTTTTCCTTTGTGTGCCTGACCTTTCCTCCAAGCTCCTGCCCTCTCCCTTTAATCTCTAACCAGCACTTTGGTAGCGAGGCTGGGTTGGGTTTTTATGTTTTCCTTGAGAGCAATCCACGCCTCCGGAGTGGACTCAGTGCTCCTGCTTTCTTTCTGATGAAGGAAAACTCATTCCTGCTCTTCCAGACAAAATTCCAAGGTATTTGGATGTTTCCCAGCTTTGGGAACAATGAACTTTGTGCTGTGCTCATCCATTGAAACACACCTGCATCTCTGGAACATTCCAGGCCAGGCTGGACAGGGCCTGGAGCAACCTGGGACAGTGGAAAGTGTCCCTGCCATGGCAGGGGTGGAACAAGGTGAACTTTAAGGTTTCTTCAACCCAAATTATTCCATGATTCTGTATTTGAGTTGTTTTATAATTCACCTGTGCCTTATTTCCCTATTTTCAGTGTCCTCTTGTCCAAAAAAACTGTGAGTGATGCCTTGTGCTCCAAACCTCTGCTTTGAACATGGATTTTACTCTTGGTTTGACCTTTCCCCTAAGGGTCACTGGGAAAATCAGCCTGGAAAAAAAGCCTGGAATCAATAAATTGAAATCTCTGCTGGGGATTTTAATGGGGCAGCTCCATCCTGGAGTGACTCTGTTGCCCTTCCCCACACAGAGGAGGTTGGAGATTCCACCTGAGCAAGACAAAAAAATTCTTTACTGAGAGAAAAGCTGCCCAGGGAGGGTGTGGAGGTTCCTTCCCTGTGCTCCAGGACAGCCCTGCTGGAGCAGGGAATGGAGCAGGCGATCCCCTGTGGGCCCTTCCAGACCCTGGGATTCCATGGGATCAGGGGCTGGGAAGCACAAGGTGACCCAGGAGCTGAGAGCCCTGTAAGGGGCTGGACACCAGCACAGAGGCACTGGAGGGGAGCAGCTGGCACTGGGATGGGACTGGGAATGGGAACTGGGAATGGGAACTGGGAACTGGGAACTGGGAACTGGGAACTGGGAACTGGGAATGGGGAATGGGGAATGGAATAGGAAAGGGAATGGGAATGGGACTGGGAATGGGAATGGAAATGGGAAATAGAATGGGAATGGAAATGGGAATGGGAATGGAAATGGGAATGGAAATGGGAAATAGAATGGGAATTGAAATGGGAATGGGAATGGAAATGGGGACTTATTCCCCATTCTGAGGGGAATGGGACTCAGAATGGAGAATAAGAACTGGGAACTGGAAACTGGGAACTGGGAATGGGGAATGGGGAATGGGGAATGGGGAATGGGGAATGGGGATGGGAATGGGGCAGGGAATGGGAATAGGAACTGAGAATGGGAACTGGGAATGGGAATGGGTAATGGAATGAGAAATGGAATGGGAGTGGGAATTGGACTCTGGGACTCTGGGACTGGGATTGTCGATGGGACAGGGATTGGGACTGGGACTGGAACTGGGAATAGAACTGGAATTGGACTGGGAATGGGACTTGGATGGCGACAATTGGGAATGGGATTGGGAATGGGAATGGGACTGCAGCTGGGACAGGGACTACAAGTGGGATTGGAACTGGGACTAGGACTGAGATGGAACTGGCCTGGGACTGAGATGGGGATTGGAACAGGGACTGGAACTCTGTTCAGGACTGGGACTGGGGCTGGGGCTTGAACTGGGACTGGGACTGGAACTGGGACTGGGGCTGGGGCTGGGGCTGGGGCTGGGGCTGGGGCTGGGAGCCCCTCATGCCACTCCACCAGGCAAGAGGAAGCCACAGGCAGTGGGCAGCTGTGGGCTGTGACCTCCCCAGTGTCCAGCTGCTGAGGAGGAGCATGGCCCTGGCCTCTCCCAGGCCAGCAGGCAGAGTTTGGAGCTCCCTCTGGAGCTGAGGCTTCTCACCTGCAGCACCACAGGCACCTCCAGAGAGCTGAGGCACAGGGACCTTTCCACCTCCTGACCCCACGGGGGCTGAGGGGAGCAGAGGTTTCCATGTTGTTGGAATGGGCATCTCTGGACGGAAGCAAGGCACTCAGGGAGGAAGCAGCAGCACAGAGACCCATCCTGCTCCTCAGGTCATTTCTGTTTGTGACAGTGGCACCACTGGAACCGTGGGTTATGTCATAGGAGATATGAGTCATCAGAGAAAGGTTGGAAAGGAATTCCAAGACCTCCAAATCCAACCTTTGATATGAGTCATCAGAGAAAGGTTGGAAAGGAATTCCAAGACCTCCAAATCCAACCTTTGATACAAGTCATCATAGAAAGGTTGGAAAGGAATTCCAAGACCTCCAAATCCAACCTTTGATACGAGTCATCAGAGAAAGGTTGGAAAAGAATTCCAAGACCTCCAAATCCAACCTTTGACTGGATTCCCCCATGCCCACTGAACCACATCTCCAAGTGCCACACTTCTGCTTGGTTTTTGAACACTTCCAGGAATGGTGAGCTCAGCAGCCCTGGGCAGCCTCTGCCAATATTTAAACACTCTTTTAGTGGAGGATTTTTTCCCAATATCCAACCTGAACCTCCCATGGAGCTGTTTCTCCTTGTTTATCACCAGGTGTCTGAGGAAGGAGGCTGAACCCCACCTGGCTACAGCCTCTGGACATGTGGAGTCCAGGTTTGTGAAGCACAATGGGCTGAAAACTTCAGGGCAAATACAATTGTGAGTCTTCATCATTTATGGAAAAAACACCTCCCAT
Organism: Agelaius tricolor; assembly: GCF_023055355.1. Classification (NCBI taxonomy): domain Eukaryota; kingdom Metazoa; phylum Chordata; class Aves; order Passeriformes; family Icteridae; genus Agelaius; species Agelaius tricolor. Next base: position 462,249 of record NW_027269354.1, on the reverse strand, counting down.
TGGAGACAGTGGGACAAAGCCTCTGAGGTGGCACAACAAGCCCACAAAAATACAAATTTGCCTCTTGTAGCTGATGAAGAACTCAAAAATGAGCCCAGACCAGGAAAAGTCATTCCTGGAAGAAGATCCAAGGTGCTCCCTGAGACTTCTTTGGAGAGGGACACCCCAACATGGATCAGGTCAGGTTGGGAAGGATGTGATGCCTCACGTTTCAGCTTTTCTATTTTTCAGGTCCTGTGCTGCTTTAGTGTGTGGGTCTGGGCTTCACATCAGGGGATGCTGAGCTCTGTGCACAGAGCAGGGAGACAAAACAATTCCTGCTCCAGCTGGGCACCAAGGACAAATGATCCAAATCTCAGCCCCAGAGCACAAACACCGTGGGCTGGAGAGAGAAAAACAAGCAGGGTGGGACTGCAGGGGCTAAAGCTGGAATGGGACAATGAACTGCAAGATGCAAATGGAGCAGAACTGATCCAAGGGAGAGACCCCGTGCCCGGCCGTGCATTTTGGGACCATTTTGGTTCATCTTGGGTCCATTTTGGGGCCATTTTGGTTCATGTTGGGTGCAGCCCTGGCTGGGTTCTGGTGCTGCCCAAGGTGCATCCATTGAGGAAATCCTTTCCGTAAATCCCTGCTTTATTCTTTAGCTCAGTCTGGTCTCTGTTCTGGGTCAGCCTTCACAAGGCATCAGATGGAGAAATAAAACACCAAGGTACCCACAAGCAGATATAGCATAAGATTGTGAAGAAGGAAAATAACCTGGATCCATCCTCCCTTAACTCCAGGAGCTTCTGGACTGAAGTTTTCCTTGGGAAGAGAGCAGGAGAATGGAAAGGCAGAAAAGATAACGAAGGCAGACGGGATGCAGGGGGCCTAGAGATAAGAGAGGCTTGGGATGGCCCCAGTGAAGGTTGCTGGAGGGATCAGAGGCACAGCTGATGAGCTTTGGAGGGGCTCCAACATCGTTTGGAGGGCAGGGGTGGGGAAGAAGAGGGAAGAGAATCCCCTGGAGCAAGAGGGTCTTCATCAGGGGCAGCAGCAAGCAGGGAGAGCTGTGCAGGGCCTGGCTGGGGGAGCTCCCTGCTCCATTCCTGTTCCAACAGCTCTGCTCAGACACCCGTGAGTCACCCCAGCATTTTTAGCTCCTTACATAACTACTGCCAAAAGGGAAGGTGTTCCAGCAGAGCTGCCAACACAAATGCCCAGGGACCAGCTCTGCCCCCCGTGGGATGAGTAAGCACCGGCTGCAGCACGGGCAGGGAGCATCTCTCACACCTCTCCAGGTGTTTTGCAACAGGGATGAGCTGGAGCTCTGCCTCTGGTGGCAGCTGTTTTACCAAATACAGAGCTGGTGGGGCAAAAATAGCCTGGAAAATGTTTCCAGTGCAAACCCTGCTCCATGGAGTTACCCCTGCTCCACGCTCCAGCCTCACACGTGAGGTGTTTTCCTGCCCTGCCTCTGCAGAGCCCAGAGATCCAGGCTGGTATCCAATTTTACATGCCTTGTTTCCCTGCTAAAAGTCCACAGGCACAGCAGAAACTGAATTAACCCTTTTGGGATCAATCTGAGCATCACTGCAGATCCCCTACAAACCAGAGCTGGGTCTGCAGGTCTGATTCAGTCCTGAACAGCAGCAGAAACTTCTTAAATCACTCACTCAATGTTGTCTCCTGCCAACTTGGACCCTTAAGCTTTGTGCCACTGAAAAAGCAGGAAGGGGCCTTAACGAAAAGCAGAGTTCCACTGTGGTTTTTGCACCGAATTTTGCATCTCACCTGGCTCCCCAGAGGAGCAGCTGCCTCACACCTGCCCACTGCAAGGAGGGAAACTCCCTTTATTAAAGCTTCTGTCCCCAGGAAACAGAATGCCACCCTTGCCTCGCAGAGAGACACCACGCCCTGCACTTAGTGCTCACCAGGCTGGTAACCACTTCAAAGCAGCAGTGCCCTGAGGAGGGATGATTCCTGAGAGGGTTAAATCAACATTTCCTAGGGAAAAACACCACAGGGTGCTGCTGGGCAGAGCTCTGTGCTCAGCACGTCTGCCTGTCTGGCCAGATGTGAATCCTGGAGTCTCCCTGACAGCAGGACATGGTGAGGGATGAACCAGAAACTCTTGTGGCTCTGTAATTCAGAATAAATGAAGGAAAGCTGCCAAATTCAGCCCAGAAAGGTTTTCTTCCCCCAAAGCTGGTGATAGGATGGGGCCCTGGGCATGGAAGGAGATGCTGGAGGGTCTCTGTCCCACCTTGGGACAAAATCCTGTCTCATCTGGGCTGTTCTAGAGGAGGCAGAACTGAATCCTCAACCCACAGGCAGCAAAGCCCCAGATCAGCCCTGCAGCACAGGATTAGCTCAGAACAACTGGTTTGTCAGAGACCATGGATGAAACCCCTTTCCCCCAAGAGGAATTGAATATTCCACCCTGTATTCTTATACTTCATAAAGATGTGTTTCCATATTTTTCAGATATTTTTTGGAATAAGGGAAGGACAGCTGTGAACCTGCCAAAGCTTGAGAAGGTTTTCCTACCCCAAACCTGGTGACAGCCTGGGGCCCTGGCATGGAAGGAGATGCTGGAGGGTCTTGTTCCCACCTTGGTACAAAATCTCATCTCACCTGGGGTGCTCTGGAGGAGCTAAAACAGAATTCAGAGCCCACAGAAACCACAGTCCCAGATCAGCCCTGCAGCATCACTCTTGCACCAGAGGAAGAACCCCCTTTTCTCCAGGAAGGATTCAATATTCCACCCTGTTCAAACTCCCAACACCAGGGCAAAAAGCTGCTCTGGTCAAACATCTGGTCTCCTGGTGTTCAGGGACCTACTAATGGCACCAGGACAGCTCCTTAGCTCTGGGTTTATCAAAAACAAAACTCTCTTTTTCCAAAGCCAGGCTTGTTTCCTTCCTACAGACAAACCTGGCCACCTAAATGGCTCTGCTCTGAAATTACAGCTCTCTTTTAACCCCAAACCACCCTGCTGGCCTTGGGCAGTGCCCTCAGCACTGCCTGTCCTGCTCCTTGTGCCTCAGAGTTCAGCAAGTCTCAGGTTAAAATAAAAAATAAAATAAAACGTTACCAAAGTGGTCTCTCCATGTCCCTCCTCCAGATGGATTACCCAGAATATGGGCGTTATTGTCATCATTCTGTGGCTGACACATTTTCTTCCTGACTCTGGGAGAGGATTAAAGCTCGCATCTCTTGATTTCTTGTGCACTTGCAGCCTCCCAGGGCAGATCTGATATTCTTGGAGCAAGAGCTCTCTGTGGGCTGGGACCAGAACTGGGGATCACCAGGATCATTTTCTTTTTCCTTCAAGCCAATGTCTCTGATCTGCTGCTCCCTGTGGAAGTTCCTCCATTTTTACCCAACAGAGGGAACCATCTCCAATATCTCCTTGCCCAGTGATGGCGCAGGTTTTGAGAGAGTAAAAGAAACTCATAAAATACACTTGAAGCTTTTGAGGTGACATTCAAGTGCTTTTCCCTTTGGGAATAAGGGCTGGCTCAGCCTGGGCAGTGCCCAGGAGCTGTCAGAGTTTTGCTTTGCACCCCAACTCCTCCACTGCTGCTCAAACCATGCTCAGGCTGAGAACTCCTGCACCAGCCAAGTTTATTTTGTTCAACCTGAGGCTCCATCCAGCATTTGCAGGTGACTTCACTCTGAGAAGGTGGGCCTGGCTTCTCCAGCAACAAATGCAGTTTTAAAAATGCACAGAACTCATTCATGCTACAGCACATGGAGTTAATAATTCACAGTCCCAGAACAGGACGGGAATTCCAATGACAATAAACCATAACAGCTTTCCTTGAAGCACCATCCCTTGAGCTCAGAATTGCTTCTTTAAGCACCCAGTAATTTCTAGATCACTGTCACAGGTAGATCAACACAAGGATAGATTGTCCTGCATTCCTGCCTGATTGCACCTGTAAGCAAAACTCTCTTATCAGTGTCACAATTGCTGCCAAGAGGTGCCACCAGGATCCCTGGGCTGCAGCACCAGCATCCCTCTTCCTCAGCACAGCCTCTGGAGACACAGCCTGGAGAGGAAATGGAGCGCAAAGCTGATGGATCCATCTGTGAGGATGAGGAGGGGCTGTCCTGGTCCCCTGTGCCCAGCCAGGCTGCTCCCACTGAAAGTGAAAGTGAAATTCAGAAATGAGGTGGGTATGGAAATGCCGTACACAATGGGTGGGGAAATCTAGGTAGGCACCCAGGAGGATCAGGTTGGGCTTTAGGAAAAGTTTCTTCTCTGGAAGAGTGGTCAGGAGTCAGAACAGGCTGCTCAGGGCAGTGAGGGAGTGACCATCCCTGGAAGGGCTCAAAAACCAAGGTGTGACCGAGTTCACAGGGGTCTGAGGATGAGGGAAGAGATGAGGATCTGACTCCATGTTTCAGAAGGCTGATTTATTATTTTATTATAGATATTATATTAAAACTAGACTAAAATAATAAAAGCAAAGATTTCATCAGAAGGCTGGCTAAGAATAGAAAAGGAAGAATGATAACAAAGGTTTGTGGCTTGAACAGAGAGTCTGAGCCAGCTGGGCTGTGATTGGCCATTAATTAGAAACAACCACATGGGCCAATCCCAGATGCACCTGTTGCATTCCACAGCAGCAAATAACCATTGGCTACATTTTGTTCCTGAGGCCTCTCAGCTTCTCAGGAGGAAAATCCTAAGGAAAGGATTGGAAAGGATTGGAAAGGATAGGAAAAATCCTAAGGAAAAGATGTCTATGACACCAAGCACTTCATGGCCTGGTTCAGTGACATGGTGGGATTGGACTTGGTGATCTTGGAGGTCTTTCCCACCTTGATGATTCTGTGAAATGGTGATCCCAGAAAGCTCTGCTTGGTGACAGTCCTTGAGTTATCCTCCAGGGAATTCAGTCCTGGAGTTGAGTTATCCCACAGGGAATTCAGGCAGAGCTCTCCCCGCACTCCTTGTGCTGGTGCTCACCCGCATTCCCAGCTCTTCCCAGCCCAAGGGGAGCAGCAAACAGCCCCACCACAGGCAAGAGGAGATCCCAGAGCCTGGGGAAGTCTCCCAGATCAGCTTTGTCATTCTCCCCCTCAGAGCCCAGCCCTTGAGGTGTTTTCCCACTAATTCATGGGCACAGATGCTCAGCAAGGTGTTCACACTCTGTTCTCCAGGCTGTGCTTCCAGGGGCACTCAGGAATGGCAATTCCAGCACAGGCTGAGCCAGGGGCACCTCCCTCCCTGTCCCCAGCACAAGGGACAGACAGTTTCATCCAGGAATCACCAAAATTGATAATTTTGTAGCTCTATTTCTGCAGAACCCCTTGGAATGGGTGAACTTCATCCCTGGTGGGAGTTTTCAGCTGCCCCCAGGGAGCCTCTGATGGGGAAGGAGAACCAGACAGGTCCTGGTGTTCCCTGGTGTCCTGAGAGTGGAAGGAGCTCCTTGGGAGTGGGATCAGGGCAGTGATTTGCTCAGATCACCCCACCCTGTGCAGCTCTCAGCCAGAGAATGAACCTGTGCGTACCTGGAGCTCATTACTTACCCAGCACAGCTAATTAATGAATTAATGCAATTTTAAGCAGTGTGATCCCTGGCTCTCCACTCTGTGCAGCTGCAGTGGTTCCAGCCCTTGCCCTGGGAGCAGCACCTCTCCCTCAGTACCTGTTTTCCACTCCATATTTAGGCTCTGAGCCTAACAATGATGAATTCCCTCTGCTGGAGCAGCACCAAGGCCCACAGAGGAACCTTTAACTGCCCCTGCTTGTGCTGCAAACCCCAGCACCATCCCCTCTTCCACCCCATCCATCCATAGAATGTTCCCCATGTGCTGGGAGCGCAGGTTCATTCTCTGGCTGAGAGCTGCACAGGGTGGGGTGATCTGAGCAAATCACTGCCCTGATCCCACTCCCAAGGGGCTCCTTCCACACTGAGGACACCAAGAAACACCAGGACCTGTCTGGTTCTCCTTCCCCATCAGAGGCTCCCTGGGGGCAACTGGAAACTCACACCAGGGATTAAGTTCACCCATTCCAAGGGGTTCTGCAGAAATAGAGCTACAAAATTACCAATTTTGGTGATTGAGCAGGACCTCAAGGAGGACAGGACGTCTCTGATGGGGAGCAAACCTTTCCTCTCCACCACCAGCACTCTGACCCTGCTGCTCCTTCTCCTGTCTGGATGACAAGTGTTATTCCAGGCCTGCAGGCGAGCTGTAAATACAGAACCATGCACACCCTCCATTAACATTAGCAACAATATTTAAATCACACTCCAGAGGCTAATTGGCAAAAATTCAAAGGTGACACAGAGAGAGAAGCCCTTGAACGAAGCATCAGACGTGGAGGTGCTGTTCCAGCTTGCCCAGGCTCTCCCTCTCTCCTGATCCAAAAGGGCAGATCCAGCTCGGCCCAGGCAGTGGGAACTGAGCTCCCAGGGTGCCAAAATCAGACTGAGGAGCCTGGAGGGCTTCACAGGGCAGAAAAATGGGTTTCTGCCCAAGATCTCACACACAGCTGCCCACAGAATCTCAGAATCATGGAATATTGGGGTTGGAAGGGACCTCTGGCATCACAGTTCTGCCCTGGCAGGGTTGGCCAGAGCAGGGGACACAGGAACACATCCAGGTGGGTTTGGGATGTCCCAGCAGGGAGATTCCACATCCTCCCTGGGCAGCTGTTCCCATGCTCCATGGATGTCAGAACCCAGGAAACTCCTCTGGCTGCCCTGGAGGGCTGGAGCCCCTGCCCGGGGGGCTCAGAGACCCTGGCACAGAGCCCCAGACCCCTGAGCCTTTGATTGAGCCCTTGGAAAAAACAATCACCAACCTTCTATGAAGAATTACAAGCCACAAAAGTTTAAGTAGAATGATAGTGAATTTATCACGGGGTCAAAAATAGATTTTTGGGGTTTTTAGCATGGGGGTTCAGGGGCCAAGATGGAGGAATCTGGGCATGTCCAGCCTTTCTCCTTCTTCTTCTTGGCCTCCGTCTTCTGCTGTGATGGTGGCACTTAGAGATTGGTTTAGAGTAGAAGCTCAGTGTCTAACATAGGTGATAGGTATTGGGAAGTTATGGTAAATATTGTACACAGAGTTTTTAGTATAAAAAGGTAACACCAGAGTGCCTCTGTCTGTCCTGCTGTACAGACCTCGGCTGGACAGGAGAAAGAATTTTATAGCTAAGAAACAATAAACAACCTTGAGAACGAGAACTGAAGAGCCCTGACTCCTTCTTTGACCACTGGGCTGGGAAAAGAGACTTTGTGACACATCTTGGGGTCACCGTGAGCAGCTAGAGATCCCAAGACGTGGAAAGAAGTATCCTGTCATGTTGAGGTGGAACTTGTTGTGTTTTATTACACAGCCACTGCTCCTCACCCTGTCCTGGGCACCCCTGCACAGAGCCTGGCACCACACCCAGGTGGGCTGAAACTCAGGTTTTTCACTGGAAAGGGGATCCTTCTCCAAACCCTGGATGTAGCAATTGGAGTTACAACCTGCATTTGACATCTTCCTTAAATCCCAGCTCCTGGGTCAATGGAGGGATGTGAGAGTCAGCTCTTTCCACAGAGACTCCCTGTTGAAAAGCACACTTCAAACATGACATTTGCTGGCTCAGAATCAAAAAAAAGCCTTTCAATAGACCCACACTGACATTCTCTACCCAGCCAAATGTTGAAGTCAGCGTCAAACTGGAGTCATTTTCATACAGATTCGTGATCTTTAACATTTCTGAGCTAAGAGAGAAAAGCACTTTACAAAGCCCTCTGGGGATATGACCCATAAAACAGCAGCTGAACCGTGGGCTCTCCGGAACTGCAGCTTACACACGTCTTTATTGAAGTAGCTGCACTTCATTTTCCCCCAATTTTCATCCCTTTCTCAAAGCCATGAGTCACAGCCCTGAGAACTCCCCAACTGCCCCCATGGCAGCCCTCCAGCTCCTGTCCCAGCAGCCAGGGTGAGGTGAGTTTTGTCTTGGTTTGGAAAGACAGGAGTCTGCTAAGGAAGGCAGGAGCCTCCCCTGAAATGGAAAATGCAAACCCTCCCCACCCCTCTGAATTGCTGTAAATTTTAAATTAAGGGGCTCTCAGGCAAAAAATATGGGAGCAGGAAATAACAGTTCTTTAATGGGGAAGAAAATAAAAAGGATAAAATAAAGAATGCAGTGAACTAAAGCAACAGTGCCAGAGTCAGAACCCAGCCTGACACCCTGTGGGTCAGGCTGGTGGCAGCAGAACCATTGGAATTGTGGCTCAGCCCTCCTGCAGTGCCAGGGCTGGTTCTGCTGGAGCAGGGATCCTGGAGAAAGGTGCAGTCTCTGCCTCTGCAGATCCAGGGCAAGAGGCAGCTGCTGTTCCTCTGGGCAATGCAGTGCAGAAGCCGTGCTGGTGTTCCAGAATCTCCAGATTCTATCCGGGTAGGAATGCTTGGCTCCTCCCTCTGGGCTCCCATCTGCCAATGGGATGCTGTAGTTATCAGCCATGCAGGGACATTCCAGAGCTGTTAGCAGCAGGTGTCCCCTCCTGAGGGAGGAGTGATTGTGGTCACTCAGAGAGAGAGATAAGGCAAACTGCCCACCTGACAAAGATAATCCGCTCTACAGATGGCAATTGAACACATCTTGCATTGCAATCTGGAACAAGATTGCAGGAGCAGCTCGAGGCGTGGCTGAGCAGAAAGGCAAAAGGAGGAGGTGCAGAGGGGCAGCAGCCTTGGGCACTCCTGTTTGCCCAAGGGATGGCACACACAGAGTGTGCCCACAAATCTCCTGGGCAGGGGGTGAGGCATTGCTGAGCCCCCTCCTCCCTGCTGTTCCCATTCTGGCACATTCCCATGGCAGCAAAAAGGGAAAATTCCTCTCCAGATTTAGGATGTGTGGGAGCTCTGCATTTGCTCAGCACCTTTCACCTGAGGGTTCACATGTCAGAAAGCAGCCTGAGAAGGAACAAACCCTCGAGGGGCAGGATGTGACTGCCCAGACATTCCCACAGAACATCCTCTGCCCAGGGAGCTGCTTTGCCAGTTCTCTCCATGCCCAAAATTCCTGCTCCAGCCTCCCCTTCCTTTGCAGTGGGAATCTTCTTTGCCAGTTCTCTCCATGCCCCCAATTCCTTTCCCATCCTCCCCTTCCTTTGCAGTGGGGATCTTCTTTGCCAGTTCTCTCCATGCCCCAAATTCCTGTTCCATCCTCCCCCTCCTTTGCAGTGGCACCGTGAGATTGGAAGGACTCATCTGTTTGACACTTTGCTCAGCTCAGGCTGGAGAATTCTCCCTGTTCCCTGTCATGGCTCCTTTCACTACTAGACCCAACACTTGCCATGAATCTGCCCAAGGAGACTTTGGCCAAGCCCAAATCTCCCATCCACAGCCCCCAGGGGCTGTGCCTGTGGTGGGAGAGGGTCCCATGACCAGCACAGCACCCAGGGCTGGGCACAGATATGGTTCCACCTTCCCCTGGCTCCTCAGGGCACTCCTGCCCTTGTGGCTCTTCCCCAGAATATCCCCCCAGGCCATTCCCAGCTGGTTGACCCCACTGGAGCCTGGGAAACCACCACAAAAACAATGAGACCTCAAAAACAGCTCAGGAAAGAGCTTGGCCCCGTGCCCTGGAGAAGCCCCCTGAGCAGTGGGACATGAGCTGCTCATTCCCCCTGGGCTGGGGGTGGGCTCTGCCTGTGGGTGGGTGCCTTTACTAATAAAAATGTAATATAAATACAGTTAATAGAAATATTTCATATATTAAATATTAATACATAGTAATATAAATACATTTAATAGAAATATTTCATATAAATGAGGCCAACTCATTTCACTGCCCACCCCAGAATTGTGAGCTGAGATTTGGATCCCTTTCCTGCTGCTTCTTTCTCTTTCACTGCCCCACATCTCCTCTCTTGACCTCTCTGCCCCATCCCTTTTCTTTCCTGTTGTCCTACTTCTTTTTTAACTTAAATGTAAAAACTTGCCTGCTGTGGAAAGTACAAGGAAGAGTGGAGAGGAAAAGGTGAAAGGAAGAAAGTGGAATTAATCAGTGTAGTCGTAACAACAAAAAGGTTGGGAGATAAAGGAAGGGGAAGGAAAAGTGGAGCAGGAGAGCACAGCAGTGGGGTGGAGATGGGGAGAGGTGTGTGGAAGAAGAAAGTGCAGAAAGCTTCAAATGTAGCAATGGGAGAGGAAAGGGAAAGGCTGCCCTGACTGAGGGAAGGCACTCAGACATCCAACAGCACAGCCAGGGAGCAGTGAGGGGAACAGGGCTGCACAGCTGGAGCAGATGTGCTGGTGGTGGAATAGATGAGCAATGCCATGGCTGACTCTCACAATTAAAGGCAAATATCCTGTATCTATGTCAGGAGCAGTTTTATAGATTTATAGTTGTGTTTTACCCCCTTGTGCTGTTCTCAGGGATGCCCTGGGTTTGGGACATTTGGGAGGGTCACTCGTTACCATGGCAACAGCTGCCCCCACTCCAGGTGTCAGGCAGGGATCTCCACCCTGGGCAGGGAAGGAGGAGTCCATGGACAGAACTCTGGGGGGCAAAGGGTTAAAAGGTGAAACCTCCATGGTGTGGGTGAGCACATGGTGGGAACATCCTCTGCTCCTGGTGCTGTGATGTTTCCTCTATTCAGCCTTCTGTTGTATTTCTGATAAGGCTTTAATAAACCTTTCCAATTCTTTTAGAAGTGAGGATCATTTCTCACCGTGGGGACTGGCTCACAGTCACCAAACAGGAGATGCCCAGGGCACAGAGCACAGAGAGCTGGAAGTTTCCTGCAGGTTCTCACAGCATGAGACCCTCCTGCTGTGCACCAGGCAGGGCTTTTGAGCCCAGAATTTTAGCTCAGACACCTTCCCCTGGCCCAGACTGCCTGGTCCCTTCCCTGCTCACAATCTCCTCCTTGTGCTTTATCAGGCCTGGCTTTGCCTGGTCTCCTCCACACCCCGTCCCTCCGAGCTCTTGGGGCTTTGCCTGTGCTGGCCTGGCTGGGGAGAAGCCCCAGGCCCCAAGTGTGGATCTGGCGTGCAGCACTGTCCCCTCATGAGTGTCCCCAGGGTGGTGGCAGTGTCCAGAGAAACGCTCCAGGGCACTTCAGGGGCTGAGTGCCACCTGTCCCTGCTGGGTCTGCTGTCAGAGCTGCGGGGCTTGGGCTCTGCAGGGCCTGGGTTCCTACCGAGCCAGCATCTGCAAAGCCTGAATTCTGGCCTGAGACAGAGTCTGCAGGGCCTGAGTTTGACCTGAGTTCTTACTGAGCCTGGGCCTACAGGGCCTGAGTTCTTACCTGAGTCAGGATCTGCAGGGCCTGAGTTTTACCTGAGTCAGGATTTGCAGGGCCTGAGTTTTACCTGAGTCCTACCTGAGCCAGGACCTATAGAGTGTGATTTCTCACCTGAGTTCTTACCTGAACCAGGACCTGTAGGGCCTGAGTTTTACCTGAGTCCTGACTGAGCCAGGATCTGTAGAGTCTGTTTTCACCTGAGTTCATACCTGAATTCATACCTGAGTCAGGATCTGCAGGGCCTGAGTTTTGCCTGAGTCCTACCTGAGCCAGGATTTGTAGGGCCTGATTTTACACCTGATTTCTCACTTGAGTTCTCACCTGCATTCATACCTGAGTCAGGATTTGCAGGGCCTGATTTCTCACCTGAGTTCTTACCTGAGTTCATACCTGAGTCAGGATCTATAGGGCCTGTTTTCTCCCCCGTTTTCTCACCTGATTTCTCCCCTGTTTTCTCACCTGTTTTCTCCCCCGTTTTCTCACCTGATTTCTCCCCTGTTTTCTCCCCCGTTTTCTCACCTGATTTCTCCCCTGTTTTCTCCCCCATTTTCTCACCTGATTTCTCCCCTGTTTTCTCCCCTGATTTCTCCCCTGTTTTCTCCCCTGTTTTCTCACCTGGCCATGGCACAGTCAGGGCCAGCTGTGCCCCCCTGAGCAGGGACCCCTGTCCATGGCTCCACGCTCACACCCTGCCCCTCATGGGCTGCACCACCAGCTGCCGATGGAGCCATCACTCCAGAGAGGAGAGGCTCTTGGGTGACTGAAAAAACCCATTTTTTCCTGGAGATTCCAGCCCTGTGCCCCTCGTGTGACACAAGTGGACACCACCCATGGGCATGGAGCAGCAGCTGCCTGTCCCATGGACCCACAGCTCTTCCCAGGAGCTTGGCTGAAGCTCCTGGCGTTCAGGAGGCAGCCTGGGCCGTTGGGGCTGGTCCCAGCTTCTCTGGAAAGCACAGCCCCACCCTTCAGACCGGGATAATGTTTTCCTAAAGCCTGGCCGTGGTTGGCTTTTGTTTTGCTGAGCTGTTGCTACGCTGCTGAGGCTCCGCCAGGGAAGTCGGCTGTGCAGAGGAAACAACCCTGGCAAAAGTCACCAAATCATTGTTCTGGCACTTTCTGTGTCATGGACAAACACAAGAATCTGCACTTGTTTATCGGGAGGCACCAGGGCAGGATTTCACTGGGCTGATTTGTCTGTTGGACCTGCTGCTCTCAGTGGCAGCACTTAGCCCCAAAAAACAAAACCAGGAAGAGACTAAGTGTTCCCACAGCACTTCCAGCACAATCAGCAAACCCTCCTCGAAAGCGCCTCTGAAAGGAGAAATGCGAGAGGGAAAAAACAATTAACACCGGGGACTTTATTGGGAAAAAATAAAAAGACAATTCTTCCATTAATCAGAGCCTTATCAGCAGCAAGGTGATATAAAGCCGGGGTTTAATTGGAACTGAGCAATGTGTTTGTGCTGCTGTGGAGAGCCTTGTCTATGCCAGCAGGAATGTGGCCTGCATCCTGTTTTCCCTGCCGATGGGGGAGGAATTCCTTGAAGGGCTGTGCTGTGTTTGCCCCCAGCTCCACTCTGGGTTCCTGCTCCTTTGTGCCTGCAGGGATCCCAGAGCTGTGGGATGTTTTGGGGGAAGCTGTTAGAGATGGATAACGAGATGGTTGGTTCTCACAATTAAGGGATGAATATTGTGTGAATATTAAGAGAAGCTTTATTGATGTATAGTTATTGATAAAAACAAGAGCAGGCTCCCAGTACTAAACTGATTTTAGCATTTATTATAATAAAAAAGAAAGGCCTAAAGCAGGGGGGCAGAGCAGGAGTGTTCCCATCAAGGATGCTGCAGTGCCAGCGCTGGGGTGGCACACATTCAGTGGGTCAGATGCCCCTTTTTATCCTGTTCTTTGTCCCTTTGGATTGGTTTCTGTTTGGATCCTTCATCTGCATGAAGGTCTAAGGCCCTTGATTGGTCATTACAGTTCTGTCTGTTTTGCTGGGGGGTGCTGCACTTTACTGAGGTGTAATTTCTTATAACTCCCTTTTTAACCCTTTTTACCATAACCAAACTAACAGTACATGTTAAAAACAGGACCAGACTCCTGGTACTAAAATGATTTCACCATTTATTATCATAAAAGAAAGGCCCAGAGCAGGGCCCGGGCCGAGCAGGAGCGTTCCCATCGAGGATGGAGCAGTGCCGGCGCTGGGGCTGCTCAGCAGCGATGGCCCCGATGCTCCAGGGCAGCAGCACAGCTTCCCTGGGTCAGATGATCCTTTTTATCCTGGTTTTTGTCCCTTTGGATTGGTTTTTGTTTGGATCCTCCATTTGCATGAAGGTTTAAGGCCTTGATTGGCCATTACAGTTCTGTCCAGGCTGGCTCATGGTGCACTTTACTGAGGTGTAATTTCTTATAACTCCCCTTTTAACCCCTTTTACCATAACCAAACTAACAGTACATGTTAAAAACAGGACCAGACTCCCGGTGCTAAAGTGCTTTCAGCATTTATTATAATAAAAGAAAGGCCCAAAGCAGGGGCCAGGCCGAGCAGGAGCGTTCCTGTCGAGGATGGAGCAGCGCCGGCGCTGGGGCTGCTCAGCAGCGATGGCCCCGATGCTCCAGGGCAGCAGCACAGCTTCCCTGGGTCAGATGCCCCTTTTTATCCTGTTCTTTGTCCCTCTGGATTGGTTTCTGTTTGGATCTTTCATTTGCATGAAGGTTTTAGGCTTTGATTGGGCCATTACAGTTCTGTCCAGGCTGGCTCATGCTGCACTTTACTGAGGTGTAATTTCTTATAACTCCCCTTTTAACCCCTTTTACAATATAACAACCAAACTAACAGTACATGCTTAAGGATTTATCAGCTATTTTACAACAGTTTCTGACCTATTTTAACAGTTATGTTATTATAGTTTAGATGTCCCCTGTTCTCCCCACAGTTCCCTTTCCCCCTGTATTGTGGCCATCAGACAGCCAGGGCTGTTCAGGACAGGTACAAAGAAGCTGCACAGGTGTCCCTTGCATGGGGCAGGTGGGAATGGAAAAGCTTGGGGGTGCTCAGGGGGTGTGGCAGACAACACCTGAGCTCCAATCCAGTTACAAAGCAGTTTGCACTGATAAATGGCACAGAAGAGCTGACTGACAGACTTTGGGAGGGGCCAGGGCTGGCTGATGCAACCCCCAGGGGTATAAAAGCCTCAGCATCCATCTTGAACATGAACCAGCCATGTGGTGTCCATGAGGGGCAGCTCCCAGCACTGCAATTTTCCCTTATTTAGTCCTTTTGTTGGAATTCTTCATTAAGATTTAATAAACCTTTTAAAACTTTTAAAGTGAGCGGTTGTTTCTCACAAAGCCAGCAGCCATCCCTGCAGCAGGAGCAGCTGGTGTTCCTCTCCATCCCTTTGTGCTCCCTGCAGCTCCCTGCACAGCAGGACAATTCCCCAAGGGGACATTCCAGGCTCCAGGGGTGGTGTGCTCTGTTCCTCACCTGTGCCTGTGCCAAGGACAGCACACACAAAACTTGGCTTGTGGATGGGGTTTTGCTCCATCCTGCCCTGAGCAGTGCCTGGGGGTGCCGAGAGCTCCCAGGAAAATCCAGACAAGGCATCAGGCAGGGAAAGATCCTCCAGCCCCTCTGCTCCTCTGCCCCTGAGTGACCTTTGAAGGGTGCTTGGGATGGGTTCCACTCAGGGATGGGTTTATGCCGTGGAAGGCAACAACTTCCCAACTTCCCAACTCCCAGCTGGACTTTTCAGCATCTCTTGGGGCTCTCCCAGTTCCCAGTTGGATTTTCCAGCCTCTCTTGGGGCTCTTCCAACTTTGAGTTGCATTTTCCAGCCTCTGTGGTACCTCTCCTAAATCCCAGATGGATTTTCCAGCCTCTGTTGGGGCTCTTCCAACTCCCAGTTGGATTTTCCAGCCTCTGTTGGAGCTCTCCCAGCTCCCAGTTGGATTTTCCAGCCAGCCCCTCAGATCCACCCCAGTGCCTGGAAGGGTCTCCCTGACTGATCCTGGCTTTCCCCTCTTTCTGCTTCCTGTCATCAATCCCATTTTAGCACAGGGAACCTTCACCCTGCAGTCTTTAACACCAGGATAGCTAAAATTTATAAACCCTTTTCCCTTTTTTCCCTTTTCCCTTTTTTCCCTTTTCCCAGCCCCAACCCCTCACAGAGGGAATCACAGTGATGCCTTCCTCCTGCATTTTGTCAGGATAAACAGCCCCAACCCAAATTCAACACCAAAACTCTGCTTGACTTGGCTGGAGACATGTCCAAACCCCTCAAGACTGTCCTTGGGAGACCACACAAACACAAAGGTTGGCTCCCCCATGCAGCTGGATTTTCCAGCCTCTGTGGGGGCTCTCCCCGCTCCCACTTGGATTTTCCAGCCAGCCCCTCAGATCCACCCCAGTGCCTGGAAGGGTCTCCCTGACTGATCCTGGCTTTCCCCTCTTTCTGCTTCCCATCATCAATCCCATTTTAGCACAGGGAATATTTTCCCCTTTTCCATTTTTCCATTTTTTCCCCTTTTCCCAGCCCCAAAGAGGGAATCACAGTGATGCCTCCCTCCTGCATTTTGTCAGGATAAACAGCCCCAACCCAAATTCAACACCTTTTTCTGCACCAAAACTCTTCTTGGCTTGGCTGGAGATCCATCCAAACTCCTCAGGACCGTCCTTGGAGACCACACAAATGCAAAGTTTGGCTCTGGCAGTGTCACCCCAGAGCAGGCTGGCAGTGTGGCACAAGCACCCAGCAGAGCAGCCCAGCATAATTAAGCAGCATTCTTATTCACGTCATCTCCTGGCTTTGGCATGGCTTTTATTGCAGTCATTACAAAGACAGATATTACTTTTGGATTGACTCACTTGATGGGTTGATCAGCACTTTATTGTAGCCTCCAGTTATAGCACTTTTTATGGCAGCCAGGAGAACTTAACCATTAGCACACTATTAGGAGGAACACTGGCAACTGATTAAGTTGCTGAAGGTCAAAGACATTTTTCTTAATTGCTCCGTGTGTGCTCCCTCCTCCTCCTCCCCCTGCAACGGAGCTGGGGGGAAGAATTATTCCCTTTTAACAACAAAGTCACAGAGCAGCACCTCGGATTTGCCATCAAATCCCTGGGGAGGGGCTCATTCCCAGCCCAGATCTTCTCTAAACTGTTACAGTCCCTCTGCTGGAATGAAGGGGTGGAGATTTTCATGGATTAAAACTGAAAAAGCTTCAGGGTGAGTTATGGGGTACCAGGTACTGCAGATAATGGGGCCAGAATGCAAGGATGTGCCAAGGGGACATCCCTGTCCTTGGAGGGACATGGGAGAGGATTTCCCAGCCTCTGTGGGCTCTTTCCCAACTCCCAGCTGCATTTCCCAGCCTCTGTGGGCTCTTTCCCAATTCACAGCTGGATTTTCCAACCTCCATGGGACTCTCCCAACTCCCAGTTGGATTTTCCAACCTCAGTGGGGACTCTCATGACTCCCAGTTGGATTTTCCAGCTTCTCTGGGGACTTTCATGACTCCCAGATGGATTTTTCAGCCTCTCTGGGGACTCTCCTAAATCCCAGTTGGATTTCCCAGCCTCTGTGGGCTCTTTCCCAATTCACAGCTGGATTTTCCAACCTCCATGGGACTCTCCCAACTCCCAGTTGGATTTTCCAGCCTCTCTGGGGACTCTCATGACTCCCAGCTGTATTTTCCAGCCTCTGTGGGGGCTCTCCCAACTTCCAGTTGGATTTTCCAGCCTCTGTGGGGACTCTCATGACTCCCGGATGGATTTTTCAGCCTCTGTGGGGACTCTCCCAAACCCCAGTTGGATTTTCCAGCCTCTGGGGGACTCTGAGTTGTGGCTGCTGCTAGACCAGCCCCACCACAGGCAAGAGGAGATCCCAGAGCCTGGGGAAGTCTCCCAGATCAGCTTTGTCATTCTCCCCCTCAGAGCCCAGCCCTTGAGGTGTTTTCCCACTAATTCACGGGCACAGATGCTCAGCAAGGTGTTCACACTCTGTTCTCCAGGCTGTGCTTCCAGGGGCACTCAGGAATGGCAATCCCAGCACAGGCTGAGCCAGGGGCACCTCCCTCCCTGTCCCCCTGTTCTTCTGGGTTCTTCCAATCCTTCTGATGTCTGCGTTCTTTAATGAACTTTCTCACATGCTTTTCTGTAAATAATTACTGTTTTACAGTCTTTTCTGGAGGAGGAGAAATTTGATGGACTGTTGGTTTGTCCAGTGTCATTGGAGAGGTGGGACTTTCATCCTGCAATCCACTGGCACTTTTGGAAGTCTATAAATGTTGGAGTCAGAAATTAAACTGCCCTTCTCTTTACCTTGGAGGTTCCAGCCTGACTGTTGTTTTATTTCGTGTCCTATAGAGACAAGGGGACAGAGAGTTTCATCCAGGATGGGCTTACCTGGGGCTCATTCATTACCCAGCACAGCTAATTAATGCAATTTTAAACTGTGTGATCCCTTAATGTGACTGGGACCATTTCAATTTTCTCCTCATCTCCCAGCCCACCTGAGGTGAGACGCCAAAATCACCCATTTACCATTTCTGTGGTAAAATCTACCTGCAAAATCTCCATGGTCCTGGTGGTCAGAGTCTCCTCACCATGTCTGGGGCTGCTTTTTTCAACTTCTCCCTATTTTATGTCACCACATCTTCTCCCAGGCAGAACCAGTTTGACAGATATTAAAAGGGAACAAAGTCCCATTAAAAAAAAAATAAAAATATTGCACATCCTGATGAGGACAGAACTGTCCCACAGAGCAGGAGGGGAGCTTGCTGCCTGTGGACCATCAGGGAAGGGCTTTTTCCAGGAATTCCTGAAAAATAGGAGAGTCACATGCAGGGCATGAGGTGTCCATTTGGATGGGAATTGTCAATAGGAAAAAAGCTGGGTCTTATTAAAGATGCTCCATCTCTTATACTCAGAGCTGCCTTTGGAAGTTGCCTGATTTCTTGGATTTTCCACTTAAATGAAGTTTTATGGTTCTGCTCTTTCCTGTTACCTGTGAGAATTCATAAAATACTCCTCCTTCAGCTAATCTTTATCAGCAAATTCAATAACCTCAAGAACAAGCACAGTCCTCTCTTATCCCTTCTCACCCTAATTAAGATGCTCTCCAGCATCCTCTTCCCTCGGGTGTTTCCTAATTAGGGCTGGTAATTAAAGCTGTGCCCAAGGCTGTGCTCAGAGGTTGGCACCAGTGCAGCCCTACCAGGGGCTCCTGCCAGGCTCAGGCTGTCCCTCAGCCCTTGGTGGCACTGAGGGGCCTTGGGGGACACCCCAGCAAGGAGCTCTGCTGAGCTTTTGGGATCAGGGCACTTCTCGGGATTTCTCTCTCTGCTTCTCACTGCTGAGTCCAAAGTTTCCCCACCTAAATGTGGGGGAACTCCCTGGAATATTTCTCATTATTCCCATGTCAAAATTTCCTCTGTTAATTGATCTTAGGTCCCCAAAAACTCTCAGCCCCACCCCCCTCAATGATTATTTCAGATTTTCCCTCTTTGCTCCAAGGCCAGACACTGTGGAAGAGCTGCAGAGCATCTCCTGTGGTCCCACCTCCCAAAATGTGGGGTTCTCCTGGTGCCAGGAGCCTCTGAGCACCCCACACAGGGATATTTCCCCTCTGAGACCAAGGTCTAGCCCAGGTTCCTTTAGGATTTCAGGAGAACAAATAAAATCCAGGGGCTGGCTCAGTGGACATTGCAGAGATGGGGAAATCTCTGCTGGGAAATGCAGAAAATCCTCATTTCCCCCTGTCCTAGGGTGAGGTTATGATGCTGTATCCCCATTCCTGTGTTCTGTTTATGCTGGATATCATGTTCTGTGCCTTCCACACTGGCTCTGCAGAGCCAATGTTTTGTTTTGGTTTTGCTCTCAGCCGCTCCCCCACGGCTGGCGGGACACACAGACAGGGCAGTGCATGGTGCTGCTTTTGCTTTGCTTTTCCCTTTGCTCTTGCTTCGGCTTTGCTCCTGCTTTGCTCTTGCTTTTTGCTTCTGCTCATTAGTTAGTTTAGCTGAGCAGTCCAAATTTTCCCTGGACTGTTTCTCCTTTCCCTTTTTTGGGCCTACTCGAACCTGCTCCGGGCTGGGACCTGGGGAACACCGAGAGTTTGCACCTTGTGGCTGCAGCAGCTGCCCCAGCACAGGAGGGACTGAGAACAGAGCGAGCACCCCTGGAGAGACTTTCTGAATTTGTCATCTTTGTCAGAGCGGTGACAGAGTGGTGTCACCTGGTATTGTTCATTCTGTGTGCTGGGGGTGCTGTGCCTGTTAAATAAACAGGTTCTTTCCACTTCTCCCCAAGGAATCCTTCCCAAACCAGTTGGGGTGAGGGGCTGTGTGGGTTTGCTTTCTGGAGGGGCCCCTTGGGAGGTTTTCTCCTAAATTTGCCCTAAACCAGGACTCCCCCATTCAGCAGGACCCCGTGGGATAAACCAGAACAATCCCAGGCCTGCCCTGGAGCTCAGCTGGGCAGAGGAGGGGAGAACTTCAGGGTATGTGGGAATTCATTCAAGCTGCAAAAGGCCTCAGAGACAGCAGAGCTGGGATTGGAGCTAAGCAGGAGCCATGAGATTGATCAGCAGAAAAATTATGTGAGAAGTAGAAAAGTAAGGACAAATAGAACAATGGTCTGTGTATTAACGCTTGGCTAAAATAACTCCCTGAGCTATAAAAATATATATATATTACTATAAAATATATATATATTACCATAAAAAATATATATATTACTATAAAATATATATATTACTATATATCTATTACTATATATATTACTATAAAAAAGTATATCTAACAAAATATTTTAAAAGTTCTAAACTTAATAATAAAACTCTATATATCTTAATAATAATGCTCTGTACATGTATAGAGTTTTATTATTAAGTTTAGAATGCTTTAAAACTTACAAACAAGTCTTATATTCAAAATAAACAAACATTGTTTTAACCAAAAATATGTATAGTTATAGTAGTTAAATAAAACTACTGTCAATATGCTTTTACTTTATGGTGTATCAGTTTTGAGGAGGCTGCTCCTAACAGTTCCATCCTATTCATAATTTATACATAATTTATACATAACTCCCAACCAACAATAACTGTGGATATTGTACATATCACACGGGGAATTTGCAGTGGTCCAAGGTGCTTTTCCCCCCTCTTACCTGTAATTCCAGCTCCTTTTTATCATGTACCTTTACCATTAAAGTCCCAGGAGCAATGATTTATTGTCACAGGAACATCTGATGGACTCTGCTTTTCACACCAAGCCCTGGGGTGAAGGCTTGGCCAAGGGAGAGGCAGCTCAGCCAGGAAAATCAGGGAATAGGAAAGGCTGGGAACCCTCCTGAGCCTTCAGCATCTTCCTTTAGATGATGGCTTTTGAACTGAAATATTATTATTAGTAGTAGTAATAGTAATAATAAAAATAATATCCAATCCCATCTAGATGAGATACTAATAATAGATGGGATAATCTGTTGAAGATAAGGAATGTTTAAGTCAGCCAGATGGATTCTAGATGGGATAATAATAAAATAATAATAATAATAATAATAATAATAATAATAATAATAATAATAATAATAATAATATCCCTTCCCAGATCTAAAGCTCAGTCCCTGCCCTGCTGACCCCACAGCCACAGGGCTGGGGAAGGACTGGACTCAGTCATGGTCAAACACCACCAGGATCCCTCAACACGAGGATCCAAACTGGTCCCACATCCACAAACCTGGGGATAACTCCCCATCCCTGCTGCCAGAAGGAAGAAGGGTTGAAGTTAAGGAATGTTTGAGTCAGCCAGAAGGATTCCAGATGGGTTCACTTGGAACTGAGATGTGCCCAGGACCATTCCCAGCCTCCCCTTCCCATTCCCATTCCCATTTCTTTTGGCCACCTGGATTCCTTTCACCTCACCCACCATCCCCAGCCACAAAATAAGGAAGGAAAGCATTGACTGTTGTCATTATTTATTACAAATTATACATTGAAAATTACTGCCTAAAAAAAAAAAAAATCAATAGATTTAAATAAATATACAGATTTCAGGATGCTACATTTGGCAGGTGTGCAGTAAGTCACTCAGGATGGGACATTACACACACGAGGAGATTGACAGAGTTCTTTACAGCAGTAGTTTTATTTTAAATTACTCACATTAAACCATGTGCAAAATTTCCTCTGGAACAAATCCTTTCAGGATTTTCTTCTTTTGGTTTTTTAGAGTGACTCCAACCTTCAGAAGGTCAAAGATAAAAACAGATTCTCTGCAGCTTTGGGGACCAAATGATTCATCTGCTCTTTCATCCACAATACAATCCATTGGTCTTATTTTTCCCCTCTCTGGGGCTTAAAGCAAAATCAAGGAATTCTTTTTCTTGTCCATTGGGACTACACTTGCAACAGCCACAGGTTTTGGTCCACCACCAACTTCAAGCAGCCTCTGCAAAGCTCCTGTGCAGTCCTGGCAGAATGGAGAGCAGTTCTCTACCTGCCCTGCCCAGGTGAGAGCCCTGGCTCCCTGCAGAGCTCAGTCTGCCCAGGCAAACAAAAGTGCATTTGTGACACAGCTCCTGGGCTGCCTTTGCCTGCCAGCTTGGTTTCCAGGCTCTGCACTCAGGGTTTTTCCCTAATTTTTCCTTGCCTCCCCTGGGCCAGCAGATCTGGGTTTAAACCTGAGCCTGATGCAGGCAGGGCTGTGCTCCCTTACAGGAATGGAATGGATCTTAGAGATCACCCAGCCCCTGTTCCAACCAGTCCTTCCCTCCTCATCATTCCCACCTGGCTGTCCTCCCCTGCTGCATTCCCCTCCCCTGCTGGCCCTGACTGCTCATTTGCTGCCCAGAGCTGGCTCAGAGCTGACCTAAGCCAGGCTTTGTGTGCCCTCTCCAGCTGGGAGGAGGTTGGGATATTCAGGAGCTGCAGGTCCTCACTGAGGGCGTGTCCAAGGACATGAGAGGGGTCCCTGACCCACCCCAGGGCTCTGCTCACCCTCCCCTGGCTGTGGGGGCTCCTGCACAAGCCCAGCCCCACCTCAGCCCCAGCTGGGTTTGGTGCCATCCCTGGGGTGCCTGATCCTGCCCCTCAGCCCTGGCTGGGTTTGGTGCCATCCCTGGGGTGATCCTGCCCCTCAGCCCCAGCTGGGTTTGGTGCCATCCCTGGGGTGCCTGATCCTGCCCCTCAGCCATAGCCAGGCCCTCAGTGGAAACCCACCCCAGGGATTTCTCAGCCATTGAGCGCCCCTGACTGCTCAGCTGGCTCCAGGGGCTGATGAAATAAACTCCAACACAAACTGGGAGTTGTTCCACCATGGGAGCCTCATCCATGGGCACTGAATGACAGGAGAAAATAGTGCAAAGGTGGGCTTGGGCTGAGGCAGCTCATGCCTGACTGCAGCGAGCAGCCAAACCCCTCTGGATGGGCCAGGCTTGGACAGCTCCAGGCAGAGCAGCCCAGGGCAGTGATGGGCTCGGTGCTGCCTGGTCCAGCCCTGCCCAGAACCCCTGGCTGAGCCCCTGCTGAGGGCTCCAGGGCACAGTCCAGCCAGTGCTGCTCCAGCACAACCCTTGCCTGGTCCAAAAAGGCACAATTCAGCTCCAGGACACTTCTCTGACGGGATGGACAGACAGTTTTTTCCCTTTGCAGCAGTCCCTTGAGTGCTGGTTCATGCAGCAGGAACACGGAGACTTCCACCTCCTTCCCTTCCACTCACGGCCTTCCCTTCAGCTCTAACAACTGACAGCAGAGCTGGTGGCACCCACAGGACTCCAAATTCTTCTGGTGAGCTTGGTGTGCTCCTGTCTCTTATCTTTTCTTCTTCCAGATGTTTTTTTCCCAGGGCAGAGCTGGTGGCTGCGTGTCCCTCTGCGAGCGCTGCTGGCGTTTGCTGGAGCGTGGGCTGGAGACCCTGAGGTCCCTGGGGACAGAGGGGACACCGTGGTCACTCTCCAGCCCATCTGCCCCCTGCTCAGCACCCCATCACATCACATTTATCTGCCCCTCACCACCATTTGCTGGGAGGCAGGAGATGGGGGAGGAGGAGCAGGAATTTGTGTCCACAGCTGCATTAAGGCACAGTGGAGCTCCATCAAACCCAGTGAGGTGTCAGAGCATTCAAGGATGACCCAAAGTGCTTCTTCCCCAAATCTGCCTTTCAGAAAGCATCCCCATTGCCTCTGATTTATTAATTAATTTGCCACCTCCCTTTAGCTCAGTTATACTCCTGGAGTTGCTGTTTCTCCCCACAATTCCCTGATGTGGGCTTAGAAAAGCTCTGTCCTTTGGGCCAAAGTTGCTGCCCCATAAATTATCTTCCTACAGAATGCCATCCCCCTCTCCCTCCTCTGTCCATCACCCACCTGCCTGTCCCACATCAGAGGAACTCCCCATTCCAACCAAGAATCCCATTTTGTGTGGCACTGCCCCATTGGGAAGGGCACACACAGCCCTGGCTCCTCAGATGGAGCCTTCAGTGCCACAGAGAGCAGAAACAGCCAAACCTCCTCATTTAGAGGAGCCAGGAGGAGGCAGAAAGTCAGATCTGAGTGGGAACTGCAGCCTGGGGCCACAACCACATCTCAAGTGCTCACGAGGGACATTCAGAGTGGGTTTAGGTGCCCTGCTCACCTGAGAGCTCTCAGCAGCCCGTGATGGGGAGGCCTCGTGGCACCGCTCTGCAGAGACCTCGCTGATGATCCAGAGCTCATGGGAAGCTTCAGACTCTGGAGGTACCTAAAGAGCAAGAGGAGAAGCCTGAGCCACCCACAGCCAGGCTGCAGGGAGCTCAGGGGGAGCCTGGCCCGGTGACAGACAGCTGAATGCACGGCTTTGAAGGGTTAATTGCAGCTATTTGGGAGCTATTCAGGGCTTACTTTGACTGCTATTCCCTCGTGCCAGAGCTCCTCTATTCACAGGCAAAATGAATGATTGGGGATTGTAACCATTGCCTGGCTGTGGAATTAATGACAGATATCCACAGCGACTTCACCTCCCCTCAGCAGCGCTGCTGGAGCTGAGCTGACACCCCACAGGCACACGGGACATCTGCCTGCTTGGAGCAGTCCTCTGCTCCCCTCTGAGCCAAGCAGGGGACACTGCTGTCCCCAAAATCCACAGCCTCACTTGTCCCCACTCCCAGAGCATTCCCTTCTGAGCAGGGGACACTGGTGTCCCAAAAATCCACAGCCTCACTTGTCCCCATTCCCAGAGCATTCCCTTCTGAGCAGAGGACACTGGTGTCCCAAAAATCCACAGCCTCACTTGTCCCCATTCCCAGTGCTTTGCCAGCTCTCCCTTCTGAGCAGAGGACACTGGTGTCCCAAAAATCCACAGCCTCACTTGTCCCCATTCCCAGTGCTTTGCCAGCTCTCCCTTCTGAGCAGAGGACACTGGTGTCCCAAAAATCCACAGCCTCACTTGTCCCCACTCCCAGAGCATTGCCAGCTCTCCCTTCTGAGCAGAGGACACTGGTGTCCCAAAAATCCACAGCCTCACTTGTCCCCATTCCCAGTGCTTTGCCAGCTCTCCCTTCTGAGCAGGGGACTCTGCTGTCCCAAAAATCCACACCTTCATTTGTCCCTATTCCCAGAGCATTGCCAACTCTTCCTTCTGAGCAGGGGACACTGCTGTCCCAAAAATCCACACCCTCACTTGTCCCCATTCCCAGTGCTTTGCCAGCTCTCCCTTCTGAGCAGAGGACACTGCTGTCCCAAAGCTCCACACCCTCACTTATCCCATCCCCACCAGCTCCCCCTTCCCACCGGCACATCCAGAGCTTCCCCAGCCTCCTGGCAGCAGCAGCAGCAGCAGGGCTGGAGGTGACACTGCTGCCTCTCAGCTGCTGAAGGGACCCTTGCCCGCCCAAACCACCCGGTGACACCGCCAGGGCTCTCGGGAGGGAGAAAAAAGCCACCAGACGAGTGCCAGCTGCTGGCACACAGCCTGCCCCAGGGAGCCCCTGAGCCCTGCCTGTCTGTTCCCCCTGAGCAGCCCCCGGGGACACCCCCAGCCTTACCCAGGCCTGCCGTGGCAGAAGGTGGCACAGATGCTGTCCCTGGAGTGCGAGCACTCGCACCTGCCCGCAGACCTCTTGCGCCGCCTTGGCGGGCTGCCCAAGCCGTAGGGAGCGGTGTGCCTGGGAAAACAAAGGAATTCAGCTATGCCACCAGCTTTTTATTGGCCAGCAGGTTTGTACCAGGGTCCTGGGAGGCAGCCAAGCTAGTGCCAGGATAATAAAAGACTCATCTATAGCCAGAAGGTGAAAAGGTCACTGATGGGTCTGAGCTTTAAACTCCAGCTCCTCTCCCACACCACCCCTCCCTGCCGGGGATGGCTGCTCTGTGCTGGCTGGGAACAGGAGTTTTCTCCCCTTGCAGCAGCCCAAGTGCCCGTGCAAGGGTTGGCACACGGGCTGGGTGAGCTCACAGGGGTGGCAGAACTCCTGAGGAGCAGGGCTGGCCCAGCCCTGAGGTGCCAGGGCTCTCCTTCCCCACAGGTTTAACACACAGGACACTGCACAGCCCCGGGAGCCTCGGGGCCAGAGCAGGTTCTGGTGCTCCCAGAGCTGCGAGCACACACACTCCTGCTCCATCTCTGATGGCAATCTCCTCTCCCAGAGGCTGCAGCATTGGCAGCGACTGCGAACAACTATTCCCCGAGCAAGCAGCGAGTTGTAAATGCATGTCAGCGAGCACGATTATTACCACACCTGAGCGCATGTGTTGTGCTCCAGTGCGATGGCCATTGGTCTGCAAGCTCTGGGGAAGCTGCTGCGGCATTCCTGAGGGCAGGACTTGGCAGCCGCGGCCCGCAGTGCCAGCCCACCCCTGTCTCATTAACAATCCTGGCAGGCAGCAGCAGCCGGGGTTACGCGTGCGAGCGAGCGGGGAGAGGAACTTTTCTGACTTGCGGCCACAACAACAGCTCGGTGTTGCTGCGGGCTCGCAGAGGTGCAAACCTCGGGAAAAGCCGAGCCCGGGAGGAAGCAGCGCCCTGTGCTTTCACCCCGGCCCCCGGGGGATGGACAAACACCCGAGCAGCAGCAGCAGCAGCAGCAGCAGCACGGTTTGTCCCCTTCTGAGCTGGCCGTGCACCTCGGAGCAGGTGCTGCCGGAGCACCGGGAGCCTTTCCCACCCTGTCCAGCAGAAGGTACAGCCCCAGCCCATCAGCAGAGCTCTCCGAGCGCCGCGCTCTGCTCACCCAGGTGTGTTGACCCAGATGATGTCCAGGTGACAGAAGTAGATGCATTCCTTATCCAGCCAGCTGTTGCAGGAACATCGCTTGCTCCTCGGCCGCGCGGCCAGGTGCGACTCGGCCGGGGGATGGCCCAGACCTGCGGCAAGAAGCACAGGGAGGGAGAGATGAGCGGCCCGTCCGTGCGTCCCCTCTGAGTGTCCCGTCCGTGTGTCCCCTCTGGGGACCCGTCCGTGCGTCCCCCGTGAGGGTCCCCTCCGTGTGTCCCCTCTGGGGACCCGTCCGTGCGTCCCCTCTGAGGGTCCCGTCCGTGCGTCCCCTCTGGGGACTCGTCCGTGCGTCCCCTCTGAGGGTCCCCTCTGAGGGTCCCGTCCGTGCGTCCCCCCTGAGGGTCGCGGCGCTGTCCCGGTGCCGGCGGGACCCTCACAGCCCCGGGGGCTCCCCAGACCGAGGGTCCCTCACGGTCTCCGCGCCCACCCCGGGCACCCCCGGTCCCCTCCCCGCGCCGAGGGCTCGCAGGGGATCCCCTCTCCCCTGCGGGCACCCCCGGGGCACCGAGCCCCGCTCCAGCCCGGGGCTCACCGGCTTCCAGCAGGGCGCAGAGGGCGAGCGCCAGCAGCACGGCGGGGTGGCTGCCCATGACCGCGGCTTCTCCCGGGCTTCTCCTCCTTTTCCTGCCGTGTCAGCTCTTCCAGCGGAGCCGCCGCGCTGCGTCTGGAGTCGGCGGGAGCCCGGCAGGTGCTTTATAGCCCCGGCCCGCGTCACCCGCTCCGCCCCCGGGGAACGCCGGGCTCGCGTGGGGCGGGCGCGGACCCCCCGCTCCTCCCCGGAGGAATCCTCGTGTTCCTCTGCCCGGGGAGCTCCGGGGAATGGGGAAAGTGTCCGGGGCCGGGATGCGGTGAGGCAGAGTGTGCCCCGAGCGGGGCTGGGGCTGTGGTGAAGGCAGCGAGCGCAGCGGGCTCTGCAGGCAGTGTCCCCCCGGGAGCCCCCCGCACCTCCCCCGGCCCCGGGGGATGCTTTAAACTGCAGGAACTGCCCTGGATCCGATATCAAAGTGAAGTTGTCACTTGAAATGTCTTAATTTGACTTCTTTATTTTAATAAAAATTTAAATTGATAAGCTCGCTTGAAATTGCTGTGCACTTGGTACAATGACAACCTTGGCTTTCTCTCTCTCTCTCCTCTGTTTTTTCCTCTAAATCAACTTTCAGACTTTTGCTACATTGAGCAATTAAAGTTTCTTGCAATAAATCTGCCCGTGCACCGTCTAATTTCGATTCAGCATCCCTGTGGCACATTCAGCATTATCTGCACATTTTTAGGATGCGAATCATGTGAAGCACAGTCACCTCCTGGCAGGCACCAGGAGGAGTCAAAGCCCTTCACCTTGCCCGTGCTGTGTCAGGCAGAAGCAGGAAATTCCTCCGGGGAATTGTTGGATCCTGAGCATGCCAGGGATGGATCACAGCTTCCAGGCACCCTGAATTCCTTGGGAGCACCAAATCTAGCTTGGAGTGGCAGCTCCAGGCACAGCACATCTTGGGCAAATCCTGCGAGTGGTTTGGAAAAGTGAAATCACCGTGTTTGCCTTTTGCAAGAGGTTCTCCAAAGCCTCTTGGGAAAGGGAGTGTATTTTATTTGTTTACCATGCGCAGTTCAGCTTTTATGGCCCTGTTGTCATGGGCAAGGTGGTGGCAATTGCAGCCACGGTGAGGTCTCATGCACAGGAACACGTGTGAGGGAAAGGAAAGGGAAATAAGGAAAACTGCAGGTAGGGAGAGTGAGGAAAACTGCTCCTGAGCCGGAGCTTCTGCTCACAGCAGCTCATGGAAGCAACACAGGTGATAACTGCAGTCCTGCAGGAAAAGTCTGCAGGATCTGACATTCCCTCAGTCCAAGCAGCAGAGGGAATTCTCTCTGTGCTCATGCAAAATGCACACAGGGGGTGTGTGCAGGGAAAAACCAGCAGGAGCAAAGAAACTGCACAGAGGGCATGAAGTGAGGGGGCACAGAGGCCAGAGGGGATGAAAAATGTCTGTATGGGCATGCCATAGAAATAGCAGAGCAGGGGATGTGTCAGGCACAGAAAATCAGGAAGAGTGCAAATGATAAATTAATACAAAAATAAAGACAGAGCTCATAAAACAAAGCAAACAGAGGGAAGTATTTAACCTCTGTCCCAATGCAACAATTATTCTAAAGAAAACAGGGAAACACAAAAGCAGCATTACCTGTTACTGCCCATATTCCAGCTGTGCCAAGTTTCAGAGTTAAGTCAGAGCTGTGTGTGACATTCCAGATGCCAGCCCAGTGATACAATAAATCTGCCTTGGCTCCCGTTCCTGCGCTCCTCATCCTGGTCACTGCGGGCTGAAAGACGATCCCCTCGACGTGGGGAAGGCAACGCAGCCGTGTTTGCTCACCCCGAGGGAAGGCTGGCCAGTGAATGACATCATTTCTACAAAAAAGGGCGCTGTCTTTGAAGGGGTGCTGCCGGAGAGGGCCGGGGCAGCGCCGCGGCGCTGTTGGTTGGGGTTGGTTTGCTGAAGGGATCAGCCCTGTCACACCCAGAGCTGGTGCCTCGGGCAAGGAACCACAGCCTCAAGCCAACCCCAGGTTTTGGGCATCTGGGTTCAAGGAATTTCCTCCACCTTTTGTGGCCGGGGCTCTGTCACCCAGCTCATTTCCAAGGAGCACCTGGAGCTCCACGTACCTGTCTGCAATCTGCTGGAAGTGCCCAGATGTCTGCTGCTATCTGTCATGCCAGGTGCAAAAACATCTTCACAAACCAGGCCTTTCATCCAAGGATTTCTCAATTGTTGTCTTCATTTCCCATAAATCCCACCAGGCTGAAAATGGAGCAAATGTTACACCCTCGTGCTCGTCCCTGTCTGTGGGGGGGAGCCTGAATTCCTGGTTTTTCTCCAGGAAAAGCCCTCCTGTGCTGAGCAGGCACCAACCTGAGCTGCACACCTTGGGATGTTTGGCACCAGAGCTTCAAAGATCCCAAAGGATGTGGGGCTAGGGCTGAATGCCTCTGGTTCTTGCAGGGAACCCTGCAGAGATGAGGTTGGCACTGAAATGGCTTTGAACTGACCCAGCTCTGAGAGCTTGGCCCAGGCTAAAGAGCTCCTGTGGGAAAATCATACTTTAGGAAGTTGTTTTGCCTTTAGGGCTTGTGAGGGAGAATGCCCAGGCAGAAGGTGAAGCAGCTGCTTCAGCACCCAACACATCCCACAGAGCAGGGGGGACTCAGTGATCTTGGAGGTCTTTTCCAGCCTCAGTGATTCCTCGGTTCAGTGATTATTCTGCTCTCTGTGGTGGTTCCAAGAGAACCTGCTTGGTTTAGGTTGAGTCATGGAACACCCTGAGCTGAAGGGACCCCAAGGATGATCCAGCCCAGCCATGGCCCTGCCCAGAGCCCCCAACAGCCCCAGCCTGGCCATCCCTGCAGCGCTGGCCAAATTTCTCCCCCATCCTTCATCTCCCCCATCCCTCCCTCTCACAGAATCATGGAATGTGCTGAGCTGGAAGGGACCCACAGGGATGATCAATGCCAAAGCCAAGCCCTGCCCAGAGCCCCCAGCAAGCCCAGCCTGGGCATCCCTGGAGCTCTGGCAGCCTCGGGGCCGTGCCCATTCCCTGGGCAGCCTGGGCAGTGCCCAGCACCCTCTGGGGGAAGAGCCTTGCCCTGAGCTCCAGCCTGAGCTGCCCTGGCCCAGCTCCAGCCGTGCCCTGGCTGCTGTCCCTGGCCCAGAGCAGGGATGGGAGCTGCCCCTCGGGAGGAGCTGCAGATCCCTGAGCTCTGCCCTCACTGTGCCCTGCTCCAGCTGCACACACCAAGATCCCTCAGCTGCTCCTCCTGCGGCCCCTCCTGACCCTTCACCACCTTTGGGCACTCTCAAACACCTTTAGATCTCACATTTTGGTGCCCCAAACCCACAGATGTTGGATCCCCTTGTGCTGTGGGCTGGGGGATCAGCCTGCACTGGGAGCTGTGGCTCTCCTTGACCCTCAGAGCACGGAGAACCTGCACAGCTCCTGCCACTGTCCTCGTTGTTCCCCTGATAAGGATCAGGAGCCAGCTTCCCAAGGCCAACCCTCCTGGCACTTTCACCACACTAAAATCACAAAGAAAAACAACAGGGCTGGAGGAGGGCTGGGCCGTGCTGCACAAACACAGCTCCCAAAGAAGGAACAAAGGCGTGCACGGGGTCCTGAACGCCTAAGATGGGCTTTGCCTCCTGCAGTTATTTTTTCCCTTTTGTTTCTGCCTGCGGGAGCACATTGTTCATGTCACTGTGAGGAGTTCCAGGCAGACATGACGAAAGGGACAAAGCAGCCCAGCATAGGAGACATCCCGTGCGGGCCTGGCACTGTTTGGAAACAAGGAGTGAGCAAACAGGAAAGGCCTTTAACCATTGAGCACTTGGGATCCCAGCGTGCTCTTGGCACCAGCAGGAACAATGGGGTGATGTCACGAGCCAGAATTCCCCGTGGTGGATGGCAGCCCAGCAAATAATCAGCATTCTTGTCCCGGGACATGAGCTGCATTTTTCCAGCGTTGTTCATCCCCCACGGAGCCGCTGTGAGGAAGTGAAGGAAAGAGACATTGTCAAGTGGGGCTTCCTTTGGGATTTTTGCTGCCCCCCTGCCCTCCCCAGCTCAGAACATCAGCTGTAATTAATAAATCCCAGCTTTCTGCTGATGGGGAGGAGCTCAGTGAGGCACAGGGAGGCTGGAGATGTTTCACACAGTGAGAAAGGGTGAGCACACAGTCTGGATACTTGGAAGGCAAAGGGGCAGAGTTTCCTCAGCTCTGTGGGGCTGTGAGCTGACACTGGGTGAATCTGGAGCGTTGCCCATGGCATCCCAATGGGGCTGAAGATGGCTCAGGAGAGAATCCTGCGCAAACAGTTGTGGAATTTCAACAAATTTTTAAAAATAATTTCAACAATTTTCTATTATTATTATTTTTTAAGACTGCTATTTTTAAGCCTATTATTTTTTTAAGGCTACTAAGGCTATTATTATTTTTTAAGGCTACAAACAACAAGCACAACACAAAGGCATCCTCCAGATCCCAGTTTCTCCTTATTTTGGCCTAAAATCAGCTCTGTGGAGAATATCCTGAAGTTCATTTGCAGCATCCAGGCCTCTCCTGAGGCAGCTCTTGAATTCCCTTTTGTCTCCTTTCTGTTGATGGGCACTGGTGCCATGGGAGAGCTGGGGGAGCTGGGCA
Source organism: Agelaius tricolor (assembly GCF_023055355.1). Taxonomy (NCBI): domain Eukaryota; kingdom Metazoa; phylum Chordata; class Aves; order Passeriformes; family Icteridae; genus Agelaius; species Agelaius tricolor. The sequence continues at coordinate 430,536 of NW_027269354.1, read as the reverse complement.
GCCCTCAGGGCTTTGTTCTTGGGCTGTTACTGGAAATCCAGACTCACTTCTCCAAGATTTGCTCTTCAAGGTCCCAGCTGGTTTCCCCGCAGCCACCCTGGGCTGGGCTGTCCCTTCTGTGCTGTCCCAGGGGAGGTGGCACTTCTTGCTGGAGCTGGAGGTGGGATTTCAGCAGCAAAAGGGACCTCAGTGAGTGCCAGGCAGTCCTGAAATGCAGCCTTGCAGAGAGGAACCCAAAGCCATGGGTGTGTGTGTGGTTTGCTGATAACAGATGTGTCCTGCTCTGTGTGTGAGGTCTGGCTGAACACACCCCAGGGGCTGTTTGTGTGGTCACAGTGGGGCTCTTCAGGTGTTTTCCCATCCTGAGGCTCCCAGGGAAGCCCAGTGTCCCTCTCAGGGGTGGGCAGAGCAGCTTGGCCCCAGGTGTTGGCACTGCTGCCTCTGCCCACACACAAACACAAGGTGTCCCCAGGACAGGTGGGGTCACACAGAGGGGAAGATCCTGGGATGTGCCAGCTCCATCCTTCCCAGGGAGGTGGGAAGGGGCAGGTGGCCCTGGCAAGGACCTCCTGTGGCATCCAGGAGAGGCAAGCTGTCACCCTGGAAGGGTCTGACCCCATGGCAGGCACTGCCCTGTGCCAAGGGCCAGCCTGGAGGGATGAGGCTGATACTGCCTGGCACCGGGGGAGCTGCAGGGATGGACCATCCATTTCTCTTCTGCAGGGATGGACCATCCAGTTCTGATATCCAGGGATAGATCACCCAGTTCTGTTCCCCAGGGATGGATTTGTTCCACAGGGATGGATTGCCCAGTTCTGATATCCAGGGATGGATTATCCAGTTCTGATATACAGGGATAGATTATCCAGTTTTGCTCCCCAGGGATGGATTATCCCTGGGGAGCAAAACTGGAGTTTTCTGTCTATCAGAAAAAGTTCTGATGTCCAGGGATGGATTATCCAGTTCTGTTCCCCAGGAATGGATCATCCAGTTCTGCTCTCCAGGGATGCATTTTCCAGTTCCCTTCTGCAGGGATGGATTGTCCAGTTCTGATATCCTGGATGGATTATCCAGTTCTGCTCCCCACGGATGAATTATCCAGTTCTGATATACAGGGATGGATTTTTTCCCAGCTATGTTCCACAGGGATGGATTAACCCAGTTCTATTTTCCAGGGATGGATTATTCCAGTTCTGTTCCCCAGAGATGGATTATCCAGTTCCCTTCTGCAGGAATGGATTATTCGGTTCTGATGTCCTGGGATGGATTATCCAATTCTGATATCCAGGGATGGATTTTTCCAGCTGTGTTCCACAGGGATGGATTAACCCAGTTCTATTTTCCAGGGATGGATTATCCAGTTCTGTTCCTCAGGGATGGATTATCCAGTTCCCTACTGCAGGGATGGATTATCCGGTTCTGATGTCCAGGGATGAATTATCCAGTTCAGTTCTGCAGGGATGCATCAACCCAGTTCTGTTTTCCAGGTATGGATTATCCAGTTCTGTTCCCCAAGGATGGATTACCCAGTTCCCTTGTGCAGGGATGGATTATCCAGTTCCCTTCTGCAGGGATGGATTATCCCAGTTTTGCTCCCCAAGGATGGATTATCCAGTTCAGTTCTTCAGGGATGGATTATCCAGTTCCCTTCTGCAGGGATGGATTATCCCAGTTTTGCTCCCCAAGGATGGATTATCCAGTTCAGTTCCTCAGGGATGTATTTCCCAGTTCTGTTCCCCAGGTATGGATTATCCAATTCTGATATCCAGGGATGGATTATTATGCAGAAGAATCCATCCCTGATATCCAGGGATGAGTTATTCAGTTCTGCTCTTCAGGCAGAAGACACAAAGCCAGAGGTGCTGTCCTGAAGGACCTGGTGACACTTTCCAGCCCAGGAATTTGAATTCCAGTGGCTGTGGGACAGCAAAATGGAAGGGCAGGAATGGCAGCAGATCCTGATCCCTTTCTGCAGTAACTGGAGCTCTCAGGAGCCACTGATCAGGGCATGGTTGGTGTTCCTGGGATTCTGGCACTGATGGGATGCCCTGGGATGTCTGCCAGGCAGGGGGAGAGCTGAAATCTTGGTCTTGGAAGGAGAAAACAAAGTGAATGTCTCTGAGACCTGTGAAATGTCCTGAGCTCTCCTTCTAGGTTGTGTTTCTCCAGGGGAGATGTGTGGAGTGAGTTGGGGTAAGGGAGCTGCAGAGGTCAGTCAGTCTGTCTGCAGCCTGATCCTGACCCTGGTACACAAAAGTCATTAAATTTACACAAAGTGACCAAGCTTTGAGTCAGATAAAAGCAGGGGGAGGCAAGATGAAGGCTGAATTAAATCCAGGGAGGCAGCAGATAAATGGGAATATTGGGAATGTGTGGGTGTGTGATCAGCACACTCAGCTCCATGCAGGGCTCTCCTGTTCCATCAGACCTGGATAAAACCTTCAGGAGCAGCCAAACCTGGCCCCTTATGGCCCTGCCTTCTGCTGGTGGCTGCCACAGGCCACAGACCTGGCCTGGCTCTTCAGTTATTTAAAATCATAACAAATGTGCTCCTGATGATGCCTTTCCATCCTGCCCTGGGAGCTCGTGAAAAGAGAAACACTGAAAAAAAATTGCAGCTCTCCCACATCAGGAAATCTCAGGATTTTTGAAAATGTCAGGACTCCAAAGGCTCCCAACTCCTGCTCCTCTCCTCACCAGCTGGGAAGCAGAGCGTGTTTCTCCCTTGCTCTGTGGATGGAAAAGGGAATATTTGCAGTTCAGAAAGGAGTTTTTTTTAATAAAGTGAGTGACAATTACAGGCAGTCCCGTGTGCCTGCCTGATCACACATTTTTGTGCCCAAAGGCAAGAAAAGCAAAGTGCAGAGTGTTTAAACAGCCCTGTGGAGACATTCCTCGTGTGTTGAGTGTTCATTGGAACACCTTAACAGGGATGTCTGCCTTGGCTCCACCCTGATGGCTGAACCCCTTCAGCTTTCCAGCACGATGAGTGACCTGGAATTTATAATTACAATAGGTGTCATGCAATTAATCAGCACCTGGGAGCTGCCTGAGTGCTGTGAGAGCCGCAGCCTCTGCAGCAAGTGCAGGAGAGCAGCTTGTGCAACAGGGCTGGACCAGCCTGGAGGGGCTCCTGCCACCTGGACAGGCACAAATCCCCCTTCTCCAGGTGCCCCAGGGGCAGGCACAGCAATGGGAACCACGTGACAGGCCAGCACACAAAGTGACTTCAAGCAATCAGTTTGGAAATGTTCAGCAGCTGAAATCCATTCCTGACCTCTCTTTAAATCCATTCCTGACCTCTCTTTAAATCCATTCCTGAGCTCTTCTTCTAGGTTATGTTTCTCTAGGGGAGATGTGTGGGGTAAATTGGGGTAATGGAGCTGCAAAGATCAGTCAGGGGCAGAAACTGAGGCAGAGAACAAGGCAGAAGTTAAAGAGAGAATCCCAGAATGGTTTGGGTGGGAAGGGACCCTAAAGCTCATGGGCAGGGACATCTCTCACTGCTCCAAACCTGGCCTTGGGCACTGCCAGGGCTCCAGGGGCAGCCACAGCTGCTCTGGGCACCCTGGCAGAGCCCAAACCTCTCGAACCAGGCCTTGCCAGGCTACAAACCCCTGTGGCAAATGGCACTGGGGGCACCTGGAACCATGCAGGAAATCATTCTTTCCTTTCCTTTCTCCATTTGCTGCAATGGGTTTTGGTGCTGGTTTCCATCCTGGATTGAGGAATGGGAATGCCAGAGTGGTTTGGGTGGGAAGGGATCTTCAATGCCAGCTCATTGCAGCCCAGGGCCACCTCCCACTGTGCCAGGTGCTGCCAGCCCCAATGTCCAGCCTGGCCTTGGGCACTGCCAGGGCTCCAGGGGCAGCCCCAGCTGCTCTGGCAATTCCAGCCCAGCCCCTGCCCACCCTGCCAGGGAACAATTCCCAATTCCCAAGATCCCATCCAGCCCTGCTCTCTGCCACTGGCAGCCATTCCCTGCCTCCTGGCCCTCCATCCTTGGCCCCAGTCCCTCTGCAGCTCTCCTGGAGCCCCTTCAGGCCCTGCAAGGGCTCTGAGCTCTCTCTGGAGCCTTCTCCTCTCCAGGGCAGCACCCCCAGCTCTCCCAGCCTGGCTCCAGAGGGGCTCCAGCCCTGCAGCAGCTCCGTGGGCTCCTCTGGGCTCTCTCCAGCAGCTCCAGGTTGGAATTCCCAGGGTTGGAGCAGCTCTGCAGGTGAGGAATCACCTGAGAGGAGCAGAGAGGGAGAATCCTCTCCCTCATCCTTTGATGCAGCCCAGGACATGGGGGTGATTTTAGGTTTCCAACCTTCACTGCTGAGTTTTTAACCCCCCAAAATCCCCAATTCCTTCTGCCAGGGCTGGTTTGGATCCATCCCCCAGTCCCTGCTCACCTTTGGGATTCCCCAGGTGCAGCACCTTGCACTTGGCCTTTGTGACCCCCCCAGGTTCTCCCAGGCCCCCCTCCCCAGGCTGCCAAAGTCCCTCAGGATGGTGACATAAAGCAGGGAGAAAAGCGAGGAAAACAAACAAAATGCAAGTGTCTGCCCTTTACACCTCAGCACTTTAATAGGGGGTTAATTATTAATTATTGATATGGTTTATTGGTGCTTGGGGCATTGATTGTGCCGCCTGCAGGACGGATCCCATTGTTCTGAACAATGTGCAGATCCACGGGAGCACCCACTGGGGTTACAAAGGTTTCCAGAAAAAATGCTGATGCTGAAACAAAGTTATGAACACTGAGAATATCTCGCCTTCCCTCCTAAATTAGGGCTACAGAAGAAATTAACTCCCGAGTTTTTGATTTTTTTTTTGCCTTCAGTAAAGTTATTCCAGCTCTCAGTCTTGCAATTTGTAGCAAAATGATTGAATTGATTTAATTTTCTTTACTCAGGGTCTCAAAATTTAAAAAAAAAAAATTCTCCTGTCAAAATACCACATTTTAATCAGACTTGCAACTTTCCAAAATGCCTTTAAAAGAAGATTTAAAAATGTTTTCAAAAGAAGTCAGAAACACTCGATTTGGAGGGGAAAAAACCCAAAAAAACAAACTGCAAAAACATCTCCAAGATGGTCATAATTTCCATGCACCTTTTTTTTTTTGGGAGGAGATGAGAGGCTCCAGCAGCAGATGAGTTAGGGAAGGAAACAAGGAAAGTTGCAGGAGAAAGTTTAATTAAAATGGGAGTAATTAGGTGCTGAGGAATCCCAGGGAGGACCTGGCACAGGCTGGGTCTGGGCAGTGTCTCCTGCCTGGATGGCTCTGCCCTTGGCCAGGTGGAGCTGTAATTTGGTTACTGGTTAACCAAATTAAAATAACCAGTTTGCCATGTGTAGGAGAGATGGGGGTAGCACGGTGGGGATGGACAGAGAGCAGAGATCTCTGCAGCCAGGGCTGGAACTTGGGGTTTATTGCAAAGGGCCTGGGTGCAGGGCCCTGCTGGGAGCTGCCAGCCACAGCTCAGAGCAGGCCCAAAGAGGAGCCTGAAAGAGAGAGAGAGAGAGAGAGCAAAGAATAAAAGCAAAAGGGAAAAAGAGGTAAAGAAAGTGGTAAAGAGAAAGCAGGCAAGAACGTGGTAAAGAGGATGAGAGAGAGCAAAGAATAAAAGCAAGAGGGAAAGAGAGTGAGGTTCCTGTTGCAACACCATAAATCTTCTTCTGTGCTGAATATTCTAATTCTCACTAACCAATCTAGTACAAGATACAAATCCTACAGCATTTATATATTATGAGTATATAACATTTACATAGATATATGACATTTTGTGACTAGGTTGATAAATCACAGCTGCAGGGTTGAGAGTTGGGTAGTAATTCATTGATTGTCTAGGCAGGGTAGTAATAGAGCTGGGAATGTCATTGAGATGAGAATTAGTGGGATTCCTAGGAAGGATGGGCTTGAAAATTGGTCAAAGAAGCTGAAGTTCATGGTCAGGTTCAGGGGGCAGTGCTTGGAGCGATGGGTGGTTTGCTAGAGGGGGATTTATTGATACGAATGACAGAAGTTTGGGTTGGATAATTAAAGAGAAAGTGAGTAAGGAACTCAGTTCATGACTGTCAGTTACTATATATACATATATATACATATATGTGTATATATACATATATATATATATTATATTTACTGTAAGAATCATTCCATTACCACACTGGGTTACATTTTAAACCCTACAAACTCCTCTTTGGGCCCCTTCTGCCAAGCTGGCAGGGTCTGCTCTGAGCCTTGGGCCTGTCTGCAAGCAGAGGGGATTGTTTGATCCAAAGGGGATCACCTTCAGCTGGCCATGCCATTGTTTTCCAGTTGTTCAGGAACTGAGGGATCTCAGAGCTTGCTTTCATTTCAATCTCACTTTGAGTTTCCATATTCTCAGAATCTTTTGCCAGGCAATCATATTTATGAGGCTTTCCTGGTTCATCTTCCCCAACAGCCATGGAATCCCATTCTTCTGGGGTTTGACTCCAAGTGCAGAGGGATCCAAGCTGAGAGGAGCAAGGCAATTTTCTGCTCCACTGGAAATTCTGTCCTTTCCTATTCTGATCTATAATGATGTCAAAGGACTTGGAGTTACATATTTAAAAATATATATATATATATATAATATCAGAAACAATTTTATCTCAGGTCAATTTTATTACAGGTATTATTTATTTTTATATGTTTTATAATATATTTTATTATATTTTGAATATATTATTTCTTTTATCTCAATAATTTTATTACAGGAATTGTTTTAAATATATTTCTGTAATATATTTTATAATATATTATAAATATATATAATATATAATATATATTTTAGAATATATTTTGAATATATTATTTATTTTATCTCAACAATTTTATTACAGGAATTACTTATTTTTATATGTTTTTATAATATATTTTATAATATATTATAAATATATTTTATATATATTATATTTTAGAATATATTTTGAATATATTATTTATTTTATCTCAACAATTTTATTACAGGAATTACTTATTTTTATATGTTTTTATAATATATTTTAGAATATATTATAAATATATTTTATATATATTATATTTTAGAATATATTTTTAATATATTATTTATTTTATCTCAACAATTTTATTACAGGAATTATTTATTTTTCTATAATTTTATAATATATTTTAAATATATATATTTTACAATATATTTTATAATATATTTTAATATATTATTTACCTCATCTCAACAATTTTATTACAGGAATAGGTTATTATGAGCAAAAATTGCAATTTTTTAATATCTTAAACAACATTTTAGCATTGTTAAAACAATTGTTGCAGTTTGAAGTCTAAATTTAAACCTCCCAGTGGCACAGCCCGTTCCAAAGCTGATATGAGGTGTTGCAGAATCCCAAACAAGGGTTGATTTTGTGACCTCTGCTGCTGCTTTGGTGGTTTCAGAACAATCAGGAGGATTGTTTGGAGAGGATTGTGAAGGATTGATTTGTAAAGGATGTTTATCAACACTGTGGTTGTGATTCAGCCCAAGGGGCTGCATTTTATTTTCTTTATTCTTTTCTTTATTTTTTTTTATGATTTTTTTTTAATATTCACAGTCCAAATTTCCCAATAGGGAAGGGAAGGGAAGGGAAGGGAAGGGAAGGGAAGGGAAGGGAAGGGAAGGGAAGGGAAGGGAAGGGAAGGGAAGGGAAGGGAAGGGAAGGGAAGGGAGAATCTTGTTTTCTCTCTTTAGCCCCGGAATTCCCTGGCTGCTATGCTGGTTCTGAGCACTCCAGCCCCAGATGATGGAGCAGTTTTCCATCAGGAGCTCCTGGGCAGGAGCCTGGGGCTGCCCTGGGTGGTTTTGCTCTGAAGGCCACACTTCAGTTATGTCTGACATGTCCTGGATGCCACAAACCCCCTCCTTTGTCACTGGAGATAAAGGAAAGCAGGGAGAAAAGAGATGGGAGCAGAGGAGGTGAGAGGACTCAGCGCCCCAGAGGGTTTTTACTGTTTATAACCTCAGGGATTCCTCAGAACAGCCCTGGCTGTGCTTGCAGGGTGGCTCTCTCTGGCATGAATCCTGTGGGGATGCACATTCCTGCTGCTCAGCATTCCCTGCACATCCAGGGTCTCACCTGCTGAGGGACAAGCTCAGCCCTGGGGGAGCTGAAAATCCAAAAATCCTCTTAATTCCCCCCAGACCCCTCCCTTTGAGCACTGAGGCCACATCACTGCCAGCGTGGGGCCCACCCAAACCTTCCCCCAGCTGGGTTCACCCCCTTGGGGCCCAGCTGGTGCCACATCCTGGGGCTCCTGCAGTGGGGGAAGCTCAGCCCCCAGCCCAGATCCCAGCTGTGTCCCCTGGTGGGGTCACCAGCCCTGGAAGTGTCCCAGAAATGTAAGGATGTGGCTGATGGAGCCGTGGGCTGATGGCTGGAGTGGATCTTAGAGGGCTTTTCCAACCTTGCCAGCTCTGATTCTGTGCTCAGGGTGCAGGGCCAAGCCCAGAGGGGGCTGGCAGGGCCAGTCCCAGCCCATCCAGGAGGTCCAGGGGGTCCTTGGCATTCAATCCCGATGGAAACATAGAACCCAATGCAGCTTTGAGTGCTGGAAGCAGGGAACAGCCTCCTTAAATCACATTGTCAAGCAGCTGGAGGAAGTATCAGGAAATCCAGCCATCCTTGGAGTAGCCCCCGCCTCCTTTTTTCAGGCTCTTCCTAAGGAAATTCTGAATAATTTCCCCAAAACCCAAATAACACCCAGCCCTTCCATAATCCCCAGGGCCCCGTGCTGAGCTCAGCTCCTGAGGGCCCTGAGCTGCCCCCACTCAGCTCCCCTTGCCCTGAGAGCCTCCCCCTGCTCCCTGTGGTGCCTTGGGAAGGCTGGCCTAGAAGAGAGCCCAGACTGAGCTAAAGAATAAAGCAGGGATTTATTCAAAGGATCTCCTCAATGGATGCACCTTGGGCAGCACCAGAGCCCAGCCAGGGCTGCACCCAACATGAACCAAAATGGTCCCAAAATGAACCCAAGATGAAACAAAATGGCCAGAAAGTCAACCCAAGATGAACCAAAATGGTCCCAAAATGAAGCCAAAATGAACCAAAATGGCCAGAAAATGAACCCAGGATGAACCAAAATGGCCCCAAAATGAACCCAAGATGAACCAAAATGGCCAGAAAATGAACCCAAGATGAACCAAAATGGTCCCAAAGTGCAAGACCACTCATGGGGTCTGTCACTTTGATCAGTTCTGCTCCATTTGCATATTGTAGTTAATTGTCCAGTTAGATTTGGGCTATGAAGTCCCACCCTGCTTGTTTTTCTCTCTCCAGCCCACGGTGTTTGTGCTCTTGGGGCTGAGATTTGGATCATTTGTCCTTGGTGCCCAGCTGGAGCAGGAATTGTTTTGTCTCCCTGCTCACCATCCCATAATTTGAACCCAGACCCACACACTAAAGCAGCACAGAACCTGAAAAATAGAAAAGCTGAACCTGAGGCATCACCTGTGTCCCTTTGTCCCCTGGGTTTGGGTGTCACCTCTGCAGTTCCAGCTGCTCTGGGAATCTGTGCCAGGGCCTCCCCACCCTCACAGGGAGGAATTTCTCCCTGATTTTATGTCCCCACCCTCTTTCAAAGCCATTTTCCCTCAGACCCAAGTATCCACTCCACTCCTCTCTCCTCAATAACCCTCATCCCTCATGACAGGAATTGTCAAACTTTCTAAACTGGTGATGACCCAGCACTGTAAATTCATCATCTTGGAAAATTGAGGTTCAGCCCCATTTCTTCCTGCTGCTCTTTATCCAGAGCCCTGGAAAAGGCCAAAACAGAGATTTTTCAATTTCAGGCTTCTCCTGCCAGCATGGCAAGATGAGGATGCTTTAGAAACGTGGATTTTCAGAGGTGCTTTTGTCTCAGATGGTAAATCCACAGGTCAGGGCTCAGAGAAGGCCCAGCCTGAGCAGAGAGCTGCCTGAATCAGTGGGAAATGCAAAGGATGGGGTTATGCACCAGGGGATGTGAACTGGGAATGTTCTCCAGAGGTTCAACACCAGAACTCATTAATCCCAGCATAAATGAGCAGCTCTGGAAGAAAGAGGTCTCAAAGTCTCTTCTCATTCCCACTGTAAATCCACTGCCTTGGAAAATTGAGGTTCAGCCCCATTTCTTCCTGCTGCTTTTTCTCCAGAGCCCTGGAAAAGGCCAAAACACAGATATTTTCAATTTCAGGCTTCTCCTGCCAGCATGGCAAGATGAGGATGCTTTAGAAACATGGATTTTCAGAGGGGCTTTTGTCTCAGATGGTAAATCCACAGGTCAGGGCTCAGAGAGCTGCCTGAATCAGTGGGAAATGCAAAGGATGGGGTTATGCACCAGGGAAATGTGAACTGGGAATGTTCTCCAGAGGTTCAACAGCAGAACTGCTCATTAATCCCAGGATAAATGAGCAGCTCTGGAAGAAAGAGGTCTCAAAGTCTCTTTTCATTCCATCATTCTACTCAGTAGCCCATTTACTCCCAAACTTCTGTTTCAGCCAGTATTTAGTCACTTGTGCAAACCCCAAGGAAATGAAATAGAGATTTTTGGAGTTCACTTGAATTAGCAATATGAATTAAGCATTTAAAGTTTAGCTTGTAGAACTATGTGTTGAATTTGAACTTTTTCACTTAAGAAACCTCTGCCATGGTGCAAATAGCATAGGAAAACGCAAATTTCTGAAGTTTCTTGCATAAAGAACAACACTAGAGAAGACTAAGAGATACAAAAAGCTTAGATAAAATCCCATGTCAGAAACCCTCATTCCTCCTTCTCAGGGGGCTCTGGAAGAGGCAGGGCCTGGAGCAGGTGAGGTAATTCCCACCTGGCCTCTCCCCAGCCCAGGGAAGCGCTGTAACCGCCGGGCTTTGGGGCTGCTGCACTCACACACGTCTGAGGGCTCGGCTCTGCCTCTTTTGTGTGGCTTTGGCAAGCCCTGCACATGCCTCATGGGCCAGGCCGTGCCAAAAAAGCAGAGAAACAGAGCGTGGGGCACGCCCGGTGCGGGAGGCTCCGCAGGGCCCGTGCACAAACCCACAGAGCTCCAGCCAGAGGGGATTAAATGCTCCAGCCCTGCATGAGGCATCCTTGAGAAACCCAAAACCTCAGGTGCCACCTCACTGGAGCTCCCGGGGCTGGCATTCCTCCCCAGGCCACTGTGACAGCTGGGCCCGGTGCCACCCTGCTCGGGTACGTGCACGTCCTCATGGGGCTGGCACTGCCCGAGCGTGGGCTGCTCTCCCCTGTCCCCAGTGCTGGTGACATTCTGGGAAGGAGCTCAGCAGCACAGGGCAGGGACAAACTCTGGTAATGCTGGCGAGCAGGGCGGGGGTTGGATGTGTGAGAAATGATCCTCACTTGCAAAAATGTCAAAGGTTCATTAAAACTTTATCAGAAGTACAACAGAAGGCTGAATAGAGGAAACATCACAGCACCAGGAGCAGAGGATGTTCCCACCATGGAGGTTTCACCTTTTAACCCTTTGCCCCCCAAAGTTCTGTCCATGCTGCACGCCAGATCCACACCTGGGGCCTGGAGCTTCTCCCCAGCCAGGCCAGCACAGGCAAAGCCCCAAGAGCTCGGAGGGACGGGGTGTGGAGGAGACCAGGCAAAGCCAGGCCTGATAAAGCACAAGGAGGAGATTGTGAGCAGGGAAGGGACCAGGCAGCCTGGGCCAGGGGAAGGTGTCTGAGCTAAAATTCTGGGCTCAAAAGCCCTGCCTGGTGCACAGCAGGAGGTTCTCATGCTGTGAGAACCTGCAGGAAACTTCCAGCTCTCTGTGCCCTGTGCCCTGGGCATCTCCTGTTTGGTGACTGTGAGCCAGTCCCCACGGTGAGAAATGATCCTCACTTCTAAAATAATTGGAAAGGTTTATTAAAGCCTTATCAGAAATACAACAGAAGGCTGAATAGAGAAAACATCACAGCACCAGGAGCAGAGGATGTTCCCACCATGTGCTCACCCACACCATGGAGGTTTCACCTTTTAACCCTTTGCCCCCCAAAGTTCTGTCCATGGACTCCTCCTTCCCTGCCCAGGGTGGAGATCCCTGCCTGACACCTGGAGTGGGGGCAGCTGTTGCCATGGTAACGAGTGACCCTCCCAAATGTCCCAAACCCAGGGCACCCCTGAGAACAGCACAGGGGGGTAAAACACAACTATAAATCTATAAAACTGCTCCTGACAGAGATCCAGGATATTTGCCTTTAATTGTGAGAGTCAGCCATGGCATTGCTCATCTGTCACAGGTGGATCCCCAAAACCCAGCTGCCAGCCTGACCTAACCAGGAGCAGAGCAGACAGGATGTCCCTGCAGGTGTCTCCTGCAGAGGGGCTGGCCCAACCTGTGCTGCCCTCTCTCCCCCTGAGCAGAGGGGCTTCCAGCCTGCAGGGCTTTCATTGTGTAAGAGAACAAAACAAGAGAGAACAAAAGGAGTTTTATTGAGAGGAGTGTGTGTGTGTGTGTGTGTGTGTGTGTGTGTGTGTGTGTGCTCCCTAATCTGCAGGGAAGGGAGCAGGAATTGGCCTGAGCTGAAATCCATCACTGCTGGAGATGTGGACACTAATTACACATAGTGCAATGGACTCATTACACATGGACACACTCATTACACATGCACACACACTCATTTCACATGCACACACACTCATTTCACATGCACACACACTCATTACACAGGAACACACTCATTACATATCCATGCTCATTATAATTGGACTCTCATTGCATGTGGAAATGGAAACTCATTACACACACACATTAATTACACATGGACACTCATTACACATGGACACAGTCATTACACATGCACACTTATTACACATGGACACACTCATTACACATGGACACACTCATTACACATGCACACTCATTACACACACACATTAATTACACATGGACACTCATTACACATGCACACACTCATTACACATGAGCACTCATTACACAGGCACACTGATTATATATGCACACTCACTCATTACACATGCACTCTCATTACACATTAACACATTATACATGGACACACACTCATTACACATGCACACTCATTACAGATGCACACTCACTCATTACACATGCATATTCATTACAGAGCACACTCATTACACATGAACACATTACACATGCACACTCATTACACATGCACACTCATTACAGAGCACACTCATTACACATGAACACATTACACATGCACACTCATTACACGTGGACTCTCGTTACACATGGTCATGCATTGCACATGGTTTGGGTGGGAAGGGATCTTCAATGCCAGCTCATTGCAGCCCAGGGCCACCTCCCACTGTGCCAGGGGCTGCCAGCCCCAGTGTCCAGCCTGGCCTTGGGCACTGCCAGGGCTCCAGGGGCAGCCCCAGCTGCTCTGGCAATTCCGGCCCAGCCCCTGCCCACCCTCACAGAGAGGAATTTCTCCCTGATATTAAATCCCATCCTCTTTCAAAGCCATTCAAAGCCATTTTCGCCCATCCCATCGAGGGAAATGGGCACATCCTGCCCTCTGCAGCTCCAGCAGAGGGGGAAAGTTCTGGAATTAAAAGCCAAGGTTTCCACAGGAGTGACCTGTGCAGGAGACCTCGGTCCTCGGGTTTCATTGCCCATGAAAGGATGGGGAAAAATTGAGTACAGGGAAGAGAGATCTTAGAGGAGAAGGCTCCAGGGAGAGCTCAGAGCCCTTGCAGGGCCTGCAGGGGCTCCAGGAGAGCTGCAGAGGGACTGGGGCCAAGGATGGAGGGCCAGGAGGCAGGGAATGGCTGCCAGTGGCAGAGGGCAGGGCTGGATGGGATCTTGGGAATTGGGAATTGTTCCCTGGCAGGGTGGGCAGGGGCTGGGCTGGAATTGCCAGAGCAGCTGTGGCTGCCCCTGGAGCCCTGGCAGTGCCCAAGGCCAGGCTGGACATTGGGGCTGGCAGCCCCTGGCACAGTGGGAGGTGGCCCTGGGCTGCAATGAGCTGGCATTGAAGATCCCTTCCCACCCAAACCACTCTGGCATTCCCATTCCTCAATCCAGGATGGAAACCAGCACCAAAAACCATTGCAGCAAATGGAGAAAGGCAAGGAAAGAATGATTTCCTGCATGGTTCCAGGTGCCCCCAGTGCCATTTGCCACAGGGGTTTGGAGCCTGGCAAGGCCTGGTTCGAGAGGTTTGGGCTCTGCCAGGGTGCCCAGAGCAGCTGTGGCTGCCCCTGGAGCCCTGGCAGTGCCCCAGGCCAGGCTGGAGCACCTGAGATGTCCCTGGATGAGTTTTTGGCTCCCTCTCAACACAAAACACGTCTCCATGATCTTCCCTTCTTCACCATCTGTGTGCCCTCCTCGTGCTGTGACACAGCCACCTCCAGCAGTGGCATTGTCCCTGTGGTTCCTGCTCCAATCCCCTGGGAGCAGCTGGAGCAGCAGGTCCTGCCCTGCCAGGGCAGCTCCCGGTGCCCTGGGGTTGCAGGGCAGGGTGGGGAATTCTCCAGCTGCAGGAACGTGAGTGAGCTCTCCATGAACTGTCACCCGAGGAGCCTCGTGCTGGGGCTTTCATCATCTGCCTGCAGCACACAACCCCTTCCTTAGCTGGCATCTGTCACCAGGCTGATAAATCAGCTGCCTGCCACGATTTTCACACTTCTCTCATTAACTCAGGGCAGTCCCTCCCTCCTCCCCAGCTCATCCCTCCGACATCCCCAGCCCAGGCTCTGCTGTTTCATGTCCAGGCAGCCACAGCACAGCAGGCATTTGCTGCTGCCTGCAGCTCCCCGTGCAGAGCAGCCCCGATGGCTGGCTCTGAATTCCACAGCTTGGAGCCCCAAAACCACTGGGGTTTGGACAAAAAGCAGGGCAGGGGGTGGCTGAGCCAGAGCTGAGCACCCAAAGCATTCACAGCCTCCCTTGGGGCTCAACTCCTCTATCTGGGATAGTGGAAGGTGTCCCTGCACATGGCACAGGGTGGGATTGTGTTGGAGTTCTGGATGCTGAGAATTCCAGACTTTCTGTGCTGCCAGGCACTGACCCCCAGAGAACACTGCACTGACCTGAGGCTGTGGAGAAGTTTCCAGAATGGAATGACAGAGCTGGGATTGTGGGTGTGGAGTTTGGATAGAAGTGTGTGAGATCACAGGGTGGGAAACTCAGAGTTTGGGGTTTAGGATACAGTAATAGATATGGAGCAAGATGGAGGTTTTGGGGCAGAGGTTTCTCCTTCTCCTGCTTCTTCTTCTCCTTCTTCTCCTTCACCAACTTCTTCTCCACCTTCTCCTTCTCCTCCTTCTTCTTCACCTTCTTCTCCATGGGTTTGGGTGGTTTTGTGTAATTGGACAGAAAAGTCCACATTGCAGACTTTGAGTGATCAGTTATTGGGTTAAAAGTGAAAATAATTTGGGTGTCCTTTCTTAAATGGACAGTTTAGCCATAAAAGGCCTTGTAACAAGAGGTAGTTGGCCATTTCTGTGCCTTGTTAGTCAAGAACTGCAGAACTCACTGCTGTGGGACTGTAACACAGATAAGAAACAATAAACACCTGGGTCTGAACACAAACTGTCATCTTGAGTGCCTTCAATCCCAACCTCAACAGAGGCAGAAGAAGGAAGCTGAAAACAGGCAGGATTGGATGAGTTTTAAGGTTCCTTCCAACCTGGCAGGGTCAATGTGAACAGCCCTAAAGCTGCTCCTGGTGGAGCCCTGCCCCTCTTTCTGTGCACAGAGAACACCTGGAACCCTCTGGGAGCGTGGGGAGAGCTCCCAGGCTGTGCTGGAGCTTCCAGGGCACTCACAGAAAGGAGAGGTTGACTTTCTGTGCCTTCCATACTTAGCCAGATCAAAGCAGGGTTGGGAAAGGCTTTTCTGAAATGACCTCTGTGCAGTGGCCAGACCTTCACAGGCTACAGACAGCTACAAAGGTTCTGGTTCTGGCCTCCAACACTTCAGAGGAATCTGGGTTTGGAGTGCCCTGACAGACACCTCTAAAGGCACATCCCTCTAGGCCCCCTCCTCTGGATGCTCAAGCCCTTGTCAGACACACTCTTGGCCATGTTTTTTGCTGTGGATGATCTTTCAGACACATTTCTCTTGTCCAGACTCTTGGGCCCTCTTTGATAGAGGCTCCTGATAAAAGTTTTGGGTTCTGAAGAGCAATCACTGCCCTCTGGGAATTCCATCCCATCTGGAATTCCAGCCCAGCCCCTGCCCACCCTGCCAGGGAACAATTCCCAATTCCCAAGATCCCATCCAGCCCTGCCCTCTGCCACTGGCAGCCATTCCCTGCCTCCTGGCCCTCCATCCTTGGCCCCAGTCCCTCTGCAGCTCTCCTGGAGCCCCTGCAGGCCCTGCAAGGGCTCTGAGCTCTCCCTGGAGCCTTCTCCTCTCCAGGGCAGCACCCCCAGCTCTCCCAGCCTGGCTCCAGAGGGGCTCCAGCCCTGGGGTCAGTGCAGTACCCTCAGCTCCAGCTTCTCCACCCTGGCACCCTGTGAAGCCAAACAGAATCCCAGGCTGAGGTGCAGCACTGGTTTCTGTGATTCCAGCTGACCTCGGAAGTGCATCAGCACCAGACATAGGAATGGGACTGCAAATCTTATTAAAATACTCTTGGAAATCCCAGGTTCTGGGGTTGCCTGGTTTGAAAGGAGGCTTCTTAGTCTGTGGAGCTTTAAAAGAAAACTCTAAAGCCTAAATCCTAACTCAGAAACAAATAATTATGGCAGGACCTCTCCAGCCAGTTTTAGAGGAGAATTTGGGGATGCAACCTGGAGGTGATGACCTGGATTCCTTCTGGAGCAGCACCTGCAGTGAAACTCCTCCCGAGGGGCAGCTCCCATCCCTGCTCTGGGCCAGGGACAGCAGCCAGGGCACGGCTGGAGCTGGGCCAGGGCAGCTCAGGCTGGAGCTCAGGGCAAGGCTCTTCCCCCAGAGGGTGCTGGGCACTGCCCAGGCTGCCCAGGGAATGGGCACGGCCCCGAGGCTGCCAGAGCTCCAGGGATGCCCAGGCTGGGCTTGCTGGGGGCTCTGGGCAGGGCTTGGCTTTGGCATTGATCATCCCTGTGGGTCCCTTCCAGCTCAGCACATTCCATGATTCTGTGAGAGGGAGGGATGGGGGAGATGAAGGATGGGGGAGAAATTTGGGCAGCGCTGCAGGGATGGCCAGGCTGGGGCTGTTGGGGGCTCTGGGCAGGGTCATGGCTGGGCTGGATCATCCTTGGGGTCCCTTCAGCTCAGGATGTTCCATGACTCAACCCAAACCAAGCAGGTTCTCTTGGAACCACCACAGAGAGCAGAATAATCACTGAACCGAGGAATCACTGAGGCTGGAAAAGACCTCCAAGATCACTGAGCCCCCCCTGCTCTGTGGGATGTGTTGGGTGCTGAAGCAGCTGCTTCACCTTCTGCTGGGGGAGATGAAGGATGGGGGAGAAATTTGGGCAGCGCTGCAGGGATGGCCAGGGTGGGGCTGTTGGGGGCTCTGGGCAGGGTTTGGGGCTGCACTGGATCATCCTGTGGGTCCTTCCAGCTCAGGATGTTCTGTGGCTCTGTGACCCCCACTCAGGTTTGCTGTAGGTGTCAGGACCTCACAGGTGTTGGTGTCTCCTCCCAGACCCTCTGAGGGTCCCTGGTGCTGGCTGGGGCTGTCCTGGAGCAGCCAAGGGCAAGGAGAGCTCCCCAGGGTGATGCTCCCCAGCACGTAGGTGTGAGAGGAGCCACGGGAGCCTTTCACAGCTCCACGTTCCTCAGCTGTCAAGAGGCAAACACCTCCATGTGGTCAGCCCAGAAACACAAAAGGATTTTAATCCACCGAGATGCTTCGTTTGGCCTTGACACAAAGCTCTGAGAGAGGACAAAAGCTGCTGGGAGGACAGGCCAGGTGGGAGGATTATCCGCGGCGCTTTGGCACTTTACAAACACTCCCAGGAGCGAACAAAAGCATCTCTGGGTGAGAGCTGCGTGCCCCGGGCTCTCTCCAGCTCGCTGATATGCAAATCCCAGCACACGCCACCCTTGGCACCTTCTCTGCCCCAATTTTGGTCACGGCTCTGAGCGGCCCGGCTGAGTCAGCGCTCAGGAATTGCGGGCGCTCTTTGTTGTGGGCGCAGCCGAAATTCGGACGTGCTGGGCGGACAAAAGGCGGCTCTGAGCTCTGGGCTTGGGGCTTGGGGCTTTGGGCTCTGGGCTTGGGGCTCTGGGCTCTGGGCTTTGCCTTGGGGCTTTGGGCTCTGGGCTTTGGGCTCTGGGCTTTGGGCTCTGGGCTTTGCCTTTGGGCTCTGGGCTCTGGGCTTTGGGCTCTGAGCTCTGGGCTTGGGGCTTGGGGCTTTGGACTCCGGGCTTTGGGCTCTGGGCTCTGGGCTTTGCCTTTGGGCTCTGGGCTCTGGGATTCCTGCTCTGGGTTTGGGGCTCTGGGCTTTGGGCTTGGGGCTCTGGGCTCTGGGCTTTGCCTTTGGGCTCTGGGCTCTGGGCTTGGGGCTTTGGGCTTTGGCTTTGGGCTTTGGGCTCTGGGCTCAGGGCTTTGGGCTCTGGGCTCAGGGCTTTGGGCTCTGGGCTCTGGGCTCTGGCAGTGGGTGGCAGTGGGATTTGCCCCAGAGGTCCCGGGGTCCATCAGCAGCTCCGGGCTTGGGGCACACAGGAGCCACAGCCACAGGCAGGGGACACACACCGGGAACATGGGGTGCGTTCACCTGGGGGGGCACAGGGACCTGGGGGTGTCACACTCACCTGGGGGATGTCACTGTCACCTGGGGGTGTCACAGGGACCTGGGGGTGTCACACTCACTTTCAGGGTGTTCCACTCACCTGTGGGGTGTTTTACTCACCTGTGGGGTGCTCCATTCACCTTGGGGGGTGTCACAACAACCTGTGGGGTGTTTTACTCACCTGTGGGGTGTTTTACTCACCTGTGGGGTGCTGCATTCACCTTGGGGGGTGTCACAACAACCTGTGGGGTGTTTTACTCACCTGTGGGGTGTTTTACTCACCTGTGGGGTGCTGCATTCACCTTGGGGGGTGTTACCATCACCCGTGGCATGTCACAGTCACCTGGGGGTGTCACAACAACCTATGGGGTGTTTTACTTACCTGTGGGGTCCTCCATTCATCTGTAGAGTGTTGTGCTCAACTGTGGGGTGTCACAGGGACCTGGGGGTTTTCATTCACCTGTGAGGTGTCACCATCACCTGGGGGTGTCACAGGGACCTGGGGGGTGTCACTGTCACCTAGGGGGTGTCACACTCACCTGGGGGGATGCTTTATTTACCTATGGGGTCCTCCACTCACCTTTGGGATGCTGCATTCACCTGTGGGGTGTTCCCTTCACTTGTGGGGTGTCACAGTCACCTGTGGGGTGTCGCAGTCACCTGTGGGGTGTCACCATCACCTGTGGGGTGTTCACCCACCTGTGGGTGCTGTGCTCACCTGTGGTTTGTCATTTCTGTGACCAGGTGCGTCAGAGTCCCTCGGGGAGGAGGATCTGGAGCTCACAGGTGACTCAATCACCAAAATCTCCAAATGAAAGCAGAAGTTTGGTGGAGAAGGGAAGGAAACAGTGATTCCTTCCCATTTATTGATGACAAAGTGCCCTGCTCTAACCATCCCTGCCCAGCTCCAGCCTTGCCCAGAGCAGCCAATCCCAGTGGGATTCCTCTCTTCACCCTGATGCCTTAGGGAGCTGCAACAGGGGCTAGATGGACTTAAGGGGAATAAAGTGGAGATTTCTTGAAGTTTTTATTTTATTTATTGAAGAGCCTTCAAAGGCCACACCCTGGCAGTACCCAGATGGCTCCAAGATGGAAGCAAAAGAGCTTGGTCACAAGATCTCACATTTTCCTAAGGTTTAGTCCATTTGTTAAAAACAGGACCAGACTCCTGGTACTAAAAGTGATTTCAGCATTTATTATAATAAAAGAAAGGCCCAAAGCAGGGGCCTGGGCCGAGCAGGAGCGTTCCCATCAGGGATGCTGCAGCAACGTCCCTGATGTCCCACATGGAGTGGCACAGATTCAGTGGGTCAGATGCCCCTTTTTATCCTGCTCTTTGTCTCTTTGAATTGGTTTCCATTGGGCTCCTTCATTTGCATGAAGGTTTAAGGTGCTTGATTGGCCATTACAGTTCTGTCCAGGCTGGCTCATGGTGCACTTTACTGAGGTGTAATTTCTTATAACTCCCCTTTTAACCCCTTTTACAGTAACCAAACTAACAGTACATGCTTAACAATCATCAACTATTTTACAACAGTTACTAACCTATTTTTGACACATTTGCATATAGGAGCCAACTGTCCAATTAACAGCTTCAAATGATGAAGTTTCATCCTCCTTGCTCACTTGCCCGCCCTCCTCTTTTCATATTGTTTGTGCTTTGGGCCTGAAGTTTGCAGAGATTGTCCATGAGTCTCCAGCTGGAATAGGATTGTTTTGTGAAAAGATCACAGTGACATTAATAATAATAATTAATAATGACAGTGACACTAATAATTAATTAATAATGTCACTAGTGACACTAATATAAAGCTAAAAGCTGCACACCAAAGCAGAACAGAAAAACTTGAACCCAAAGGTATCAGCTTATCCCCATCCTGTTCCTAGAGATTGTTTTGTCTTCACCACCCTATGAAAAGATCCCAGTGACACTCAATACAAAGCTGAAGCTGCACACCAAAGCAGAACAGAAAAACCTAAAGCCCAAGGTATCAGTTTATCCCCATCCCATTCCTAGAGGTTGTTTTGTCTTCCCCACCCTGTGAAAATACTCTAGTAACATTAAAATAAAGCTAAAAGCTGCACACCAAAGCAGAACAGAAAAACCTAAGCCTAATGTATCAACTCTGGGCCTTTTTGCCATTTTGAGGCGGACAAAGCTCCTTGCAGGGAGCCTTTGCTGTGGCTTCCCTGCGCCTCAGCAGCTTTCCAGGTCCTGAATTCCTGCTCCTCCCCTGCCCTCCCTCCAGCAGCCCTTGGCATTCTGATGGTGCCTCCTGCTCACAGCCAGGCACAGGCTGAGGATTTTGGGTAAAAACACCTGATTTGCAAGAATACCCCCTCAGGTGGATGGATTTGTCCCTGTTCATGGCAGGAGAAAACCTTTCCAGTCCCTCCCACCCCACAGCAGTCTGTGATTCATGAACCCCAAACCTGGGTCACTCTCCAGCCCATTCTGGGCTCCTGCCATGGCTCTCTGGAAATGTCACATCCCCCCTTCCAACAGCCACCCCAAAGTGAAAGGCATTTCCTGCAGGTTTTCCAGGCTCACCAGGCACCCTGTGGGGCTTCCCTGGCTGCTGGAATGCAAACCCTGGGGTTTAAATCAGCCCTGATGCTCCCTGGAGTAGGGCAGGGGGGAATTCCTTGAAAGATGAGAGGGACCCGCCACAGTCAAAGGCTCTCAGGGTAATGAGAAGCTCAGAAGAGCTGGAGGAATCTCAGGAAGATCAATATCAATCCCCAGGGGATGCCCCAAGGAGGCAGAAGCCCCCTGAGGGGGTCTCATAAACGCTGTTCAGTGTTTGCTTTGCTCCAGCCTGGGACAGTCCTGCCCTGGAATCTGCTCCTGCTTTGTTCCTCCATCCTGGCCAAGATCCCAATCAGCTCCTCAGCCTGGCCAGTCGGGTGTGGGGGTGTGTTGTGGTTTGAACAGACAGGTGCCTGCTGAGGAAGGCAGGAGCCTCCCCTGAAATGGAGAAAATGAACCCCACCCCTCTGAATTGCTGTAAATTTTAAATTAAGGGGCTCTCAGGCAACAAAAAATATGGGAGCAGGAAATAACAGTTCTTTATTAGGGATGAAAATGAAAGGATAAAATAAAGAATGCAGTGAACTAAAGCAACAGTGGCAGAGTCAGAACCCAGCCTGACACCCTGTGGGTCAGGCTGCTGGCAGCAGAACCATTGGAATTGTGGCTCAGCCCTTCTGCAGTGCCAGGGCTGGTTCTGCTGGAGCAGGGATCCTGGAGAAAGGTGCAGTCTCTGCCTCTGCAGATCCAGGGCAAGAGGCAGCTGCTGTTCCTCTGGGCAATGCAGTGCAGAAGCCGTGCTGGTGTTCCAGAATCTCCAGATTCTATCCGGGTAGGAATGCTTGGCTCCTCCCTCTGGGCTCCCATCTGCCAATGGGATGCTGTAGTTCTTATCAGCCATGCAGGGACATTCCAGAGCTGTTATCAGCAAGTGTGTCCCTGGAGGGAGGAGTGATTGTGGTCACTCAGAGAGAGATAAGGCAAACTGCCCACTTGATAAAAGATAATCTGCCATACAGATGGTAATTGAACACATCTTGCATTGCAATCTGGAACAGGGTGTGAGGGACCAGGAGAAAGGGCTCAGTGCAGCTGGAACCCCCAATCATCTGCCAGGGTGTGGGAAATGCTCTGGCCAAGGGGCAGAGGGAGCCACGTTGAGCCCCACGGCCCCTCCTGGGAGCAGTTCCAGCCCCACACCTCGGGCTCAGGGCAGCTCTTGGATTGGATTTGTGGGGTGCCCTGAGGCAGGGAGGAATGATCAAGCTGACTCCATGTTCTTAGAAGGCCGATTTATATTATATTATATTATATTATATTATATTATATTATATTATAGTATATTATATTATAGTATAGTATATTATATTATAGTATAGTATATTATGCTAAACTAAAAGTAATTCATGCTTAAGAAGAAAATGTCTAAAAATAAAAATTGTAAAATAAATTAAACGTCCAATGAGTCTCTGACCATGGACAGCCTAGACACAGATTACCACGCTGAAGCTGTGAAACTCCTGGTGGCAGCAGGGAAAGAATGCCTTGTTAATAAATAAAGCAACGTGGCTGGTGCAGAGATGGGCTTCCCCAGGAATTACCTGGGACACCCAAGGATGATCAGCACTTGATAGATATCATTAATCAAGGTAATTGAAGTAGTCAAAAACACATCTGAACACACGGCTTCTCCTAACATGATCAGCTCCCACCACCACCCAAGAAACAGCGATTGTCCAACTCTGCACAGTAAAAAGAAACTTCATACAAATGCGGGGTGACAAAAGAAATGGGGGCACCTCTGCCTCAGGCAGAAAAATCTGTATAAAACAGCCCTGGGGAGACAGCATTGGTGAACAGAGGGGGATCTGATGTGATAGAGATCGGATCCATGTTCACCCAGCGCTGATCCCAGGCTCGACGCTGTCTCTTTGGCTGTAGCTTCCGAAGACCGAAGTCTTTTCAGTGGCGAAAATAAAATCTTTCCCATTTATTAATTTGGCTTTCTCGCTGATCGTTTATAACAATGCGTTGCCGGCTCTTTTTGGGCTGCCTTGCATCACCGGGCTGGAGCAGGTGAATCAGAATTGTGTCACGGAGCGGGGAAGGCGAGCAGGGCGATAGCTCAGCTGCGGGGGAATGAGGCAGCAGCTATTTATAGCCGATTGCTAATCACTGGCACGGGGAAGCCTCCAGCGGCTCCGAGCGCCTCATTCACGCCTCCCACGGCGGAGACAAAGCCGCTGTGCCCGGGCTGTAAGCGCTGCCAGCCCGCTGCCATCTGAGCCAGGCTCCAGCCCCGGCACGGCCGGGACCCACAGCCCGCTCAGCCCCGGGAATGCTGAACCGAGGGGATGTCGGTGCTGCCGAATTCAGCATCCACCCCCTCGCACATCCCCAGACCCCCAAATCCTCCTCCTGTGCCAGGAGCTGATGGTTCAGCTCCGGTGTTGTGGCTCCTTCCCTGCTCAGGCTCCCTGGGCTGACCCAGCTGTCCATGAACAGTCTCCGATGTCAAAAATCGACTCATTTAGGTTTTTTATTTTCCTCATGATAGCTTTTAATTGCTGTATAAATAACATGGTTTAAATTGCAGGTTCTGTCAGCCTTGTGCAGTGGCTCAGCAGTAAATGAATGAATGGGAGATGAGAATGAACGACCCCAGCTGGGTTTTATCCATGCCCTGAGAATTGTCCTGAGAATTTATCCTCCCTGGAACTGTCAGGGAAAGGCTCATGTTGGGGATTGTATCAGGTATGGCAAAGTTATGACATCTTCCCCCTGGAAGGGACCCTAAATCCCCTCCAGTGCCACCCCTGCCATGGCAGGGACCCCTCCCACTGTGCCAGGTGCTGCCAGCCCCAATGTCCAGCCTGGCCTTGGGCACTGCCAGGGCTCCAGGGGCAGCCACAGCTGCTCTGGCAATTCCAGCCCAGCCCCTGCCCACCCTGCCAGGGAACAATTCTGTGACAGATGACCAATGCCATGGCTGACTCTCACAATTAAAGGCAAATATCCTGTATCTCTGTCAGGAGCAGTTTTATAGATTTATAGTTGTGTTTTACCCCCTTGTGCTGTTCTCAGGGGTGCCCTGGGTTTGGGACATTTGGGAGGGTCACTTGTTACCATGGCAACAGCTGCCCCCCACTCCAGGTGTCAGGCAGGGATCTCCACCCTGGGCAGGGAAGGAGGAGTCCATGGACAGAACTCTGGGGGGCAAAGGGTTAAAAGGTGAAACCTCCATGGTGTGGGTGAGCACATGGTGGGAACATCCTCTGCTCCTGGTGCTGTAATGTTTCCTCTATTCAGCCTTCTGTTGTATTTCTGATAAGGTTTCAATAAACCTTTTACATTTTTGAAGGTGAGGATAATTTTTCACAATTCCCAATTCCCAAGATCCCATCCAGCCCTGCCCTCTGCCACTGGCAGCCATTCCCTGCCTCCTGGCCCTCCATCCTTGGCCCCAGTCCCTCTGCAGCTCTCCTGGAGCCCCTTCAGGCCCTGCAAGGGCTCTGAGCTCTCCCTGGAGCCTTCTCCTCTCCAGGGCAGCACCCCCAGCTCTCCCAGGCTGGAATTTTGCTGATTTCGGTGTCTGATTCAAGCTCTACCCTCTGGAAATGTCACTGCCTTCCCCAGGGGTTCTCGGGAGACACAGCCTGGGGTGACCCAGGAGGGACAGGCCAGCTCTGATGTCCCTGTGCCCAATCCTGTCCCAGCTGTGGTGACACCTGCAGGGCAGGGAGAGCTGGGCTGGGCACAGGGCAGGTGCCACAGAGATCTCCTGGCTTTGGGAAGGTTAATCACGGAATTATTGAATCACTGAGGCTGGAGAAACCCTCTCAGACCAGTCCAACCATTCCCCCAACACTTCCAAGCCACTCACGCCCCCAGGTGCCACATTCACCTGTCCTTTGAACACTTTCAGGGGTGCTGATCTCACCCTTGCCCTGGGCAGCTGGGCCAGGGCTGGGCAACATTTTCATGTGAAGAAACTTTTCCCTATTATCCCATCTCATCTCCTCAGAGCTTGCTTTCCACCCCCTCCTGGGTGGATATTTTTGCAAATCAGGTGTTTACACCCAAAATACTCAGCCTGGGCCTCCGTGCTGGGCAGGAGACACCATCAGAGGGGTCAAGGGAACCTTTCCCAGCCCCATCCAGGGATTTCTGTGCTGAAATCTCCTGTTCCCTCCTGGCTTTTCTATTGGTTCATGGCCTTGTGTCACCCCAAAAAGCCCCTCAGAGGGACAGGCAGAGCAGAGCAGAGCAGGAGGATCCTCCCCAAATGTGCTGTGGAGTGCCCCCAGCACTGAGGAACACATGATGTTCCTGGAGAAACCCCCTCTGGATCTTACAAGGGAATTGAAATTTTATAATAGGATAAAAATTTTACATTTGGATCAAGATTTTACAATAGGATCCAGATTTTACAGTAGGATTAAAATTTTACATTTGGATCAAAATTTTACAAAAGTTCTCCACCCTACAGTACCCCTGAATTGCAGAGCCCTTTAAAAACCTGTATTTATAAAAATAGATAAATATAAAATAAAATATATTATAAAATATTACATAATATGAATATTATGTAATAAAATAATATAAATATTATATACTATGTAATAGATATTAAATAAAATATTTATATTTAAATATATGTGTTTATATAAAAATGTAATATTTATATTATATTATATTATATTATATTTATTATATATATTATATTATATATTATAATATAATATATTACAATATATATTATAATATATTTAATATATATTATAAATATTATATAATATATAAAATTTAATATATATTATATAATATATATAATTTAATATATATAATATATATTATATTATATATATTAAAAAAATATTATATTATATTATATATATTAAAAATATAAATATTTTTCTCCTCTAAATCAAGCTAGATCTGGAGCCAGGGAATCTCAGACATTGTGCAAGGAGAGGATCTGCAAAAGCCCCGCTGGGAAGGAGCTGCCGGGAGAGCGAGGAGAGGCAGAATGTGCATTAATTAGTCCGTGTGCTCCTCTCGGACGTGCATCAAATCCGCGCTCAGCACCGGGGTTTTTAAGCAAATGTTGGGGTTTTTTTGGTTGTTTTTATTTAAGGAAATATGGGTGGGAAGAGAGAACCCCACTAGATGGCACTCGGCGGACGCGCATCATTCCCTGGCAGCTCCTGCGGCAGAGGGAGCCGGGGGTGCTGCGGGGCTGGGGGCACCTCCAGGGCCGGCCAGGGCCATCTCCTTCCCCTGCTGGGGCTGGGGGTGCCGCTCTGGGGTGTCCTGCTGGGAACCGGGCCCCAAAACCGCGCAGGGATTTGCTGGGATGAAAAGAGGGAAGCACTGGAAATGCTGCTGCTGCTGCCCCTCTGCTCTGGGGGGAGGTTCAGCCACACAGGGAGGGGGGCACTGAAATGGGGTTCCCAGCACCCCACAGCTTCCCTTGGGTGACATTGGAATGGGGTCCCCATCGTTCTACAGCCTTCTTCTGGGTGCCACTGAAATGGTGTCCCCGTAACCCCCCAGGCTTGTCTTGGGTGGCATTGCAGTGGTGACCTCCTCACCTCACAGTCTTGTCTTGAGTGGCATTGCAGAGATGTCCCCAACACCCCCTGGCTTCATGTGGGGTGACAGAAATCTTGGTTTTACCCTTCCATGAGTGTCAGGGAGCTGCCCTGTGATGGAGCTCTAGGACAGGGACAGCTCAAAGGGGCTTCTCCTTCTCCTCCTCCTCCTTCTCCTCCCTCTCTGTCTTCCTCTTCCTCTTCTTCTTCCTCTTCTCCTCCTCCTCCCCCCATTTCCCACTGCCCCCAGCAGGACCCCCTGGCTGAGGTGGCACACGTGGGGGACTTTGAGGCATTGCTGGGCTAAAAGGAGCAGGGAAAGGGCCCTGTTTTGCTTAGAGGAGTGTTATTATCAGAGAGGGGAGGAGCTGGGGGCTCCCCATCCCCACAGCACCGTGCCAGGGCTGGGGGCAGCTGGGAGGGGCAGAGCCCACCAGGGTAAAACCTGCTTTGGGATGGGGGAACAGCCAGCAAGCCCCAAACCCCCATCCTTTATTTCTCCTGGCCTCAAACCCTTCTCTGTGGTGTCCTCAGGGATGTCTGTGGCACCAGCAGAGCCCACAAGGGTTTTTTGTTCCCCAGGATGATTCTCCTCCCCATCCCCTGCTCCCAGCCCCACTCCTGGGGTATGGGGACACCTCCAGCCCATCCTGCTGCCGGTGCCATCCCCTGGGGGCTCACAGTGCCCTCCTGGCTCCCTGCCCAGCATCCCCAAATGCTCCCTGCCCCAGAGGGGCTGCAGTGCCTGGCGTGACCACAGCTTCCCCAGGCCATTCATTAGAGCTCCAGAAAAATAATCAATTTCTCCTCAAGAGAAGCCTTTGCCCAGCACACCTGCCTGACAGGGGCTGTGAGGAGCTGGCACGAGCACCCCCAGCCCTGCTATGCCAATCTTTTCCTGCCTCATCCCTGCAAACTCATTTCAACTCCATCTGGCAGCAACAGCGTCCCCTCAAAGCCACCCTTTAGAGAGGCTGGAAGGTGCAGCAGGCACCTCCACCCTGGCTGGGAACCCTGCAAAGCCATCAGGGAATCCTCATGCCTGGGACAGCCCCAGGAGATGCTGGGATTTGGGATGAGAATGGCCCCAAGGCCACCATCACTGCTCTGTAGGAACTGGAGTGTGGCCAGTCCTTGGGCGGGGAACGGAGCTGGGCAGGGTCTGGAGCCCCAGGAGGGGCTGAGGGAGCTGGGCAGGGGCTGAGCCTGGAGCAAAGGAGGCTCAGGGGGCCCTTGTGGCTCTGCACAGCTCCTGCCAGGAGGGCACAGCCGGGAACAGGGACAGGAGCAGAGGGAACGGCCTCAGGCTGGGCCAGGGCAGGCTCAGGGTGGGCACTGCAGGAATTTCCCCATGCAAAGGGGGCTCAGGCCTTGGCAGGGGCTGCCCAGGGAGGTTTGCAGTGCCCAGCCCTGCTCAGCAAACATTTCCCTCAGTGCTGTGAGTGCTGCAGTGGTGCTCAGCCAAAGGTTGGACTTGATGATTTTGGAGCCTGAATGATTCTGTGATTGTGGTGCCTGCAGACCCCAGTGAGGGGCACCATTCCCCACTCTGTCACCCTGCTGGGGCCTGGGACACTGGGAGGGAGAATTCCAGCTGTGTGTGGCTCCAGCAGAGCCTGAGGCTGCCGTGGTGAGGCCAGAACCAGACGTGGTCCTGTCCACACCGAGCTCTTCTCCCTGTGAGTGGCTCAGCCCTGCAGAGCCCTCGGTGCTGACCACACCTGTGCCCTTCATCCCTGTGCAGGGGGGCTGAGACTGGGGATTCTCTGTGGATCTGGAGCCCCTGTGTGCATCCAGAACCCCTGCTTGGATCTGGAGTTTCTGCTTGGATCTGGAGCCCCTGATTGGATCTGGAGCCCCTGATTGGATCTGGAGCGCTCATTTGGATCTGGAACACCTGTTTGGAACTGGACCCCTGGTTGGTTCTGGAGCCCCTGTTTGGATCTGGAGTTTCTGTGTGGATCTAGAGCTCCTGTTTTGGTCTGGACCCCCTGTGTGGATCTGGAGCCCCATTTGGCTCTGGACCCCCTGTGTGGATATGGAGCCCCATTTGTATATGGAGCCTCATTTGGCTCTGGACCCCCTGTGTAGATCTGGAACCCCCATTTGGATCTGGAGCCTCA
Source organism: Agelaius tricolor (assembly GCF_023055355.1). Classification (NCBI taxonomy): domain Eukaryota; kingdom Metazoa; phylum Chordata; class Aves; order Passeriformes; family Icteridae; genus Agelaius; species Agelaius tricolor. Next base: position 401,619 of record NW_027269354.1, on the reverse strand, counting down.
TTTGGATCTGGAGCCTCATTTGGATCTGAAGCCCCTGTGTAGATCTGGAACCCCCATTTGGATCTGGAGCTCCAATTTGGATCTGGAGTTTCTCTGTGGATCTAGGGCTCCTGTTTTGGTCTGGAGCCCCCATTTGGCTCTGGAGCCCCCATTTGGATCTGGAGCCCCCATTTGGATCTGGAGCCCCATTCGGATCTGGGACCCCCATTCGGATCTGGAGCCCCCATTTGGATCTGGAGCCCCCATTTGGCTCTGGAGCCCCCATTTGGATCTGGAGCCCCTGGATGCACCCCTGCCTGGAGGTGCCTTGTGCTGCTCCCTGGCTGAGCCCAGCCCCATGGCCAGGAGCCCAGGCAGGTCCCTGCCTGCCCACCCCCCAAATCTGGCTGCAATTTGTGCTGGCTCGGAGCAGCAGCAGCCCCAGAATGGGAAACGCAGCCCCTTTTCCTCGTGCTCCACAGACAGGAAAACTGAGCCGGGGTTTCGCCCTGGATGCTCCCAGGGCTGCCTGGCTGGGAACAGCTCATGGGCCAGGAATCTGGGATCGCTGCTATTTCCCCACTTCAATCCAGAGGAAAATGGATCAGCTGCTAATTAGCAGCAGGGGAACTCTCTGCAGGTTTATTAGGATTTTCCCCTTCTCCAGAAGTGCCTGAATAACGGAGAGGCTTCGAAACACCCGGAATTCTTTCAACCCTGCACAAAGAGCACGGCTGGTGCCCCGAGGATGAATAAATCAGGGGGAGAGGATGGTGCAAGGGCAGGAAGGGAGGCTGTGAGTTTGCCTGAAGGCTGATGAATGCCAAGCAGCATCCCTGCTTCTGCTGGGCGAGGTCCCACAGCCCTGGCTGGGTCTGATCTGCGGGATGACCTAACCTCAGAGCCAGCTGAGGCTGGAATAAAAAGGCTGGCGGCTGCAGCGAGCTCCAGCCGGTATCACAGCAACAGCAGGAATGGTTCAGAGCAGGCTGGGCTCAGCTGAGCCTCTGGGGTTCTGGGGAACAGCTCTTTAATGTCTGCAAAAGCGCTTTGAAAACCAGAGATGGGAAATGGGGAAGGGGAAGGATGGGGGTTGTTGGGAACAGGGATGGGGCTTCAAGCAGCTCTGAACACAGCAGCTCAGGGAAATCACTCCTGAGGAGGAGCTCAGGGGCACAGCTCAGCTCAGGTTCCTCCCCAGGTTGTATCCAAGGAAATCCAGGGAATTTATCCAAGGAAATCCAGGGAATTTATCCAAGGAGATCCAGGGAATTTATCCAAGGAGATCCAGGGAGCTGCAGGACCTCAAGGAAGCTTCAGGAGGGAAAAAGGTGAAGGGAATTCCTGATGATCCAGCAGTGCCCGAGCTGTCAGGGCAGTGCCAGGGAGCTCTTGTTTCCCCTATGCTGGGCACATGGAGACTTTGCACAGCCTCCCTCACCCCAGGGCTGTCTGCACGTCCCTGAAAGGATCCCAGAAATTTCTGTCCCCTCCAGAACAATTCCTCTAGACCCCTCAAAGTCCCCCAGGGAGGGCACAGTGGGGTTTGTGGCCATCACTGTGACCCCCAGGATGACGCTGGGCTGGGACAAGGTCACTGCTCCCCCATGCACATCCCTGGAAGGGGGAGGCAGAGTGAGGAGAGCCCAGAAATGATCCCCCTGCCCGGAGGGGATGTGCTTTGCCACCCTCAGGTGCCCTCTGGCCCCATCCATGCCATGGACACAAATCCACAGGAGATCCAGCACAGCCATCCTCCCCTTCCAGCAGGTGCCAGCACATTTTGGGAATGGAGCTGTCTGAGGAGGCACAGAGCTCCACATCTCTTCCTTGCCAAGGTCATAAAGGGTTTAAAATGTTAAAATGGGAGCTCTGGTGTCCAGCAAAGCAGAGACTGTTGGATTTCACAGCTTCTCCTCCTTCCTGAAGCAGTACCCCTGGGTTATTGCACTTATTAAATTAGGAGCTGTAAAGCAACTGGGTAAATAATAAATTGCTAGGAGGAAGTAAAAACAACACCACCCATTGCAGTTATTAGTCCTGATGAGTGAATTAGGTGTGGAAACAGCGGCTTTGAAGTTTGCCTCATTAAATCACACACCAATTCAGCACTTATTAGGTCTCCAGTCAGAGATAGAAAGGCCTGGAAGATGGGGCTGCTGTTAGCAAGAGCCATCACTGCTGCTGCTCTGGGCAGCCTGAGAGGCTCCTGCTGCTGCCTCAGCTCAGGACAAGGATTTAAAGCCCCAGCTCCTGGTCCTCTGTGAGACTTTGGGAGTTGTGGGGTTTGGCCCTGAAGGAAGAGCTCAGAAAGGGAGTGGTGACCGCACAAACCTTCAGGAATGCGTGGAAAATGGGATGGGAGGGGATTTTCAGAGCAGGATCAGCTGGGATTTCACACAGCGCCAGCCAGCACTGCAGTGTCTGCCTCAAGAGGTTGGGGTCTTCCACTGAGCAACATAAACCCACATTTCAGAGGCTTCTCCTCATACCCTCATCCTTCCATCCATCCATCCATCCATCCATGGATCCATCCATCCCTCCATCCCTTCATTCCTCCATCCATCCCCCATCCAACATCCATCCAAACATCATCCATCCATCCATCCATCCATCCATCCATCATCCACCCATCATCCATCCATCATCCATCCATCCATCATCCATCCATCCATCCATCCATCCATCCATCCATCCATCCATCATCCATCATCCATCCATCATCCATCCATCCATGGATCCATCCATCATCCATCCATCATCCATCCATCCCTCCATCCCTTCATTCCTCCATCCATCCATCCATCCATCCATCCATCATCCATCCATCCATCCATCATCCATCCATCATCCATCCATCCATCCATCCATCCATCCATCCATCCCTCATCCATCATCCATCCATCATCCATCCCTCATCCATCCATCATCCATCCATCCATCCATCCATCCATCCATCCATCCATCCATCATCCATCCATCCATCCATCCATCCATCCATCCATCATCCATCCATCATCCATCCATCCATCCATCCATCCATCCATCCATCCATCCATCCAGGTTTCCTTCCCCATAACCCTCATCTCCTCGTCTCCCCACACCTGTCCCGTGCCAGCTGGCACTGAGGGACAACCCCACAGCACCCACATCCCAGGCCAAAAGCCACAGGCACAGAGCTTGTAAAAGAATATGAAAATCCCTTCCTTGAGCACAATCCACACCTTAAAACTCCACCTGGTTTTTATCCAGCCTGACTCCTTCCATAAATTTGCACCCTAATGGGTTACAGAGATCTTAAAACCAGAGATCTGTGCTGGAGCTCGGTGTCACACAGGGCCCTGCTGGCCTCGTGTCTCCAAAGTTATGAGGTTAAAGAAATAACACATTTTGCAGCCTTCATTCTTCCCATATGTTAGCAAAGATAAGATCACGGTTTCCAGCTCCTTTTGCAGGCACTATAGCTGGAAATCTAAATCTATTTTTATAGTGAAAAGTTTGGATTCTCAGTGAACGAGCTGATTGCAGGGGCAGAAAGCAGAAAGGGGCAGCGAGGGAAAAGCGCTGTGGGAGTGAACAATCCAGAGGCAGCAGTGCTGGGAATTCCCAGAGCTCACACGCTTCCAGGACCAAAGGTTCAACCAAATGCTGGGACCACAGAGCCAACCCTCCCTCTGGGAGTTTGGGATTTCATCTCCTAAACCAAATATTCCAGCTGGAATGCTGCATTCCTTTAGGACTGAGCAACTTGGGCAGATCTGTGGCCTAAACTGCAATTTGCAGCAAAAATGGGGAAAGATCTGCTGAGATAAATAATACAATGGATGTGCCCTCACCCACTGCCATCTCCTGCTGAAACCACACCCTTGGTGCAGCTGAGCTGGAATTCCAGGAAGAATAAAGCAAATTCATCACACAGGATGGTTTTAGGTTTAAAGTGGGTGCTGGTTTCCTGGTTAAGGGGAGTCCCAAGGGCAGGGCACCATCCATCCCCCATCCATCCATCCATCATCCATCCATCCATCATCCATCCATCCATCCATCCATCATCCATCCATCATCCATCCATCATCCATCCCCCATCCATCATCCATCCATCCCTCATCCATCCATCCATCCATCCATCCATCCATCCATCATCCATCCATCATCCATCCATCCATCCATCATCCATCCATCCATCCATCCATCCATCCATCCATCCATCATCCATCCATCCATCCATCATCCATCCATCCATCCATCCATCCATCCATCCATCATCCATCCATCATCCATCCATCCCCCATCAGTCCATCCATCCATCCATCATCCATCATCCATCATCCATCCATCATCCATCCATCATCCATCCATCCATCATCCATCCATCCATCCATCATCCATCCATCCCCCATCCATCATCCATCCATCCATCATCCATCCATCCATCATCCATCCATCATCCATCCCTCCATCCGTCCATCCATCCATCCATCCATCCATCCCTCATCCATCCATCCATCCATCCATCCATCCATCCATCCATCCCCCATCCATCCATCCATCCATCCATCCATCCATCCATCCATCCATCCAGGTCCTTTTGGTCTGGGATGGATTTGATTCCTAAGCACAAAGTCTGGCTGGCGGGTGGTGCCTCCTCTTGAGCACCTGGGAGGCTTTAGCCCATCCCTCACTCTGGTTTGGGATCACCCAGGCTGGGAGAGCAGGGTCAGCCAGGGACTCAGGCCATGCTACTCCAGCCTTTATCTCATCTGTGGTTGGTAACTTTGGTAATTCTCCTTTGGAAGGGCTGGATTTGGGATCAGAGCAGGGCCTGGGACTGCTGGGACATTAGGGACACCAGGGCTGGGCTGTCACCCCTCAGGAGCAGGTGAGGAACTGCATTTCTCAGTTCCTGAGCAATGTGAGCAGGTCCTCAGGAAGGCAGGGGAGACTCCTGCATTTCCCAGGGGTGTTAATCCCTGCTGCCAGGCACACAGGAACACACTTCCAGCTTTCCCCCATAAAACAGAGGCTGGGGCTGATTGCACCCTGCTAATGATGAAAGTTAAGTTTTCCACTTCATCCTCTGGGCACAGGAGCTGTGGGTTTATGGAGAAGGACACGTTAGCAGACACCAGTTTGAAGTGTAAAGCACAGCTGACCCTCTGGGCATCCCCTGGCAACTCCTGCACCTCCCTTTTGTGCCCCTCCTGGGGCTGGCAGGGGCACTGGTGACCCCAGCAGGACACAGGCTTTGTTACCAGGTGGATTTTTGGTTCGTTTTGCTGCCTGTGTGAGCAGTGCCTGTTGGAGGATGAGGTCACAGCTCTGCTGCCAGCTCTGCCTGGGAGGGATCAGCTGCAGTAACCCCCAGGCTGCTGCTTTGGGCATGATTGCCCAAGTTCTTGACCACTGCACAGGGCCCACCCCGGTGAAGTTTGGGACGGAGCCCTGCAGGCACAGCCAGGCCCTTCTTGTGCCCAGCAGTGTCACAGGCACGGCACAGCCCAGTCCTGATGCCATCCCTGGGTTGCCCTCCCTCCCCAGGGCTGCCCTCTATCCCTGGGGCTGCCCCTCTGTCCCTGGGGCTGCCCCTCAGTCCCTGGGTGCCCTCTATGCTGGGGTGCCCTCTATCCCTGGGTGCCCTCTATCCCCAGGGTGCCCTCTGTCCCTGGGGTCCCCTCTGTCCCTGGGGTACCCTCTATCCCTGGCTACCCTCTATCCCTGGGTATCCTCTATCCCTGGGTGCCCTCTATCCCCAGGGTGCCCTCTGTCCCTGGGTATCCTCTATCCCCAGGGTCCCCTCTATCCCTGTGTACCCTCTATCCCTGGCTACCCTCTATCCCCCGAGTGCCCTCTATATCTGGGGTGCCATTCCATCCCTGGGTCTGCCCTCCATTCCTGATCTGCCGTGCATCCCTGGTGCTGCCCTCTATCCTTGGGGATTTCCTCTACCCCTGGAGCTGCCCTCTACCCCTGGTGCTGCCCTCTATCCCAGGGGTGCCCTCCATCCCTGGTGCTGCCCTCCCTCCCTGCCCCGTGCCCACCCCACCCCTCAGCCTGTCCCTCACTGCCTTCCCTGATCCCTTCTGCCCCACAAAATCCTGCCCTTTGTGAGATGGCTCACTGGGGATGGTGGGATTCCATCAAAGCTTGGCCTTGATGCTCTTGGAGGTCTTTTCCAGCCTTAATGATTCTACAGTTCTCTGATTCTTTGATTCTCTGATCCCTTTTCCTTCTCTCCCTCCCCGTTCCCTGCTCTCAGCAGCCTCCTCCTGTTGTCATAACAACGAGCACCAGCCCGGGTGGCCGTGCCAGCCCTTCCAGCTCCAGCAGCTCCTCCTGGGAGGGAGCAACAGCCCCAAACCATCTGGCCGAGGTGGGGAGGAGCCCCGGCGGCCCCGGGCAGAGGGACAGGGGCTGTGTCCCCTCTCACACCGTCCCCAGCACGGCTGGGGACACGGGGCACAGGAGGAGCTGTCTCTGGCTGCTCTGTGCAGCACAGCCCCAAATCCCTCCTTCCCCTCCTCCTCCTCCTCCTCCCAGCTCCCTGGGGACCCAAATCCCTGGAGCCAATTCCCAGCTCCTCTCAGGCCTCTCCTTAGCAGAGCTCCAAATCCCTGGAGCCAGCTCCCCATTCCTCTCTGCCCCAAATCCCTGGAGCCAAATCCCTGTTCATCTCAGCCCCAAATGCCGGGATCCAAGTCCCCATTCCTCTCAGCCCCAAATCCCTAGAGCCATGTCCTTGATGCTCTCAGTCCCAAATCCCTGGAGCCAGGTCCCTGTTCCTCTCAGCCCCAAATCCCTGGAGCCAGCTCCCTGCTGCTCTCAACCTTCTCCTCAGTGGAACCCCAAATCCCTGGAGCCAGGTCCCTGTTTCTCTCATCCCCAAATCCCTGGAGCCAGGTCCCTGCTCCTCTCAGCCTCTCCTCAGTGGAACCCCAAATCCCTGGAGCCAGGTCCCCACTCCTCTCATCCCCAAATCCCTGGAGCCAGGTCCTTGATGCTCTCAGCCCCAAATCCCTGGAGCCAGGTCCTTGATGCTCTCATCCCCAAATCCCTGAAGCCAGGTCCCCACTCCTCTCATCCCCAAATCCCTGAAGCCAGGTCCCCACTCCTCTCATCCCCAAATCCCTGAAGCCAGGTCCCCACTCCTCTCATCCCCAAATCCCTAGAGCCAGGTCCCCACTCCTCTCATCCCCAAATCCCTAGAGCCAGGTCCCTGTTCCTCTCAGCCCCAAATCCCTGAAGCCAGGTTCCTGCTGCTCTCAACCTTCTCCTCAGTGGAACCCCAAATCCCTGAAGCAAGGTCCCCATTTCTCTCATCCCCAAATCCCTGAAGCAAGGTCCCCATTTCTCTCATCCCCAAATCCCTGGAGCCAGGTCCCTGTTCCTCTCATCCCCAAATCCCTGGAGCCAGGTCCCTGTTCCTCTCATCCCCAAATTCCTGGAGCCAGGTCCCTGTTCCTCTCATCCCCAAATTCCTGGAGCCAGGTCCCTGTTCCTCTCATCCCCAAATCCCTGGAGCCAGGTCCCCATTTCTCTCAGCCCCAAATCCCTGAAGCCAGGTCCCCATTTCTCTCAGCCCCAAATCCCTGGAGCCAGGTCCCCACTCCTCTCATCCCCAAATCCCTGGAGCCAGGTCCCTGTTCCTCTCAGCCCCAAATCCCTGGAGCCAGGTCCCCACTCCTCTCATCCCCAAATCCCTGGAGCCAGGTCCTCATTTCTCTCATCCCCAAATCCCTGGAGCCAGGTCCCTGCTCCTCTCAGCCTCTCCTCCCTGTGTGACACCTCCCCAGCACGCAGCACCCCCAGGCACAGGCAGCTTTTGGATGGGGCAAAGGGTGGCAGGGCAGGAGCTGCCCAGGAGGATTTCGGGGTGAATAAAGGGAATTGATGGGCTGAGTGCAGCTCAGTTCCTGAGGAGGAGCAAGTGGAAGGGGGAAATTCCAGATTTTTTTATAATAATCCTATTTTTTTTTCCCTTAATTTTGTGTCCAAGGCCAGGCTGGACAAGGCTCTGAGCACCCTGCTCCACTGGGATCTGTCCCTACCCAGCTGGGGCTGGACCTGCATGATCTTTAAGGCCCTTTCCAACCCAAACCAGTCTGGGATTGTGGAATTCAGCCTGGCCTCTGCAGAGCATCCATTGCTCACGGCCTCAGCTCTGTGAGGTGGAAAAAAAGGAGGAAAAACTGGAATAAAACCCAATTGTGGAATTTCCATGAGGGCAGCACTTCCCCTGCAGGGATGGGGTGGCTGCAGCAGAACCAGGATTTATCCAGATGTGCCTCCAGGGAGCTGGGAAATAAAACAGGAATTAAAGGATGCCACTCACACACGTAGTGATATGTTGGGACTTTAAAATTTATTCCAACATGCTGTTTTTTTAAAAATACGCCCAGACCGAGCAGACAATCTGAGCTGTAGTAAAGGCAATATTATACTTGTAAAAACTTCTCATTCACAGTACAGATGTCATTTACAATAAGGGTCACAAACATCAAATACTGAGTATTTTTCTTTTTTTTTTGTTGTTTTCTTGTTTTTTGTGTGTTTTTTGTTCAGTTTTTTTTGTTGTTTTTACATCAGACTGTGCTTTTTACCTGCATTTTTTTTTTGCACTGATATAACCATACAGACATTGCAAGATGCAAGTGTAGAAACTGGAGTTCAAATAAAATTACAGGCAAAACTACCAAATTCCATTGGACGCTGTACATATTTACAGTACCATTTTTTGGAATGTATTGCCATTTTAAGAACATATAGAAACTTTCTACAGACTATTCCACTTACAGAATACATACACCTTTTAGAAAAAAAGGCAAATATTTATCTTACATGAGACCATGTATATTAAATTTGCGTACACATTATTATTATTATTAATTATTATTATTAATTATTTTTTACATTACATTTACTAAAGTGATCGTAAGTGCCATCATATCTCAGTAATGAAAACAGATTGGTTTTATGCCATCAGGACTGATGTTTTTTAGTTTATTTTTTTTTCTTTTTTTTTCTCTTTTTTTTTTTGTAAATAACTTACAATACGGTTTTATTTGTAAATACTGTGCAATAGACAGAAATGTTAAAAGGAAAGGAAAGAAAAAAAAAGCAGATGATGAACAGGGGAAAAGCAAGGAGAGCAGGGAAGGGCTAGATCAAATCCTGGAGGATTTTGCATGGAAATTGGGATAATTTGAATGATTTCTCCTAGGATATTGCTTGTTCAGGTGTTGTCCCTGTGGATTTTGGACAAAACTCGAGGCAGGGAAAGCTGCAGATGTGCTGGGCAGGGGAAGGCAGAGCCCCAGCCCCGGCAGGAAGGATTTGGGATGCTCTGGCTGGACACAGGTGGGAATTACCTGCCCTGCCCCAGCAGGACCCAGCAGCTCAGCAGGGCTGGATTTGGGATCAGAGCAGGGCTTGGGACTGCTGGGACGTTAGGGACACCAGGGCTGGGATGTCACCCTTGGGAGCAGGTGAGGAACTGCATTTCTCAGTGGGAAGCTGGACATTCACAGCTGTTTCATGATGGATGCAGCTCCTGGGGATCCAGCCAAGGAGCTGGCAATAATCCGAGCTGGCAGAGCTCTGCCTCGAGGATAGGGTGGTTTGGGGAGCCCTCTCCTCATCCCATGGTCTGCTCAGCCCTGCCAGACCCCGAGCTCAATTTAGGAGCTAAATCCCTGCTGCAGCACAAAGGAGTTGCTGAAATTCCAGAAGTGCTCAAGATTAAGGTCCGGGAGCTTTCTGAGCTCTGCGTGTCAGTCCTGGTATAAGAACACAGTCAGGGAGTGATCCCAGAGCTTGGGCCAAGTCCTCTGTGTGCAGGAGGAATTCTGGCTCCAGAGCATCCCTGTGTGATCCGGGAGCTGCATGGATGGGAGCCACCCAAACAGCTCAGCAGGGTGAAATAGCTGTGAAAATAATCAGTGGAATATCCCCATGGGATTGGGGCTGATGGAGCAGCCACACCACAGGAGGAGCCAGGCCGTGCCCTCATGGATTATAAATTGGAGAAGCTCTGCCATGAGAAAAGCAGAGGATTTTATTTCCATCTGCTGCTGAACAGGGAGGGCTGGGCTCTGCTTCTTCATTTACATTATTAATACATTCTCTGGTAAATTATCCCACTTCTGCAAAGCCACCCTTTCAGCCATTGTGGGAAGCAAAAAGGGATTCTCTATATTCTCCATCCCTGTTTTGCAGGCAGAACAGACATTCAGAGCGACTCGAAAAGCTGTGACCAGCAATCAGCTTCCACCGAGGGTGACACAGGGAGACCAGAGGGGATCCGGCTGGGAACGGCAGCCACGGCTGAGGGCTGGGGATGACACCCAGCCCTATAAAAATCCCGGGAGTGACATTCCTGCGCTCCTCGGCCGAGCACGGGGCAGAGGGACGCACTTGTGTGCCCGCAGCCAGAGATGCTGGTGCTGGTGCTGCGGGTCCCTCCCGCGGAGCTCTGAGCTGGCAGTGCGACCATTAGCCCTTAATTAGCAAGGAGTTATTTTTGGGGGGAGCCTTCTCGCCCCTGGGTACAGCGTGAAGCACCATTTCACCCCAGCCAGAGAAGCCAAACTGGGTTGGGACTCGGTTTTTTTGTGCCCATCTCCTGAGTTTGCGGCGGTCCCTGCCTGCCCCGCTCCGCGGCTGCCGGGGATGGGGAGGGGATCCGGGCAGGGAATGTCCCCGGGAGCACCTCAGCCCTTTCCCAAACTCCTTGTCCTGGGTTCTTTTTGGCCCCGGCTGAAAAGATCTGGATGGCTACGCACAAACTGCCCGGACGCTCCGCAGCTGAGATGCAGAAAGCTTCGAGCTGCTAGGAAAGCTTAAAAATCCTGATCATGACAATAATAAACCCCCACAACAACGACAACAAAATCATCAATAAACCAATGTAAAGACTTCAGGGTTTTCTTGGGCTTTTTTCCCTCCCCTTCTTTCCACAAATGACAGAGGGGGAAAAAAATCCACAGAAAGTTTAAATAGATTAAAGGTTGAAATGCAGTTACAGGAAGAAGCTGAGCAGATTTGATCTAGCCCAAAACTCACGGCAAATGCACCAAAAAACCAGACACAGCTGCTGCAGTACTTTTATGTACCATACATATATATATATTTATATATATATATGTAAAATTAAATACAAAAAGCTACCTTGGATCAAGTTAAGAGTGTGACAAGGGGCAGAAAGTGGCCAAAATCGGGGAAATCTCTCGATTTCATGGGTGGTTTCCAGGGATGCTCACACCAGCCCCGGCCGAGCACTCCACTCCCACTCACCCCGGGATTAGGCGCGGATTAAGCACGCACTTAAAGCCTGAGGAGGGTTTAAACCGCTGCTCAAGAGCTCGAGTGAACCGAGCCGAGCTCCAGCCCCTGCTCTGCCTCTGCAAACAGGAGCAGCTTCCAGGCTCGGGGCCAAAAAAGGGGGAGATGGGAAAAAGGGAAACCTGATAAAAGTGCTAATTAGGGGATAAATGGGTTCTGGACGTTGTTTTGGTCAGTGTCACAGCCTTAATGGTATTTCCATGATATCTTTTTTTTTTGTACTTAATTCCTTTTACAAGAAGAGCAAAAAAAAAAAAGAAAAGAAAAAATGACAGAAGATTATTAAAAAATTTCTATTCTTTGCCCGTGAAACGGGAACAGTTCATAGCTCATCAAGTCTGGCAAGGAAATATGTTCTCATTCAGAATTTTATTTGATTCCTTTTATTAATTTTTTTGTATTTTTATTTTTTTTTAAAAAGTGTATTATGTACCCGATAAACTGGAACAGCTCTGAAAGAAGAAAGAACTGGTCCATTGGTTAAATATTTATATCTTTTTTTGTTATTGTTGTTAAAATAAAAAAAAAAAAAGAGGTTTGTACAGATTCCATCAACCAGAAAACCCTCTGAAGTAGTAAAGAACCTGCCGGGGTAAATGACTTGAAACTTTGTGGTTTAAAAAGCTGTGACAGAGGAATGGCTCTGTTGGGGTCACTCTGGATTTGGTATCAGATTTATTGGCAGTTCAGGCCTTTGCTCTGCCAGGGATGCTCATCCCGAAAAATCTGCTCTGGAAAAAGCTGCTGCGCATGCATAACAAGCTGATTTTGCAAGCATTCACCATTCACCATCAAAATTTTTATCTCCCAAAACCAGCCAGAAACAGGGCCTGTCCATGCCAGAGGGGCTGAGCTGGGGATGTCCCACGCCAATAAATAAATAAAGGTGAGAAGAGGAGCCAGAGGCACCGAGAGCCCTGGAGGAGGAGCAGAGCCCAGAGCCCTCCTGCATCCCTGGAAATCCCAGAGGGAGCCTGGGTGGGGTGGGATGGGATGGGATGGGATGGGATGGGATGGGATGGGATGGGATGGGGGCAGCTTGTCCACAACTCAAACATGCTGGAGGGAGAAATGGTTTCAAGGCTGAGTTCCTCCCCCTCTGACACCAAGGGAGGGTTTGCAGAGGCTCCCCCAGCCCAGGCAGGGCTTTGCCGGGCGCTGCGGGAGGATTAAAGCAAAGCAAGCAGGAGGCTCGTCCAGCGAGAGACCCTTCCTGGCACGGGCTCTACATTCCATACATTCCTACCTTCTCGCAGGTAAATCTTTGAAGAAGAATATTTTCTTTTTTTTTTTTTTTTTTTTTTTAGTTTTTTTTTTTTTTTTAGTTTTTTTTTGTCCCTTTTTTTAAATTTTATTAGAAAAGTGCTTTGCTGGGTTCTGCAGGAGGGAGGGGTGCTCGCGGTTTGTCGTCCTCTTTTCGAGGGACAGTTTCTCTCCCTGCACACAACGAACCTCCCCTGCTCAAGGGAAGTGCTACTGTTCAGTCACAAGGTCAGGGTAAACACGTTTTTCAAATGTAAAGCAGTTTCAACTGTTTAAAGCACAACCATAGGGATGCGAGGAAAAAGAAAACCAAAAAAACCAAGCACTTTGCAAGAATTAAATAAAGCATGTAATAAATACGAATCATAAACTTCTGTACACAGGAGCAAGGGTTTGGGGTTTTTTTTTCTTTTTTTTTTTAATCATTTAAGCAATATAAAAAAAAGTTTTTTTCTGTTTTGCTTTTGTTTTCAGTGCATCTTCTTCCTCTTTAAAATGCTTAACCCTTTCCTTTCTGCATCTCTCAGGCCCAGGATTACGCACACCTAAATGGCAAAAAAGACAAGGTCTAACAAACCCCCTTTCCAAAAAACTCTAAAAAAATATTCACAGCCTCAAACAGTTTTGTACATTTCAAGCAACAAAAGGTATAGAAAAAGGCACAAGTAACTGCATACATGTGGAGATAATACCAGACTGGGACAAAGAAAACCAGGAATTTTCCATGGGTTTGGTCATTCACTAGAGTGCTTCTTATGATTATACTAAAGGAAATAGTGTTGAAAATGTCTGTTGATTTTACAGAGGAAGCCTAAAGGTGGAACAGCTGGCGGAGGCTTAAGTACTTCCCGCGTTTTCATCCACCTTTTTGTGAGTTTGACCTAAATCGGAGTGCTCTGGGTGTGGGCTGCTCCCGCCGGGCTCTCCGGAGCGGTTCCTGGGGCGCGGGGCCTGGGGGTGGCCAGGGGGGGCTTCTGAGGGGCTGTCCCTGGCCAGCGAGGGGACGGCTGAGATGAAAGTGCAGGCTGGTTCCGAAGGGGTGCTCGAGCTGCCCGATGGCTGCTTGCCCGTGGCTTTGGAGGGTTCCTCCCCGTTGGCCGAGGGCTCCACAGAGGGTTCCTTGGGCGTGCTGGGGCTGCCTGGGGACACCGAGGCCCGCGGCCGCTCCGCCGGGCCGGGCTCGGCCTCCGCCGCGGGCCCGTGCTCCTCCTGCTCCTGCTGGAGCTCGCTAGTCCTCATCTTCTCCTCCGAGAAGCCACCACCCGCCGGCTCCGGGCTCAGGGTGTACTTGGAGACCTTGGCCACGGGGGACACGGACGCCGATGAGGGCTCTGGAGGGCTCTGGGGCTCCCCGTCCCTCGTGGCGGCCCGGCTGAGCTGGGCGAGGCCGCTGGCTGCGGGGAAGTGTCCGCCTTGGAGGGGCAGCGCGGGGCCGGGCACCAGGCTGGCGTGGGAGCTGGGCCTGGCCTGCACCATCTGGATGCCCCCGATGGGGATCATGGGGTACGGGGTCCTGGCGAGCTGCTGCGAGTGCAGCGGGAGGTGGCTGAAGACATTCTCCTCCCCTCGGCCGGGAGCGTGGAGGTCGTGAGGGGCCTGCAGCAGGGGCCGGGGGCACGCGGGCGGCGGGGTGCCGGGGGAGCAGGGCGGGCTGCGGGGTTCCATCTTCTGTGCCAGGGGGGAAAGAAGAGCTGGGTCAGTGTGACACACAGGGATGGCCTCCAAGGACTGGGGTTAGGGTTTTCTGTGGGTTTGAGGGAGGTCACTCAACTCAGGGAGATGTGGAACCCCAAACCGTTAAGGTGAGGAGCAGCACAACCCACAGCGTTTCCCTTCTGGGACAAATATGCCCGTGGTGTGTTGGGACACAGATCCAGGGATTTGGCTTAGGCCTGGATCATTATAAAATCAGAGAATTATTTGGTTGGAAGAGACCTTTAAAGGGCACCTTGTCCAACCCCCTGCTGTGGGCAGGGACATCTTTACCGTGTATCTCCCAGCCCCGACCAACCTGGCCTTGGACACTTCCAGGGATCCCCCTGGGCAACCTGTGCCAGGGCCTCCCCGCCCTCTGAGTAGAGAATTTCCTCCTTAGCTCTAGGATGGATCTCCCCTCTTTTAGTTTCAAACCATCACCCCTTCTCTCAGAGCTGCCTCTGGAACACTGGCAGAGCTGCCAGCGTTTGCTGCCAGCTGAGCTTCTTGGGATCCCTGTCAGTGCAGGGGGTTCCTGAGAGCCCAGAATGAGGTTATTGTATATTTATTTATTTATTCATTTTCACTGTGCTTTCCTAAAGCAGGATTGCATCCTTACAGCTGCTGAGTGCAGGGATGCTTCCAGTGAGAGGCAGCATCAGCTCCAGCACACCCAGCAGTGGGTCCCCACCACCACCCTCATGGGGTGCTCTGTGCAAATCAAGGGTTCAGACCCTACATTTTACCTTTTCCTCTTTCTCTCTCGGTGCTTCCCATAGTTTCCTAACGTACATCATGGAGAGATATGTGGCTAAACAGAAATGGATTAATTAGTGATGAGGTTATGACTAAATCCCTGCACAGGACTCCCAAGAAGAGGAAGCAACAGAAACTGAAATCAAATTTCAATTAAGATTGGGGTTGGAGATAAAATGTGAGGATCCACTGGAGGGCACATTTCTTTGTAGGATTACGGGGAATAATTCCCTGATTCTGTGAGCTGGATCTCTGAGGAGACAGCAGAGGAAAGCAGCAAAAGAGAACAGGAAAGAGAAAAAGGAAGAGCCACCAAAGGTAGTGTGTGCTGGGTCAGCAGTGACAAGCCTCAACACTGCTCAATGTCACTTATCCACAGGAAGCTGTGGCTAAATCACTTCAGGGATGCTGGGAAACCCCAAACAAATATTTCAGTGGTGCAACAATCACCACGGGGAGAGACTGCCCTAAGCAAGGGCCAGTGGGAAGGGAGATGGTTGTGGTGGGACTTGGCAGCGAGCCTGACACTGGAACTGAGCTAAGATCATCTTCAAGCTCTGTTTGGGACCTGATAAACCCTTCTCTGGTCTTTCTGTCTCTTGTGGCCTTACCAGGAATGTTAATTTTGCAATGAAAGCCCAGCTGTCCATCGTGCTGATAAAGGGGAATTTTTTCCATTTAGGTTTTTGCTGGTGCTTTGGAGGCACACAGAGAAGTAACAGTGGTGGCTCTGGGTGCAGAAGAAGAGCAGGAAAATGAAGCCAAAAGGTAAATGTGACCAAAGGAGCTGAAAGATAGGAATGGCAGACAAGCAGGGCTTAAAACATTGTCTCCTGCTGTGGGTTTGGGAGGGGATTTGCTCCAAGCAGAGGCACTGGGACGTTATCCTGACAGAAGAGCTGAAGGATGAGGGTTTCCAGAGCCCTGGGATTCACCACAAGAAGTGGATTGACAGGAGAGGGAAACAGCATTAAAAGAAGCCAAGGCTTGGTCCTAAAGTAAAGGAGAGTCTCTGAGGTGAGACAAAGACTCAGAGTGGAAGGGAGCAGGAAGGAGGCCCCACAGGACAGAAGGTTAGCATGGGCATGGGAGAAAGGTCTGGAGAAGCCCTGGCTCAGCATCTGGGGTGGCAGGGGTTCTGGAAAGGCCTCTCTCTCCCCAGTGCAGCCCCTGAGGGCTGGAGCCTCTCCCCACAGTGAGGGGATCTCACGTTCCTCAGCACAACTGAGAGCAGAGCCAGGCACTCCAGCAGGAATGGGAAATATTCCCCCAAACCCCCATCAGTCTGCCTGCAGCCCTGGGAGGAACAGGAAAATTCCCTTTACCCACAGGATTGGATTTGTCCAGCAGAGAGATTAAATCATGTTCTGGACCCAGTGGGAAACCCCTCTGTGTGCTGAAGAGAGATGAAATGAGAGCTGTCCAAACAATCATTTCTCAGCAGCTCATCCAGCAGAGCTGGCTGTGGGTGGACACAGGGCTCAGCCAGGGCTGGCTCAGGTCACTGACCACTGGGAAATGGTCACAGCTCCAACCCAGCCAGGGAAACCTCAGGGATGGGAATGAAATTCCCAGGAGCAAAAAGGCTCTTAGAGACAATTAATCATTAAGAGTTTGTCCTTGCTGATTGTCCCAGCAGGACTGGCTGGCTCAGGAGTAGGAATAACCCCTTGGAGAAGGGATAACTTTATTTCTCTCCAACTGAGAAGGGCAGGACCCAAATGGGTGCAAAACCCACTGTTTTTTTTGCACCCAAATGGGTGCAAAATCCCCTGTCCCTGTTCTCAGGGTCACTTGTGACAGTGACAGTTCTCAGGGTCACTTCTGCATCACAGCCTTCACCAAAAACCGTGTCAGAGACCACCCTGTGGGGACCAGAGGGCAGCAGGGCACTGGACTTACCAGCTTGGACTCGTAGAGCTGTAAGTTTTTGCCAAAGAACCTGTGAGGTAGAGGCATCGAAGAGAATATCCCGGGCTGGGCTTGATATGAGCTTGGAACTTTGTCCTCTGCTGATTTGCTCGTGCCAGGCAAGTCCTCTTTGCCAGGGGGTGGATACCTGGCCAGCTCCAAGCAGCCTGGAGACAAGACTTTCTTCAAGGAGAAGTACCTCAGGGATGCCATCTCTCTGCTGGGCGACGAGTGCCTGGCAGGGGCCGCTTCTCCATCAGGGGGAAGGGCTGTCCTCGGGGACAGCTCCCTCCGGGGGGACAGGTGCCTGCTGGGCGACAGCTCGAGCCTTGGGGACACGCATCTCAGGGGAGAGGCCTCCCTCCTGGGAGAGAGGCGCTGGCAGGGGGACAGCCCCCTCCCTGGGGACAGGCACCTCAGGGAGGACAGCTCTGCCGTGGGGGAGAAGCGTTTGGGGGACGTTTCGTTTTTGGTCAGTGCGTGCTTCCTCGCCAGCACTGCTCTGCTGCTGCTGCTGCTGCCACCCCCTCTGCCACACTCCTGGCTCGGGGACCACCTTTTCCTCGGGGAGGTGTCTTTGGAGGTCGACAGGTCCATGGCCAAGGACATCTGTGGCCTGGTGACAGATTCTCTCTCAGCAGGAGCCAAGCGCTCGGTGGAGGTCAGAGCTGGTCTGTGGAGGCTCAGGAAGCTGTGGCACACAGCAATGTCACTGCTGTCTGCTGACCACTTGCTCTCCAGCCCTGAGGAGGAGGAGGCCTGCTGGCCTTCCCCTGCTTTCGGGGTGCTGGAGGCAGCTTCTTGAGCTGGGGATGTTTGGGTGCCTTCCTCTGGAGAGGACGGGGAGCCCCCTGAGGAGGGCAGCAGGAGGGTGCCGGCTTTGCCTTCCGGCAGCTTCGGCGCTGGCTCGTCTTGGCTCTCCTCTTCCTCCTCATCTTCCTCGTCCTCGTTGTCGTCGTCGTCGTCAGATTCCTCGAGGTCTGAAAACTGGTGCTCCTCGATGGGCTCAGATCCCTCCCGCCCCTCAGAGTCCTGGAAAAGGTCTTCACTGGTTCCTGGAGGCAAACACAGAACAGAGAGTAGAAAACCTTCAGGGGCGATTTCTGTGCTATATCTGCTCACCAAACACATGTAATGGCCTGGTTTTGTGTTAAATCTGCTCACCAAACACATGTGAGGGGCTATTTTTGAGTTAAATCTGCTCACTAAACACATGTAAAGGGCTATTTCTGTGCTATATCTGCTCACCAAACACATGTAAAGGGCTATTTTTGTGTTAAATCTGTACACCAAACACATATAATGGGCTATTTTTGAGTTAAATCTGCTCACTAAACACATGTAAAGGGCTATTTCTGTGCTATATCTGCTCACCAAACACATGTAATGGCCTGGTTTTGTGTTAAATCTGCACACCAAACACATATAAGGGGCAATTTTTGTGTTAAATCTGCACACCAAACACATGTAATGGGCTATTTTTGTGTCAAATCTCCTCATAGAACACATGTGAGGGGCTATTTTTGTGTTAAATCTGCTCATAGAATACATGTAAGAGTCTATTTCTGTGTTAAATCTGCTCATCAAACACATGTAAGGGGCAATTTTTGTGTCAAATCTCCTCATAAAACACATGTGAGGGGCTATTTTTGTGTTAGACCTGCTCACAGAACACATGTGAGGGGGTATTTCTGTGCTAAATCTGCACACCAAACACATGTTCAGGGTCTATTTTTGTGTTAAATTTCCTCACAGAACACATGTGAGGGGCTATTTTTGTGTTAGACCTGCTCACAGAATGCATGTAAGGGGCTATTTTTGTGTAAAATCTGCTCACCAAACACATGTTCAGGGTCTATTTCTGTGCTAAATCTGCTCACAAGCTCTAAGGGCAGAGAGGATCTGGCTGCTCCTGGGTCTGATCATCTCCTGCTTTGAGCTGCAGCCCTGCCATCTCTACTGCTGCTGATCCCAGCAGATCCCAGTCAATCCCACTCCACCCCAGTTCCAGTTGCAGCTCTGGCAGCATACACAGCCCTCAGTCCCTGCTGGGCACCTGCCACACTCTTTATTTGCTCTAAAATGCAAAAAAACCCCATCCTTTAATAGGTGAGAATGGCATCACCTTCACCCTCCAGTGGGGTTTGATGATTATTTGTTAAAATGGTGACTCCAGAATATCCACAGCTGCCACCAGCTTCATGTGTTGGGCCTTTTCCTGCCCAGATTTCATGACAGATAAACACCAGCAAGGCAGAACTTTTGCTAAAAATCCAACAGGGTGGAAGGAACCTCAGTGGATTTCCCTGGGTAGGATAAATTCCAGCTGTGCTTTGAGGGCAGAGGGTTTGGGGCTCTGTAAATCAGAGCTTGCAGGCAGTGAGGAGGATAAAAAAGCAAATTCTACAGGATTTGAAATATTTCTGCAGGTTAAAACATCTCCATGCTGCCTGAAGGGCCAGCAGGAGCTTTCTGAGCTGGGTACCTATTGGATTTTCAGCGTGCCCTGTGGCAGGAGGAATGATGAATCTGACTCCATGTTTTCAGAAGGCTAATTCATTATTTTATGATACTATATTATATTAAAGAATACACAGCACCAAGTCCCCATGATGGACTAAAACCCTAATTTGGTTTATTTGGAACGCCAGGGCCTGCAGGAAACACTTGGCATTCCCAATCCTGTGGATTTTCCCATGGCTGTTATCCAGCCAAGAGTCTGCCTGGAGCTGGGAACAGAAAGGAGCAGCTGACCCCAGTTCCAAACATCCCTGGGGCACAGCCATCCCTGCAGCTCCCCTATTGGATTTGTGGGGTGTCCCGAGGAAGGGAGGAATGGTGAATCTGACTCCATGTTCTCAGAAGGCTAATTCATTATTTTATGATACTATATTATATTAAAGAATGCTGTACTAAACTGTACTAAAGAATACAGAAAGGATATTTAGAGAAGGCTAAAAAAGATAATAATGAAAACTCGTGACTCTCTCCAGAATCTTGACACAGCTTGGCACTGATTGGCCAAAGAGTGAAAACAACTCACAGTAAAAACTAATAAAAACAACCACCTGTGGGTAAACAATCTCCAAACACATTCCACATGAGCAAACACAGGAGAATCAAATCAGATAATTATTGTTTTCCTTTTTCTCTGAGGCTTCTCAGCTTCCCAGGAGAAAAATCCTGGGCGAAGGGATTTTTCCAGAAAATGTGACTGTGACAGGTACCGAGCTGTCAATGCTCAGAGGAAAATCTGCTCCTCCTGTGGCAGGAGTGCAGAGCTGCTGGCAGCAGTGACAGCAGTGACAGCCCGGACAGGGCCGCTGGGGACAGCCACTGGATGTCACTGCAGCCCAGCAGAACGGCACTGCCGGGGGCCTGCCCTGGGAATGCCACCCGGGCCCAGCCAGGGGCCAGAGCTGCTGGGACACCTCGGGTCGGGGACTGCCAGCAGAGCACGGAGATGCTGGGACACCTGTGGGTGACACCTGTGTGTGACACCTGAGTGACATCTGTGTGACACCTGTGTGTGACACCTGAGTGACATGTGTGTGACAAGTGTGTGACCCTAATGTGATACGTGACACCTGTGTAATACCTGTGTGTGAGACCTGAGTGACATCTGTGTGACACCTGTGGGTGACACCTGTGTGTGACCCCTATGTAATACCTGTCACCTGTGTGTGACACCTGTGTAATACCTGTGTGTGACACCTGAGTGACCTGTGGGTGACACCTGTGTGTGACCCCTATGTGATACCTGACACCTGTGTGTGACACCTGTGTAATACCTGTGTGTGATACCTGAGTGACATCTGTGTGACACCTGTGGGTGATCCCTGTGTGTGACACCTGAGTGACATGTGTGTGATATCTGTGTGACACCTGTGGGTGACCCCTATGTGATACCTGACACCTGTGTGTGACACCTGTGTAATACCTGTGTGTGACACCTGAGTGACATCTGTGTGACCCCTGTGTGTGACCCCTGTGTATGACCCCTGTGTGTGACACCTGTGTGTGACCACTATGTGATACCTGACACCTGTGTGTGACTGTCACAGTCACATTTTCTGGAAAAATCCATTTGCCCAGGGTTTTTCTCCTGGGAAGCTGAGAAGCCTCAGAGAAAAGGAAAACAATTCTTCTCTCATTTGCTTCTCCTGTGCTGTGCTCATGTGGAATGTGTTTGGAGATTGGTTACCCACAGGTGATTGTTCCATTGGATTCTGCTGGGAGTTGTTTTCACTCTTTGGCCAATCAGGGCCAAGCTGTGTCAGGACTCTGGAAAGAGTCACGAGTTTTCATTGTTATCTTTTTAACCTTCTGCAAGTGTCCTTTCTGTATTCTTTAGCATAGTTTAGTATAGCATTCTTTAATATAATATAGTATCATAAAATAATAAATTAGCCTTTTGTGAACATGGAATCAGATTCATCATTCCTTCCTGCTATGGGGGACCCTTAAAATACCACAAGTGACACCTGTGTGACACCTGTGGGTGACACCTGCGGGTGACACCTGTGTGACACCTCTATGTGATCCCTGTCTGTGACACCTTTTTGTGACAAATGTGTGTGAAATTTGTGTGCCCTGATGAAGGCAGGAATGATGAATCTGACTCCATGTTCTCAGAAGGCTGATTTTTTATTTTATGATACTATATTATATTAAAGAATACTATACTAAACTGTACTAACGAATACAGAAAGGATACAGACAGAAAGCTAAAAAGATAATAATGAAAACTCGTGAGTCTTTCCAGAGCCCTGACACAGCTTGGCCCTGATTGGCCAAAGAGTAAAAACAACTCCCAGCAGAATGCAATGGAACAATCACCTGTGGCTAAACAATCTCCAAACACATTCCACAGGAGCACAGCACAGGAGAAGCAAATGAGAGAAGAATTGTTTTCCTTTTCCCTGAGGCTTCTCAGCTTCCCAAGAGACAAATCCTGGCTGAAGGGATTTGTTCAGAAGATGTGAATGCCACACTCTCCCTGGAGAGGGATTCTGGATTGTGAAATCCTCCATGGTGACGGAGCTGCTGGGCCTGGGCTGTTTGCAAAGCCCCAGGGGAACTGAGCTCAGAACAAATATTATTCCAAACTCCCAGCTGCAGGCTGAGCTGAGCAGATTTCCTGCTTGGAACAGGAATGCGTTTCACTGGCAGAGCTGGGAGCCAGCCCTGACTCTGCCTTTGGGGCTGGGGACAGGCAGGAGCTGTGCCTGGCCATGGTGCTCTCCTTTCCTTGCCCCAGCTGGGACAGAGGAATCCCTGTCACTGGAAATGCCAAACTTGCCCCAGTCAGGGGTCAGGAGTGAAGGGAAAGTGAAGCCAGCCCCAAAGGGAGGAGCTGATTGCATTTGCCACCACAAATTCCAGCAAGGGGAACATCCCAGAGAGTCCTGGGACAGCCCCAGGGAATTGCTTTGGCATCCTGACACGATCCCTGCAGGCAGGGACAGAGCTCAGACCTGAGCCAGGCTTCCCAAATTCATCCTGCTGAGCTCACGGGCAGAGAAAGGGCAGGGCTATAACAGATATTTTTGTTTGATGTTTGGGAGAAATGATAAGGAGGATTTTATTTTATTAGAAGGTTAAATATTATATTATATTATATTATATTATATTATATATCATATCATATTATATTATATCTTATTATATCTTATTATATCTTATTATATGATATTATATCTTATTATATTATATCTTATTATATGTTATCATATTATATGAATTTGTTAAGTATTTAATTGCACAACTCTACAGTAATTTGTGACTGTTAGTTTATAGTTTTGATACATACATACTTGGATTTAATTGGTTAGGGAATTAAAACACATATTAGAATTTAATTATTGATTTTTTTTAGGCAAACAATTTTTTACAATGTATTTTACTTGTGAACAAACACAGGCTGCAGCAAATGAGATAAGAATTGAGAATAAAAGTATTGAGAATTGAGAACAAAGGTAAAAAATATCTCTTATTGAGATAAGAATTATCTCAATAAAAATGGAGATAATTTTTCCTTTCTCTGAGGTTCAGAGAATGCGAATCCCAGAAATTTTTGGGGAAGTTGCATTTTGCTTTTCTCTGTGAAATGTGTGACACAGGGCAGGGAGGGAGGGAGGGATGGAGGAAGGAGAGAGGGAATTAGTGGGAATGTGTCCTGCTGACAGCTTTGTCTGAGGCTGCCTCTCACTCATTCCATGTGTGTTATTTATTCTCCCCAGCTGGTACCAGCCCACCGAGCCCAGCCCAGGCAGGAGTGAGGATTTATACTCCAATCTCCTTTTATAGTAACACCCATTGCTTTCTGCTGCCCCTTAAATAGAAATACAAACAATCAAGTGAAATACAACTCCAGTTTAAAATAATCCAGGGAGTTTTAGGAATTGCTGCTCCCTCCCTGCCTGCCCCCAGAGGAAAGCACAGCAACCTTCCTGTGCTGCTTTGTGTCACGTGGAAATTAGAGCCTATTTTATTATTATTATTTAATTAAAACAGCTCATTTTGTTCTTGTTCTGAGTCTCTTTGTGAGGAAGAGAGAGGACACAGGGGAGGGCTCCTTGCAGCCCCTCACCCTGAGAGCAGGGGCTGTGATCACAGCTGGGATCTCGAATTTCTCATGCACCTTTCTGCCATTCCTGGCTTATTTTCTCATCCATCCAAGCAGCCCCAACCATCAGAGGCCAAAATCCCATTTTCTGCCTATCTCCTTGGCTGCTGTGTTTAACACTGACATTTGTGAGCAATGGGCCTCTGCTCATGGAGCAGAATATTCCCATGGCCAGCAGAATATTCCCTGGTTTTACCAGGTGGGAGAGAAACTGGGAGGAAGGAAAGGAAACCTCTCCTGACCCCATCCCTGCCAAGGGAACCTCTGTGCACCCCCTGAACAAACCCACAGGGCTCTGCAGCGATGGAATGGGAGTGGGAATGGTGGGAATGGGAAATGGGAAAGGGGAAATGAGAAATAGGGAATGGGAAAGGGGAAATTGGAAATGGGAATGGGAATTGGGAATGGGAAATGGGAATTGGGAATGGGAAATGGGAATGGGAAATGGGAGACTCCCCTGTGTGACACTTTGGGGACTTCCTGTAATTCCAAACTGGCCCCGAGTGCTGCCACAGGGTCCAGAGAGCCCAGGGCAGCTTTGCCTCAGAGACACCTCCCAGGGCTGGGGGGACAACAGCCCTGCAGCCTCGGGCAGGGGGGACAATGGATTCACCGATGTCACACTGACAATGTGACACTGCTGCTGTGTGACACTGCTGCTGTGTGACAATGCTCATGTGTCACTGCTGCTGTGTGACACTGCCCATGAGTGACACAGCCCCTGTGACACTGCTGCTGTATGACACTGCCTGTGTGTGACACTGCCCCTGTGTGACACTGTGTGTGACACTGCTCTGTGTGACACTGCTGCTGTGTGACACTGCTGCTGTGTGACAATGCTCATGTGTCACTGCTGCTCTGTGACACTGCCCATGAGTGACACGGCCCCTGTGACACTGCTGCTGTGTGACAATGCTGCTGTGTGACAATGCTGCTGTGTGACACTGCCTGTGTGTGACACTGCCCATGTGTGACATGGCCCCTGTGTCACTGCTGCTGTGTGACACTGCTCTGTGTGTGACACTGCCTGTGTGACACTGCCCATGTGTGACACTGTGTGTGACACTGCCTGTGTGTGACACTGCCCCTGTGTGACATTACCATGTGTGACACTGCCCTTTGTGACACTGCTCTGTGTGTGACACTGCTCTGTGTGTGACACTGCTGCTGTGTGACACTGCTGCTGTGTGACACTGCCTGTGTGTGACACTGCCCCTGTGACACTGCCTATGTGTGACACTGCCCCTGTGTGTGACACTGCTCTGTGTGTGACACTGCCCCTGTGTGACACTGTCCATGTGTGTGACACTGCCCATGTGTGACATTGCCCATGTGTGACACTGCCCGTGTGTGACACTGCTGCTGTGTGACACTGCTGTGTGTGACACTGCCTGTGTGTGACACTGTCCTGTGTGACACTGCCCCTGTGTGACACTGCCCCTGTGTGACACTGCTGCTGTGTGTGACACTGCTCTGTGTGTGACACTGGCCATGTGTGACACTGCCCATGTGTGTGACACTATCTGTGTGTGACACTGCCATGTGTGACACTGCCCCTCTATGTCACTGCTGCTGTGTGACACTGCCCATGTGTGACACTGCCCATGTGTGTGACACTGCCCAGGAGTGACACTGCCCCTGTGACACTGCCCTGTGTGACACTGCTGCTGTGTGACACTGTTGTGTGTGACACTGTCCGTGTGTGACTCTGCCCCTGTGACACTGCCACTGTGTGATAATGCCATGTGTGACACTGCCTGTGTGTGTGACACTGCCCTGTGTGTGACACTGCCCCTGTGACACTGCCTGTGTGACACTGCCTGTGTGTGACACTGCCCATGTGTGACACTCTCTGTGACACTGCCCCTGTGACACTGCCCGTGTGACACTGCCCGTGTGTGACAGTCTGTCTGTGACACTGCCTGTGTGAGCCCATCCCTGCAGCAGCACAGCCTGCAGGCAGGCACAGAACCAGAGCCTCAAAATAAAATCATCAAACCATCAAAAATCAAATGTCCTACTGTGTCGCCAACCCCAGCCAGGGCACCCAGGGCTCCCAGGCTCCCAGTGACCCTGCCCTGGTCACAGCTCTCAGCAGGAGCCTGGGGGGCACAAAGTGCTCCCCATGTGTGGCAGGGTGGGCCCTGCCCTGGCTCCTGCCCTGGCTCCTGCCCCTCCCTCATACCCCAGCAGCTCTGCACAGCAAAGGCTGGGTTGGTTTTACCTTCCTCGGCTTCCAGATCCACCAGTGAAGATACCAACACGCCCAGCTCCTGACATTTTTTGCTGTGGGCCTTTGACTTCATGTGTTTAGTCAGATTCCCTGAAAAGAAGCAGAAAATCCATTTTACTCAAATATGGCTCCTTTTTCCCCCTTCTTTTTCCCCATTTTAAATTTATTTTCTCTTTTTCTTCGGATTTTTTCTTTTTTTTCCCTTTTTTTTTTCCCCTTTGCACGCCCAGCAGTCACAAGTCAAAACCCTCCCTGACCCAGCCAAAGGTCCCTGACTGTCCCCAAGCCTTGCCCACTGCAAACCCCTGGTGACACGAGGCCAGGTCCCCCTTCCCTCCTTTTGCTGCTGCCCCAGGGTGCAGGATGAGGTGCAGGCAGGGTGTGGAACCTTCCAGGGCTTGTGCAGCCTGGAAAAACTGCTGGGGCACATTCTGGGGCTGGGGGAAGAGATGGCCTGGGCTGCTTTCAGCTGTGAGGCTGCAGCAAATTAAAAATGGGAGGAAAGCAGGGATGGGAAACACATCCCAGTGTGGCATCATCATCATCATCATCATCATCATCATCATCATCATCATCCTCCAACCTCATCCCAACAGCCCCACCTGTCTGGAGAGGACACCACAAGGCAGAGCAGTTCTGCCCTGGAAATGTTCCAAAACCACTTGGGGATGTGGGACTTTTCCAGCTTGAATGGTTTTATGAAGGTGCAGCAAAGAAAAAATGGGAGGAAAGCAGGGATGGGAAACACATCCCAGTGTGTCATCAACATCATCATCATCATCATCATCATCATCCTCCAGCCTCATCCCAACAGCCCCACCTGCCTGGAGGGGAGAACATCCTCAGCACCACAGGGCAGAGTGGTTCTACCCTGGAAATGTTCCAAAACCAAGTGGATGTGGCACCTGGGGACGTGGGGCAGTGGTGGTGGCCTTGGCAGTGCTGGGGAAGGGTTGGGCTGGATGATCCTGGAGGGCTTTTCCAGCTTGAATGGTTTTATGAGGGTGCAGCAAACTAAAAATGGGAGGAAAGCAGGGATGGGAAACACATCCCAGTGTGTCATCATCCTCATCCTCATCCTCATCCTCCAACCTCATCCCAACAGCCCCACCTGCCTGGAGAGGACACCACAAGGCAGAGCAGTTCTGCCCTGGAAATGTTCCAAAACCACTTGGGGATGTGGGACTTTTCCAGCTTGAATGGTTTTATGAGGGTGCAGCAAAGAAAAAATGGGAGGAAAGCAGGGATGGGAAACACATCCCAGTGTGTCATCAACATCATCATCATCCTCATCCTCCAGCTTCATCCCAACAGCCCCACCTGCCTGGAGGGGAGAACATCCTCAGCACCACAGGGCAGAGCAGTTCTACCCTGGAAATGTTCCAAAACCAAGTGGATGTGGCACTTGGGGATGTGGGGCAGTGGTGGTGGCCTTGGCAGTGCTGGGGAAGGGTTGGGCTGGATGATCCTGGAGGGCTTTTCCAGCTTTAATGATTTTATGAATTTACAATAAACTGAGGGTTGGAGCTGCTAACAAGAGGAGAAAACCCTGCATTCCCATTTTTCCCCAAAAGAATGGCTCAGCTGCTCTGGAAACATTCCAAAAACACGTGGATGTGGCACCTGGGGACGTGGGGCAGTGGTGGTGGCCTTGGCAGTGCTGGGAAGGGTTGGGCTGGATGATCCTGGAGGGCTTTTCCAGCTTTAATGGTTTTATGAGGGTGCAGCAAACTAAAAATGGGAGGAAAGCAGGGATGGGAAACACATCCCAATGTGGCATCATCCTCATCCTCATCCTCATCTTCCAACCTCATCCCAACAGCCCCACCTGCCTGGAGGGGACACCACATGGCAGAGTGGATCCACCCTGGAAATGTTCCAAAACCAACTGGATGTGGCACTTGGGGATGTGGGGCTTTTGCAGCTTTAATGATTTTATAGTTCTATGATAAAATGAGGATTTGAGCTGCCAGGCAAAGGGGAAATCCCTGCATTCCCGTTTTCCCCAAAAGATCAGCTCAGGTGCTCTGGAAATGTTCCAAAACCAAGTGGATGTGGCACTTGGGGACATGGGGCTTTTCCAGCTTTAATGATTTTATGAATTTACAATAAAATGAGGGTTTGAGCAGCCAACAAGAGGGAAAACTCTACATTCCCACTTCCCCCCCCACAAAAAAAAAATGGCTCAGGTGCTCTGAAAACATTCTAAAAACACATGGATGTGGCACCTGGGGATGTTGGGGTTTTCAAGCTTTAATGATTTTATAAATTTACAATAAAATGAGGGTTTGAGCAGCCAGCAAGAGGGAAAACCCTACATTGCCATTTTCCCCAAAAGAAGGGCTCAGGTGCTCTGGAAAGCACCAAAGGGCTGGGCCAGCTCAGCTCCTTGAGCAGGAGGAGCCTTGGACACCCTCTGGAACTCAGAAATTCCCAATGAGGCTTCCCCAGGGCCAGGATGGGATGTGGGGTCACTGGGGCTGCTCTGGGATAGCTCAGAGGGCACCTCTCTAATTCTGCCTCCCAAATTACAGGCAGGCTAATTAGAGACTAATTAACCCCAGTTACAGGCCAGGGAAATGCTGAACAAAGGGGAGCATTGGCTGGAGGGGATGGAGCAGGCAGGAGAATGAAGGGTAGGAGAATTAAAGCAAAAATGTCCCATTTTCCCTTTTCCTCTCTACAGCTCTTCCTAAAACCCCAACTGGGATTGGGAGGGACCTAAAGCCCATCCAGTCCCATGGGCAGGGACACCTCCCAGTGTCTCAGGCTGCTCCAAGCTCCATCCTGGCTCTGGACACTTCCAGGGATTTATGGGATGGTGAGGAGGAAGCTGGGCCCTGCTGAAGGAGTGCTTGAATTTCCCATCCCCTGCTGTGCCCTCAGCCTTGCTGGCACTGACACCTGAGGGCATTGAGGAGCACCAGGCTTGGTTTTCTCATCAAACAATTTAAAAAAACAGAGGAAAACCAGAATTCTCCTACTTTATTGCAACCTCCAGGGAGGACTGAGGTGCTGCAGTGCAAAGTCCCAGGCTGGGGGAGCACAGGGGGCCCCTCTGAGCCTCTCCTCCTGCTGCTCTGGATGTCAGGGATAAAAAAGCCACTATTCACTGGAGCACAGCATTACCCGTGGTGCCACAACCACCCAGCTGCCACCTTGATTTCTCCTGAGCCCATGAATTATTTATTTCAGCCCATTTTATACAAAATGGAGCAGCTCCAGCAGGAAACACCACGAGAGACAAAGGCTGACTCTATATCCCTGTGTGTCTGGCACCCAACCTGGACGTGGATTCAGGGCATATTTAATAATTTGAATGCAGCAAAACAGCTCCAAATAAGAGAGATTTATTCTATTTAAGCCTTGTGTTTAACTGCCCTGAGCCCCCTGGTCAGGACACTCAGGTGTGAGGATGGGCTCAGCTCCCTGCTCCAAACCAGAGCCCCTTTCCCCACCCCAAAGCAGGAGTTTTGTCATGGCCCCAAACCCACCCCATGAGCCAGGAGTGTGTTCTCACAGACACCTCTGCTCCCAGTGAATCACCAGGATTGGTGACAAAAAAAAATGAAAAAATGAAAATGCAAACTGAAAAAAAAACCATCCCCATGCACAGTCCCAGCTGTGGCCTCACGGAGCTGGAATTTCATTTTGGAAATGAGCAGCAGCAAGAGCAGCCCAGACCGAGGCAGTGGCTGCAAACCCCCTGTGCTGCTGCCTGTCCAGCCAGCTCTGCCCCACCCCTGCTCAGCCAAACCCTGCCTGGAGCCCCTCCAAGGGCAGCAAACACAACCCCAGCAGTGCCTGCTGTGAGCAGGGGCCTTGTGGGGACCCAGCTCAGTGGGGAGGGGACATCCCCAGCGTTCTGCTGCCCCCAAACCAGCCCAGAAATCCTCTGTGCCACCAACAGCCCTGGGAACAGCAGCAGGGAGACGCAGACCTGAGGGAGCAGCAGGAATTCCTGAGCAGAGGGAGCTGCTCAGTGCCAGGCTTTGCTCTCAGGTCCTCAGGGCCACTCTGAGGCCACCGTGGCCACCTCAGGCATCCAAAAGCCACCTCAGATGTCCAAAAGCCACCTTGGCCACCTCAGGTGTCCAAAAGCCACCTCAGATGTCCAAAAGCCACCTTGGCCATCTCAGGTGTCCAAAGGCCACCGTGGCTGCCTCAGATGTCCCAAGGCCACCTTGGCCATCTCAGGTGTCCAAAAGCCACCACAGCCACCTCAGATGTCCAAAAGCCACCTTGGCCACCTCAGGTAGCCCAAGGCCACCATGGCCACCTCAGATGTCCCAAGCCCACCATGGCCACCTCAGGTGTCTCAAAGCCACCATGGCCCCCTCAGATGTCCCAAGGCCACCATGGCCCCCTCAGATGTCCCAAGCCCACCGTGGCCACCTCAGGTGTCCAAAAGCCACCATGGCCACCTCAGGTGTCTCAAGGCCACCATGGCCACCTCAGATGTCCCAAGGCCACCATGGCCCCCTCAGATGTCCCAAGGGCACCTTGGCCACCTCAGGTGTCCCAAGGCCACCTTGGCCATCTCAGGTGTTCCAAGGCCACCTTGGCCACCTCAGGTGCCCAAAGGCCACCATGGCTACCTCAAGTGTCCCAGGGTCACCTGGCTGGCCAGCTGTGTGTCCCTGTGCAGCTGCAGGACCTGCAGGGCTCCCAGAGCCCTCCTGCCCCTCTGCTGGGGCTCAGCAGCTGCTGGGTTTGCCAAGATGTGCCAGGAGCCACCAGTGTCACCTGCTGTCCAGTTTTCTGTCCCTGGCCAGGCCAGCGTGTGGCTGCTGCCTTCCTTTCCCAACCCCCAGTGCCAACAAATTCACCCCAAACCCCAAAGCACCAACTCATCCCAAGCTTTGTTTCCTTCCCCTCCAGCTCCTTTTCCCTCTGCTCTGTCTCTCCCTTCCTCCCCCAGGTAAAGCTGCTGGCCAAGATCCTCCTGCAGAGCTCGGGGTGCAAATTTTGTTGGAGAAATCCCAAGAAAAGAGGGATGCTGCATCCTTTTAGGGAAGGGAGGCTCAGCAGGACAGATCCTCATCTGCCCCCTCTGCATCGTTTTAAGGAAATTAAAAGCTGGAGGCTCCTTTCCCTGGGCTGAGAAGCTGAGTGATCATCCTGGGAGCAATCTGCAGGACAAGGATATTTATCTGATCAGGGCTCTTCTTCCAGTTTGTGTTTTTTTAGAGCCCTTAATTAACGCTGGCAGGATTAAACGCTCGGCAGATTTCCAGTCAAACCAACACCACTTTGCTAAGTGAGAGCTGGATTTAATCCTGCCAGGGAAGACTCACAGCTACTTGTAGCCTTGCAGAGTTCTGGCTCCCAAGTTAAAAAAAAAAAAAAAGGGAGGAAAAAAAAATAAAAGAAAAACCACACAGCATTGCTTCCTTGGAAACCATGGAAAAACATCTTTGAGGGAGCAAGAGAAAGCAGCAGGGAGCTGGATTTAAATAGCAGAGGAATTTCACTGAACCCTAAGCAGGTAAGTGCTCCTTATTGGGGATTGTTTACCAAAAAAAGCTCCCAGCTTTGCAATCAACTGGCTATATTTAAAAAATCCCTCAGGAATTCCTGGGAATGCTGAGCCCCCAGGAGGAGCAGGGGCAGTGTGAGCACAGCTCCCATTACGCCTGCCCAGAACTATGAGCTCCAGCTGCCTCAGCTCTGCCCATGCTGGGAGCTCTTAGTGGGACTTAGAGCAGCTTAAATGCCTGTGTTGTTTGGAGAAAGCTGAGACTGGGGCCTTCCAAAAGCACCTAAAGCAGCTTAATAGGGACTAGAAGTTATTTCCCAGTTAAATTTCATGAGGGAAATTGATTTTTTTTTTCTTGTTGGAAGAGCCATTATCGTCTTTTTAAGGAATTAAAGCAGAATTTAGGGAGCTGAAGCATTGAGATTCCTGGGAAAATGATTCTGTCTGTGCTGGGGATGATCCTTTCTATTTCTGCTGTTAAATCTGATCAATTGAGCAACAACCAAAAAGAAAAACCCTAAAAAACCAACAAATGAGCGAGTGCAGGAGGCAGCACTGTGACACAAAGAGCCAGAGCTTCACAGGATGAACAATTGTCACATTCCTCCTTGGAAAGCACTTGCAGGAGAGCAGCAGCTCCTCTGGGAGGAGGAGACAGCCATGGAGCCAGGCTGGAGAGGAGAAGGCTCCAGGGAGAGCTCAGAGCCCTTGCAGGGCCTGAAGGGGCTCCAGGAGAGCTGCAGAGGGACTGGGGCCAAGGATGGAGGGACAGGAGGCAGGGAATGGCTGCCAGTGGCAGAGGGCAGGGCTGGATGGGATCTTGGGAATTGGGAATTGTTCCCTGGCAGGGTGGGCAGGGGCTGGGCTGGAATTGCCAGAGCAGCTGTGGCTGCCCCTGGAGCCCTGGCAGTGCCCAAGGCCAGGCTGGACATTGGGGCTGGCAGCCCCTGGCACAGTGGGAGGTGGCCCTGGGCTGCAATGAGCTGGCATTGAAGATCCCTTCCCACCCAAACCACTCTGGCATTCCCATTCCTCAATCCAGGATGGAAACCAGCACCAAAAACCATTGCAGCAAATGGAGAAAGGCAAGGAAAGAATGATTTCCTGCATGGTTCCAGGTGCCCCCAGTGCCATTTGCCACAGGGGTTTGGAGCCTGGCAAGGCCTGGTTCGAGAGGTTTGGGCTCTGCCAGGGTGCCCAGAGCAGCTGTGGCTGCCCCTGGAGCCCTGGCAGTGCCCAAGGCCAGGCTGGAGCACCTGGCACAGTGGGAGGTGGCCCTGGGGTGGCACTGGGTGGGATTTAAGTTCCTTCCAGCCCAAACCATTCTGGGATTCTTTGATTTTGCTGGGGGATGCCCTCACACAGAGAACCAGCCATAACTGATACTCTGTGTGCCAAATAAATCCTTGAACCAGGTTTTATGTGGGATTTAAATAATGCCCAGGCCTTGATTTAGGCCTCGGTGTGGAGCTGATGTCCCCAGGTGAGACTTTGTGAGGAATAAAGCTTTCATTTACAGAATTCATTGGGCAGAGGAGTTCAATCTTTTAGAAAATCGATTATTATCTTTTATCCTTATTGACATATAGATTAAAGGAGTGAATTTGCACAGGCAGCCTGCCTGGATCCACACAGGCCATAAACCATCAGCCACCTCCTGGATCAAACCTCTCCAGCCAAAAGCTGATATTCCAGAAAGGTACCCAGGATTTGCAGATTTCCAAATGAGCAGAATTCCCAGTGGGGCTGAGACTTTAATGGCTGCACTGGCTCCAGAAAACACCAGTGAATATTTCCCTGGAGGTCACCAATCCTTTGCTTCCAGCCCTGATTCCTGGATTTTTTTCCCTTTCTCTGGAGAGTTCCAGAGCCCTTTTGCTCAGTGTTTCATCTCCTGGCTGCTCCACTGGGACATTTTCTGC
The DNA here is from genome assembly GCF_023055355.1 of Agelaius tricolor. Classification (NCBI taxonomy): domain Eukaryota; kingdom Metazoa; phylum Chordata; class Aves; order Passeriformes; family Icteridae; genus Agelaius; species Agelaius tricolor. The sequence continues at coordinate 368,419 of NW_027269354.1, read as the reverse complement.
TCCTGCCCCACATCCCATGGGATGTCCAGGCAGGAAATCCCTGGGGATAACTCTGTCCCCATCCCAGGGGATGTTTGTGACATGCCCAGGAGCACAGGGACAGCACCCAGGGATGCTCAGCCCATCCCTGTGCCCTGCCCTCCCAGCAGGGAATTCTGCCTGCTGTGCTTTCCAGAGGAGACTGAGGCTGCTGGAGCTGCAATAACAACAAACTGTGCAGCCCTTTAAGGGCTGGGGGGAACGCATTTAATGCATTGAATTTAATATATTCAATATATTCACATGTGCAGTGCCCTCAGTGCTGGCAGGGGCTGATTTAAGGAACTGAAAATGAATTTATTGAAGGCTCTGGCTGAGCAGTCTGGAGGCTGGGAAGGGTGAGTGGCACAGGGTGTGAAATGGGGGATCTCCAGCTCCCTTTAAATTAAACTGGAGCTCCTCATCCCTCCTGACCTCAGAGCTGTTCCAAACATTTTATCCAGAATTTCTGAGGGCACTGGAAGCAATCAGGACCCTGGGAGAGGCTGATGTGGGTCTGAAGGAGGAGGGAAAATAACTGGAAAGTAATAATAATAATAATAATAACTGGGAAAGGGAATTAATGTGCCAGCACTGCCCCTCATCCCAGCAGCAGTGAGAGAGGGGAAGGGAAAAGCTCTTTCCAACCTTCCTGAAAGGGAAACCAGCTTTTTCTTATTTCCTTCCTGCCCAGAAAACAATGCAGAAGCTGCTGAGCCTCCTTTAAAGACCCTTTTGGAGGCCACAGGCACAAAGCTCCGCCGCAGGGGAGGGAGAGACACCTCATTAAAGAGGCACCTTTAGATCTGCTCCAGAAACACCAAATCAAACAAATCTCTGCAAACCAAATTTCCAAGGCTGTTGTTCCCATCAGCAAAACGAGCACAGACACCAAAAAAAACCCCAAAATTAATCTCATGGATTTGCTTTAAAATAATAAAAAAATAAAATTTCCCTGCAGTTCTCTAAGCCAAAGGAACAGCTTTGCTTCCAGTGACAGAAAGGCACAAAAAGCAGCAAATTAATGAATAAGGGGAAATATTTATAGCATTTTCTGTTGCAAAAGTTTTCCCAGTACTTGGAACACAGACATGGATTTTCTAGAGGGGGAAGGGTGGGGGGTGAGGTACATTTTAACCAGATAAAGCTCCTCATTAAAAATAATAATAATAATAACAATAAAATCCCATTTAACTGCTTCCAGCCTACTGGAGAGTTTAGAGCATTAGATCATGCTGGAGAGATCTACCCCAGCCAAAACGAAGCCAGCTCCACAGACCTCCCCCTGGAGCTGATGCTGAAGGCTAAAATTAACTCTGGAAAGCTGATTTCTAAAAAAGCTCCGTGTTTGTGCAGGAGGGAGAGCTGCAGCTCCCGCATTCTGTGTGCCCGGGGCTGCCAACCCCACCCAGCCCAGGGAGGAGCCAAAATGAGACAAACCCCACCGAAAATGAGCTGGGAACAGCAGCTCTGCAAAGCCCCCGCTCCTCTGGGTCACTTGGTATGAGCAGAGTTTGAAATTGCTTTTAAAAATCACTGGCAGGGGCATGAGGAAAAAAAAAATGGATTTTTTTCCTGCCCTTCCTGGTGATTTTTTAAGTGGTCTCAAACTCTGGTTGGTGATGACTCTCTGTCACCAGCTGATGCTTTTGTCAACACACACAGAGCTTTTTCCCACTTTTCCAGATCTCCCAAACGGCTTTTCTCCCATTTTTGGGCACTCTGAGCACACCCCAGGCTCTGCCCTTCACCCTTCCCAGCTCTTCCAGAGCTCCTTGTGCCCCCCAAACATTTTGCCTCCCATTCCTGGGCAGTCTGAGCACACCCAAGTCTCTGTCCTTCACCCCTCCCAGTTCTTGCAGATCTCCTTGTGCCCCCCAGCCAGCTTTTGTCCCATTTTTGGGCACTCTGAGCACCCCCCCAGCCAGCTTTTGTCCCATTTTTGGGCACTCTGAGCACCCCCCAGGCTGTGCCCTTCACCCCTTCCAGCTCTTCCAGATCTCCTTTGTCATTTTTGGGCACTTTGAGCACACTCCAGGGCTCTTCCCTTCACCCCTCTCAGCTCTTCCAAAGCTCCTTGTGCCCCCCAAAGAGTTTTTCTCCCATTTCTGGGCACTCTGAGCACACCCCAGGCTCTGCCCTTCACCCTCCCAGCCAAGAACCATTCTCATGCAATTCCAAGTCACCACCATGCAAGCATTTCTCCATAAATCCCCCGATCCAGGGGAGTTCTGCCCATTCCATGCCCCCATGGGCAAACAGGTGCTTTGCCACTGAAATCCCAGCAGAGTGTGGATGATTTTTGTTCCATGGAAGGAAGGAAGGAAGGAAGGAAGCATTTCCATGCTCCCTTGGCCATGCCAAGCAGAAGAAGGGAAGGGTCTGTTTGCCATGTGCAGCCAGAGCTGACAGATCGTGGCCTTCAAGGGAGCAGAGATGAAGAGCAAAGCAGCCAGAGAGGTGGTGGAGAGGATGGTTTGATGCCATCACCCTGGGCAAAAGCCCTACAGAAGCATGGTGGGAGTGAGGTGAGGTGATGGGAGAGGCTGAGCGGGCTCAGCTCCCCAAGGGAAACCTCGGAACGAAGTCAAAGCAAGAGGGGACGAGAAAGGAAATGAATCAGAAACAGCTCCAGGATGGGAGGGAGAGGAAGAACCGGCGCTGGGATGTGCAGCATGAGAATCTGGCCTCAAACCCGGTGCCACTTCCCCTTCTGCCCCAGTGCCAGTGACCCCCAGCACGTTGGCAGCCAGAAATCCCCGCAGCCTTCCCAGCAAAGCCACCAGCTCCAGGCACTGCCCCCCCCTGAGTCACTTCCTTGTCCTGCTCTGTCCCCCCAGGCCAGCACAGGTGCCACAGAGCACACAGCAAACTGTGCCCTGCCCACAGCCACGCTGTGCCACTGCCTGGGTGACACCAGCTCCTCCTGGGCACTGAGCCCTCCCAGCTGTGCCACCCTCTAAGACTGATGGAGCTACAGACAACAATGGGTGTTTTGGGACTCCCTGAGCTGGGAGGGACCCACAGGGGTCACCCAGTCCAGCTCCTGCATGGGACAGTGTTCCAGATTGCAATGCAGGATGTGTCCATTGCCATCTGTATGGCAGATTATCTTTGTCAAGTGGGCAGTTTGCCTTATCTCTCTCTCTGTGTGACCACAATCACTCCTCCCTCGGGAGGGGACACCTGCTGCTAACAGCTCTGGAATGTCCCTGCATGGCTGATAAGAACTACAGCATCCCATTGGCAGATGGGAGCCCAGAGGGAGGAGCCAAGCATTCCTACCCGGATAGAATCTGGAGATTCTGGAACACCAGCACGGCTTCTGCACTGCATTGCCCAGAGGAACAGCAGCTGCCTCTTGCCCTGGATCTGCAGAGGCAGAGACTGCACCTTTCTCCAGGATCCCTGCTCCAGCAGAACCAGCCCTGGCACTGCAGGAGGGCTGAGCCACAATTCCAATGGTTCTGCTGCCACCAGCCTGACCCACAGGGTGTCAGCTGGGTTCTGACTCTGGCACTGGTGCTTTAGTTCACAGCATTGTTCATTTTATCTTTTTAAAATTTTCTTCCCTAGTAAAGAACTGTTTTTCTGCTCCCATATTTTTGCCTGAGAGCCCCTTGATTTAAAATTTATAGCAATTCAGAGGGGTGGGGAGGATTTACATTCTCCATTTCAGGGCAGGCTCCTGCCTTCCTTAGCAGACTCCTGTCTTTCCAAACCAAGACAGACAGCCCCCAAAACCCCTAAATGTGCTCAAAAGCATTGTCCAAAGGCTCCCTAAGCTCTGCCAAGCTGTAAGCAAGAACCTGAGCCCCACACTTGTTGCTGCTTTATCCCAAGACTTGCTGCCACCAGACCTTTGTCCAACCCACGCTGCCAGACCCCTACAAGAAGTTAAAGGCACCTCTGGCCCATTTGGAAGGTCCCATTCCCTGTTTCTCATGGAATGAAGTTCTATTTTGCCTGTGGTTTGCAGGCTCCTGCCTGCTCTCACTGACACCCTCGCTGAGGCCATGGCAGAGCACACCTGCTGGCATTGATGGCTCGATGTCCTGGGATGAAAACCTTTGGGGAAAAGGTCCTTTGATGTGATGCAGAGAATGTGGAAGCCACATGCAACTGCAGAGGATGAGAATGGGCAGAGCAGCAGGAGAGGCCCCCCAGAGCCTGGATCCAGGGACTCAGCCTGGAGCTCCTGGGCTGGTTTTGCTCAGAAAGCCCTGCCAGAGAAGCTGCATTCCAGGACTTTCCCCTTGGACAAGCACAAGGAGGATGGCAGGGATGCTCTTCTGGAAACACCAACCAATTTCCAACTCCCTCATCCCCCTCCCTCCAGCTGGGGGGCTTTGCCAGCCCCTGGCAATGCCTTCCCTCTCCCTTTGTGGGTGCCCCCAGCAGGCTGGCAGTGCCAGCACCCTGAGCAGAGGAGCTGGCAGCTGGCTGTGGCTTACCTTTGGTTTTAAAAGCAAAGTTACAGTACTTGCAGACGTACGGCCTGACGTCTGTGTGCGTGCGAATGTGTTTCTTCAGCATGCTGGGTTTCTTGCAGCGAATTCCACACTCCTCACAAACATACTTCCCTCTTCCACGGCCTCGCACATACACATACTCTTCGTTTGATTTGTACCTATGAGCAACAGGTGGCGTGATAAAGGGGAAAAAAAAAAAAAAAAAAAAAAAAAAAAAAAAAAAAAAAAGAAGATTCCCACCTCAACAGAAGAAGTCACAACTTTGCTGGGTTAGTTCAGAGTGTTATTGACACCACAGGTCTTGGTTGCTGTTTGGTAGCTCTGGGGAATTAGGCTAAATGTGAATTAGCACCCAAAGCTCGTGCCCAGGTGCTTCCAGACACATCCAGGATGGTCTCATGTCCTGAATCTGCTGCTCTGTGACCACCAAGAGCCCAAAGCTGATCTGGGACACAGGGACACCCCACTGTGCTGCTGTGCCCCATCCTCAACCACAAACTGAGGCACCCAGGACAGGCTGGACAGGGTTTGGCCCAGGCCAGGCTGGACAGGGTTTGGGCCAGGCTGGAGAGAGTTTGTCCTGGGCCAGGCTGGACAGAATTTGGCCCAGGGCAGGATGGACAGTTTATCCCAGGCCACGCTGGACAAGTTTTGGCCCAGGCCAGAGTGGACAGAGTCATGGGGACACCCCACTGTGCTGCTGTGCCCCATCCTCAAACACAAACTGAAGCACCCAGGCCAGGCTGGACAGAGTTTATCCCAGGCCAGGCTGGACAGAGTTTGGCCTAGGCCAGGCTGAACAGGGTTTGGCCCAGGCCAGGCTTGACAGGGTTTGGCCCAGGCCAGGCTGGACAGAGTTTATCCCAGGCCAGGCTGGGCAGAGTTTGGCCTAGGCCAGGCTTGACAGGGTTTGGCCCAGGCCAGGCTGGGCAGAGTTTGGCCTAGGCCAGGCTTGACAGGGTTTGGCCCAGGCCAGGCTGGACAGAGTTTGGCCTAGGCCAGGCTGGACAGAGTTTGGCCTAGGCCAGGCTGGACAGAGTTTGGCCCAGGCCAGGCTTGACAGGATTTGGCCCAGGCCAAGCTGGGTAGAGTTTATCCCAGGCCAGGCTGGACAGGGTTTGTTCCAGGCCAGGCTGGACAGAGTTTGGCCCAGAGCAAGATGGACAGGGTTTATCCCAGGCCAGGCTGGACAGGGTTTATCCCAGGCCAGGCTGGACAGAGTTTGGCCTAGGCCAGGCTGGACAGGGTTTATCCCAGGCCAGGCTGGACAGGGTTTATCCCAGGCCAGGCTGGACAGAGTTTGGCCTAGGCCAGGCTGGACAGGGTTTATCCCAGGCCAGGCTGGACAGAGTTTGGCCTAGGCCAGGCTGGACAGAGTTTATCCCAGGCCAGGCTGGACAGGGTTTGTTCCAGGCCAGCCCAGCTGCCTCTCAGTCCCTGCCATTTCAAACATGCCCAGGCTGCCTCTGCAGGTGCTGGCACAACTCATCCCAGGCAAAGCTCCTGGGACCTCCCACCCTCCAGGCTGCCACCTGAGATGTCACCAGTGCCACAAACCCCCCTGTGAGCCCCGCACAGCCTGAATGACACACCCAGAATGGACACAATGAGAAGAAAACATCCTTATTTCTAATAAATGAATGGTGCTACCACTAAATGTAAACACTGCAGACTCCAGGCTCTTTTATCTTTGGCACAGGATCACGATTTAGGTTTCCCCTAAAAGAGAATGAGGTTGGTCATCCTTCCTTCCCATTACAGATTTGATTTTCTGTCCAGGCATGAGTGCACGGGGAAGGCTGCAGGATGGGGGGGTTGAAAAACCCTTATAAGACTGAGACAAATCTTCCAGCCTCCTGCTGCTCAGCAAATGAAGGCTGCAATTTCCTGTACTTGCAGCACAAGAAGAATAAGGTAACACCAAATTGCTCCCCTCAGATCTTAAAGAGGCCAAATTTTTAAAGCATGGCACTTCTTGCAAGTCATTTTTCTACCCAGGAGGAATTAAGTCTGGTCTTCAGATATCTCCAAACATCCACCCTGGAAAAATCAGGCTGTCTAAAGCCTCTTAATAGGAGATCCAAAGGCATCCAACACCATCAGTCAGGTTTTAGTGTCTTCCCAGTGAAGCCTATTCCAAACCAGAAGGGTGAGAAAACAGCAGCCAGACTGAGGAGAAACTTGAACAGAAACAGCTGCACTGCAATAGATTGAGCACTTCAGTAAGTGAATATATGATAAATACTAAAACTTATGTATTTATAATGTAAAAAAAAAAAAAAAAAAACAAGGCTCATTTAAAACTTGAGTTTAAAAACCACACAAAGACCAGCCCAGAATTGAGAGGATGGGAATGGCACAGCCTGCACAGGATGCACCCATGGAAACCCCTCCCAGCTGCCTGTAGGGTGGGGTTGGAAGTGGGTGAGTCCCACTGCAGGGACCCCTGGATCTCCCCCACACTTTATTCCTTTCCCTCAGGAAGAGCCCAGGCAGTTCCAGCTCTACAGGGGTGTCTGGGGGAGCTGAAATTCAGGCTGATCCTGCTGGCTGCAGGCAGTGAGCTGGGACTGAGCCCTTCCCAGTCCTGGCTGAGCCCCTTGGATCTGTTCAGGGCTGTGGGAGATGCTCAGAGGAGCCTGAGCTGCTCCTGAGATGCTCAGAGGGGATTGAGCTGCTCCTGAGATGCTCAGAGGAGCCTGAGCTGCTCCTGAGCTGCTCAGAGGGAAATGAGCTGCTCCTGAGATGCTCAGAGGAGCATGAGATGCTCCTGAGACATTCAGGGGGGGATGAGCTGCTCCTGAGACATTCAGGGGGGGATGAGCTGCTCCTGAGGTGCTGAGATGGGGATTGAGGTGCTGAGATGGGGATTGAGGTGCTCAGAGGAGCCTGAGCTGCTCCTGAAATGCTCAGAGAGGATTGAGCTGCTCCTGAGGTGCTCAGAGGAGCCTGAGCTGCTCATGAGGTGCTCAGAGGGGATTGAGCTCCTCCTGAGCTCAGGGGTGAGGTCATGGGTTCAGTTTTGGACACAGATTAGAGGAAAGAGAGGAAAACTGAGTGTTCAGACAGCCCCAGTCTGCAGCAGTAGCACAAACCAGACTTTGGTGTCCAACAGTTTGTGTTTGTGTCCTTCAGCATCAGCAGGAGTTCTCTGGGTCATCACCAGGGTCACCTGGTGGCTCAAATACTTCATTTTTTCTGCTGGGACTGAAGTCACAGCAATGCCACCCCATTGTGCCATTCCCAACCATCCAACCCCCCCCAAAAAACTCTAAAAAAACCCAACATCAACACCCATCATCACAAGATTCTCATTATCTGGCCAGAGGGGACTGAGCTGGTGTCTGGAGGGCTCCCCCAGTGCCCCAGTCTCCATCCCAGTATGCCCAGTTATCTCCATTAACCCCAAAGGATTCCAGGGCTCAGGTTTTTAGGGATGGTTCCTGTCCCTTCTTTGTTCAGGCAGTGTTAAGGATTCAGGAGGAGCAAAAGGAATCAGGAATCCTGATTTTTTCTGCTCAGGTTTGTACTGCAGGCTTCCTCCTCTGCCTGTCATTGTGCTGGGACCCACCTGGCCATTTCAAACCTGGAACTGCTCCTTTATCAGCCTTGGACTTGCACTGCCCTTAATTCCAGCCTGCCATGGCAATGTTTGTGTGGCTCATTAAAGCCATCAGGCTGCATTAAAACAGCCCTGTGATTGAATCTGGAATCAGGCACTGCACTTCATCTGACACCCTGCCAGCGCTCAGCACAGATATTCCCCCACAGCTCCCTGAAACCACGAGGAAAACAGGCAGGGAGAGGGGAGAGGGAGGAAAAGCAAATTCCTCTCAAGGAACACCGAACCAAAGGGGAAGGAGACAGCAGGAGGTGACAGTGCCATAACCCAGAGAAGGCTCTGCAGATGCCATTTGCCTGCTCTGAGGGCTGCAAGAGATTTATGGACATAATTCCTTCAGTGTGATCCCATTTCCCTGCTCCTGTGCCCATCTGATTTGCATCAGGAAGATAAATCAGGCACAGCTTGTCACTACAGGCCACAAAATAACACGATGTGGACATGCAGCTCTCTCAAGGTAAAAAAGAGGGAAGTTTAATTTCTGACTTTAACATTTATAGCTCAGATAAGAGATTACATATTATTTACAATATATACATAATATACAATATATAATATATGATATATGATATATGATATATGATATATTATATAGATTATAAATTATATATTTCATTTTATAGATTTTATATATATTATATGTATTTATATTTTATAGATTTATATATAAAATATTATATATAATATATATAATATATATATTATATATATAAAAACATTATATATAATATAGATAATATATATAAAAATATTATATATATAAAAATATTATATATATATATATAATATAGATAATATATTATATATTATAGATTTCCAAAAGTGACAGCGGATTGGTGACAGTGCCACCTCTCCAATGACACTGGACAAACCAACAGTCCATCAAATTTCCTCCATAAAAGAATGCAAAACAGTAAGTTATTTACATAAAGTGTGTGAGAAAGTTTGTTACAAGAATGTAAACATCAGGAAAACTTGAAGAAACAGGACAAGAGCAGCTCACTCCATGTGAGGATTTACCCTGGCACAGAACCTTCCCTGCTCCACAAGGTTTGCTGCAAGCAGACCTGGGGATAGCCACAGCTGGGTTTGTGGGTTTGTGGCAGCAATCTGGGCTTCTCTTCAGAGCCCTGAGTAATTCCTAAATTTATCCTAATCCCATCCTTATCCCAGCCCATCCTAATCCCATCCTTAGCAGCTCCCAGCCCTGCAGTGCCACGCTCCCCTCTATGCTGGAATGATTGGGAATGCAGGGGTTAATGGCCATCATGAGCCCAGACACTGATTTAGGGAACAATCCTTTCAAACACACACACAGAAATCAAAGTCCAGCTCTTTGGTGCGTTTTTGAAAGGTTCTTTGGTGTTTCCTGCTGGCAGATCTGGGGCCAGCACTGCAAACCCTTGTCAGAGCAGGAGGAGCTGGCACAGCCTTGGCAGGGCTGGTGTCACCCTGTGTCACAGACATATTTCATGAGAACTTCTTTCTTTAGGATCTTTTCTCCTGAGAAGCTGGGAAGCTTCAGCTTCTCCATGTTTTGCTGCTTTGGAATGTGATCTGGAGAATTGTTTACCCAGCATGTGAAATGGTTTTTACTTGATGACCAATGACAGCCACCTGTGTCGAGGCTGTGAGCAGTCACAAGATTTTATTATCATTCCATTCCTTTCTTTGCTGGCCTTCTGATGAAATCCTTCCTTCTATTCTTTTAGTATATCATTTTCTTTTAATATAATATATATCAGAAAATAACAAATCAGCCTTCTGAAGCATGGAGTCAACATTCTTATCTCTTCCCTCATCCTGGGACCCCTGTGAACACCAGAGACCTGAGAGCCCCAGAATGGGCCCAAAATCCCTGTCAGGAGCACAGGAAACCCAGCAATGGGAAAACACAAACCTGGAGGAGGCTTTGTCTCAGCTCCTTCCCTCCAGCTGAAACCCAACCCCGAGCATTCACTGCCTCCCACCCCGGAGGAGCTTTGGTTCCCAGGATCGCCTCTTACAAATTCCTGACCATCATTTTTAGCCACAAACACTTCTTTTTTTCTTCCCCTCAGTGCTGTGAGGCACATCCAAACTCTCCATGTGGCTGGAAACCACAGGATCAACCCTTGGACAGCCATGGGGAAGGAAGTTTGGTGGTTGGCAGGCAGGGAGGCAGAGCAGGTTTCTGGGGGACTCATTGCTCATGGCTGGACTGAATCACTCCTTCCCCTCTTTGCTTCCTTTTTCAAGTTTTGTTTTTTAATTCCACCAGGATTTTACCTTGCCCTGCAAAGGCTTTGCTGATGTGACCTTGCTGGTCACAGCGGTTACAGTTTAATTATTAAATTTTTAAAAAATTAGCTTTAATTCTGTGAATTTTCATGATTTAAAGCTGGATGCTGTCTCAAAGAACACCTCTGGAGGTTTTCACAGCAACTGAAGAAATATTTCCTCATCTGGTTTTGACATTTGATCAAATCCCTTGTTTGCTTTTTGGATTTTGGGTGCACAGGAAGAGGAATGGGATATCTGATCCCTGTCCTGAGCTGCTGGGTTTGGTTCCCTGGCAAGTGAACTGAGTCCAGCTCTGGAGTTTTTGCCTTTGGTGTCAGATTTTGGGTTTGTTGATGGCACATTTCATCTGTCACCAGGCTGCCCACTCATCTGGCTTGGCTGAATCCTTGGGAAATTCCTGACAGGCTGCTCTGGGATTAACTGATCTCATTTCTGCTTTATGTTTCCTGCAAAATTTGCCAGATAAATGTGTAACTCCCACAGTGCCACTAATTACGGATCATTAATTGCCTGCCTCACAGCTCCCTGGTACAAAATGACCACTCTGCAGCTGAGTGTGCAGCAGAATTCCTCAGTTTTTCCCAGTGGAATCCCTGGGGCTGAGGATGTCACACTCAGGTGTGTCCTCAAGGCCAGACACTCACCCTGAGATGTCCCTTGGCTCATCCCAAGCTCCAGCAGGGCGAGCAGAGGGATTCCTGTGCAAACCCCACAGCAGACAATGGCATTTCCAGCTCTCTGAAAGCACCACGAACCCTCCAGCATCCTGATTTTCCAGACAGGGATATTGCACCCAGACAAACAAGGCACGTCCAGAGCAGCACAACAAAGCTGGGCATGGACCTGGGAGGAGCTGGCACAAAATCTGCTTTGCCTGGCTGGAATAAAGGATCCTCACAGCCAGAGTCTGCTGGGAAACTGCAGGGGAGGGGGGCAGCTGGGGCAGCCCTGGCACCAGGGACACACCATGGGGTGAGGGGCGACTGTCACTGTTTGGGACAGGGACATGGGTGAGGGGGTGACTGTCACCATTGGGGACACACACAGGGTGAGGGGGTGACTGTCACCATTGGGGACACCCCATGGGTGAAGGGGTGACTGTCACCACTGGGGACACAGATGTGGGGTGAAGGGGTGACTGTCACCATTGGGGACACACACAGACAGTGAACTGGTGACTGTCACCACTGGGGACAGACACAGGGTGAGGGGTGACTGTCACCATTGGGGACACACCACGGGGTGAGGGGCGACTGTCACTGTTTGGGACAGGGACATGGGTGAGGGGGTGACTGTCACCATCAGGGACACACCATGGGTGAAGGGGTGACTGTCACTGTTTGGGACAGGGACATGGGGTGAGGGGGTGACTGTCACCATTGGGGACACAGATGTGGGGTGAAGGGGTGACTGTCACCATTGGGGACACACTGACAGGCAAGGGAGGATCTGTGAGTGCAGGAGGTGCTTCAGAGGAGCTGTGCCTGATCCCTGATCCTGTTCCTGATCCCTGATCCTATTCCTGATCCCTCACCCAGTTCCTGATCCCTGATCCCTTTCCTGATCCCTCACCCTGTGCCTGTTCCTGATCCTGTGCCTGATCCCTGATCCTGTTCCTGATCCCTGATCCTGTTCCTGATCCCCGATCCCTGTTCCTGATCCCTCACCCTGTGCCTGATCCCTAATCCCATTCCTGATCCCTGATCCTGCTCCCTCACCCTGTGCCTGTTCCTGTTCCTGATCCCTCACCCTGTTCCTGATCCCTCACCCTGTTCCTGAACCCTCACCCTGTTCCTGATCCCTGATCCCATTCCTGATCCCTCACCCTGTGCCTGATCCCTGATCCTATTCCTGATCCCTAATCCCGTTCCTGATCCCTGATCCCATTCCTGATCCCTGATCCCATTCCTGATCCCTGATCCTGCTCCCTCACCCTGTGCCTGATCCCTGATCCTGTGCCTGATCCCTGATCCTGTACCAGCTCCCTCACCCTGTTCCTGATCCCTGATCCTGTTCCTGATCCCTGATCCTGATCCTGCTCCCTCACCCTGTTCCTGATCCCTAATCCTGCTCCCTCACCCTGTTCCTGATCCCTAATCCTGTTCCTGATCCCTCACCCTGATCCCTGATCCCATTCCTGCTCCCTCACCCTGTTCCTGCTCCCTCACCCTGTACCTGATCCCTGATCCTGTGCCTGATCCCTGACCCTACAGCTGCCCCTGCAGGGTGTGGGGTGTCCAGGAGGGACCCTGAGTGCAATGAACCCGAGCAGAGCCAGCAAGGGCTGGGTGTGGATGGAAAGCTGCAAAAACAGAAAAGAAAGCAAAACCAGTTCCATGTTCCTCCTCAGCGTCATGCCTGAATGGGGGACTGGTTCAGTTTGGGGTTGTGGCACCTTCTGCTCTCACAGAGGTGGAATTACAGCTCTGCTCCTTAGGGCTGCTCTGTCCTCTCTGCTGAAATCATTTAATTGTCATATCCGTGCTGAAATAATTTAATTGGCACTGCAAACCACTGCACGAGCACAAACCCCACAAAACAGCAGCAGCCCCACAGTGCCCAGACTGCAAACGTGGCTCAAATGCAATCAGAGGGGAGCAGGAAGGAAAAATGGCAGCGCAGAGCAAGGTGAGAGGATTTCAGTGCAGTGAGAGCCTCCTGTCCCTGCCAGGGGCTCAGCCTCAGCCACCAGAGCGTGAAGAAATGCGGGGCTGCACTGATTGTGTGCACTCACTAATTAGTCCCTGCTGGGCTTCCCCCATTACATCCAATTTTAGGAGCAGACAGGCAATGGAGGAGCTTCCCCAGCCTCTGTCTGAGGGCTGGGCTGAGTCCCTGTCCCCAGATGATGCCACACAATGACCAGAGAGCTCCTGCAGAGCCCCAAAACCCAAATTAACCCAAACTCCTGCAGGGCCCCAAAATGCAAACTAAACCCAAACTCCTGCAGAGCCCCAAAACCCAAATTAACCCAAACTCCTGCAGGGCCCCAAAACCCAAATTAACCCAAACTCCTGCAGAGCCCCAAAACCCAAACTAAACCCAAACTCCTGCAGAGCCCCAAAACCCAAACTAAACCCAAACTCCTGCAGGGTCCCAAAACCCAACCCACCCCAAATCCAACACCACAGGGACAGGAGGAGGGAAGAAGGAGTGCAGCAAAGAGCAATGCCAGGGGTGTGATGGAGTTTTTTGGATGTTTTGAGGATAAATCAAAGCCGCATCACTGCTGATGCAAAATTGTACAGCATCAAACCAAGCTGAAAATAACTCTGGGCTAATGCATTTTTGAAATTAATCATAGCTACACATAGCTGTGATTAATTGCTATAGCAATTAATAGCTGGAGCATCATAGCTATATTTTAAATTATATATTATTATAATGTATATTTTTGATAAATATATAAATATATATGATTACAAAATATATTTTAATATATTTTAAAATATATATTTTATATATTATTATAACATATATTTTATTTTATATATAAATATATTATATTTAAAAATATATATTATAATACAAATATATATATTTATATATTTTAGCTATTATTATAATCTATATTTTATTTTATAATAGCTGCATCATAGCTATATTTATATATATTATAATAACATATTTTATATATAAATATATTATATTTTATAATGATATATAAATATATTATTATAATATAAATGTAATATGTTTTAAAATATTTACTAAATATTATATATTTTATTTCATCATAGCTACATCATAGCTATATTTTTGAAATTAATCATGTAGCTACACATAGCTGCACCTACACTACAATGTCATGAAACTACAATATGTGCAGGAAACATGCTTCCATATGCTATGAAATCCAAGGAATGTACTTTGGTTAAAAATATTCAGATTTAGTACCAAATCTTTAATCTGTGATTGTATTAAGTATTTATGTATTGTCCTTCTGCTTACAGAATCCAGCTGTGCCAACACCTGCTCTGTTCACTTGTAAGGATAATTTCCCAGTGTAATCCAGTTCCTCCAAACCAGATTTCTTCAGCAACTGTCACAGATTACATTCCCAGCACATCGAATTCAATTTTTTCCCATTTTATTGGGGTGGTTTTGCCTCCCCAGCAGCAGTCAGACAGGTTGGACACAGCACAGAAGTTCATATTTGTGAGCACTCACCCTCAGCCCTGGGCACTGCTCCAGCCTTGGAAGATCAAACAGAAACCGAATGAAACACGAGATAAAAAAAGGAAAAAACAACCAGCGACTCATCCAGCTGATTCATAAGAGATTCACAGGGGAAGTCTGGCACAGAAATCCCCACAGATGACGGGTCTCACTCCAGTTCTGTGCCCCCAGGATGGATTGGCCACCTTCCAGAGGGGTGACAGCAATGCCTGCGGTGACACGGCCACCCCTGGCTCTCCAACAGCTCCTCCTGCAGCCCCTGCTCCCCGTGCTCTGACTGCTCTGGCAAATTAAATTTATTTAATACCAGGCTGCTCTTGTCCCTCTGTCACTCATCCTGCCTCTCATTCCTGGCCTTATTCCAGGTTTTATTCCCAGCACCCTGCCCTCCCTGCAGGGTCTCACTTCAGCACTTGTTACCCTGAAGAGATCCTAAATTTCCTGAATAAATTGTTCAGGGTTGAGGTCACTTATGGAAACAAATCCACAGGAGGTGCCAGAGCTGCTGCAGGGCTGGAGCCCCTCTGGAGCCAGGCTGGGAGAGCTGGGGGTGCTGCCCTGGAGAGGAGAAGGCTCCAGGGAGAGCTCAGAGCCCTTGCAGGGCCTGAAGGGGCTCCAGGAGAGCTGCAGAGGGACTGGGGCCAAGGATGGAGGGCCAGGAGGCAGGGAATGGCTGCCAGTGGCAGAGGGCAGGGCTGGATGGGATCTTGGCAATTGGGAATTGTTCCCTGGCAGGGTGGGCAGGGGCTGGGCTGGAATTGCCAGAGCAGCTGGGGCTGCCCCTGGAGCCCTGGCAGTGCCCAAGGCCAGGCTGGGCATTGGGGCTGGCAGCACCTGGCACAGTGGGAGGTGGCCCTGGGCTGCAATGAGCTGGCATTGAAGATCCCTTCCCACCCAAACCACTCTGGCATTCCCATTCCTCAATCCAGGATGGAAACCAGCACCAAAAACCATTGCAGCAAATGGAGAAAGGCAAGGAAAGAATGATTTCCTGCATGGTTCCAGGTGCCCCCAGTGCCATTTGCCACAGGGGTTTGGAGCCTGGCAAGGCCTGGTTGGAGAGGTTTGGGCTCTGCCAGGGTGCCCAGAGCAGCTGGGGCTGCCCCTGGAGCCCTGGCAGTGCCCAAGGCCAGGCTGGAGCACCTGGCACAGTGGGAGGTGTCCCTGGGGTGGCACTGAGTGAGATTTAAGTTCCCTTCCAACCCAAACCATTCCATGATTCCATAATTCTAAGTGATGTGATATTTCCAAATTCATATTAATTTTTTAACATCAACAAATGCATTTTATCATGAATGTTTCTAATCACTGCAAGGGGGAATGAGGAGCCTGCTGGCACTCACTGCAGTGGGTGAGACATGAACTGCAGTCAGAGATACAGAACATGGCATTGGAATGGAGTTTATTTGAATCAGAGCTTATTTTAATAAAATTAGGGACTTGAAGAGCCTTCCCCTGACCCAGTGCCCCTGGGTCACTGTGCTGGTAGCCACGGATCCTCCAGGATCCTTGTGTTTCCTCACTGTCTGGCCAGGGATCCCCTAAATACCCCAAATACTCCCAGTGACTGAAGGGAATTTCCAGCCCTCATTTGTGCCAGATTTGTAAAGTATTTCCTATGACCCAAAAGCATTTCCCTGGTGCCGCTGCCTCACTCAAACAAACTTCAAAAACTGCATCTCCTTTCTCCCAGGGGTGTAATCCAGGGATCTGTGGTCACTTCCAGCTTCCCCTCAGCCTCGGCCAGCTCCAGCAATGCTGTTATTAAGGGATGGAATAGGAAACACTGATTTTTCTGTACAAATGAGCCACAAAACTGGCTCAGACCAGACCCCTCCTCTGGGCTCTGTCTGCTTTGTCACATCCTTTTGTTTCCCTCCTGTCCCACGGGGGCTCAGCTCCTCTTCCTGGAAGTTTTGCTGGAAGATTTGGCCGGGATGCTCTGGCAGTGACCTCCTGGCTCTCCCCTCCCACTGCTCCCTCGGCTTTGGGAGCTCCATGGGAGCTCATTTAGGGATGATGAAAGGAAAGAAAACTTCCTGTGCACCAGCACAGGCTGGAGAGGCTCTCCTTGGGGATTGTCCCTCTCTGAGAAGGGGCTGAACCCACCCTGGACGGGCCCAGGGCTTGGCAAGGGGCGCTGGTCAGGATCTGTGTTTGTCCCCAGCATTTATCCCTTAGCAACAGAGACCCAAACATTTCCCCTTCCAGCAGCTCCAGCCCCACAGGGAATATTGGATTTCTCCTTCTCCACAGTGCCAGGAATACCCATCCATGGCCTGGACATCCTGAACCCTGCCTGTTATTCCCAATTCCCCAGTCCCCATCCAAGGGCCGGCCCTGCGATGCTCTGCAATAACAGGAAGGGCCTGGATTTCGGAGGATTTGGGATGT
The DNA here is from genome assembly GCF_023055355.1 of Agelaius tricolor. Lineage (NCBI taxonomy): Eukaryota > Metazoa > Chordata > Aves > Passeriformes > Icteridae > Agelaius > Agelaius tricolor. The sequence goes on along the minus strand of NW_027269354.1, from coordinate 351,451 downwards.
GAACCTGGCATCATGTGTGGGATGGAACAACTCCTTCAACATAAACACTGGAATCCCAAACACCTTCACCAGCCAGGCTGGACAGCCCTGCTGCCAATGCCAGGAGGAGCTCCAGGAGATGCTCCAGGAGAAGCTCCAGGAGAAGTTCCAGAAAATCCAGGAGAAGCTCCAGGAGATGCTCCAAGAGATGCTCCAGGAAAAGCTCCAGGAGAAGTTCCAGAAAATCCAGGAGAAGCTCCAGGAGAAGCTCCAGGAGAAGCTCCAGGAGATACTTTAGGAGGAGCTCCAGGAGATGCTCCAGGACAAGCTCCAGGACAAGCTCCAGGAGATGCTCCAGGACAAGCTCCAGGACAAGCTCCAGGAGATGCTCCAGGAAAAGCTCCAGGAGATGCTCCAGGAAAAGCTCCAGGAAAAGCTCCAGGAAAATCTCCAGGAGAAGCTCCAGGAGGAGCTCCAGGAGATGCTCAAGGAGAAACTCCAGGAGATGCTTCAGGAGATGCTCCGGGTGATGCTCCAGGAGAAGCTTCAGGAGAAGCTCCAGGAGAAGCTCCAGGAGAAGCTCCAGGAGAAGCTCCAGGAGATGCTCCAGGAATAGCTCCAGGAGATGCTTCAGGAGAAGCTCCAGGAGAAGCTCCAAGAGAAGCTCCAGCAGGACCTGGTGGGGAGCAGCAGGATGATTTTCCAGGAGAAATGGCCCCTTTGGGATCTCAAGCCCTTCCCAGGGTGGGGCTGGCAGCAGCAGCTGAGCCCTCTGAGGTTTTTGGGGATGTGCAATTCCCGAGGGGCTGGAGCACATCCCTGCCCTCACTGGCACCAGCCTGGGAGCTCCCCACCAGCTGATCCTTCTGGGACCCATCCTTGGCTCTGCTGGAACTCAGAGGGGATTCAAACGGTTCCACAAGTCTGACACCTCCCCAGGCAAGGCCCAATTCCCCAGGGAAGCTCCTAACACGTAACTACAATAATTAATAATGATAGGCTGGGTTTATTTCCACAGCACGGGAGCCAAAGAGCCTCTGCCTCTATTGAAACGTGGCAAACAAAACCAAGCCCAGCTTCCCCATCCCTCTTTTCCTGAGGTAACAAAACTCTCCAACAACACAGGAGAGACAACCTGAGAACCAGCAGCAACAAAAATCCTCAGAAAGCACCAAAAAAACAATAATCAATTCATGCTCTGTTCTTGCCCTCATCACCACTGGGCATTGATGGCAGATGAATCTCTGATCTCCAGATATAAATACCACTGAGAGAATTCCCAAAGCCACTCAGGTTATTACAAACCCTCAACCCCCCAGAGGATCTGATGGATTGGGCTGGGATTATCACCTCCGAGCAGCCCATCCCATCAACCTCCCCCTGCTCCCAGCACCCGGGGCTGGAATTATTAATGACATTCTCTACCTTGCTCTGGTGGAGACAGAAATGCTCCGAGCCTCAGACACAGCCCAGGCCCTTCCCCATCCCTCAGACTGCATCCAAGACAAACCAATTTGTAGGAACTGATTCAATTATTTCTCATTTCCTGCCTCCTGTCAGAGCCGGGCCAGGAAATGAGGAGTGATTCCAGGGAGGCCTGAGATACCATCAGTCCCTCTGGACAGCAGGAGCTGGAGGAGAGAAAGTTTTGTCCTACAAATTTCCACATCAGTTCCAGTCAGGTGAGGGATTCCAGGTGAGCTGGGGGGGCTTTGCCAACCTCAGGCTCTCACCTGGACTAAGGGAATGGGGAGGTTGAAGCCCTACTCATCCTCACTGGTACAGAGGAAGGACCTGGGCTGTGGAACACCTGGAAAGAGGCCCTAAATCATCAGTCCTGCCGAATCCATGGGCACCAGCATGGTCATTTAGTGCTCTTACATCACAATGTGGGTCCCAAGCCAGGCCTGGACATGGGAGGGCTGTGGGCAGGGCTGGGCCCAAGCTGGGCTCACCCACCCCAGGGGAGCCCTGGCCTGAATTCCTGCCAGGCTGGCACCTCTCCCCACCCTGAGAGCCCCTGGGTGACTCTTCCCACTCTGGCCAAAATCCCAATCCCTGAGGACATCCCCCCTCAGCCATGGGCTCTCCAGCCAAGTTCCAACCTCCCTGAGGTTGTCCAGGGGCTCGGCTCTGGGGGTGCCCTTTCCCACCTGGGAGCTGGAGTCACAGCTTCCAGCTCCAGCTGCAATTGGGCTCGGATTTCCTTGATTTTGCTCGATTTCACTTGATTTCCCCTTGATTTCCCTCAATTTCTCTTGATTTCCCCCAATTTCCCTTGATTTCCCATGACTTCCCTCAATTTCTCTCAATTTGCCTCAATTTCCCTCAGTTTTCCTCAATTTCCCATTATTTCCCTCAATTTCCATTGATCTCCCTTGATTTCCCTCAGTTTCTCTTGATTTCCCTCAGTTTCCCCCAGGTTCTTTTGACTTCTCTCCATTTCCCTCAATCTCCTTCCATTTCCCTCTGCCGGGGCAGCCCAGGCAGCAGGAAAAGCCACGGGGGCTGGAGCTGCATCCCCGGGATGATGATGATGATGATGATGATGATGATGATGATGATGATGATGATGATGATGATGATGATGACGTGCAAGGAGCTGAGCAGACCCAAAGCTCTGGCAAGCACCAGCACTTCAACCCCCTCAGCTTTTCCCTGGGAGCTGAGGAACACTGGATACCACAATTAAGGAGGAAAATCCTGGAAAACCCCCAATGCCATTTTCCCAGGCATTTCCCTGCAGCCAAGCCTAATAAAACCCAGCTTAACTCGGTCTTAGGGCAGAGTTTTAGCTGGTTTTTAGCTGGTCCATTAATTGATTGCTGTGCAGAAGGCTCCATGTATATAATAATATTAATAAAATTATTAGTAGTAGTAGTATTACATTAATGATACTGGTTATTATTATTCTATAATTATTCTATTTATTATTATATTATATTATTATTTTATTAATATTTATAATTTATAATTTATATTAATATTTATTCTATTAATATTATTCTATAATTATTCTATATTATATATAGAATATAAAATGTAAAAATACCATCTCACACATTTAATCCCAACCATAACAAAAAAAAATTATAATTATAATAAAATAGAATAAATGATAATTTAAAAATTAAAATAAAGTGAAAAATATGAAATAAAATAATATAAAATAGTATAAAATAATATAAAGTAAAAAATTAAATAAATTTTAAAAATAATAATAGATTTAAAACTATTAATTTAAAAATCTATTAATTATTTCATTATTATTTCATTATTAATTAAGTTTTATTGTTAGATAAATAAAATAAATCAATTTAAAAGCCAAAAACTCCCCACAGCAGGGATGCAAACACACTGGCAGCAGGGAATTCTCTCCCAGGAATGCAGAGCTGGTGGGAGGAGGAGGAGGAGGAAGAGGAGGAGGAGGAGGAGAGCAGCTCCCAGGGCAGATGGAAAAGGCCCCGCTCCGGCTGCCTCCCCTGTGGGCTGAAATTTCCCTGCTTGGAAAGTTTCCCATGGAAACCTCGCAGAGGCAGCACAGAGAGAGCAGAGAGCTCCTGAGCCTGTGCAGGAGGCTTTGGAGGAGGGGAACAGAGCACAAACAGGAGGAAAAATAAATCTGAAAACCCCTTGAGGAGCTGCTGGTGGCATTGAGGGGCTGTCCCTGGGAACCTCGGGGTCCCTGCTGTCCCTGCAGTTTGTGGGGATTGCAGCTCAATCCCAGGGAATTGCAGCTCAATCCCAGGGAATTGCATTCCTCCTGCCTCAGTTTCCCTCCCCTGGCCACAGCAGGGCTGGCAGCCACAATAACCCCCAGGAATGGGGAGATCCTGGTCCAATAATGGGGTCCCGACCCCAATAATGGGGTCCAGATCCTGGTCCCCCCTTCAACCTGGATGTGGGTTTGGGCAAGTTTGGCTTGCAGAGAAAACCCAGAGTAACAGAAAGAGAGGAAACAGCCTCAAGTTGTGCCAGGGGAGGTTCAGGTGGGATATTGGGAATAAATTCTTCATGGAAAGAGTGGGAACAGCTGCCCAGGGCAGTGCTGGAGTCCCCCATGCCCTAAAAGCCACCAGTGGTGGCCTTGGCAGTGCCAATGAGCTCAGAGGGATTTTCCAACCTGACATTTCTGTGATTCTGCAATCAGGGCTGCAAAGGCCATTCCCCTGGGTTTCAGGAAACCCCTCCCTGCACTGACACTTCAGGATATTCCCTTTAAAAAGAAAGAACCTGGGACATCTCCCAGCTCCCCACCCCAAACTCTTCTTCCCTGTATTTTGTGTGTCCGAGGGAGTCTCAGATGTGCCAGGTCAGTTCTGCTGGGATTAAAACAAATCCATTTTTAGCTCCAGAAAGTTACAAACCCAGCATCCTTGGCTACCCTAAAACTGCAGCGCTTCTCTCAAGGCAGGGGGGGACACACAGGTGGCCCCTCAATGTCCCCATTTGGGACAGGTGGCTTTGATCCAGACCAAACAGCGACTCCGGGAGTCACCAACCCAGCTGGGAATTCCTTGGCGCCCTCTGATCCCAGGCACAGCCCTCAGAGCCCTGCCCCAGAGGTGACCTCAGCTGCTGCAGGCCCTGGTGGCCCTGGTGACAGAGTCACCCTCCCTCGGGGAAGGCAGGAAGGCCCTGCAGACACAAATATGCAAAAAGCAGCGGCGGCTGTTCCTGCTGTTCCTGCTGCCACGTCCTGAGTGCTGCAGCAACCCTGGCAGGGCGGGACTGGGACAACCAGGGGCTCCTGAGGGAGGTGGGGCAGAGTCAGGAGCTGCTTTAGGCTGGTGCTCTTCTCTGAAAGGAATAAAACCTCCCGAGGTTCAGCAGACACAGCCAAGGGCGCTTCATGCTGCGATTCCCTGGAGAATCGGGCTGCCAACAGCACCAGGGCTGGGAGTTCTCTGCTGGGAAAACCCCAGCTGCAGATCCAGTGCCCACAGAACCTCCCAGAGATCAGGAATTCTGTCCTAGGAGAGCCCAGCTGCAGATCCAACACCCAACATCCACAGAAACTCCCAGACCTTGGGAATTCTGTCCTAGGAGAGTCCAGCTGCAGATCCAACACTCACAGAACTTCCCAGAGATCAGGAATTCTGTCCTAGGAGAACCCAGCTGCAGATCCAACACTCACAGAACCTCCCAGACTTTGGGAATTCTGCCCTGGGAAAGCCCAGCTGCAGATCCAACATCCAACACCACAGAAACTCCCAGAGCTTGGGAATTCTGTCCTAGGAGAACCCAGCTGCAGATCCAGCACCCACAGAGCCTCCCAGAGATCAGGAATTCTCTTCTGGGAAAGTGCAGCTGCAGTTCCAACACCCATAGAACCTCTCAGAGATCAGGAATTCTCTCCTAGGAGAGCCCAGCTGCAGATCCAACATCCACAGAACATCCCAGGCCTTGGGAATTCTGTCCTAGGGGAACCCAGCTGTAGATCCAATACCCACAGAACTTCCCAGAGATCAGGAATTCTCTATTGGAGAAGCCCAGCTGCAGATCCAACACTCACAGAACCTCCCAGACTTTGGGAATTCTGTCCTAGGAGAGCCCAGCTGCAGATCCAACACCCACAGAGCCTCCCAGAGATCAGGAATTCTCTGCTGGGAAAGTGCAGCTGCAGTTCCAACACCCATAGAACCTCTCAGAGATCAGGAATTCTGTCCTGGGAAAGCCCAGCTGCAGATCCAACACCCACAGAACATCCCAGAGATCAGGAATTCTCTATTGGAGAAGCCCAGCTGCAGATCCAGCACTCCCAGAACCTCCCAGAGCTTGGGAATTCTGTCCTAGGAGAGCCCAGCTGCGGATCCAACACTCACAGAACTTCCCAGAGATCAGGAATTCTCTGCTGGGAAAGTGCAGCTGCAGTTCCAACACTCACAGAACTTCCCAGAGATCAGGAATTCTGTCCTGGGAAAGCCCAGCTCAACAAATTTAGCTTAAGGAGCTGAATTCATAATAAATTATTGTAATTAGGAATATTTTGCAGCCAGACTGGCATGGGGCAGCTCCAAATCTCCCAGCCTGGGCTGATAATTCTCCTTTATTCGTGACCCTCTGCTCTCACACACACCTCACTGTAATTCTCAATATTGAGGGGAAAAAGGGAAATATCCACAAACCAACAGAGCCACGGAGAAAACCATCATCCCCTGTACATTGTGCACATCAAAATCCACAGCCTTAGTGAATTCCTGGGAAGGAAAAAAACCTGCTCAGCCTCCAAGGCTCCTTTATCTGCTGGATCTCTGCACTTTACCCCACCTGGGAGCTGCCCAGTGACCAACCCCAATCCCAGCTCTCCTGCCAAGCCCAGGGCTGTGGGTTTAATCCTTTCTGAGTTCTTATTCAAGAAAAGTTCCTGTTTTATCAGGCCCAGCTGGCTGGCACAGCCCAGGCCAGGGCTCTGCAGATAACCCCACACTTGGAACAGCTCTTGGGGTTTTGTGAGGGGCCTGAAATGCTGGAAATGCCCTGGAAATGCTCAGGCTCTTGCTGCCTTCAAACCACCATAATTCTGCCATCGAATGGTTTGTTTAAATAAGAATGTCAAGACACACATAGATGCTGAAAAGCACTGATTTAAGTGCTGATCTGAAACAGATGGGAGAAGAATTCGAGCTCGGAAAGCGTCGCTACTGTGCTGCTCCCACAAGGGCAGCCACAAAAAACCAGGTTGGTCTGGGGTCTGTGAGGAGTCAGAGCACCCAAAAGCCAGGAAAATGTATAAAATTTGGAGCCAAAGCACCCAAACCCAGAAAATTTTATAAAATTTTTATAAAATTTGAAGCCAGAGCACCCAAACTGAGAAAAATGTATAAAATTTGGAGCCAGAGCACCCAAAACCCAGGAAAATGTATAAAATTTGGAGCCAGAGCACCCAAAATGCAGAAAAATGTATAAAATTTGGAGCCAGAGCACCCACAACCCGAAAAAATGTATAAAATTTGGAGCCAGAGCACCTAAAACTCAAGAAAATGTATAAAATTTGGAGCCAGAGCACCCAAAACACAGAAAAATGTATAAAATTTGGAGCCAGAGCACCCAAAATGCAGGAAAATGTATAAATTTTGGCTACATCCATCTGATTATTCCCTTAGATCAAATATATCAAGTTAGGAACAGAGGGAAGGGCACCCAAGCATTCAGAAACACCTGAATTTCCAAAAAACCAAACGCCAGCTGAGCATCCCCAGGAGACTTTGCCAAAAGCCTGCCCCTAATCTGCCCCTTTTTCCTGCTTAAAAACCTTGGAATTCTTCAGTCATATCTCAACAGCAGCAAGAGCAGCTTAGTATCTTATGAGGTCACATTTTCTTTTTGTTTGAGGCTCTACAGAGCAAGAAACCCTCAGTTCCAGCTGGGCTGGATTCACATTTTCAACGCAAACACAGGAAAATCAAAACAACAACAAAAAAACCCCAACCCCCCCAAAAAATCCCAGAACAAATAAAAAACAAACAAACAAAAAACCCGAATAATTTTTAAACAGTGAAAAATTACTTGGGATTTTTAAAAATAGTTATCTGCAGTCCTGCCTCCAAGTTGGATCCTTCCTTCCTTCCTTCCTTCCTTCCTTCCTTCCTTCCTTCCTTCCTTCCTTCCTTCCTTCCTTCCTTCCTTCCTTCCTTCCTTCCTTCCTTCCTTCCTTCCTTCCTTCCTTCCTTCCTTCCTTCCTTCCTTCCTTCCTTCCTTCCTTCCTTCCTTCCTTCCCTTTCTCTCTCCCTCTCCCTCTCCCTCTCCCTCTCCCTTTCCCTTTCCCTTTCCCTTTCCCTTTCCCTTTCCCTCCTCAACCTCCAGAGCTTCAGTTCCACCAGGACAGAGCTCACAGCTCCTCCCCTTCCAGCTACAAACTGGGAGAAACTGGAAAATCCTCCTGTCCCAGTGCTCCCAGTGCCACTGCTGGGTTCTGTCCCAGCTCCCACAGCACGGTGAGTTCTGTGCTCCCCGTGCAGGACAGGAAAACTTCTCCAGAAGGGAAATCTCAAACTGGGATGGGGGATGGCTTTATTCCCACTCCAGGGGTCCCTCTCCAGGTGGATCCCTGGTCAGTGGATGGATTTTATAGGAAATACAGACAGAAATTCATTTTTAAAAAACATGATTTATCCACATTTTACTCTCAGACCTTTATCATTTCCATCATTCCCAAGAATTGCACATCCCATCTGCCATCTCCAGTACTCTCTGGTAGTCAATACTAAAGAGAACTGAAAACCAACTACATTAGGAATATTAAAAAAAAAAAAACAAAAGCCAACAAAAACAACAACAACAACAAAAAAGCAAAGACTCCAAAAAAACAAACAAAAAGAAACCACACACACAAAAACCCCACCAAACCCAAAACTAAAAAGACACCAAACAGGAATCAGATCAACATCAGCCTGGCACAGAGAGTTGTCTCCCCAAAATAATGTTTTTCTTATTAGAAAGTGACAGAAAGGCAGTCCCAGAAGCCATTCTGGGACATTCTCAGGGTCACCTTCCTGCCCCGTTCCCAGGATGGGAGTGGCAGGCACTGGGCCCTGGCTCTGCCTCTTTGCACATCAGGTTCTTCATGGATTGCACAGGCTTGGAATCCACTAAAGGCTCCCTGAAATCCCTTCCTGTGGGAAATGGATTTGTAAAAAATTCTCAAAGTTTTAAAAAATAGAAATTTTTGAAACACCTCTCGGTTGCCCCATCCCTCGGTCAGAAAAAGGATTAATCCAACACCCTCCCTGCCCAGAGAGGCTGCCTGGCTGTGCAGATGTTAAGAACTGCCTGATCCTGAGGCAATCTGATAAAAATCTGATAAAAAACCTTTGCCTGTTCTGATTTTGCAGGGAATGGATGTCAGTGCAGGGATGAAGTGCAAAGCCCAGAGGCTGGAGCTCTGCCAGCAGCCCATGAATGCTCTGCTCACAGGCACAGCTCATTATTGCAGACATTTGGCCCCTGTCACCCCCTGGTCCTGAGTCAGGCCTTGTGTCACTCCTGGCAATCAGAGATGAGGAGGGACAGCCCAGGTGATCACGGATTTCCTGCAGGACTTCACACAAATTCTCCTTTATTGTATTTGCAGGGTCCCCCATGGCAGGGAGGAATGAATCTGACTCCATGTTCTCAGGAGGCGAATTTATTCTTTTATGATACTCTATTATATTAAAGAATGCTGTACTAAACTGTACTAAAGAATACAGAAAGGAAACTTATAGAAGGCTAAAAAGATGAAATTAAATAAATAATGCAGAATAATAAATAATGATAATAAATAATGAAAACTCGTGACTCTCTCCAGAGTCCCAACACAGCTTGGCACTGATTGGCCAAAGAGTGAAAAAACAATTCCCAGCAGAATCCAATGGAACAATCACCTGTGGGTAACCAATCTCCAAACACATTCCACATGAGCACAGCACAGGAGAAGCAAATGAGAGAAGAATTGTTTTCCTTTTCTCTGAGACTTCTCAGCTTCCCAGGAGAAAAATCCTGGGTGAAGGAATTTTTCGGAAAATATGACAGTGACAGTCACACACAGGTGTCACACACAGGTGTCACCCACAGGGGTCACACAGGTGTCACACACAGGTGTCACGTGTGGTATTTTCAGGGTCCTCCCTGGCAGGAAGGAATGATGAATCTGACTCCATGTTCTCAGAAGGCTAATTTACTATTTTATCATACTATGTTATATTAAAGAATGCTATACTAAACTATACTAAAGAATACAGAAAGGATAATTACAGAATACGAAAAAGACAATAATGAAACTCGTGACTCTTTCCAGAGTCCTGACACAGCTTGGCCCTGATTGGCCAAAGAGTGAAAACAACTCCCAGCAGAATGCAATGGAACAATCCCCTGTGGGTAAACAATCTCCAAACACATTCCAAAGCAGCAAAACACAGGAGAAGCAAATGAGAGAAGAATTGTTTTCCTTCTTCTCTGAGACGTCTCAGCTTCCCAGGAGAAAAATCCTGGGCAAAGGGATTTTTCAGAAAATGTGACAGTGACAGTCACACACAGGTGTCACATACAGGTGTCACACAGGTGTCACACACAGGTGTCACATGTGGTATTTTCAGGGTCCTCCATGGCAGGAAGGAATGATGAATCTGACTCCATGTTCTCAGAAGGCTAATTTATTATTTTATGATACTGTATTATATTAAAGAATACTATTCTAAACTATACTAAAGAATACAGAAAGAATAATTACAGAATGCTAAAATAACAATGAAAACTCCTGACTCTTTCCAGAGTCCTGACACAGCTTGGCCCTGATTGGGCAAAGAGTGAAAACAACTCCCAGCAGAATCCAATGGAACAATCCCCTGTGGGTAACCAATCTCCAAACACATTCCACAGGAGCACAGCACAGGAGAAGCAAATGAGATAAGAATTGTTTTCCTTTTCTCTGAGGCTTCTCAGCATCCCAGGAGAAAAATCCTGGCTGAAGGGATTTTTCAGAAAATGTGACAGTGACAGTCACACACAGGTGTCACCCACAGGTGTCACATACAGGTGTCACATGTGGTATTTTCAGGGTCCTCTGTGGCAGGAAGGAATGATGAATCTGACTCCATGTTCTCAGAAGGCTCATTTATTATTTTATGATACTATATTATATTCAAGAATGCTATTCTAAACTATACTAAAGGATACAGAAAGGATAATTACAGAATGCTAAAATAACAATGAAAACTCCTGACTCTTTCCAGAGTCCTGACACAGCTGGGCCCTGATTGGCCAAAGAGTGAAAACAACTCAACAAAATGGAACAGTCACCTGTGGGTAAACAATCTCCAAACATATTCCAAAGCAGCAAAACACAGGAGAAGCAAGTGAGAAAAGAATTTGTTTTCCTTTTCTCTGAGGCTTCTCAGCTTCCCAGGAGAAAAATCCTGGCTGAAGGGATTTTTCCATAAAATGTGAATATGATACTCCTACATTTTCATTTTCAACACCCTAACAAAGGAAAGCATCTAAAACTGCAGGGAAATGTTTTTTCCCAGGGAACTGAGGGCAGGTGCCCCCATGGAAATGCAAACAAAAGGACACCAGGAGTGTTTGAAGCTGGTGCCTGCACCCAGCCATTCCTGGGAGTTTGGCATTTCCCCATCCTGAGGTCAGCTCTGACCCTCAGCCTCTCTTCCCTTCTCTGCTGGCTGCAACTTGAGCCATTTTTCTCTCATTTTTGAGCCATTTTTCTCATTTTTGTCTCCATTCCACTCCCCCCTCTTTGTTGTGAGAGCTCAGAGCTTCCAGCCTGTCCCTCACCTGCTGGATAATTACAGCTCTTCCCTTCTGACCAATTTCTGCCTCTCTCCATCCCTGTCCAGCCGCCACAATTGTCTGTGTGATCAAATCCTGCTCCTTTCCCCCCAAATCTCCTCACCTGTGTGTTTGAGGCTGTGTGAAATGCTCCTGTCTGTTCCTTCAGCTGCTCTTGGACACCTGAATTTGCTCACATTTGCTCCCAGCTCACAACATTTCCTCCCTGCCCACAGCCCTGCAGACCAGGAACACCCATCCTAGCCTGAATGTTCTCTGTTCATTTTTGGTTTCTAATTCATTTATACTGAAAATAAATTAATTTGGTTTATATTTTGTATTTTAAAATGATGCAAAAATCCTGTCAGCACAAAGGTTCCATCCAGACTCTCCTCCAAGTTGCCCTTCTCCCCCTCCCAGACCCCCAAACCCTCAGCCTCCCTACAGGGCATGACCCCGAGTTGTGCACTCTGGGTTTCATAGCAAACCCCCGACCCCAAAATGAGATGAAGTCACACAAAAGCTCAGGGAAGGGGCTGCACCTCAAGTGCTGTGTCCAGTTCTGGCCCCTCAGTTTGGGAAGGATTTTGAGATGTTTGAGCCCATCCAGAGGGGACAACGAGGCTGGAGAGGGGCTGGGAACACAAACCCTGTGAGTGAGGAACCCCTGAGGGAGCTGGGGGTGCTCAGCCTGGAGAAAAGGAGACTCAGGGGTGCCCTCATCGCTCTCTGCAGCTCCTGAAAGGTGCCTGTGCTCAGCTGGGGCTGGGCTCTTTCTCCAGAACTGACAGAACCAGAGCACACAGCCTCAAGCTGCCCCAAGGGAAATACAGGTTGGATATCAGGAAAAGGATTTTACAGAAAGGGTGATAAAGTTCTGGAATGTTCTGCCCGGGGAGGTGGTGGAGTCCCCATGCCTGGGGGTGTTTAACAAAGCCTGGATGTGGCACTGGGTGCCAGGGTTGAGCTGAGGGGTTGGGGCTGGGTTGGACTCAATGAGCTTGAAGGTCTCTTCCAGCCCAGTTATTCTGGGAATTCTGGGAATTCTGTGAAAAGCTGGGAATGGTCTAACCAGCTCTGAGGACAGCCAGGAGGTCTAAAAATGCAGCACCACTCCTGCCAGCCTTGATTTTGCCCCCATTTTTGCCAAGGAATGACTGAGACAGGGTGGGCTCCATGGCCACCAGTCTCTGGCAAGGCATGGAGGAGTTCCCCAAGCAGGACAGGGCTCCCTTTCTCCCTCTTGGCTCCCTGAATTCACCTTTGCCCTGCAGAAGAAAGGGAAATCCTACTTTGTCCTGCCCAGGCACCCATTGTGTGCCCACCTCAGAGCAGGAGCTCCTCCTCTTCATCTGCCTGGCCTGATCCTTGGATCCACCAGGTGTTACAAGCAAAGAAATTGCTTGGAAAAATGCAATAATGAGTAGATTTTAAATTCCTTTAGTGCTCAGTGTGGCACTGGGGCATCCTTCACTCCCCACAGGTGACACAGGTCACAGCCAGGTACCCCAGGCACCTGTGAGAGGCAGCAAAGGCATTTTACTGCCTGGTCCCATTTATTAATTCTTGATTTGAGCTGGGAACAAACAGGAATTTTGTGAGAGAGAAAATAAAACCCATGGTGGTGAGTGGAGTAAGATGCTGGGAAAACTCATGGGAATGCTGGGCTCAGAAAGAGCATCCTCCTCTTCCTCTTCTCCTCCTCCTCCTCCTCCTCCCCCAGCAGGGGAATCCCACGGGCTTGGATGCTCTCAGGGTTCTTAGGGGGAAGGAAATCCGTGCAGAAACTCGAGCATCCCACACGAGGTCAGGCAGGAAGCTGCAGAAAACATTTCTGAATAATTGGCTGTGGGAAATGAGCACCCACGAGGACGGGAGAGGCTGAACCGGCAGAAAGAACTGGGGAAAATAACGAAGGAAACCAGACAAGAACCTCAGCTGAATCCTTCTGGGTTTGTTGGGTGTAGGAGCATCGGGGGGTGGGACAGTGGGGATGGATGGAGAGCAGAGATCTCTGCAGCCAGGGCTGGAACTTGGGGTTTATTGCAAAGGGCCTGGGTGCAGGGCCCTGCTGGGAGCTGCCAGCCACAGCTCAGAGCAGGCCTGAGAGAAGAGAGGGGGAGAGAGGGTGAGAGGGTGAGAGAGTAAAAGGGGAAGAGAGTAAAAGGGGTAAGAGCGCAAAGTTCCCATTACAATACCATAAATCATCTTCTGTGCTGAATATTCTGATTCTCACTAACCAATCCAGTCCAAGATACAAATCCTACAGCATTTCCATACAGCCTATAGGAATCATTCCATTACCACACTGGGTTCCATTTTAAACCCTACAAACTCCTCTTTGGGCCCCTTCTGCCAAGCTGGCAGGGTCTGCTCTGAGCCTTGGGCCTGTCTGCAAGCAGAGGGGATTGTTTGATCCAAAGGGGATCACCTTCAGCTGGCCATGCCATTGTTTGCCAGTTGTTCAGGAACTGAGGGATCTCAGAGCTTGCTTTCATTTCAATCTCACTTAGAGTTTCCATATTCTCAAAATCTTTTGCCAGGCAATCATATTTATAAGGCTTTCCTGTTTCATCTTCTCCAACAGTTGGGTTTCCTGGGAAAACAGGAATAAACTGCACAATGAACCCAGTTTGTGGAGTGAGATGTCCAGGCCAGGAAACATCAACAATTCCCAGTCAGATATTTCAGCTGGGGTGTTTGTGAGTCCCCTCACACAGCAGGAAAGGCGAGGATGGAGAGGAGAGGGGTTCATCCCAGAGTCCTGGGGAGCCCAGCCCCAGCTGCTGGGGGAGCTGCTGGGAACAGCCTGGGCAGGAACTCCGGCACAAACACACAAACACAGCTGCTGTGACAGGAAAGGCACTGGGGACATCCTGGAATCCCAAAGCCTGGCCTGGCCCCTGCACAACCCAAATGGGAACAGCCCCAGCCTGGAAAAGCCTTTGTGATCCAGCCAAGGGCTGCGGGGGGAGCTGGGAAGGGCCAGTGATTATGGAGTCAGACATGCACTGTTTAATGGGGCCTGGGGGGGTTAATTGTTATATACAAAATATACCATATATTATATATGTTATATATTATTTGTTATATAATATATATAATATATAATATATAATATATAATATATAATATATAATATATAATATATAATATATAATATATATTATATAATAATATAATATATAATATGTTATATGTTACATATTTATAGAATATACAATATATGATATATGATATATAATGAAATTTATTGTTACTATATAATTGTATAATATGCTTTAATTATAATATCTATAGTGATTAAAATGTAATAGAATATATAACATAATAATATAATAGTAATATGGATAATATCTAATAAATATATAATAAATGTATCAATATTTACTACATGATAATGCAATAAAAATGATCATGATTATGCTATTTAATTATACAGTATATAATAATAATCATATATAAGAATTATAATATACAATATATATTATATTATATTTATTATATTAAATTATATTATATTATCTTTTATCTTGAAATATTATCTTTTATTTCCTCATAGAAATTTTCTTCTCCAGGAGCTCCTGGCAGGCAGGCCTGGCTGCTGAGGGGCAGCTCAGGGCAGGGATGGTGCTGCAGCCACCCCACCCCTCCCTGTGCCTGCTCTTCCACACAGCCCCAGCCCAGGCTGGGCTGGATGGGGCTTGGAGCACCCTGGGGTATGGGGTGAGATGGAATCCTAATCCCTTCCACCCCAAACCAGGCTGGGATCCCATGAGAACACCCTGGGGTATGGGATCAGATGGGGTTTCCATCCAATCCACCCCAAACCATTATGGGATATGGGATGAGTTGGGATTTCAATCCCTCCCACCCCAAACCAGGCTGGGATCCCATGAGAGCACCCTGGGGTATGGGATCAGATGGGGTTTCAGTCCCTCCCACCCCAAACCAGATGGGGATCCCATGAGAGCCCCCTCGGATATGGGATGAGTTGGGATTTCAATTCCTCCCACCCCAAACCAGATGGGGATCCCATGAGAGCCCCCTCGGATATGGGATGAGTTGGGATTTCAATCCAACCCACCCCACACCAGGCTGGGATCCCATGAGAGCTCCCTGGGGTATGGGATCAGATGGGATTTCAATCCAACCCACCCCAAACCATTATGGGATATGGGATGAGTTGGGATTTCAATCCCTCCCACCCCAAACCAGGCTGGGATCCCATGAGAGCACCCTGGGGTAAGGGATCAGATGGGATTTCAGTCCCTCCCACCCCAAACCAGGCTGGGATCCCATGAGAGCACCCTGGGGTATGGGATCAGATGGGATTTCAGTCCCTCCTACCCCACACCAGGCTGGGATCCCATGAGGACACCCTGGGGTATGGGATCAGATGGGATTTCAGTCCCTCCTACCCCACACCAGGCTGGGATCCCATGAGGACACCCTGGGGTATGGGATCAGATGGGGTTTCAGTCCCTCCTACCCCACACCACCCTGGGTCCCATGAGGACACCCTGGGGTATGGGATCAGATGGGGTTTCAGTCCCTTCTACCCCACACCACCCTGGGTCCCATGAGGACACGCTGCACCCTCTGATTTAGCCAAGCTCAGAGCCCAGCAAGCGCCACCTTTGCTTTGCTGCTCCTGCTCTGACTCTGCACTCACATTTCTGCCTTTCCTGCTCTTCCCAGTGCTGTTTCCCACCCTCTGCCTCCATCCAAGAAAAGATTTCCTGAACAAACCAGTGGAAAAAATTGATTTTTCGCTTTGACTGTTCCCTGAGTTACCAGAGAAAACATTTTCTTTTTAACTAAACCAAAAGTTAACGAGAAAAATCCAAATTTTCATGAAGACACTTTAGGAGTGAAAGAAAGAAAAAGGATTTGCTTCCTATGGACTTGAAGCTTTTTGTCATATTGGCTTTTAAGTACATTTTAATGTAAGAATATAATGATTTCCAGAGCAAAAAGCACAGATTCCTCTCATTTTACAAATATTTTTCTCTCCTGGCTGTTTTTCTCTCTTCTTATTAAGGAATGCCTCTTTCAAGCAGCTGAGCTGCCTCTTAAACAATTCCCCCTTTTATCTTGTCAGCATTGGGAAAATTTAAAAACCTCTCCTTCCTCAAATTGCCATGCTGTGTTTTGTCTCCTTTGGATTAGGTTTTTAAGCAGAAAAAATTGGAGGTTTTGTGCTATTAAAAAAAAAAAAAAAAGTGTAAAGATGCTGAAAGAGACCTCGAATTCTTTTAGGAGAATTGTGGAATATCCACAGTGGAGAAGGATTGGGAGGGATCCAGAGGGATCCAGAAGGATCATGGACCCAGCTCCAGAACCCCCCAACAGCCCCAGCCTGGCCATCCCTGCAGCGCTGCCCAAATTTCTCCCCCATCCTTCATCTCCCCCATCCCTCCCTCTCACAGAACCATGGAATGTGCTGAGCTGGAAGGGACCCACAGGGATGATCAATGCCAAAGCCAAGCCCTGCCCAGAGCCCCCAGCAAGCCCAGCCTGGGCATCCCTGGAGCTCTGGCAGCCTCGGGGCCGTGCCCACTCCCTGGGCAGCCTGGGCAGTGCCCAGCACCCTCTGGGGGAAGAGCCTTGCCCTGAGCTCCAGCCTGAGCTGCCCTGGCCCAGCTCCAGAACCTTTCCTTGGCACCCAGGATAGATCCCGGTGAGTGGGAGCATCACAACCCTTCAGGCTACAACTAAACCCCATGGAAAACCCACCAGAAAACCAAATTTTGGGAGGGAGATGGGGCCTGGTGCCTTTGGAGGGGATTTTGGAGAGCTGCCAGCAGCTTTTGCTCAGCTGAGCTCTGCCCAGTCCAGGGTTTGCTCTCCCTCCTTCCCAGCGTCCCACCACGAGCGGGTTAATGGTGTTTGGAGCTGATGGGTAACAGGGCTGTCCCTGGGGGCTCAGAGGGACATTAACCCCCCCTCTGCACTGCTGGTGAAGTCCTGGCTGAAAAACAACCCAAAATTCCACACCTAAACCCCACTTTTAATTATTTTAATTAAAATACCCTTTTGGAGGCAGCATAAACTCCAGTGCACAGGCTGATGCTTGAGGCCTTACATTGGTGTTGCCGGGAGAGCTTGGCACAGCCAGGATGGGATTTCGTGGGGGGCAGCCCTGCCTGTGGGGGAGTTTGGGATGAGATGGGCTTCAAGGTCCCTTCCAACTCAACCAAAGCACGCCTGTCCTGGATGGCCAAGGAAATTGTATCTGTTTGCCATCTGCATGGCAGCTGTCTCCTGTTCATGGGCAGTTTGCCTTATCTCTTCCACACCCACTCCTCCTGCTGATAACAGCTCTGGAATGTCCCTGCATGGCTGATAAGAACTACAGCATCCCATTGGCAGATGGGAGCCCAGAGGGAGGAGCCAAGCATTCCTACCCGGATAGAATCTGGAGATTCTGGAACACCAGCACGGCTTCTGCACTGCATTGCCCAGAGGAACAGCAGCTGCCTCTTGCCCTGGATCTGCAGAGGCAGAGACTGCACCTTTCTCCAGGATCCCTGCTCCAGCAGAACCAGCCCTGGCACTGCAGGAGGGCTGAGCCACAATTCCAATGGTTCTGCTGCCACCAGCCTGACCCACAGGGTGTCAGGCTGGGTTCTGACTCTGGCACTGTTGCTTTAGTTCACTGCATTCTTTATTTTATCCTTTTTTTTTCTTCCCTATTAAAGAACTGTTATTTCCTGCTCCCATATTTTTGCCTGAGATCCCCTTGATTTAAAATTTACAGCAATTCAGAGGGAGGGGGTTTACATTTCCCATTTCAGGGGAGGCTCCTGCCTTCCTCAGCAGACACCTGGCTTTTGAAACCAAGGCAATGCTATGATCCCATAATTCTGAGATTCCCAGGAGGACTCTGCAAGGAGGGCATCAGTGCCTGCTCAGCACTTCTCAGGACAGGGGAAATCCAGCAGCCAAAGCCCCAGGAGATGCTCCAGTGGACGCTGAGTGGTCAGTCTGGCACCAGCAACCCTTAGGAAAAGTCTGAGCACCAATTTCTCCTGGCCATGCAAAGCAAACAGACTCAGGAAAACCCCTTTCACTCAAAAATGTAAATTACAGGAATTGTTTGCTTATACCTAGGAATGGAGCAAAATATTCACACTGGGAGAGCTGGGGGTGCTCCCCTGGCGAGGAGAAGGCTCCAGGGAGAGCTCAGAGCCCTTGCAGGGCCTGCAGGGGCTCCAGGAGAGCTGCAGAGGGACTGGGGCCAAGGATGGAGGGCCAGGAGGCAGGGAATGGCTGCCAGTGGCAGAGGGCAGGGCTGGATGGGATCTTGGCAATTGGGAATTGTTCCCTGGCAGGGTGGGCAGGGGCTGGGCTGGAATTGCCAGAGCAGCTGGGGCTGCCCCTGGAGCCCTGGCAGTGCCCAAGGCCAGGCTGGACATTGGGGCTGGCAGCACCTGGCACAGTGGGAGGTGGCCCTGGCAGGGCAGGGGTGGCACTGGAGGGGATTTCAGTTCCTTTCCAAACAAACCATTCTCAATCCGGTGATTCCTGTTTAAGCCCAGCCCTGCTCCACAGAGGTGTGTTCCCATTCCAGGCACTGCCCTGGAGCCCTGAGTGAGTTCAGGTAAATTTGGGGCCTTTGTGCAGGGCCAGGACTCCAGGATCCTTGTGGTCCCTTCCTACCCTGGGTAATCCCTGATCCCACATTTTATGTTAAATGAAGGAGCTGCCCTTGGCTCTGTCTGGTGCTCAGGGCAGTGGGAAGTGCCTCGGATTCCTCCTTCCCTGCTCCCCTCAACCCCTGCCTGTGGGATCAGTGACTCCTTCCAAAACAAACAGGGAGAATTCTCAGAACTCGTCTGAGCCGAGGAAATCCCCTGGCGGGGGTTGGGGTCAGGGCTGGTTCAGCAGGGAGCCTTTGTCCAGGGGAATTCCAGCAGGTGAGCCCAGGGAGCTGGGCTGGCCACAGGAACGGGGAGATGCAGGAGTGGCAGGGGTGGGATGGTGGGGATGGACAGAGAGCAGCGATCTCTGCAGCCAGGGCTGGAACTTGGGGTTTATTGCAAAGGGCCTGGGTGCAGGGCCCTGCTGGGAGCTGCCAGCCACAGCTCAGAGCAGGCCTGAGAGAGGAGAGGGGGAGAGAGGATGAGAGGGGAAGAGAGTAAAAGGGTAAGAGCACAAATACCAACACAAATTCCTGTTACAATACCATAAATCTTCTGTGCTGAATATTCTGATTCTCACTAACCAATCAGATATTTGTGCCTCCAATCATAACATTACAGCCAAAAGTGTTTTTTCTCCCTAAAACAGTTAAAAAGGAACAGTTTTCCAAAGAGAAAATGTAGTTTTCACTATACATGGCACTGGTTTGAGGATGTCAGTTAGGCTTTTTATATTTATTTTTATTATTTATATTTATTATATATCTTGGTACTGTTTTTCCCACTGGTTGTGATTAACTAATTAACTAAACCAACAAATTGTCCCCATACCAGCACAGAGGGCTGGGCTGTGAAGCAGAAGGACAGGGATTGAGCATCCCCACCCCTCTGCTCTCAGGTTCCATGGTGGGAATGGCAGCAAGCAGGGAGCAGGTCCCTGAGCAGAGCCCGAGAGCAGCACAGACCCCAGCCCGCCCCAGGTCGATACCAATCTCTGGTTCCATGATGTCAGATTGCACAATGGGCACCCCAGGGGGGTGGTGAAGGTGACACCGAGCCACCAAGGAACCACAGCACTTCTCCTGCTGGCCAGCCTGACCTTCAGAGATCATTTTCCCTGCTCCAGACCAGCAGAGCATCCCTCAGGACAAGCGCAGTGGATGTTTTGATTGGCTCCTTGAGGGGCTCAGGCATTGACCTGGCTGTTTAATGGAGCCCAGTGGATGTTTTGATTGGCTCCTTGAGGGGCTCAGGCATTGACCTGGCTGTTTAATGGCCCTCCCAAGCACAACCCGAGGAGCCTGTGCAGCCTCCAGCCTGTCCTTGGGGTGTTAAATGACTCCAGCCACCCCTCAAGGGCCAGGGCCATCTGCTCAGAATGGGGATTGATCCAGCCTGACAGAATTCCACAATTCCAAATAAAAAGCTGCGGCTGAAATTACACATGGAGTGACCTCAAGGCACTCGATTCCTCTCCAAGAGGAATTTGTTCTTCCAACAGAAAACCCCGTGGACCCAGCCCCAGTGCAGTGTGGAGAGGCCAAGGCAGGACCATGCAGGTCCCTCCTGAGGCTTCCAGGACAGCAGAGAGGCTGCAAAGGGTCTGCAGAGCCCCTTCCTGTTGGAATCTGGGGGGACACAAGAGAGATGATGGACTCTGGACCTGGCTGACAGAAGAGATTTGATAACAGGATGCCTTGGCAAAAGCAAACGGAACTTTGAAAATTAGACCTGGATTGCAAGAGGATTCAATCAAACAGATTTACCAGGAAAAGAAAATCCCAGTAAACTCTGCAAGCAAGGGATGTTGTTGTATGCATAAGTTTGTGTGTGTGATTTTAACCTAATCACTGCAGTACACATTACCAGTCTCCCTGAAATAGTAAAAAAGTGTTTGTATCCCGTAATAAAATCAGATTCTGATCCCTGAATCAGTCTCCCTGGCTCTCTCCATCACCAACACCTCCCATCAGGAGCCTGGTGCTGGAAGGGCTGGGACTCACCAGGAGCTGCAGACCTCCACAGGCAGCTCCTCCTTGGAGCCCAGGGCCTCATCCTGAGCTGGCACCACAAACCCTTCACACACAGAGGGGAGCGAAGGGCTGAGCCCCATGCCCCGCACTGCTGAGCCCTGGTCCCAAACCCAGCCTCAAGGAACCTCCAGGAACCTGCAAGTGCTGGAGCCAAACTCTTCCCAGGGGGAAACAAGAGGAGCCAATCCCTCCCAGAGCTGTGGAGGAGACACCTCCAGGGGAGACGAGGGGAGCCAAGCTGCCCCCAGTGCTCCAGGGGGATTCATGAGTTCCTTCCTGACAAGAGAGAATGGTGCAAAGAGGAAATTTGGCTTTTCTGGTCTCCCCTGAAAGCCAAGGAATAAAATTCCAGCTAGGAGGCTGGAGAGCAGCAGGAGAAATCTCAGAGATGGTCCTGGAAGTGCCCTTGAGGGGAAAAGTGATGGGGTTGGGGAAAGTGGCGGGGTTGGGGAAAGTGACGGGATTGGGGAAGGCAGAAGACTCTACAGAAGGAAAGTGAAGAAGACGGCAAAGAGAAAAGCAAGAGCTCCAAGGAAATAAAAAAGGAGGGGAAGAAGGAGCTAAAAGAGTTGCAGCAAGTGCACATTTTGTGAATTTCTTTATAATCTCACTCCTTGGTTGAGACAACAAAGTGTGGGACGGATCCAAAAGCTTTGAATCCAACTGCATCCCCTGGAAGGATGGACCTGGCCAGCAGCATTCAGTGTGAAACCAATAAATAAAGGGAAAAATGAGTCAAGGAAGAAATTTTTATAGGGAAAAAAAGCAAAATAAGAGAGTGAAATGTCTTGAAAATGGCTGCACTTGGTGTAAAACCTTTTCAAGAGATGGCCAGGAAAGGGAGTCTGATCCATTTGGGAACTTGCAGATGAAACCAAGCACCTGTGGATTTATCTGCAGGAAAAGGTCCTGGCAGACCCTGGGAAGGGGCAGCAGGAAAAGGTCCTGGCAGACCCTGGGAAGGGGAGCAGGAAAAGGTCCTGGCAGACCCTGGGAAGGGGCAGCAGGAAAAGGTCCTGGCTGCTGGGGCTGCACACCCTGACACCAAAACCTTGTGGGAATGAGGCAGGGGGCACAGGAGCAGCCTGGGAGCACAGCCTGTCCTGCTGGCCCTGGGCACTGCCATCACATCCAGACATGGAATTCAGGCATGGAATTCGTTGCTGCGAGCTCCTGGTGTGACCCAGCCAGAGGGACACGGGCAGAGCCACAGGAAGTGTAAAATTAAAGCCAACACAGGTTGAGGATGGCTGGCACATTCCCTGGATGGCACAGAGCTTTGGTTTGTGGCTGCCATGCAGAAGGACACGGCCTGAGTGTCCCCAGCCCTTTGCTCTCAGAGTCCATCCTGGGAATGGCAGCAAACAGGAAGAGCAATTGAACAATTTTAAGAAATAAACAGCAGCATTGGACCCTGGCAGCAGCACAGACCCCTGCTGGCCCTTGGCTGTGCTGGGGTGGGGACAAAGCCCCCCCTGTGTGAGCACAGCACGAGGGGTGCAGCACTGAGGACCCCCTGAGCTGCTCTGAGAGGGGCAGGGGGATTTTCAGTCCTGGTAATGCTGAGCTGCTTCAATCAGGGCCAGGAGAGAATGCAGGGACCCCCCTGAGCAGCCACAGGGACCACCCAGTCCAGGGGAACTGAGGTTCCCATGGCATTGAAGGCAATAAAACCCATCTGCTGAAAATGGCAATGCAGGATGTGTTCAATTACCATCTGTGTGGCAGATTACCTTTGTCAAGTGGGCAGTTTGCCTTATCTCTCTCTCTGAGTGACCACAATCACTCCTCCCTGGGGAGGGGACACCTGCTGCTAACAGCCATGGAATGTCCCTGCATGGCTGATAAGAACTACAGCATCCCATTGGCAGATGGGAGCCCAGAGGGAGGAGCCAAGCATTCCTACCCGGATAGAATCTGGAGATTCTGGAACACCAGCACGGCTTCTGCACTGCATTGCCCAGAGGAACAGCAGCTGCCTCTTGCCCTGGATCTGCAGAGGCAGAGACTGCACCTTTCTCCAGGATCCCTGCTCCAGCAGAACCAGCCCTGGCACTGCAGGAGGGCTGAGCCACAATTCCAATGGTTCTGCTGCCCACAGCCTGACCCACAGGGTGTCAGGCTGGGTTCTGACTCTGCCACTGTTGCTTTAGTTCACTGCATTCTTTATTTTATCCTTTCATTTTTTTCCTTTCCCTATTGAAGAACTGTTATTTCTGCTCTCATATCTTTGCCTGAGAGCCCCTTAATTTAAAATTTACAGCAATTCAGAGGGGTGGGGAGGGTTTGCATTCTCCATTTCAGGGGAGGCTCCTGCCTTCCTTAGCAGACTCCTGGCTTTCCAAACCAAGACACCATCCTAGTGGCTCCCAGGGGTCCCATCTGCCACAGGAGGGTGACAGAGATTTCCTGAGCCCCTCAAATCTCTCATTCTGCTGCTCCCTGAGCCATATCAGGCCACAGCCAAGGCAGGGTTGGCCCTGTTTGGCTCTTTGCATCCCCCATCCCTGCCCAAACCTGAGCTGGGCACACAGAGCCCACAGCTGGGGCAGAGCTGAGCTCTCCTGTCCAACAAGCAGCTGTCCTGTCCCCAAGCACTGATTTTCCCTCTTGCTTTGCTAGTTTGGCCATCTGCTAACAAGGTATTTTAAAATAAGAGCAAACTTCATCTGGTAACAGCAGAAAAACCACAAGCACAGCCTAATGAAAGCCTTTTTCTAACACACAGAAACCAAGAGCACCCAACAGCAAGGGCAGAACTGATAAATCCTGCTGGACATTGCTTGCACCAATTTGGCCCCCTCTGCAACACCCAGGAAGGATGATCTTTAATTGCAACCCCCAGACACATTGCTTGTGAGCTATTTTTTAAAATTTTAAAGAAATAAACAGCAGCTTTAGACCAGTGCTGAATTCCTGAGGCGCCCCCTGGATTACCTGGAGCCAAGGTTTAAGATACACATCAAATTAAGGCCTTGCATCCATTCTGGTTTGAGCTATTTCAGTTGGGTGGGATGGCAATCACATGAACAAAACGCTTCTTTAGTTCCCCACCCAAACCCCAGGCATCAGGAAAGACCTGCCCAGAGCCTCTCAGAATGGGAACAACCATCAGGAACATCATTGGCAGGAGAAGGCTCTGGAAAGGTTGAGCAGACACAGAGTGCACCTGCATCACCTCAGAGACAGCTGCGAGATGGATTTGTGCTCTTCACTCAACCACCCACTCAGAAAAGAGATCCAGGTGACTGCTGACTTAAAGACAGCTCAAAAATAGGAAATTAATGCACTCCAGATCTGGAGGGCTGAGTTTTATAACAGTGGCTGTGGAAAATAAACCGAAATCCAGCTCCATCTGCTCACCTCCAGTGGCACCTTGCCATCATTGTAACAACTCCACACAAGTGTGAGACACAAGAAGAGAAATAAAATGAGACACTCACCCTCCTTCAAAGATCTTGATCCTCACCGGCTCCCCTCGCTTGGTCACAAGAGCCTCTTCTTCTGATTTTCCCCTTTTCTCCTCTTCCTTCTCAGCTCTAGTTATATCTTTTCGACCTTCATTAGAAAGGAGCGAAGGCAAATGAACCTATCTCCCCAAAAGAGCAAAACAATCCATGATTACAGACAGAATCACCGGCAGGACACACAGAGCAAACAGCCCCAGCAGAGCCAGCGCTGCCCCAGCACTGACCCTGACACCAGGGGCTGGAATTGGGGCACCCCCCCAACAAATGGGGCCCTGCTGCTGGATTTGGGGCCCTGCTGCTGGGTTTGGGGCCCTGCTGCTGGATTTGGGGCCCTGCTGCTGGGTTTGGGGCCCTGCTGCTGGATTTGGGGCTCTCAGGGTTGTGGGGGATTTGCTGTAACCCCTGACTGATAGAGGGGCCTTTTTTGAGCCAGGTCTTGATGGGGTCTCTCTGGTGTCAAGATGACCCCAAGGTGTTAGAAAATCTCTTTTTTCCCAGCCCCGAGACCAAAGAAGGAGTCAGGATTCCTCTGTTCTGGTTTTCAAGGTTGTTTATTATTTCTTATCCATAACATTTGAGAGGAATGGTGGATTTGTCTTTTCAAACCAGCTGTGGGTCTGCTGGGAGATAAAACCAGCACTGGGAGATAAAAGAAGCAATGGGGAGGATTCCACTGATTGATGAATGGAAAAAGAGATTTGATTTTACAAATAAACTTTAGGTTTGCTGATAAATGAAATTAGACATTGAAAGATGAAAGAAAAAATGGGGAAGAAAAACCCCTAAATTCTGTAAGAATTAAAAATTAAAAGGGAGGGTTGTACATTAGAGGGGAATCTTTGGGATCAGGTGTTCTGGGGAGTCTGAACCTCTCAAGTGCCTCAGAAATGGGGAAAGAGAGAAGGGAAATGCAGCTGGAAATTGGGATAAAAAGGAGGCTGCACCCTCCAAAAATGGGAGAGACCCCAGGGGATGCCCCATGGCCTCTGCCTTGATTGGAATAAAGTCAAAGGACTCCTCTGTCTCCTTTTGGGACATGAACCTCTGGTGTTTGTGGATTCATTTTCCTGGCACATTCTTTCTCTGACCTGCTGAGGTCTGTCCACCAGGTTGGTTTGTGGCACACTGACCGCCTTGGGGTGGTGTTATCTTTTTATACTAAGAACTACCTGTACTTTATTTACAATAATTTTCCAATACCTATCACCTACGTTAGACAGTCTGTCTCTACTCTAAACCAATCCAGAAGTGTCACCATCACACAGAAGATGGAGGACAAGAAGAAGAAGGACAGGACATGCCCAGATTCCTCCATTTTGCCTCTTGAACCCCCATTCTAAAACCCCAAAATTCTACATTTTCACCCTGTGACAAATTCACTATCATTCTACTCAAACTCTTGTGGCTTGTAAATCCTCACACAGAGTTGGTGATTGTTTCCATGGGCTAAAATGGAAGGCACAGGTGGTTTTGACTCTGTGCCAAGGTCTCTGAGCTCCTGCCAGGGTCTGGAGTCACCCAGGGCAATCAGAGAAATTTCCTGGGTTCCAACAAGGTCTCATAAGTTTTTGGAGATTTATATTACACTTAAGGTAGCTCAGCTACTTTGGAAGGCATAAAATTAGCAGGATGGCTTTTGTGGTAGTGTTAGAAATAAAAAAGTTTTATTAAAAGGCAAAATAAGAAAACTCTTTACAGAGAAAAACCGAGCCAGGTGCAAGAGGCTCTTGGTAAAACACTTCACAAAAGCAATTTGTTTCTTTGTTTTCTTCTTTTTCTAGTAAATTCATGGCTTCTGTCCAATTGGCTATTCTTAAATTTGAGGTGAAGTTTCTTAGGTCTTATGAGGTGTCTTTTTTGCTAATTGAGGAAAGAAACTTTTGGGCTTTTATCCTTTTTAAGGAGACAGAGGATAGTTTTGTCACTCTGTCAACACACAAAATATTCCTGCATCTGACACGTTTTTTAATTGCTGCCTCCAGGTTATCCAGCTCTTGCCACCTGGAAAAATGAAGGATGAAGAGAAGTGCCTGGGGTGACCCTGAGCATGTGGAGTGTCTGTCCCCAAATCTCTGTCCCTGGAAAATGCTCTCTCTGAAATGCACATCTGAAAGGTCTGGAGAGGGGGCATCTGCAGAATTTGTACATTGAACCCCCAGCTTTACCCCACATTCACACACATTCACACAAATTTGGGCTTCAGCCACCTCAGCCTGACATAAATCAGCATTCCTGGGCGATTTCCTTTCGCTGCCAAGGGCACAGCCCAGAGAAAGCCACAAAACCCACGGGAGAAAAGAATCCTCAACCTCCCCACACGTTCCCAGGGCCAAATCTGCTTTTTCACTGTTAAATTGCCACTTGTTGAGGGGGTTTTGTGTCTCAGCCTTGTCCAGCCCAAGGTTTAAGTCATGCCCTGACACCTCACCTACACGATGAACGTTGTTTGTTATAGGATGGACCTGAACATCAAAGCTGCCTCTGTGGGTGGGATGAGGGAGAGCTCTGCACACCTGGAATGAAATGTTGGGATGTCCTAAATCCTGGGACGAAGCCAGGGAGAGCTCTCCACACCTGGAATGGAATAATGGGATTTTGCCCTCTAAATCCTAACAAAACAAATGCAGGTGAGCTCTCCAACTTGAAACAAAATAATGGGATGTTGCCCCCTAAATCCCAACAGGACAAAGCCAGGGAGAGCTCTCCACACCTGGAATGGAATAATGGGATTTTGCCCTCTAAATCCTAACAAAACAAATGAAGTTGAGCTCTCCAACCTGGAATTCTAATAGGATTTAGCCCCCTAATAGGATTTAGCCCCCTAAATCCTAATAGGACATACCCAGGGAGAGCTCTTCAACCTGGAATGAAATGTTGGGATGTCCTAAATCCTGGGACAAAGCCAGGGAGAGCTCTCCACACCTGGAATGGAATAATGGGATTTTGCCCTCTAAATCCTAACAAAATAAATGCAGGTGAGCTCTCCAACCTGGAATTCTAATAGGATTTAGCCCCCTAAATCCTAATAGGACACAACCAGGGAGAGCTCTCCATACCTGGAATGGAATAATGGGATGTTGCCCCCTAAATCCCAACAGGACAAAGCCAGGGAAAGCTCTCCAACCTGGAATGGAACATTGGGAGGTTGGTCCTCTACAGCCCCCCAGGGATCTCCAGAGAAAGGAAAGCAGAGCCTTTCCCCCAGGTCACCTCTCACACAGTCACTCTGACATGCAGCTGAGTCCATATCCTGGATGAGGACCCTGGATCCACCTCCTCACATTCTCTGTGACTGATGGAGGGCTGCAGGCAGCTGAGAGCAGTTTTCAGAGGGGCTTTGGCCTGCAGGCAGCCCCTGAAGGCTGAAGCAGAGCTGGGCACCCTTGGCTCTGGCTGGCAGGGATTCACCTGCCTCACCTCAGCCCGGTCTGTGGGGGATGAATCACCCCAGTGGAGCCTCCTTGTCTCCCCTGGTTTTGGGGGTAGCCACAGAGTGAGCAGCTCCAACAGAATCCTGCAGAATCCAGGGGGAGTTTTGGGGGAAGCCACAGAGTGAGCAGCTCCAACAGAGTCCTACACAATCCAGGGGGAGTTTTGGGGGAAGCCACAGAGTGAGCAGCTCCAACAGAATCCTGCAGAATCCAACAGGGATTTTGGGGGAAGCCACAGAGTGAGCAGCTCCAACAGAATCCTGCAGAATCCAGGGGGGTATAACCCAGCCTCCCCAGCTGCTGGAACTACCACAGGATGCTCAGCAGGAGGAGGGATGGACTCACTCAAAAGTTGCTTTGCAAAACTGGGGTGAAGCATTCCAAATGTGCCCAGGAATTTCAGGAGCTCAGCTCAGAGCATTAAATGCACGCAGGGCTTGGGGCCAGGTCAGCCCCATGGCCACACCATCCACACACCCATCCTAGAAGCCTCCTGGGAATGGTCCCTGCGTAGTCCTGTGTCCCTAAAAGTGCCAGGAATTTCATGACAAAAAGCCCAGGGCAGAGTCAGAAGCCATTGGAACCATTTAACAGCAGGAATGGTCTTGAGCTGGTGGCTGTGGGCATGGAGATGACAGTGAGGAAATCAGCAGCAGGAGACACTCAGAACCCTCAAAAATTAAACTTTTAGTGTTGTGACTTCACCTCCTGATGGGAGCTACGGGCTCAGAGCACTGCTAGGGACAACCTTCCCAGGTTTACTGAGGAATACAAAACAATTGACTTGCTAGATGTAGCATGAGGTTTATTTATTGCAACTTTTGAAAGCACAAAAACATTGACAGATGAAAGGCACCAGAGAGCCAAAATCATACAGTCACTACTATCCCCTTTTACAGTCTTGTTGGAATTTACAGAGAGTGCAAGCCCCAGTACAGTGTCACCAGCCATCCCTACATGCACGCTGGAGCACACAGCCACTCCAGAATTCCAGAATTTTCTGCTCAGCAAATCCCACTGGAAACTGAAACCCCAAGGCAAGGACGGAGACAGCACGTACAGAACTACTGTTTGCTGCATGCATAACTGTACAAAACACCAGAGCTTTTTACATCTCCTGGGAGGCCCAGTGACACCCTGGAGTTACATGGAGGAGGGAACAGGGAGGGCAAGGAGCCAGAGCAGAGTGAGCTGAGGGCTGGGCTCCAGCCCTGGAGTGATGCTACTGCTGCTGCCCCTCCTGGCAGCTGCTGCTTCCCCACCCGTGCTTCACACCCTGCACGGAGGATTTCACCCCCACTGATCACAAATTAGTGCTGGGCTTGGCAAGAACTCGATTTATCTCTGCTTGCTGCAGCTCTCAGGGCTCTGCCGGCCACGTGGGAGCAGGGCTGGGTTAGGATCTGCTGGTTCCAGGTGAACTGGGCAGGGTGAACTCTTCACAAACTGAGCCATGGGAACCTGAACCTGCACCACCAGGCGGCTTGGAGGGGTTGGCTAAGGGGGTTTAGAGGCTTTGGGGGAAATGCATGCAGTGAAATGTGGGTTTGGATGAGTGAGGGCTGAAGCCTTTAACCCTTTAACCCCTGTTTAACCTTTCCCTTCAGGGAGGGAGGGTCTGTACCTCTGGACACTCACTGGGTGTGGGTTTTAGCACCATGGCAAAGAGCAGGGCTCAGAGCAGCACAGGCACTTCCTTTAGGGATTGAAATCCAGGGTGCTGCGGCACCACTTGGATAAAACCCTTGGAGAAATAGTGCATAAATCTCAGCGTGGTTATTGCACTGCTCAGGTAATTATCTGCCCCCGTGTCCCTAGAAATCTGTCTCTTGGATTTCTGCAGGAGAGTGATGGAAATGCTGAATAGAAATAAAGATTTATTGAATCAAAGCGATTCTACTGTGTATTTTAAGACATATTTATAAGCAGCAGCTGCAGCAGCGATTATGATAAATTTAATATTCAGAGTTCATTTCATGACACAGAAATAAAATGAATAATCCATCAATATAAATTGACTTGAGATGAATATCAAATTGCAAAATCTTTAGAGCGATTCTGTTTGCTAATCTACATGAACATGATCTGGATTAAAGGGATCTGTTTGGTTCAGCATTAAGCAGGAAGGGTAAAGTCTGGCTTTAAAATGAGATACATAAAATTAGGCAGCTCACAGGAGGGTCTTAAAGACTTCTGTGCCCGTGTGGGCAATGCCTTGAGGGAGCCCTGCCCCTGGGAAGCCACTGTGAAGTCTTAACTCTAAAACCAGGCATAAAATATCCTTAAATACCTGGAAAAGCAGGTGGACAGCTATGGACCAAACGGACCAAACCACAGGGGTGTTTAACAAAATGTGTCTGACCAGCTGAGGCACTTTTATAAATGTCACTGTCAGCCTTTGTGCTTCTTCAGGGGCCTAAATACACTTGCAAATCTCCCTGTAATATTTTTTAAATACTTTTAAGCATGCCTCTCCATGTTCATTAATGTGAGATGAGCAGATGCACAACCAGACAGAATCCCATTTCCCCAAGGTAATCCTTTCTCTTCATTTCTAACATGCAAAATGCAGGGAATTATAACAGCGTTTAAACAAAAAAAAAAAAAAAAAAAAAAAAAAAAGAAAGAAGTTGTAAAGCTATTTGAAATATCAAGACAAATGCAAATGAAGTCTAATCCTTTGTGCTGGAGCAGTGGTGGTTGGTGGGGTGGTGGTGGTGATTCCTACTTTTTGGGCTACAAAGCAAGTAGGAACTGGAGAACAGAGACCTGGCCTGGCAGCAGGCTCTCCTGCCTCCTGGGCTGGGCTTTTGGTGGGGTTTGGGCTCTTCACTCTAAGAGCTTCACTGAGAACAGGCGCTTCCCACAGCGCCAGCGGGACGAGTAAACCCCGACCACGCTCAGCACAGCCACGCCCCGGCCCTCAGCCCCCTCCACCCACGCATCCAAATGGATCAGGAGAAAGAGATAGGATTGCATTACCTCGGTCATTTTGGGCTTCCTGGAGCCGGCCGGGACCAGCCTGCCCGCCTCAGGCCGCGGCGCGGTGGCCATGGTGTAGGTCTCCTTGCTCACCTTCTGCTTGGACCTCAGCAGGGCCAGGGCTGCCTTGGTGGACACCCCGGGCAGGTTGGGGTTGTAGAGGCTGATGCACCAGCTGGCGTACACCGAGGAGCGCCCATCCGCTTGCTGGGTGTGATTTGGCTTGATGTAGTTTAAATAGCACCAACTGACATTAGTGGTTGTGTGGAGA
Source organism: Agelaius tricolor (assembly GCF_023055355.1). NCBI lineage: Eukaryota > Metazoa > Chordata > Aves > Passeriformes > Icteridae > Agelaius > Agelaius tricolor. The sequence continues at coordinate 320,374 of NW_027269354.1, read as the reverse complement.
CTGGGGAACTGCAGGACCTTCTTGGTGTCGGTGCCTTCCCGAGCCTTCCCCGCGCCGGCGGCGCCCTCGGGCACGGGGGCAGTGCTGGCAGGGGTTGGTGGAGGCTGCTCCACCGGTTCTTTGGAGTCTTCCTTCTTGACGGGCTGCAGAGGCTCCTGGCTGAGGAACTGTTTGCCAGCTGGCTGCTCGTACTCCTGCAGTGCCTCAAAGCTCGGGGAACCCGGCCGGGACGCTGCCTGCTGGGAACTGCTCGGGGTTTCCTTTGGCTCCGACTGCTCCACGGACACGCTGGGTGGTGTCTCAACCTCCACCCTGTCTTGGCTTTCTGCAAGGAAGTGAGATTTATCCTGCTTTTTCCCTTCCTCTACTGCACTGGGTGGCTTCACCACTTCCAGCTTCTCCTCTGCTTCAGACACTTCCTCCTCCTTCACTCTCTTCTGCTGCTGTGTCTCCATGGTCAGCTCCAAACTGCCAGCTGGGGACAGCATCCTTTTGCTGCCCCCAACTGTGGAGGGGCCCCCTTCCAGGCCGAGGACACTGTCTGAGGGGCAGGTGAGGGGCATGTAGCCCTTTCTTTCCGGCAAGGGCAGGGGAACTCTCAGGTAGGGGCTCTGGAAAAGGCTTCTCTGCTCCTCTGTGATCATCTGGGCCAGGTCAAACCCCAGCCCGTGGACATCAGTGCTGCACACCAGGGCGCCCTTGGGCTGTCGGTCATCAAATTTGGGGAGGACGATGGTGGAGGAGCTGCACTGGGACTGCGTGACCAGGATCTGGGAGAGCGTGGTGTACATGGCGCTGCCGTAGGAGGGCATGTTGGTCTGGATGCGCACGGGGACAACCAGGGACACCATGGGCTCTGTCCGGGTGGGGACGACGAGCTGGGTCACGGTGACAGAGAGCGCGGGACTCGCTGCGCAGGTCAGAGGGTGCAACCTGCTGTCCGAGTCATAATCCGTGCACGGGGACAGGCTGGAGCTTCCTGCTGCCGAGAACAAACTGGATTTGATCTGTGGCAAATGTCCACCAGCATCACCTGGCAAGTGGAGGGCAAACTGAGACTGGAGAGGCAGGAAGAAGGCTGAGGGGATCGGGGAGGAGCCAGGGTAGTGCACGGGCAGGAACGAAGGGTGCCTGAAGGACACCTCGGCGGGGTGAGACATCAAGGGAGGAGCAATGTGGAGCGGGCCCGGGTGGATGAGCGTTTGCGGGAGGGGCAGCGGTGGGGTCTGGAATATGGAGGGAGGGATCTGAGGCATGGAGAACTGGGCAGAGAGGATGTCAGACATGGTGTGCGCAGCGAAGAGCTCTGCAGACTGCCCTGGCTGTGGCAGGAGGTGCTGGTAGGGGAATATGGAAACCTGAGGGGCCATGAAGTGCTTCTCGTGCAGCGTCAGCTGTGGCACGGGGTGGTGGAACACCTGCAGAGCCTCTGTGTATGGCGGGCTGTAGGATGGCTCGGGGCTGTCCTTTGGCTGGCTCTTGTCACTCGGGTAGGTGCCGTGAGAAGGCAAAGGGGAGGATGTGGCCGGCTGATGGGGCAAACTCGTGGCAGGAGATTTACTTGAAGAAGGAGCTGGATCCTCCGTGTCCGGCCAGCCCAGCGGGGCCGGGTCTGGCTCGTGCTCGGGGTGCCTGGTGAGGGATGCCTGCCGCACCAGGAAGCATTTCCTCCTCTCCTGGGGGGCCGAGGAGGTGGAGGGGCCGGGGGTGGAGGCAGGAGTGGACGACAAACTCCCGTAGTCGAAGGATTTGCTGCGAGTCTCTGACATCTGGGAAGGGTGGGACACGTTGGGCGTCTGCTCGGAAGCAGATCTCCGCATTTCCCTGGAATGGTGATGGTGGCTGGGGACCATCAGCATATGGGAGCCAACACCAGGAGGTTTTGGGTGGGATTCGGAGGGCTGGCTACTCGACTCTGGCTTGGTGTGGTCATCCCGGTCAAAGGAGATTGAGTGGCTGGAGCCGTGGGATAGGCTGCTCTCCTGACTGGGGCTCCGGGTGAGAGAGACAGACTCAAAGCTGGACTCCCCGGAGGACTGGGCCATTTCTGCCAGACGGAGCCGCTTCTTCTTGGGTGGGAGCTTCTCTGCAGGGAGCTGGGAAAGAGTCTGGCTCCTCTGTGGCCACTGGAACTCCTCGGTTTTCTCTGGCTCCTTTGGAGGAGGTTCTGGCTCTGTTTCTGGTCTGTCCGGCTCTTCCGTGACCAGAATCTCGGGGACCTGGATGTTGGGCTGGCGGACCAGCCTGGGCTGCAGGGAGTGAGGGGGGCGGCTGTGCTGGGGCGTGGGCTGGGATGGGAACTGGGACAGGGGCTTGTCCTCTTCCAAGCTGCTGGGCTGCTCGATGGAGTCTGACTTCTCAAAGGAGCTCGTGTGCTGGATCACAGAGATCTCCTTGGAGGTTGTTCTCCTCTCCTTGCCCTCCGCGCTCGAAGCTGGTTTGGTGTTCCTGGAATGGAAGCTGGCACTGGCCTCGGAAGGTGCGGATTTTCCCGAGTCTGCTGGTGACTTCATGGATTCACGGGTCAGGTTTAGAGCCACCTCAGACGAGGCCAGGTTTGCAAACTGAGTGCCTGGGCCGGTGCTGGAGGAGGGGGTGTCAGACACTTCAAAAGATGGAGGCTCCTCATCATCCCCGAGGCTCTTCTCCTTCCGCCTCTTGCGCAGCGGTGTGAGCTCCAAGGTGCTGCCCAGCTTGTAATGCATCATCTGGGGCCACACGTCGGGATCCGCCGCGCTCTTCTCCGGCTCTGAGGAGGTGTGGGACGTGGCAGAGCGGGGCTTGGAGAGCTGCAGTTCTGAGCAGTAGTACTTCTTGTGGGCCTCGTAGTTGTCCCTTTTCTTGTAGCGAGCGCCGCACACGTTGCACTCGTACATGAACCCTTTCGCCTTCGGGCCCTTGCGGGACTTTTTGGTAAGATCGCTTTCCTTGGTTTCAGGCTCCTCGGGAGGTTTGGGAACAGTTTCTTTGCTGGCAGAGCCGACCTCCTCCGAGACGTATTCCACTCCCAAGGGTAGCTCGATAGCTGGTTGGCGTTTTAGCATTCGAGGGTGGGAGGAAAACGCTTGGCTGCGGCTTAAGACTTCCGGCTCCATGATGTGATCATCGAATGAGTAGCTACCTCTAAAGGTGTGTGGGGAGCTTATAGTGCATGCAGCAGAAGGCATTGAGTGGCTTCTTAGGAGAGGCACTGTCTCTGTGGCACTGTGGGATTGCTGAAGTGACAACAATGATTGTTCGGGCTTCATTTTTTCACCGTGGGATGCCAGGACTTTCGCTGCATCCAGCTGGCTGCTGGAGCCAGACTTGATATCGAACTGAAACGGTTCTCTGTACGCGCCAGACTTTGGGGATTCAATGCTGCTACGCCTCGAAAGAGAGCTTCTTCTGGGCTTCACGCTGTCGATTTCACTGGTATCCACAACAGCTTCGTTAATGGTAATTAGCTTAGTGATGTGTTCGATCACCTGTGTTCTAGGCACAGACAACGGGACCATGCTGGGCTTCTCATCGCCGGACAGGTGTGGGAACCCCTGGGTTGTGTTTGCAGCCAGCGCCGCCGTCCTCTGCCCAATCCTCCCACACTTCCCGAAGATGATCTCGGCGTAGGATTTGGCGTTGGTGTTGGGAGGGCTGATCTGCTGCTCCGCGCTCTCGGATCTGGAGAAGTACCCGGACTCCGTGCTGCCTTTGCTGCCGGGGCTCAGGAACGCCTGCTCATCGATCACCTTCTTGCGCTCGCTCAGGCGCAGCGCCAGCTTCTGCTTGATGGTGTGGGTGTCCTCAGACTTATGGCTCAGGGCGTGCTCCGACGACGGCTCCACGAACTGGGAGCTGTCCTCGAGGGACTGGGACATGCTGGAATGGGACAACGAGCAGCGGTCGTGGCTGGAGCCTTGGCTCCCCGCGCTCAGCAGGCTGCTGGAGAGCAGGGTGTGCTTCTGCCTGGGCGACAGCTCCACGGCGTGCCCCGACATTGCTGCCGTCTCCTCCTCTGAGTCCGTGCTCTCCCCTTCCGTTGGCTCCTCGAAGTCCTCCCCACCGATGCGCTCCATCTCCAGGCTCGATGGGTACATCTCTGCTCCGATCCCTGAGGCCAGCCCAGCTTTGATCCGGTGAGCATGGGACTTCCTGTGTTTGTACAGATTGCTCTTGGTCTTGAAGGAGAAGCCGCATGGAATGCAAGGGTAGGGCCTCTCGCCCGTGTGGGACCTGATGTGTTTCTGGAGCACGCTGGGCTTGGCGCAGGGCCTGCTGCAGTACTGGCAGATGTACTTGCCCGGCTTCTGGGGCTTCTTCTCCTTCTTGTGCACCTCCTCAGCTTGCTTCAGGGACACCTGGGCGGGGCGGGGGATGAAGACCTTCTGCACGGCTGGCATGTCCTCTGTGGGAATGATGGGCGAGTGGGACGGGAGGAGCTGGCCGTGGTGGGCGTGCAGCCCGGGGGACGGGAAGGAGCCAGAGGGCCCTGGCCTGACTGGATCAACTAGCTGCCATGTGGGACCTTCCAGGACATGCTCCGGCTTCCCCGGGGACATAAATGCTGGTGCCAGTGCGTGCTGCTGAAGCTGCGGGACGTGGGCGGGGTGGTCAAAGGAGGAGGGCTTGGGTTGTTTCTGGTGGCCGGGCTTCTCCTGAGGGTCCTCTCGTGGAACGGGCAAAGAGCCGGAAAAGTGCTGCTGCGAGATGATATCTTGGAGAGGGGTTCCTTGGGAAGGAGCAGAGCTGCCCTGGTACGTAGTTGGGGATGAAATACTGCCTTGGAAAGCCTCTCCTTTGGGAAGCCTCTTTCTTGGACTTTCCTCAGCCTTTTTTGTGCTCTTCTGGCTTTGTTCAGGATCCATGACCTTAAAAGGGTCTTTGAATGCTATTTCGGGAAGGTTTTGGCAGGCTTCATTTAGGAATAATAAAGGTCTCCTCTGTAGATTCCCTGTTTTGCCTGCATTTGCTACGAAGCTGGAGCCGCCAGGAGATGGTTGTTGATTTAAGATTTTACTAAAGTGTCACTAGTTGCTATTTGATTCAAAAAAAAAAACGTTTCAAGGTCAATAAAGTTCACATTGGTAACACATGACAAACTACTTCAAAGAGAGAAAACTTTCCAAAACTTTCAGTCCAAATATTTTCCTTGTGAACTTGGTTAAGGCTTTAAACCTTGCCATTTTATTTCAGTTGACAGTGGCAAGCCTTCAAAGTCAAGATGCAACCCACAATGTGTCTCTTGTTTGTTATGCAAACCTTTGAAAACTTGAGACTTTAGTGCTCATCTCAGAAAGATCCTTTTTTATTTTTTTCTCTCTCTCTCCTGTGCAAGGAAAATAACACTGAACGGTGGATGTCCCCCTGTGTCTTCCTTCTGTTCCACTTTGGAGTTCAAAAGCCTTGGAAAAGTATTTCCCACATTTCTGTAATTACATACAAAAGAAAAACAGACAAAAAAAAAAAACTTTTTTAGCTTTTGTTTGTAAGTAATTAACCGCTGCTCATTCTGGGGGGCGGGGTTAACAGTAAATATTTTGTACACAAATAATTCAGAACAACTCATTGAATGTCTGCCTAAACCTAAACATAAATTGCACTCAGGCAAACCTCAGGGACTCGGTTTAATGCTCACAAAACCTGGCTCTGAGGCAGCAACCCAAGACAGGAACTTGAGACAGAGACAGTTTGGAAAAATGAATTAAAACGCTTTCAAACTCGAGTTCCTCCTAATCTCCTGCAAACATTTAGGGGTTTAAAGTTTTTATAATTGTATTTCCCTTCCAAACCGACTGACTCCAAAGCCCTGCCTCACACCTCTTACATCCCTGACAAATAACAAGGCATCTTCTCTGGATAAAAGCTGCTCTTGAGCTGTGCTAATCTTCAGCGTCACCTACAACAAAGGCAGGTAAAGAGGAGCTTTTATTGAACCTTTGCCTCTTTGATTTCCTGCCTTTTGTCACCAAACAAAGGTGCAAATCCAATTTCTGTGGCACACACGTGGGGTGTCATCCTGGGCTGTTCCTAAAGGGAAACTCCCTTGAACTGAGTGTGGATGGGACCTCTCGAACCCTATTAACCACCCTGAGCAAACACAGCTCCTGATGGGACACTCCGGAGGGAATTGCACTGGAATTGCACCCTGACCACACTGGAATCAGCCAGTGTCTCCAGGAGATGGAGTGGAAATGGGTGGGATGCTCTGAAGGAAAAGAAGGGAGGTGCTTTCTAAATTAATTGATAGGTGTGATTTATAATGACAAATAAATTATTATCCTTCTTTTTGAAGGTATTGCCTGCCCTGTGGTGTGGTGCCTTACTAGGACCGGATTAATGAGAGGAAATCACTCCAATCCCTGAGTTCCCAGGGGATGGGGCTGAAGTGCCAGTCCAGCAGAGCAGGGAGGAGCAGGGGACTGAGATTTGAGCTCAGCCATGGCCCAGCTTCCTCCTGAAGGGTGAAGAGCCAGCAGGAGAATCCACAAAGTCCTCCAAGGATTCCTCACTGCTCATTCACTCCTACAACCCTGTGGAGTCAGTGAGAAAAGGGACCTGGAGTTGAGGGGGATGTAGCTGAATTTAGCAGTGTAATGATACTGGGACACCCTGGGACACAGCACAGACTGGCTGCAAACTGCCACCTCAGACGGCCAAACGGAGGCTGCAGGTCCTGGGACACATCTCCCTCATGGAGAGAGGCAGGGACCCAGTGGGGACAATGGATCCCCCATGAGGGGCTCGGCTCAGGGACATGGGTTCCCCTGAGATGTCATTTTTTACTGGCTGGGTAAGTCCAGTCCACCTGGGACACCGCACCTCAGGGAAATGACACAAAATCAGTTCGAGCCTTGAACTTCACCTTTTTTTCCTCAAATCCAGGCCCTGCTCCCTCCCAGCACCAGCTTCAAACCTTCCCAGGACCTGCAGAGCACCTGCTCTTGCCCTGACTTGCTGAGGAAGTCAGGCTCCTTGCTGGGAGAAGGATTTAATTACATTTTGAAAGCCCTTTTCAGAGAGCCCTCAGTGCTGACTAACCCTGGCCGTGGTCTGGGCTGGACTTTGAGCCCAGCATTTATTCAAGATCAAAGGCACTCGTGGAGCTGATTGATCACCTTGATTTCTGCACAGATTGCTGGGGTTTGCCCCACTTGTGACCACAGAGCTTTTTAACCTGGGAGATTGGATTTAAGCAGGGACAGAGAACATTAACTGGGTAGAAGTGGACTTAAGCAGGGATTTTTTCAGCAAGAGCAGAGTGAGCTGCCACAAACTCAAATATTCACATTTAAGAACTCCCAACTCAACCTGAACAACATTATAACACTGAGTTTTCTCCTATAGGCCACATATCAATTCCTAAACGTTTAATAATTATGCTTTCAAGAAAATTCTTGAGTTAGTTCAATATCACCCCAAATGTTCAGACCATCCTCATTCTCCTCTGCTGAACACATGGGCCCCAGCTGATTTTTATTTTTTTTAGGAATTCTGCACTATTCAAGAACAGACCAACAAACAAACACACCTGGCTGGCCACAGCAGCAAGCAGGGCCATTCCAGGCCAGTCCAGGCTACTCTGCACATCTTTATTCCATTACTGGGAATGAAGCTCCTGGAATGCTAGTGGCAAAGGATAATTCTCATGACTGGATGCAGTTAATCCAGGCTGAGACTTCTCCAAGAAAAATTTAACAGTGCAACAAAAAATGGGAGAAAAAAAAAATGAAGCCTGGGAGAGTTTCTGCACCAAGGATCCAGAGGGAAGGAAGAAAAAAAGGGGAAATTCATGAGGGGCAGCTCCCATCCCTGCTCTGGGCCAGGGACAGCAGCCAGGGCACGGCTGGAGCTGGGCCAGGGCAGCTCAGGCTGGAGCTCAGGGCAAGGCTCTTCCCCCAGAGGGTGCTGGGCACTGCCCAGGCTGCCCAGGGAATGGGCACGGCCCCGAGGCTGCCAGAGCTCCAGGGATGCCCAGGCTGGGCTTGCTGGGGGCTCTGGGCAGGGCTTGGCATTGGCATTGATCATCCCTGTGGGTCCCTTCCAGCTCAGCACATTCCATGGTTCTGTGAGAGGGAGGGATGGGGGAGATGAAGGATGGGGGAGAAATTTGGGCAGCGCTGCAGGGATGGCCAGGCTGGGGCTGTTGGGGGCTCTGGGCAGGGTCATGGCTGGGCTGGATCATCCTTGGGGTCCCTTCAGCTCAGGATGTTCCATGACTCAACCTAAACCAAGCAGGTTCTCTTGGAACCACCACAGAGAGCAGAATAATCACTGAACCGAGGAATCACTGAGGTTGGAAAAGACCTCCAAGATCACTGAGCCCCCCCTGCTCTGTGGGATGTGTTGGGTGCTGAAGCAGCTGCTTCACCTTCTGCTGGGGGAGATGAAGGATGGGGGAGAAATTTGGGCAGAGCTGCAGGGATGGCCAGGGTGGGGCTGTTGGGGGGTCTGGGCAGGTTCATCATCCTTGGTCCCCTCCAGCTCAGGATATTCCATGATTCTACAACCCTTCACCATTTCTATTCTCTCTTTCCCTCAGCATCCTGAGCATGGCACTGGAACAATGACAGCAAATCCTAAAGGAAAAAGCCCCATGGATTATAGGGCACACAGATCCCAGCTGCTGCCATGGCACGTCTGGGTTTGTGTTCCCAGCCCCTCTCCAGCCTCATTGCCCCCTCTGGATGCTCTCAGGCATCTCAAAGTCCTTCCCAAACTGAGAGGCCAGAACTGGACACAGAAATATAAAAATGCAGCACTAGGAGGATTCACAAGGCAGAAGTTTCTCAAATTAATTGAAGTGAAAGCAAAATAAACTGGACAAAGAGAAAGGCAGGTCCTGCTCCCAGGTGAGGCCACTGCAAAGGGCAGGGAAGGCAGCCAGGGTGGAGAAAGCAGAGGTTACTCACAGTGCAATGGGCAGTGGGGAATTTTGGTGGTGTCCCCCTCTTGTTTGCCCAGGGCTGGGCTCAGGGTGTGCAGATCCTTCAGCTCCACCTCTGCAGGAGCAGCCAGGGCCCTGCTGGAGACAGGCCCAGGTAACCACAGCAGGGCACAAACAGAGCCACAGCTGGGGAGCCCCTGGGGTGCTCCCACCTCCCCGGGGTGACACCAACCTCAGAGCAAACAGCACTGCAGGCTAAGAGCTCCTCCAGCCCAGGGCTTCTGTGGAGCCCTGCGTACAGAGAACTCCAGACTTTCTGTGCTGCCAGGCACTGACCCCCAGAGAACACTGCACTGACCTGAGGCTGTGGAGAAGCTTCCAGAATGGAATGACAGAGCTGGGATTGTGGGTGTGGAGTTTGGATAGAAGTGCGTGAGATCACAGGGTGGGAAACTCAGAGTTTGGGGTTTTAGAATACAGTAATAGATATGGAGCAAGATGGAGGATTTGGGGTGTGAGCTTCTCCTTCTCCTTCTCCTTCTCCTTCTCCTTCTCCTTCTCCTTCTCCTTCTCCTTCTCCTTCTCCTTCTCCTCCATGGGTTTGGGTGGTTTTGTGTAATTGGATAAAAAGTCCCCATTGCAGGGCATGGGTGGTTGGTTATTGGGTTAAAAGTGAAAATAATTTAAGTGTCATTTCTTAATTGGACAGTTTATCCTTCAAAGGCCTTGTAGAGAGAGAGACAGGGCTCCATTTTCAGTGTGTGAGAGTGAAGTGCTGCAGAACTCAGGGTCTGTGGGACTGTGACAGAGATAAGAGCTAACAAACATCTGAGTCCCAACAAGAAACACCATCTCACACATTTAATCCCAACTCTGGATCAGTTACGTCTCCTCCTGGCCCAGCCCTTCCTCCAAAGCTCGTATTTAGTCTCGAGTTTTGCCTTTAGATCTCTTCAGTTCCAAGGAAATAATTCAGTTGCTCCACACTCACCTTCCATAGACCTCCCAACACCTTTCCTGTGAGGAAAGGCTGGGAGAGCTGGGGGGTGTTCAGCTGAATAAAAGGACAAAAGGTTCTGGGGAGATCTGAGATCCCTTTCCAGGGCCTGAAGGGGCTCCAGGAGAGCTGCAGAGGGACTGGGGCCAAGGATGGACGGCCAGGAGGCAGGGAATGGCTTCAAATTAGAAAAGGGGATATTTGGGTGGGATTTTGGGAATTGGGAATTGTTCCCTGGCAGGGTGGGCAGGGGCTGGGCTGGAATTGCCAGAGCAGCTGGGGCTGCCCCTGGAGCCCTGGCAGTGCCCCAGGCCAGGCTGGACATTGGGGCTGGCAGCACCTGGCACAGTAGGAGGTGGCCCTGCCATGGCAGGGGTGGGCTGGGATGGGATTTAATGTCCTTCCAACCCAAACCATTCCAGGATTGTGGAATTCACCTGTTTGGACCCTCAGACTTGAGCAACATCTGCTGAGCTGCCGTGGTTCACTGAGGGGAGAAGAAAACCCAGGGCTAAACTGGAGAGACTTGGGTTGAGTTCCCACTTTGGTTACACATTTCCTGTGTGAAACTGGGCGAGTTCATCTCTGCCAGGCCTGAGTGAGTCCCCATTTCCAGATGGGGACACTTCCCTGTTCCACAGCTGGGCTGTGACTCAGCACTGAGGGCCCGGGGAGGGGCTGGGATCCTCTGGGAAGGGAGAGACCCAGGGAGATAAAGAGGGATCCTCTTCACTGGAAACAGATGGGGAGGCAGCCAGGAGACTTTCTCTGCTCATTAAAAAAATCCAGGATTAAAAGTTTGTGCTTATTCGCTTTTTATTTTTATCCCACAGAGTTTCTGCAGTTTTCCCTCCCACCTTTCCAGGCAGAGAAGGGCCCTGAGGAAAACATGAACAAACCCAACTCTGCATTTATTCAAGGCAAAGGGTTAATCTAGAGAATTTCATCACTTCAAAGAGGCTTTCCAGAAAAGCATTTGAGTCACAACAGAGAAATTATTGCAAAATCTGCATATTTGAGAGCTAAATATTCCCAGAAATAACACCATCAAAACTAGAAGTGGGGGGAAGAAGAGAAAAAAGCAGCAAGCCCAGTGCAGCCTGAGGAGCAGCAGCCACAGAAGGGCAGGGATGGAGCAAAGCATCAGCACTTCCATGAATTCCTTGGAGCAGCACTCGGCTCTGCCCAGCCAGGACAGGGCTCTGGCTCAGCCTCCAGGCAGCCCCAGCTCCCTCCCAGCTCCTGCTGCTCCTTTTCCACCACTAAAAGTGGGATTTGCAGCCTGGCTCCTGCCCTGCAGGCACTCCCTCATGCCAGAGGGCTTCTCAGGGGTGTCTCGCTTTCATAAGGACACTGATCCTGTTTTCTTGCAAGCAAAATTCAAGAAAATCAACTTTTTTAGAGACATTCAAGATGACCCTCGAGGTCCAGTGCCTGTGAGGAATTCTGAGCATTCCCAGCTCATCTCCTCCGTGGGATTGTGCAAATCCCTGCTGCTCTCCCTTCTCACTATTTAAAAGCCACTATTTAATATTTTTAAACCACTCCTGCCTAATGGTTCCCTCAGAATTCCCCAGGACTGACCCCTCCAGGCTGCCAGGATGGGGAGGCAGCTCGTGGTGAGCAGTGATTCCATCCAAGGCCACGTGCCCTGAGCGCAGGGAAGGCAGGAATGGCCTTTCCCTGGAAATGTGCTCCCTGCAGAGACTCCTGGTGGAACCCAGGGATTGAGAAACCTCCCAGAATGTTTCTGCATCCCTTCAAACCACAGGAGTGGGGAAAAACAATAATAGAAGGAAGGGACAACTGGAGTTGAGAGGGAGTTTGTGATTCCTGCTCAACCTCAGGATTGCAGCGGGAAGGAGCCGATGACAGCCCTGGTTCCATGGCCGGGAGCTTTGGGGGGGTCACTGGGAATGGCTCACCCTGACCCTCCCTGGATGAGCCTCTCCTTGGATACTGCCTGGATTGTCTTCCATGGACACCCAGAAATCCTTGGATTCACTCACCAATCCATGGATTCACACACCAATCCATGGATGCACACATCAATCCATGGATTCACAGACCAATCCTTGGATTCACAGACCAATCCTTGGATTCACACATCAATCCATGGATTCACACACCAATCCATGGATTCACACACCAATCCATGGATGCACACACACCAATCCTTGGATTCACGCACACCAATCCATGGATGCACACACACCAATCCATAGATTCACACACACCAATCCATGGATTCACACGCCAGTCCATGGATGCACACATCAATCCTTGGATTCACACACACCAATCCATGGATTCACACGCCAGTCCATGGATGCACACATCAATCCATGCATTCACACACACCAATCCATGGATTCACACACACCAATCCATGGATTCACACACCAATCCATGGATGCACACACACCAATCCATGGATGCACACACCAATCCGTGGATGCACACACCAATCCATGGCTTCACACCCAATCCATGGATTCACACCCAATCCATGGATTCACACACCAATCCATGGATGCACACAGCAATCCATGGATGCACACACCAATCCATGGAATCACACACACCAATCCATGGATTCATACACACCAATCCATGGATTCACACACACCAATCCATAGATGCACACACACCAATCCATGGATGCACACACCAATCCGTGGATTCACACACCAATCCATGGCTTCACACCCAATCCATGGATTCACACACCAATCCATAGATTCACACACACCAATCCATGGATTCACACACCAATCCATGGATGCACACACACCAATCCATGGATGCACACACACCAATCCATGGATGCACACACCAATCCGTGGATGCACACACCAATCCGTGGATGCACACACCAATCCATGGCTTCACACCCAATCCATGGATTCACACCCAATCCACGGATTCACACACCAATCCATGGATGCACACACCAATCCATGGATTCACACACCAATCCATGGCTTCACACCCAATCCATGGATTCACACCCAATCCATGGATTCACACACCAATCCATGGATGCACACACCAATCCATGGATTCACACACACCAATCCATGGATTCACACACACCAATCCATGGATGCACACACACCAATCCATGGATGCACACACCAATCCATGGATGCACACACCAATCCATGGATTCACACACCAATCCATGGCTTCACACCCAATCCATGGATTCACACCCAATCCATGGATTCACACACCAATCCATAGATGCACACACACCAATCCATGGATGCACACACCAATCCGTGGATTCACACACACCAATCCATGGCTTCACACCCAATCCATGGATGCACACACACCAATCCATGCATTCACACACCAATCCATGGATTCACACACACCAATCCATGGATTCACACCCAATCCATGGATTCACACCCAATCCATGGATTCACACACCAATCCATGCATTCACACACACCAATCCATGGATTCACACACACCAATCCATGGATGCACACACATCAATCCATGGAGTCACACATCAGTCCAAGGATTCACACACCAAATCTGGCCATTCCCATGGAGTCAGGACTGGCTCCACACTCCCTGCTTCCTTCTCCATGTGCCTCTTCCACAATCCAACAGCCCATGGATGCCCACATCTCCAACACCCCATGAAGGCATGTACAGGAAGGGTTTTAATAAGATTATTTCCCAATTTGAGAAGCTGGATCTTGCTCCAAGGTGAATCTCATCCTTGTGCAGAGGGCCAAACACCCAAACTCCAGCCCCCGAGATGGAGGGAGCTCCTTCCATTCAGGAATTCAGCTGATCCTGCCTCCTTCATTTCCCGGGCCTGGAGCAGCCCCAGCAGCTCTGCAGCTGAGGCTGGGGGATGGCCCCACACCAGGCACTGCCCTGCAGCTCCTGTGGCTGCTCCAGCTGAGCTCCAGCCTTGGCACGGAGCAGAGGGAAAAGCTCCAAGGGAAGCTGAGCCAGGACGGATGAGCCCCAGCAGGGCTCAGGCTGCCAGACTGCTCAGAAGGAGAGCAGAGGGCAGCTCGCAGACACCCACCCAGCACTCTGAGCCTGGGCTGCACTCTGCAGGGTCTGAAAGCAGTGCTGGGATGAGCAGGGCTCCCAGAAAAGCCCATTTCCAGCCTGGTTTGGGAGCTGCAGCAGGTCAGGGAGAGCCCAGCCTGGAGCTGACCCTGGGATGCGCCAGAGCCTGGCTCATCCTTCAAGCCCAGCACAAATCCCAGCTCCACCAGGAGCAGAGATCCCAAACTCCCAGCACAGGAACCCAGCAAAGATTCACAGAATTCCCAGAATCACTGGGTTGGAAGAGACCTTCAAGCTCATCCAGTCCAACCCAGCCCCAACCCCTCAACTCAACCCTGGCACCCAGTGCCACATCCAGGCTTTGTTAAACACCCCCAGGGATGGGGACTCCACCACCTCCCCGGGCAGAACATTCCAGAACTTTATCACCTTTCTGTAAAAAACCTTTTCCTAATATCCAACCTGTATTCCAGCCCTCAGGGAGAGAAGCAGAGCTCAAGCAGCCCCCCAGCTTTGTCCCAGCCCTTCTCTGATCTCCTCTCCCCTGAATGAAGCCCAGCCAGCCCCAGGTGCTGACTGCTGCTCACACACCTGGGCTGAGCTGTCCGTGAGGGACTAATTTAGAACTTCCTCTCCCCTGGAATCCAGGAGAACAATTCCTGGAGCAGCAGGAGGGCTGCAGCCACACCGGTGGGATGGCCAGTGAATGACCCCCCAAAGCAGAGCTGAGGGCAGCCAGGGGGCAGCAGCAGGGCCCTCGTGGCTGTGGCAGTAACAAGCTAATCCCCATTCCCAAAATATTCCCCAGCACTTTATCCACACGGATTTGACCACCCAGGATCCAGACCCCATGCCAGCCCACTTAACTCCTGCAGGATTTCCACAGAAACACCAAATTATTAATGCTGGAAAAGCTCTCCAGGACAGTCCAGCATTCCACCCAATCCCACCATGTTCCCAAATATCCTGGATATCAAGCAAATTGTGTTCTATTTGCCATCTGGATGGCAGCTGTCTCCTGTTCATGGGCAGTTTGCCTTATCTCTTCCACAGCTGGGGAGACACCTGCTGCTAACAGCTATGGAATGTCCCTGCATGGCTGATAAGAACTACAGCATCCCATTGGCAGATGGGAGCCCAGGGGGAGGAGCCAAGCATTCCTACCCGGATAGAATCTGGAGATTCTGGAACACCAGCACGGCTTCTGCACTGCATTGCCCAGAGGAACAGCAGCTGCCTCTTGCCCTGGATCTGCAGAGGCAGAGACTGCACCTTTCTCCAGGATCCCTGCTCCAGCAGAACCAGCCCTGGCACTGCAGGAGGGCTGAGCCACAATTCCAATGGTTCTGCTGCCAGCAGCCTGACCCACAGGGTGTCAGGCTGGGTTCTGACTCTGGCACTGTTGCTTTAGTTCACTGCATTCTTTATTTTATCCTTTTGTTTTCCTCCCTAATAAAGAACTGTTATTCCTGCTCCCATATCTTTGCCTGAGAGCCCCTTAATTTAAAATTTACAGCAATTCAGAGGGAGGGGGTTTGCATTCTCCATTTCAGGGGAGGCTCCTGCCTTCCTTAGCAGGCACCTGGCTTTCCAAACCAAAACACCAAAGCCCATGCCCGCTCATTTTCTGAGCACTTCCAGGGATGAAATTCCACCACTTCCCTGGGAAGTTTGTTCCAACAAGGGCACTGGGAAAGCTCTGCAGTAAAGTTGCAAATGTGCCCTTTTCAGCTCATAGTAACTCAGCCTTTGCTGGCTCTCCACAGCAGGGGAACACCAGGGATGAGCAGCTTTTCCCAAGTTTCCTCCAGCTGAATTAATGCCATTTCCTTGCCTTTATTTGGCATTCCAGGGCTTCCTGAGAGTTGCATTCCCCTCACGATTCACTAAAGAAAATAACTGGGAAAAAAAAAATACCAAAAAAACTCAGCCAAAAACCCCCAAGAAGTGTCATGGTTGCATTGTTTGGCTCAGTCCCTGCTTTCCTGACCATTGGTTGCTGTGGGAGCTGGAGCAAATCCATGGAAAAAATGGGAAAAAATGGAAAAAAAAAGAGGAATAAATAGGAAAAAATGGAAAAAATGGGAAAAAAATGAGGAATTTTGGTGTGTTTTGCAAATATCCTGAGAGAGGGACCCTTTTGGCAGCTTGCAGAAGCGCCCAGGCTGCTGGAGGGCTGGCACAGGGAGTGCCCCATCCCAGTGTGTGCAGGGCTGGTGCTGCCCATGCAGAGCCTTCCTGGGCATGATCCAGAGGAGTTTTCCCTAAGGATGCCCTGGCAGGACGCAGCCAGGCCAGTGATGTCACCTGCAGGGCACAGCAGCTTTGTAGGACTGAACAAAACCAAATGAGGGATTGGAAGGCAATGAAAACAATAAAAAAGGAAACTTTTAACATGCAAATTCCAGCTCTGCCACTCGACAATTTTTCCCTTACACAAACTGCTCTTTGTCTCGTTAACGACAAAGCAGAAGCAATTAAGCAAAGTGCAATAAGATTTAAACAGAATGGAATTAGAACCGACTCTGAGATTATTGTTCAGCCCCACTGAAGGGATCCTTCCAGCTGATATCACAAAAAGCTGCCAGTTTGCTTTGGATGCAGGAGGGAGGAGCAGGAATTTTCCCTTTTCCTGCTGCCCTGCAGTACCACACAAGGCTGCCCTCTCCTCATGCACAGAATTCCAGCTTTGGAATTCCAGCTTTGTGTTAACCAAGTTCCTCAGTGCTCTAAAGAAGGGAAGGTACTGTAAAAATACAAATATATTATAAATTCCCTCTATTAGGATGGTGCAAAGGCTTTTTTTGCTTGGGAATTTTTTGTTTGGGAATTCCTGCACCTGTGCAAGTGTGAAAATCAAAATAAATCAGATTTTCCACTTTCTGGACGCAGCAGGAACACACAGTGTTGTGTTGTGCCAGTCTGGATCTTATTTAATTAAATATACAGAGGAGATGCTGAAAGATTTCTGTTTAAATGGAAAAAATAATTGGAATCTCAGTGGAAATTCAACAAGGAAACTTTCCCAGCTGATTCAGGACCAAAGGCAATGGGGCTTTTCCCTACCCTCAATAAAAGAGATAAAGAAATAGAGATAAATAATCCATTTATTTCCTACAGGCAAACCCAGAGTTTCTGATCCTCTCTCCAGGCTGGAAATCTCCCTTTTCCAGAGCCTTGTGGGGAGCAAATCCTGACATTCATTTACATTTTGTCACATTATAGAAACGGGGACAAACCCAGGAATATGAATGTGACACCGTGAGCAAGGCCCTGCCTGTCCCCAGAGCCACCCTCAGCCCCACAAAGCCTCTGCTGTGCTCCCACTCTGTGGCTGGGTGAATTAACACAGCTTTTCTCCAGGTAAATATTTTCCCAGGCAAGGTGGAGCTGCTGGAAAGGGATTGGGATTCACCAGGGAATGCAGAGCCAGCTGCACGAGGTGGAGTTTTTCCTTACCCAACCCCTCATTTCCAAAGGATAGTGTGGCTATTTATATCTTGTATATATCTATATTTTTTTTAAATATATATATTACTTTATATATTTTATATTTTTATTTATATATCTATATTTTAATATATATTATATTTTATATAGATATATTAATTTTTATTTATATCTTGTATATATTTATTTATCTATATATATATTACTGTATATATTTATTTTTATCTATTTATTTCTATATCTATATTTTAATATAGATATTATATTTTATATAGATATATTCATTTTTATTTATATCTTGTATATATTTATTTATCTATATGTGTATATATATTACTGTATATATTTATTTTTATATATTTATTTATCTATCTATATTTTTATCCTGCAGTTGTCGGTGCACACACACACAGCTCCATGTGCAATTCTGGTTAAAAATTCCAAGCCAAATCCCAATTCTAGGCAATTCTAGACAGATCCCCATTTCAGACAGCTGGGAAGGGTGGGAAGACCTGTCCCCCCTGGAAAATCCTGATGTTCCCCACACCAGATACAGGGGGGAAAACCTCGTGTTTTGGAGCTCTGGAGTGCACACAAAGAGCACAAATAACTCAAAATCAAGATATGCATTTGTTTAACAGGAAAAGGAGAGAAAGCATGACTGAGTTTGGAGGGAATGTCAGGAGCTTTGCAGGGAGAGCAGAGTCAAGTCTGGGCAGTGTTTGCTCCCTTGTCATCACAGGCTCACAGAACTGCCTTGTCTGCTCATACAAAAATACACCTTGTGCCAGGGAAACAGGCAGGGCTTAACGAGCAGCAGGACGTGTTTTGGGTCATTTCCAGGTGATTGGCCTCTTCTTAACAGATCCTTCTTGTAGATGAAGGCAAATATTTATGTAGGGACCCCGTTGGCTGCGTGTCCCTCTCCTCGGGTTTTTCCCTTCATAAACCTGTTCCTCAGGAATCCACAGCACCAGCACTGGCTGGGGCATGGCACAAAACCCAGAGCAGGATTTTCCACGTGCTCAGAAGCCCAGACAGGATCTCCTCCACTCCAGGGAGTCTCCACCCTTTCAATCCCATTGCATCCCTCAGAAATTCCTGACGCCTACACAGGGATGCAGCCTGGCCAAATATTTCTTCCAGCATCTTTTGCTTCCAGTGGATTGGGGTGGCTCTTTGGGACACCTGAGGTGGATTTGGATGGGGAAGAGCTCTGAGCTTTGGTGGGATAAATCTGAGCATCCAGCAAAGCTGCAGGACAAATAATCATTAATTGATAATCATTAATTGAACAATTCTATATCGAAGCAAGAATCTGGAGGGTCCTGCCTGGGGTGGAACAGCCATTCCAAGATTTAAAGGTCAGATTAAAACCCAGGAATCCTGGTGCCGCCGTTTCCTTGCTCCATTTCTTCAGACAGCGCCACTTCCTGACATTTCCCTTCCCTTTATCCCTGTAAGGGTTTGAAGGCTCCAAATGGGAACAGGATGCAGCCAGGAGGACAAAGCCACACAAGGGAGATCACCCCAGCAGCTCCCAGGGGGACTGGGGTGAAGGATGGGCAGGAGGGTTCACCCCAGCCTCACCCCATTCCCACTCTACGGGAACGGGGATCTTCATCTGGGGCCACTGGGACACAGCAGGGGAGGAGCTCGTGTGGGAGGTTTGTGTTTGTGCATCCACCTGCTGGACTTGGGCATGGATTCATGGAACCATGCAATGGTTTGGGCTGGGGGGACCTTAAAGCTCATCCACCTTCCACTCCCCCAGGTTGCTTCCAACATGGCTGGGGACATTCCAGGGTTGGGGCAGCCACAGAATTCCCAGAATCACAGAATTGACAGAATTGACAGAATTCACAGAATTCCCAGAATCACAGAATTGACAGAATTCCCAGAATTGACAGAATTCCCAGAATTCCCAGAATCACTGGGTTGGAAGAGACCTTCAAGCTCATCCAGTCCAAGCCAGCCCCAACCCCTCAGCTCAACCCTGGCACCCGGTGCCACATCCAGGCTTTGTTAAACACCCCCAGGGATGGGGACTGCACCACCTCCCCGGGCAGAACATTCCAGAACTTTAATTCATGAGAAACAACTCAATTTTGGGGCCTTTTGCTGTTGATATTTACTGGTGAAAGCACCTGCAGGTGGCAAATTGAGAGGTGACCCCCAGAGTCACCACTGAGGTCCAAAGTTCTGCTCCATAACTTCCCCTGAATCCAAAGCAAAGCAGTCCCGGGTGCACTCTGTGCCTCCTGGCAATATTCCAGCTGTTCCTGCTGGGTCACATCCAGGGCCTGGAAAAATCATCCCAACAAACCTAAACCAGCAGCAAAATGCCACCTTCGTGCAGCCCAGGAGAAGGAGACCATTCAGTGACACAAAACCCCCTTTTGTGAGCCTGCCAGACTCAGGGAATCCATTCCCAATGATCAGCCAGGGCTGTGCACGTTTGTGATCGTGTCTCTAATGAGATAAAGTGTGAGCTCCTGTTTAATTAGGAACCAGCTCACACTGATGACCAAAAATACCTTGAAAACACCTCCCAGCTGAGCTCATCATGGCTCAAAGCTGGAATGGCATCAAGGAAATGATCTGCAGGTCAAATATTAAAGATTTCAAGGCAAATAAATATTTTTTTAAGCCATCCCTAGCAAAGACAGTGGATATATATCCCTGTGGACAGGCATCCAGGAAATCTGAGATCACATTCCTTCAGCTTAGCACAGGGCTCAATAAAAAATAGGCTTCAAAATGTTCATTTGGGGGTATTTTTAAAAGAATTTAAATGAGTTTATCAAGAAAAAATGGACAAATATTTTCCTTAACACATCCAACCTGTTTTATTTATTTCAATGTGTGTTACCTTTTTCTAAGAAATTAAAAAAACATATCTGGGATTTGCAGAGAACCCTGAGCCAGAAATTACTCATATACTCAGCTACTGATCCAAAAATCCTCCTGCTCTGCAGAGCCCTGAGGAGAAGAATGCTTCAAAAACCCTCCCTGGGATGAAATCTCTGGTAGAACAGCAGAGAGATCACCAAAATAACCATTATTTCAATGCAAACAAGAAATTCTTCAGTTAAAGGTCACAAGCAGCCACACACCTGAATTTGAGATTAGGCAGCTGCTTAAAAAAAATAAACAATCCAAATAAAAACCCTTAAACCCATCAGCTGCTGGCAAAGTGGATCCTCAACTCCCTCTGACTCTGCTGGGTCAGGGTGAGAAATGCCACAAAGAGTTTTTGGATTTTTGTTCAGATTCCTTGCTGAAATCCAGGAACCCTCACAGCTGGATTCCCAATTCTTTTCCTGGTGTATCTCACAGCAGAACAATATTTTTTTCCCCAAATACCATTTACCAAGCACAGCCCTGAACCTTTAACAGCAACTCCTTCCTCAAGGGGCTGCTGCAAACCAGCCCTGAGCACAGGGACCCCTCAGTAATCCCAAGGAATTTGGGTTTGGCTCCAGGGAGGGACAATTCCCTGTTAAACCCACCCTGTGGACAAGCAGCCAGTGCTGGAACAAGACCTCTGCCTCTCCCTCCATGGGCAAAGCAACGTTTGGACATGAGGCAAGTCTGAAATTGCCTCCAGCCTCTTTAGGAAAGGTAAAAAAATATTAAAAGCACAAAAAAAAAACCTCTCTGGGGCCCAGCATTCCTGCTTGATGCCTGAGCATCAAATAAAGGACGGTGGCAGGCCCTGACAGGCACGGAGCAGAGCTCAGGTCTGGTTTCTGCACGGAGCTGAGGGTTCTGGTGTCTGCAGAGACATTTCTGTCACAGCGGGGACACAGCAGTGGGGACAGGCTCAGGGAGGGGTGGGAGGAGGCCCTGAGAGAGAGCCCAGGGCAGGGCAGGGGCAGCAGGGAGAGCTCAGGGCTTCCAACAGAGCAGCGGGCACAGGGAGAGGGACCCCGGGCAGCACCAGCCCTGGGCAGGGCAGGAACACTGGGACTGTGCCCAGGCCAGGCACTGAACCAGCTACTGACCAGCCAGTGACCAACTGGTGACAAACCAGTGACCAACCAGTGACCAACAGGTGACCAACCAGTGACCAAACACTGACCAACCAGTGACCAACTGGTGACCAACTACTGACCAACCAGTGACCAACAGGTGACCAACCAGTGACCAACCGGTGACAAACCAGAGACCAACCAGTGACCAACTGGTGACCAACCAGAGACCAAACACTGACCAACCAGTGACCAACTGGTGACCAACTGGTGACCAACCAGTGACCAACTGGTGACCAATCAGTGACCAGCCGGTGACCAACCAGTGACCAACCGGTGACAAACTGGTGACCAATCAGTGACCAACTGGTGACCAACCAGTGATCAACCAGTGACCAACCAGTGACCAACTGGTGATCAACCAGTGACCAACAGGTGACCAGTCAGTGACCAACCAGAGACCAACCAGTGACCAACTGGTGACCAACCAGAAACCAACCAGTGACTGGCCAGTGACCAACTGGTGACCAGTGACCAACCACTGATCAATCACTGACCAACTGGAGACCAATCAATGACCAAGGACTAATCAACTGGTTGATCATTGACCAATCAGTGACCAACCAGTGACCAACTGGTGATCAACCAGTGACCAGCCAGTGACCAGCCACTGACCAAACACTGACCAAGCAGTGACCAATCAGTAATCAACCACTAACAAACCAATGACCAATTAATGACCAACCAGTGACCAACCAGTGACCCTCCAGAGACCAATCAGTGACCAACCAATGACCAAGCAGTGACCAACCAGTGACCAACAGGTGACCAAGGAGTGACCAGCCAGTGGCAGGGTGGGAAAAGGAGGGGCAGAGGAGCAAAGCTGCCCGTGGGGTGATGCTGTGAAGGGGCAGGAGGTTCCTGGCTCTCCTCGGAGCTCTGCAAGCTCAGTCACTCTCTCCTCACGGGGAGGCTCTGAGTGTGGGCAGGATGTGGTTCCACACCTCTGTCAGCACCCCAGGGCTCGGAAACCCTGCACAAAGCACAGCTTGAGGGTGGCTCAGATTCCCCCAGGAGCACTCAGGCTCCCCCAGGAGAGCTCCAGCCCCTCGGGGTCTCCACCCCGGAGCCTCCCTGGTGCAGGCAGCAGCAGCTCTGCGTGCTGCTCCATCACCCTCACCGGGGATGTGGGGCTGAGCTGCAGGAGGGGGTGCTGCAAGAATGGTGCTCCCACAGCCCAAAGCAGCCCGACCTGAGCTGCCTGCAAGGTGCTGAATCATCCCTGGGGCTGCAGGAAACCCCAGAGCCCTCCTGAGCCGCTCACCCCACACCCACAGGGGCAAGGCCTGGGGAACCCGAGCGGTTGGGTCACCGCGGAGGAGCTCACTCAAATTACAGCCTTGGGTTTCCAAAAGCTTTGTAGGATTTTCCTCTCTGAGCCTTTTGAGCTCATCCACAGCCGAGGAGAGCTGCAAATATGGCCCTGCTCTGGTGGCACAGGGAGGATGGTTGGGAAGATGAGCAGAATGCTGATCTCACACCCAAAAAGAGAGAAATGTCCAACATGAGCAGGTCCTGCAAGGTGTCCCTGCCCATGGTCTTTAAGTCCCTTCCAGTCCAAACCATTCTGTGAGCCCTACAATGCCTTTATTTTTCTGGGGTTTTTGGTCGCTTTTGGGTGGGGTTTTTATTTTCTCTCCTAAAAGTCAGTTTGGAAGATCCCATTCCTTCCCCCAGCAGATGTGTCAGTCTTACACCCACACCTGGAGTTTAAGGGAAGGGGCTCAGAACTGTAAAATGAATCCCCCAAGATGCATTAAATTAAAAAGAATCATGCACAAGAGGCTGTTTGTTTGCCCAGGGGCAGAATAACCCATGGAGCCCCTGCTGGTCTCAGCTTTTGCTTTGTGAGTTGAGCAGGAGCCCCATTAAGCTCTTCAAAGTCACCACCAGTGATGAACTGGAGTGAAATTAGCCCAGCATTTATCCTGGGAACTCCTCTCAGCCCCAGACTGAGATGACACTGGTTTTTTGTCAGAACTCAGTGCATCCCTCTGGGTGTCCAGAGTGGCCAAGGACCCCGCTGGGGGGCTCAGAGACCCTGGCACACAGCCCAGAGCACCTGGGGATTTGATTGTGACCCCTGGAGCAAGTTACCAGCTTTGTATGAGGACCTGAAAGTCACACAGGTTTGAATAGTGTAATAATTAAATATTCACAGGGTGAAAATGTAGATTTTAGGATTTTTGGTATGGGGGTTGTGGGGACAAGATGGAGGGACCTGGGCGTGTCCAGCCTTCCTCCTTCTTCTTCTTGTTCTCCATTTTCTGCAGTGATGTTGGCACTTTGGGGTTGGTTTAGAGTAGAAGTGCACTGTCTAACATGGGTGATGGGTATTGGGAATTAAGTGTAAATACGTTATATGTAGTTTGTAGTATAAAAGGACAACACCACCCTTGGGGCGGTCAGAGTGCCTGTGGCTGCCCTGCTGAGCAGATCTCACTGGGCAGAAAGAAAATTTTATAGATAAGAATTAATAAACAACCTCAAGACCAAAAAGTGAAGAGTCCAGACTCGTCCTTCAGACACATGGGCCGAGGCAGAGACACCCTGCACATCTCAGGGCAGCAATTAACAACCAAAAACCTGAGAGTTTTATCTGGGTAACACTGATGCTCCTATTTATGGGGCACTGCAGACAGGGAATTTCAGCCAAAAACTGCTGATTTTTTGAATCAGCCTTTCCAGGAACATGAAAAGATTGGTGGTTCAAAAAGGGCTGCCCCAACCCCGCAGGGTCCTCAGAGACACTCAGACACTGAGCCCAGGAGCCAGCCCAGGGCCTGACTAAGCCTGACCTGCTAAACCCAGGCTGCTGAACCCTCCAGGCATTTCTGCACCTGGCTCAGGACTCACCCTGAGCCTTCAATTTCTCTCATGAAAACAGAAAATTATCTTGATTTAAAGACTGCAAACAGTGGCAGGAGCAGCAGCTCTTGCTGAGGATGTTCTGGTGATCGATTCCTTCTCTGCTAAGATGCTGTTCCCTTTTTTTCGAGGCTTTTTTTGTCTGGCTTCACTGCCCAGACCTCTAAAACCCAATCCCAGATGTTTTTATTGTTGGCTTTGCTCTTTGAGGAGAAATACCCCAACTCCCAAAGCCCAAGGACAGATCTCTGTGGGCCCTCCCTAAACCCAGCAATTCTCGTTGTAATTCACCTACAATTGCTGCTGGAGATCTGCTTGGGGTAAGAGAAACACATCCTGCATTTCAGGCCTTGCACACAGCAAAGCACGGGGAATTCTTGGAAACCTGCTCCTTTTCAGTCACATTTCTCTGCAGCTCACACAAAGCCTCAGGCTGCAGCTGGGGCTGTGGTGTGCACAGGCCAACTGTGACACTCCAGCAATGGTCAGAAACCAGAAACCAGCACAATTTTCTCTGGTCATGGAGAGCCCACAGTGCTGCAGGTCAAAAAAAAAACCATAATAATACCAAGAAATATTTCTATTCTTTGCAAAGCATTTGATATTCCTGTAGCCACATCTGGCTGGCTGCTCGTGGCAAAATTGGTATTTTTTGTTCTGGAGCACCAAGATTTTTAAAATTATGTTCTTAAATGGTGGATGGTCCATTCCAGCTCCTGGACCCCAACAGCCCCAGCCTGGCCATCCCTGCAGCGCTGCCCAAATTTCTCCCCCATCCTTCATCTCCCCCATCCCTCCCTCTCACAGAATCATGGAATGTGCTGAGCTGGAAGGGACCCACAGGGATGATCAATGCCAAAGCCAAGCCCTGCCCAGAGCCCCCAGCAAGCCCAGCCTGGGCATCCCTGGAGCTCTGGCAGCCTCGGGGCCGTGCCCATTCCCTGGGCAGCCTGGGCAGTGCCCAGCACCCTCTGGGGGAAGAGCCTTGCCCTGAGCTCCAGCCTGAGCTGCCCTGGCCCAGCTCCAGCCGTGCCCTGGCTGCTGTCCCTGGCCCAGAGCAGGGATGGGAGCTGCCCCTCGGGAGGAGCTGCAGATCCCTGAGCTCTGCCCTCACTGTGCTCCAGCTGCACACACCAAGAGCCCTCAGCTGCTCCTCCAGACCCTTCCCCATCCCCTTCTCCCACTTTTGGACACTTTCTAAACACCTTTAGAAGCTGTGTCAGGACTCTGGAGAGAGTCACGAGTTTTCATTATTATCTTTTTAACCTTCTGCCTGTATCCTTGCTGTATTCTTTAGTATAGTTTGTATAGTATATATATTTGTGTATATAGTATATAGTATATATATTTTTATAGCATAGCATTTTTCAATATAATATAGTATTATAAAATAATAAATTAGCCTTCTGAGAACATGGAGTCAGATTCATCATTCCTTCCTCCATCTGGGAACCCCACAAATACAATAATCAATCATTAATACAATATTCAATCAATGAATAATTGAGTTGTTATTATTATATTCAATATATATTGAATATTATATTCAATTCAATTATATTCAATTGAATATAATATTCAATCTTCAATTATTAAATATGAGCTGGTATTATATTCAGTATTCAATTGAATATTTAATATATTTAATATTCAATCATTTATTGAATATTGAATTACAGAATCACAGAACTATAGAATCACAGAATCATGGAATCACTGAATTATTCAATCATTGGATAATTGAGTTATTGTTATTTTCAATATTCAACTGAATGTAGTATTCAATATTCAATTATTAAATACGAGCGGTTATTATTATAGTCAATATTCAATTGAATTATTCATTGAATATTGAATTATTGAATCATAGAATCACAGAACTATAGCATCACAGAATCATGGAATTACTGAATTAATAAATCATTGAATAATTGAGTTGTTATTATATTCAATATTCAATTGACTATTGAATATAGTCAATCTTCAATTGAATATTGAATATATTTCATATTCAATTATTCATTGAATATTGAATTATTGAATCACAGACTCATAGAATCACTGAATTGTTGCATCATAGAATAATGGAATCACTGAATTACTGAATTATTGAATCATAGAATTAGAGAATTACAGAATCATGGAATTATGGAATCATTGAGTCATGGAATCACTGAATTATTCAATCATTGAATAATTGAGTTGTTATTATGATATTCAATATTCAATTGAATATATTAAATCTTCAATTGAATATTGAATATATTTCAAATTCAAATATTCATTGAATACTGAATTATTGAATCACAGAATTATAGACTCACAGAATCATGGAATCACTGAATTATTGAATCATTGAACAATTCTGTTATTATTATATTCAATATTCAATTGAATACTGAATATATTTAATATTCAATTATTCTTTGGATATTGAATGAATCATAGAATCACAGGATTATAGACTCAGAATCATAGAATCACTGAATTATTAAATCATAGAATAATGGAATCACTGAATTATAGAATCACTTAATTATTGAATTATTGAATCATAGAATCACAGAATTATAGAATCACAGAATCATGGAATCACCAAATTATTAAATCCTTGAATAATTGAGGTGCTATTATATTCAATATTCAATTGAATGTAGTATCAATATTCAATTATTAAATATGAGCTGGTTTTATTATATCCAATATTCGATTGAATATATTCAATATTCAATATTGAATTATTGAATTATAGAATCACACAACTATAGAATCCCGGAATCATGGAATTATTAAATCACTAAATAATTGAGTTGTTATTATTATATTCAATATTCAATTGAACATAGTATTCAATATTCAATCATTAAATATGAACTGTTGTTACTATTATATTCAATTATAATAGTAACAACAGTTCATGTTTAATGATTGAATATTGAATACTATGTTCAATTGAAGATTGAATATAATAATAACAACTGTGTTATTATTATATTCAATATAATGTGTGTGCAGCTGGAATTATATTGAATATAATTCATTAAATATGAACTGTTGTTATTATTATATTCAATCTTCAATTGAATAATGAATACATTCGATATTCAATTGAATATTGAATATATTTAATATTCTATTATTCATTGAGTATTGAATTATTGAATCGTAGACTAATGGAATCACTGAATTACAGAATTATTGAACTAATGAATTATTGAATTATTGAATCCCAGAATCCTGGAATGGTTTGGGGTGAAAGGGACCTTCAATCCCATCCCACCCCTGCCATGGGCAGGGGCACCTCCCTCTGTCCCAGTGCTCCCAGCCCTGCCCAGCCTGGCCTGGGACACTCCAGAGGTGGGGACGGTCTGGTTCCCTTCCCCACGAGGCACTGCAGGGAATAAACTCATCCAAAAGGCTCTGCAGCTCTGGGCAGATCTCCTCCACACTTGGAGGAGTTTTATTTCCCTGGGGTGTTTCATTTTCGCTCTGAGTGTCATTTCCTTAATGAAGATGAATGAAGGAAACAGCATTTTAAAGAGCCTGACCTCTTGCAAACAAAACCAATTCCCCTGTGCCCAGCCTCAGCCTCTGGCACACTTTTGCCTTGCTAACAATTCTCTGTTTTTTAGCTGGTTCTGCTGCTTTTGAGGCAGCAATTCCTGAAGTGCACAGCAAATCAGCTCCAAATTAGCCCAAAAATGACCCTCTGCTCCTTTCCAGTTCAGAGCTAAACAAATTTACAGAGCAGCACGTGTGATCCCAGGCTCCCACAGCCAACGCCAGGATCCTGACAAACCCTAAGTGCCCCATCTCCTTGTCCTAAGTGACATTCAGTTTGTGTTGAGTTGGGGTTGAGATGATTGCTGTGACCTTGGGAAGGGGAGTTGTTGTTTTGGGGGGGTTGGTCAGTGTTCTTTGCAGGTTCAGGAGGGAGGAGGAGGAGGACGAGGACGAGGAGGACGAGGAGGACGAGGAGGACGAGGATGAGGAAGAGGAAGAGGAGGCCACCCCTGAAAGGCACCTTCACGCCAGGAGGGGAGGAGGTGACAGCATCCAGAGCAACACCCAACGCTCTGACATCCCAAGGATCCTGCTGAGGGTTTGTGAGCATCACCACAAGACTTTCCAGCCCTTTGGTGGTTTTCCTGTTGTTCTCTGTTGAGTTTTAACTTTTTTTTTTTTTTCCTTGCCAGGGTTGGGATTAAATGTGTGAGATGGTGTTTCTTGTTGGGACTCAGATGTTTGTTAGCTCTTATCTCTGTCACAGTCCCACAGACCCTGAGTTCTGCAGCACTTCACTCTCACACACTGAAAATGGAGCCCTGTCTCTCTCTGCAAGGCCTTTTAAGGATAAACTGTCCAATTAAGAAATGACACCTGAATTATTTTCACTTTTAACCCAATAACCAACCACCCATGGCCTGCAATGGGGACTTTTTATCCAATTACACAAAACCACCCAAACCCATGGAGGAGAAGGAGAAGGAGAAGAAGAAGGAGAAGGAGAAGGAGAAGGAGAAGGAGAAGGAGAAGGAGAAGAAGGAGGAGAAGGAGAAGGAGAAGAAGGAGGAGAAGCCTCCGCCCCAAAACCTCCATCTTGCTCCATATCTATTACTGTATTCTAAACCTTTAAACTCTGAGTTTCCCACCCTGTGATCTCACACACTTCTATCCAAACTCCACACCCACAATCCCAGCTCTGTCATTCCATTCTGGAAGCTTCTCCACAGCCTCAGGTCAATGCAGTGTTCTCTGGGGGTCAGTGCCTGGCAGCACAGAAAGTCTGGAATTCTCAATAACCAATGTTCCAAGAGCTCTGCAGTGAGCTGGGCACATCTCCACCGTGCCAGGGCTTGTGGCCATCTCTGGTGTGCTCAGGGTGGGGTTCTTGGGGTGTCCTGGGTGGGGACAGGAATTGGGCTGGGTGGTCCTGGGGGTCCCTCCCTGCTCAGGACGTGCTGTGCTTGTCTGAGCTGGGGCACTCAGTGTGGCAGTGCTGCCTCACTGCTCTGCCTCCTCATGAAGAACAAAAACTCTGCCCCAAATCCGCTCCTCAGAGGGTCAGAGGAGGAGAAAAACCTCATGGGCAACTTCAGAGTTTGGTACAACCTCCCCTGGACATGGACTGGGCCACAGCTCGGGCTCAACTTCTGCTTCCCTTTGCTTGGGGACACTACTGAGGGCACAGGGCAGGTTCCCTTTGCTTGGGGACACCAGCGAGGGCACAGGGCAGGTTCCCTTTGCTTGGGGACACCACTGAGGGCACAGGGCAGGTTCCCTTTGCCCAGGTGAGGGCACAGGGCAGGTTCCCTTTGCCCAGGTGAGGGCACAGGGCAGGTTCCCTCTGGGCAGGTTCCCTCTGGCCCAGCCTGAGGCCGTTCCCTCTGCTCCTGTCCCTGTTCCCTGGAGCACAGCCCGGCCCCCCCGGCTGTGCCCTCCTGGCAGGAGCTGTGCAGAGCCACAAGGGCCCCCTGAGCCTCCTTTGCTCCAGGCTCAGCCCCTGCCCAGCTCCCTCAGCCCCTCCTGGGGCTCCAGACCCTTCCCAGCTCCATTCCCTGCCCTGGATGTGCTCCAGCCCCTCCAGGCCCTGTTTGCAGTGAGGGGCCCAGGAGGAATTAGGTGACAGTGTGGGAAGGCTGAGTCATCTCCTGCTCCTTGGATAGTCATGAAATGCCTTCCTCCACCTCTGGCTCCTCTTCCCCATTGCTCTGAGCGCACACAAGTTTTATATCTCCCCTTGAATTCCCAGAGGGATTCCTCATTCCTTCCCTCAGCCATGATCTCTCATTAGCTGTGACATCCAGAGCTCTGGGGTCACTGTCCCTGCACTGAACGTGCTCTGCCACCTCCCACACACCTCCAGGAGAAGGAGCTTGTCCAGAGTTTAATGTGACACTGCAGCCTTAGGGGAAAAGCAAAACAAAAAAACGTGGAGCAAATCCAAAAATTCCTCCTGGCTGCCAGGCCTGGGTTACAATCAGCAAATCACCTCGGCTGTTTCACCTCAGGGTAAAACTTGGAAAGCTCAGTTCCTTTCTATGAATCACCCTCAGCAAACAGCCCCAATTAAGAGATAAAACATTGCTACCACAACAGCAGCTTGGGCAGGGATTTATTTTTAGAAGCTGCTGAAAATAGTGCGTGGTACCTCATTGAAAACCATCCCCTGTGTGCTGGTGCGGGGTGATGTCAGAGCAGTGAGACACTCCTGAGGGACACACACTTCACACCCTCCCCAGGCCTCCTGCACAGCACCAAGCTGAGAGAAAACACTGAAAAAAACAGGCAAGGAAGCCCAAAACTGATCTTAACACCTCCCTGTGAGTGTAGTAAGATGCCAGGGTTTGGAGAGAGGGGTGTAAAGGGATGAGTCAAAGCAGATTTTGGAAGTGACAACATTTCCTACTAAAAAGTGAGCAGAAAAGGCTCTTTGTGACTTTAGGGAAGGGTTTTGGGTTCTGAGAGCCAGCCCTGGGGCTGTAACGGGTTCTGGTGCAAAGTCTGGATTTGAGAGGCCACTGACAAGGAGATGCCACCGTCCCCATGGGACCAGCAGGGATCTGGGGACAACTTCTGATCTGACACTGCAGCACAATCCTCTGCACCTGAGGAGTGGTGGCAAAGCACAGTCACAGGATCTCAGAATGTCCTGAGCTGGAAGGACCCACAAGGATCACCCAGTGCAGCCCCAAACCCTGCCCAGAGCCCCCAACAGCCCCAGCCTGGCCATCCCTGCAGCGCTGCCCAAATTTCTCCCCCATCCTTCATCTCCCCCATCCCTCCCTCTCACAGAACCATGGAATGTGCTGAGCTGGAAGGGACCCACAGGGATGATCAATGGCAAAGCCAAGCCCTGCCCAGAGCCCCCAGCAAGCCCAGCCTGGGCATCCCTGGAGCTCTGGCAGCCTCGGGGCCGTGCCCATTCCCTGGGCAGCCTGGGCAGTGCCCAGCACCCTCTGGGGGAAGAGCCTTGCCCTGAGCTCCAGCCTGAGCTGCCCTGGCCCAGCTCCAGCCGTGCCCTGGCTGCTGTCCCTGGCCCAGAGCAGGGATGGGAGCTGCCCCTCGGGAGGAGCTGCAGATCCCTGAGCTCTGCCCTCACTGTGCTCCAGCTGCACACACCAAGAGCCCTCAGCTGCTCCTCAGGCTCCACCAGGAGGGGCTGAGGGAGCTGGGAAGGGTCTGGAGCCCCAGGAGGGGCTGAGGGAGCTGGGCAGGGGCTCAGCCTGGAGCAAAGGAGGCTCAGGGGGCCCTTGTGGCTCTGCACAGCTCCTGCCAGGAGGGCACAGCCGGGAACAGGGACAGGAGCAGAGGGAACGGCCTCAGGCTGGGCCAGGGCAGCTCAGGGTGGAAAATTACAGGAAGGTTGGGACAGAGGGAAAAAGCCTTGTCTGGGATGGGGCAGCAGAGCAGGAGCAGAACCAGGCTGCTGCCAGAGGGGAGATTTGGTACAATCCTCAAAAAAAAAAAACAAAAACACTTTTGAAGACACCCAGGGAGAGCTGGGTCACCTCCACATGGGAATGGGGACAGGAGATGGATTTCCTGACAATGAAAGATGCAAGAGAAGATGGAGAATTAATGGCTCTAAATGCTGGGTGCAGCATAATTCTCCCTAAAAGCCCAACCAGGCAGAGATTTTTACACTGCCAAGGTGAAAGAACTCGAAAATATCACTAACACTCACAGAGGTTTTCAACAAAACTCCTTAGACCTGTTTTTATTCCACACAAATAAAAGCCAGGCGGCCAAATTAATCCTAATTAAGCTGATTAGGTTCATTGCAGGGCTAGGAATCATTCACTGGTAACACAAGGGGTTTTTTTCCCCTCTCTCCAAAGAGAATTCCCTTTGTGCACCTGCTTTTAACACCACCCTGATGAGAGCACATCCCAATATAATTCCATTATGCCTGGGAGAGGTTTCATCCATCCACTGAAATTCAGGGAATGAATACAAAACCATGCACATTATGTACTCTCTGCAGGGATATTTCAAGCTTTTCCCCTCAAAGTAAATCAGTTTTATGTCGTTAAAGCCCTTGAAAATATCAAGCTGCAGGGCTTTGCTCGCAGAACTTCGTTTCCTCTCAATTTCTCGTGACTTTGGGGAAGGCAGGTCATGAAAATTGGCATTTCCCACTCCAGCTCAGCCCTGGAGCAAACTCTGGTGCCTCAGTTTCCCTCAAATATGGACATTTTAGAGGTGCTGAAAATCCTAACCCATGATCATTTCTAGGAAGTCTGAGGTGAAAACCAAGCAGGGATTTTTTTCTGTTGTTTCTTTAAATTTAAACTTCCAGAACCAGTGGAGGGCACAGAGAAAGCCTAAAACCAAGAATGCCCTGACAAACACAAGAGCAAAGCCCGGATTTAGACTCCTCCTGAGGGAAAAACAAGGAATTAATTCATTTTATTTGCACCTGATCACCTTTGGGGCCCTGGATTTGTTTTCATTTCTTATTTGCTAAGCCCTGACAGTCACAGGGACACCAGCAGTGGCTGCCCACTGGATTTCGTCCCTGGGGACAGCCTGTGGCTCTGCCCCTTTACATTATAAATATAAATCTGGTCTATAATAAACCTTTTATTCCTCAGAAAATCCTCAATCCTGGAATTCTTGCCATCTCCACCAAAATGAACCCGTGCAGATACAGGTACAATCACACAGTGTTGGAAAGAGGGCAAAATTCCAAGGGTTTGGAGCATCCAGAGCTGCTTTAAATGCATGAAATAAACCCAGTTTGCATGAAACAAACCCAGTTTGCATTAAATAAACCCAATTTGCATGAAACAAACCCAGTTTGCATTTCTGCCCTCGGCATCTCGGCCCCAAACTCTCCTTGAGGAACGAGGGGGAGCCAAAGGCAGCTCTGAGGGCTCCATGGCAGGTGGGGAGTGAAGGAAAAGCCAAAAGTGCCCAAATCCACGGGGAAAAGCTGAATTGCTGATTTTCTAGGAATGGTTTGGGTTGAAAGGGAAATTCAACCCACCCAGTTCCAACCCAGGGACACCTTTGGGCTGCTCCAGCCTGGCCAGGGCTCCAGGGGCAGCCCCAGCTGCTCTGGGAATCCCAGCCCAGCCCCTCCCCACCCTGCCAGGGAACAATTCCCAATTCCCAAAACCCAACCAACCCCCAGATCACACTTTCTTCCCTTTCCCATTCCAAACCCTGCACAGAGCCAGGCCCTGACACCACAAATATTCTGATTTTTTGATTACAAACGTTCCAAGCTGATGGAATCCCCTCTTTGGGACACAAATCCCACCCTCCCAGGCAATAATTCCTTCCCAAAACCCAACCAACCCCCAAATCACAGTTTCTTCCCTTTCTCATTCCAAACCCTGCACAGAACCAGCCTTGCTCAGGCCCTGACGCCACAAATAATCTGATTTTTCATTACAACCATTCCACACTGATGGAATCTCCTCTTTGGGACACAAATCCCACCCTCCCAGGGAATAATTCCTTCCCAAAACTCAACCATCCCCCAAATCACACTTTCTTCCCTTTCCCACTCTAAACCCTGCACAGAGCCAGGCCCTGACACCACAAATAATCTGATTTTCCATTACAACCATTCCACACTGATGGAATCTCCTCTTTGGGACACAAATCCCACCCTCCCAGGGAACAATTCATTCCCAAAACCCAACCAACTCCCAAATCACAGTTTCTTCCCTTTCTCATTCCAAACCCTGCACAAACCAACTTTAATCAGGCCCTGACAGCACAAATATTCTGATTTTTCATTACAAATGTCCCAAGCTGATGGAATCCCCTCTTTGGGACACAAATCCCACCCTCCCAGAGAATAATTCCTAATTCCCAAAATCCAGCCAATCCCTACATGACACTTTCTTCCCTTTCCCACTCCAAGCCCTGCACAAACCAACTTTACTCAGGCCCTGACCACAAATAATCTGATTTTTCATTACAAACATTCCAAGCTGCTGGGATCCTCTCTTTGGGACACAAATCCCACCCTCCCAGGGAATAATTCATTCCCAAAACCCAACCAACCCCCAAATGACAGTTTCTTCCATTTCCCACTCCAAACCCTGCACAGAACCAGGCCCTGACACCACAAATATTCTGATTTTTCATTACAAACATTCCAAGCTGCTGGGATCCCCTCTTTGGGATGCAAATCCCACCCTCCCAGGGAATAATGCCACAAATAATTTGATTTTTCATTACAAACATTCCAATCCCCTCTGTGGGACACAAATCCCACCAGCCTGAGGAGCTGTGCTCCATTCTGAACCTTCTGGA
Organism: Agelaius tricolor; assembly: GCF_023055355.1. Classification (NCBI taxonomy): domain Eukaryota; kingdom Metazoa; phylum Chordata; class Aves; order Passeriformes; family Icteridae; genus Agelaius; species Agelaius tricolor. Next base: position 285,840 of record NW_027269354.1, on the reverse strand, counting down.
CCTTTTGCAAGGAAAATGAAACATTTTCAGAGTGTCCCCAGGATATTCTGAGATGGAAGGGACCCACCAGGATCATCAAATCCAATTCCACAATGCCCAAGGAAAAATGGGAGCTCCAGCACAGGTTGGAACCTTTAAAATGCATTTGGAGGATGGAAAATAAGATTTTTCTTACTAAAATTGCTGCAGAGACCAGGCTGGGACAGGCTGCAGGTGCTTCAGAGCCAGGATTAGGAGTCGAAATGGTCTTGATAAATTGTAGAAATGGTCTGGAAGAAACAAGAAAAAAAGAAAGAGATACTTCAGGAATGATGAGGAATTGGTGAGGCAGGAATAATCAATGGCATGGTCACCAGGGAGATAAATACAGGCTTGAAAGGGTGGGGTTTGGGGAATCTCAGGATTTCCAGGAGCTGAACGTGAAATAGTGCAATAAAATAAAACCCAGCATGAAATAGTGATAGTGCAATAAAATAAAACCCAACATGAAATAGTGATAGTGCAATAAAATAAAACCCAACATTTGCTGTGATGCAGAGACAAAATGTCCAACAAATCAACAAAGGGAACTCTCCATCTCTTTGGCCCCTCTGAGGTGCTGGTGTTGGACATTTCAGTCAAATCAGAGATAAATTCCCAGTGAGGACAAGGAGAGTGATCTGGAATAGGTGGAGAGAGCACAGAGGAAATCCAGAGTGGAAAATCAGGTTTATGACATGGTTATGGTTGGACATTTCAGTTAAATCACAGATAAATTCCCAGTGAGGACAAGGAGAGTGATCTGGAATAGGTGGAGAGAGCAAAGACTGGAAATCCAGAGTGGAAAATCAGATTTATGGCATGGTTATGGTTGGACATTTCAGTCAAATCACAGATAAATTCCCAAAGAGAATGATCTGAAATGGGTGGAGAGAGCAAAGGCTGGAAATCCAGAGAGGAAAATCAGATTTGTGGCATCATTTTGGTTGGAAAAGCCTTCCAGGACCATCCAGCCCAACCCCAAACCAGCACCACCATGGCCACCACCAAGCCATGTCCCCAAGTGTCACACCCAGGGGTTTGCTGGACATTTTCAGGGATGGGGACTCACATTCCCAGCCTGGGGATTGATTTGGAGTGAAGACCACAGGGAGGCATCAGCCTGGCCTTCAAATCCACCCCAAGGGACACAGCACAAGGGATAAATCACCTGTAGGGTTTGTCAGGGGGGTCCCTTGGGGAGGATGGAACAGGAAAGCCTCATAAATATGATTGCCTGGCAAAAGATTTTGAGAATGTGGAAACTCTAAGTGAGATTGAAATGAAAGCAAGCTCTGAGATCCCTCAGTTCCTGAACAACTGGAAAACAATGGCATGGCCAGCTGAAGGTGATCCCCTTTGGATCAAACAATCCCCTCTGCTTGCAGACAGGCCCAAGGCTCAGAGCAGACCCTGCCAGCTTGGCAGAAGGGCCCAAAGAGGAGTTTGTAGGGTTTAAAATGGAACCCAGTGTGGTAATGGAATGATTCTTATAGTAAATATAGTGTGTGTGTATATATATGTAATATAAGTATAATATAATATAATATAATATAATATAATATAATATAATATAATATATATAATTTATATTATATATATTATATTATATTACTATATATAAGAAACATAAGTATATATATATAAGTAACTATAGTTCCTATAGTATGTAATATTTATATAAATATCTTACAGTATGTAAATGTTATATACTAATCTTACAGTATGGAAATGCTGTAGGATTTGTATCTTGGACTAGATTGGTTAGTGAGAATTAGAATATTCAGCACAGAAGATTTATGGTGTTGTAACGGGAACTTTGCACTTTTCCCTCTTGCTTTTATTCTTTGCTCTCTCTCATCCTCTTTACCACGTTCTTGCCTTCTTTCTCTTTACCACTTTCTTTACCTCTTTTTCCCTTTTGCTTTTATTCTTTGCTCTCTCTCTCTCTTTCAGGCTTCTCTCAGGCCTGCTCTGAGCTGTGGCTGGCAGCTCCCAGCAGGGCCCTGCACCCAGGCCCTTTGCAATAAACCCCAAGTTCCAGCCCTGCCTGCAGAGATCTCTGCTCTCCGTCCATCCCCACCATCCCACCCCCATCACTCCAACATTCACAGCCCTAAATTGCACCAGACACCCCAGGCTGGACACCAGGAGGAGTTTTCTGAGTGGGAATTCAAGGAATTCAAGAGTTCTCCAACACCTGGATCAGGGAATTTAAGGTACAGCCCACCAGGAGGTGGCTTTACCTTGGACTCCCAATTTTCTTTCTTTCCAAGGGTAGAAAAACCCCTCAGGAAGCAACTCAGTGGCTCAATTACATGAATTAATTAACCAAATTAACAGCTCCTCCAGCACATCACGCACACAGGCAGAGGGATCTTTCTGCACAGGGGAAAGAAGTAAAATTCCATTAATTTTGTGGACAAGAAACAGAGATTGAAGAGACCAAAACGTGCCAACATCACCCAGAGGGCCAGGATCAATGGAAGGGGAGGCCTGTCCAGTGGAATAAACCCAAAATAACCCTTTTAATTAGAGAAAAATTAAAAATATTCAACTCAAACATCTGCAGGTGCCCTTCACGTGACAGGATCTCAAAGCAGATTTATTTTTGCACCAATCTGCCTTCCCACAGAGCAGGCAAACCCTTCCCTTGCAGGTGGAAGGCTCAGCAGAGCTGCTCTGATTCCTCAGAGGAAATCAGGCTGGGGCAGGGAGTTCCTGAGTGCCTGCCAGGAATTTCAGCATTTCCACAAAGCCCAGAAATAGATCCAGAGTGGGCTCTGCTCCCCCAGAGGCTCCCTGGGCTGGCTGAGGAGCCCCAGCTCTGTTTGGGAGCAGTTTAAGCCAGGCTTGGCACCAACAAAATCTTCTTGGGCACAGCTGGGAACAGGGAGGATCTGGGATTTTCCCAGGGATCCCAAGAGGTTAAAAGGAACCTCTCAGCATCACCCTGGGCACAGAGGAGCTGCCCCTGGAGCCCTGGGTCAGCTTTGTGTCCCTCTTTGGGACACAAATCCCACTCTCCCAGGGAACATTTTCCTTCCCAAATCCCAACCAACCCCCAAATCACACTCCAAACCCTTTCCCATTCCAAACCCTGGCAGTGCCCAAGGCCAGGCTGGACATTGGGGCTGGCAGCACCTGGCACAGTGGGAGCTGGCCCTGGGCTGCAATGAGCTGGCATTGAAGATCCCTTCCCACCCAAACCACTCTGGCATTCCCATTCCTCAGTCCAGGATGGAAACCAGCACCAAAAACCATTGCAGCAAATGGAGAAAGGCAAGGAAAGAATGATTTCCTGCATGGTTCCAGGTGCCCCCAGTGCCATTTGCCACAGGGGTTTGTAGCCTGGCAAGGCCTGGTTGGAGAGGTTTGGGCTCTGCCAGGGTGCCCAGAGCAGCTGTGGCTGCCCCTGGAGCCCTGGCAGTGCCCAAGGCCAGGCTGGACATTGGGGCTGGCAGCACCTGGCACAGTGGGAGGTGGCCCTGCCATGGCTGGGGTGGCACTGGAGGGGATTGCAGGTCCCTTCCAGCCATAATTCCATAATTTTGTGATTCCCCATCCTATTCTTTGAGTTTTGCCTCATTTCCAGGGCTGGAGCAGCTCTGGGAATTCCATCCCAGCCCCTCCCCACCCTGCCAGGGAACAATTCCTTCCCAAAACCCAACCAACCCCCAAATCTCACTCTTTTCCCTGTCACACTCCAAACCCTGTACAGAACCAGGCCCTGATGCCACAAATTATCTCATTTTTCATTATAACAATTCCAAGCTGATGGGATCCCCTCTTTGGGACACAAATCCCACTCTCCCAGGGAACATTTTCTTCCCAAATCCCAACCAACCCCCAAATCACACTCCAAACCCTTTCCCATTCCAAACCCTGCACAGAACCAGCCTTCCTCCGGCCCTGACACCACAAATAATCGGATTTTTCATTACAAACATTCCAATCCCCTCTTTGGGACACAAATTCCACTCTCCCAAGGAACAATTCCTAATTTCCAAAACCAAACCAAACCCCAAATCACACTTTCTTCCCTGTCACACTCCAAGCCCTGCACAGAACCAGGCCCTGACACCACAAATAATCTGATTTTTCATTACAAACGTTCCAATCCCCTCTGTGAGACACAAACCCCACCAGCCTGAGGAGCTGTGCTCCATTCTGGACCTTCTGCAAGGAAAATGAAACATTTTCAGAGTGTCCCCAGGTTGCTGTTGGGCTGCTCTGCCCCCAGAGCCCCGCGACCTCTCCAGGCCTCCCCAGCCACAGCAGGATCTGGAATATCTGGTTTTCCTGGAAAACATTTTCCAGGAAAAACATAGATAATATTTTCTGAAAATATCAATGTTTTCCTGGAAACCTGGAGGGGAATGGGGACTGGGCTGCCCTGCCCACCAGGAGCAGCCACTTCAGGGCTCCCAGGCTGGGAGGGGAGGGAAGTTTGGGGTTGGGATCTGTGGACAGAGCAATGGAGGAGCCAAAAACTCCTCTGGGAGACCTGGGGAGGAGGAATTCCTTCCCCTGCTGCCCAGGGAATGGGAAAAAGGGAAGGGAAGGGAAGGGAAGGGAAGGGAAGGGAAGGGAAGGGAAGGGAAGGGAAGGGAAGGGAAGGGAAGGGAAGGGAAGGGAAGGGAAGGGAAGGGAAGGGAAGGGAAGGTCCTGAACCATTCCATGATCACCAAGCCCTCGCTGCCACCTGGCTGTGGAGAACCTGGGAGAGCTCAAATTCCCTTTTATCACAAGGGAATTTTCATTTTATATAGCAAAATAAAATTAAAAAAAAAAAAAAAAAAACCAAAAAAAAACCTAAACCAGCATCCCCCTTCAGAAGCACACAGTGAGAGCTGCCCTGGCTGCAGCAGGAATTTCTGCCCCATCCCTCCCTGGCTGCTGAGGCTTCCCCAGCCACAAACACTGATGGAAATGACTGCTGGCCTTGCTGATGGACAAACATTCCAACATTTCCTTCTGCATTTCTCTGACAAGTGAAGCTCCAGCCGGGTTCAGGACCATCCAGAGAAGCCACAGCCAGGCTCCTGCTGCTCAGCTCCAGCTTAACTGGGAGGCATCAGCCCCTCCTGGGCATGGAATGAAGAATTTTAGGTTAAAAGAGAAAAAATAACAAAAAAAGGAGCAGTGCAGGCACTGGAGATGAAGCAGCTTTAGAACCTCTTTTATCAGGGCACCTTCCACCTCCAGGCTGGAGTTAGAAATTCATTTCCCAGCCACAGACACAAATTCCCAACAATTCCTCTCCCCCTCCCCGAGGCAGGGCAGGGTGGCAGCTCCTGGGAGCTCCCCCAGCCGTGCTGGGGCTGCTGGCACTGCCAGCACCAATGGCCAGCCTGGCCTGGAACTGGGAAAGGGGGGATGAGGATCCCCTGGGGCCAGGAGCCCCTGGAGCTGCAATTCCATGGATCCCTGCAGAGCTTGGAGCTGCTGCTCTGAGGAGCCACAGAACCCCAGAACTGTTTGGGGTTTTAAAGGAAGGGACTTTCAAACTCATCTGGTCCCATGGGCAGGGACACCTCCCCTGGTGGCCCCAGTGCCCAGCCTGGCCTGGGACAGCCCCAGGGCTGCAGGGGCAGCCACAGCTGCTGCTGTCCCCTGCAGGGAGGGGACAATTGGGGTCCCATCCCAGCCTCCAGCCCAGACACAGACAGCACCTTGTGCTCTCCTTCCCTCACAAAACCTGCCTGGAACCTCAGCACTGCTGGCACTGAGGGACCTCGGGAGGAGCTGCAGCCTGACAGGCCCAGGGGTGGAGATTTGGAGGAGAATCCAGAGCAATTCCCCTTTCCCAGTGGCTCAGCCCTGCCATGGTGCTCACAGGGGTCTGAGGATGAGGGAAGGGACGAGGATCTGACTCCATGGTTCAGAAGGCTGATTTCTTATTTTATGATATATATTACATTAAAACTATACTAAAAGAATAGAAGAAAGGATTTCATCGAAAGCTGGCTAAGAATAGAATAGGAAAGAATGATAAAAACGGTTTGTGGCTCGGGCTCTCTGTCTGAGCCAGCTGACTGTGATTGGCCATTAATTAGAAACAACCACATGAGCCCAATCCCAGATGCACCTGTTGCATCCCACAGCAGCAGATAACCATTGGTTACATTTTATTCCTGAGGCCTCTCAGCTTCTCAGGAGGAAAAGTCCTAAGGAAAGGATTTCCCATAAAGGATGTCTGTGCCACAGCCCTGATTCCAGAGCAGCACAAACTGCTGGGATGGCTTTTCCCTTCTCATCCCTGCAGCATCTTCAGCTCCAGGGGAGAGCTCAGCTGTGCCCTGGGCTGGCTCCATCCATGGACATTGGGCTCCCTGGAACCTTGGGAAGGGTTCTGGCTTGTCTCAGATTGCAAGGCAAGATGGATTCTATTTGCCATCTGTTAGAGGTGGGGCAGTTATCTTCTCTTCAGTGGGCAGGTTTTTCCTTATCTCTTCCACACCCACTCCTCCCTCAGGAGGGGACACAGCTGCTGATACCAGCTATGGAATGTCCCTGCATGGCTGATAAGAACTACAGCATCCCATTGGCAGATGGGAGCCCAGAGGGAGGAGCCAAGCATTCCTACCCGGATAGAATCTGGAGATTCTGGAACACCAGCACGGCTTCTGCACTGCATTGCCCAGAGGAACAGCAGCTGCCTCTTGCCCTGGATCTGCAGAGGCAGAGACTGCACCTTTCTCCAGGATCCCTGCTCCAGCAGAACCAGCCCTGGCACTGCAGGAGGGCTGAGCCACAATTCCAATGGTTCTGCTGCCAGCAGCCTGATCCACAGGGTGTCAGGCTGGGTTCTGACTCTGCCACTGTTGCTTTACTTCACTGCATTCTTTATTTTATCCTTTTATTTTCTTCCCTATTAAAGAACTGTTATTTCCTGCTCCCATATTTTTTGCCTGAGAGCCCCTTAATTTAAAATTTACAGCAATTCAGAGGGGTGGGGAGGGTTTGCATTCTCCATTTCAGGGGAGGCTCCTGCCTTCCTCAGCAGACACCTGGCTTTCCAAACCAAGACATGGCTCCAGCTGGGATCAGGACACTGGGAAATGCCAGCAGGATCGGGGTCAGGTGTGAGTTTGTCACCCTTTATCCAGTGCAGGGGTCCTGGGATCTCTCTCCTCTTCCCCCCCTGGCCTGGAGCCACCCCCACGGCTCTCCTGGAGCTGGGGTGCCCGAGTGTGCCCCACCCCAGGGTCAGCCCTGCATTCCCACACCTCCAGCCCCACACCACCTGTTCAACCCCCAAACCTGCCAAGCTTTCATGCCCTGCCTCCTCCTCCTCCTTCAGGGCTTTCCCCTCCTCTGGGGCTGCAGGGAGGGTTTGGGGTTTCTGAGCTGCTGAGAGCCCTGGCAAGGAGCCCACAGGTGCAAAGAGCTGAGCAGGAATTGCTCACCCTGCACTGGGCCAGCTTTGGGCTGTCCTCCCCCTGCCAGCCACGCTGCCTCCCATCCATCCTGGCTGCTTGAACCCTGCAGAGCCTGGGGGGGTTCCTGGGGAGCCCTGCTGCCCTCAGAGCACAGCTCCAGGCTTCTCCATGGGGAAACCAACGGCAATGCTGGGCTTGGGAAGGGGGCATGGAAATAAAGGAACAAGAGATGTTCCCCAGGAGGAGAGGCTGGGACTGGTCCTACCCTGGTGGTCAGCCCAGCATGACAAGGCCTTGGTTTAATTCCCTGGAAGATGCATTAATTCCCCTCAGAGCACAGCTCCAGGCTTCTCCATGGCCCCTCCAGCCTGGGAATGGGGAAACCAATGGGAATGCTGGGCTTGGGAAGGGGGCATGGAAATAAAGGACCAAAAGAGGGTTTCCAGGAGGAGAGTTTGGGGCAGGGAAGGGCCTTCTGCTCCTCCTTTCTTGTGGGATAAAAGCTTCCAAAGCCATTTGGAGGAGAAATTGCAGCTTGGGGCTGAAAGCTGCTCTGTAAAACACAGCCTGGAGCTGGGGCAGCAGCTCTGGATCTCCATCTCCCAGCACGAGAGGAGGACAAATAACGAGCAGCTCAAACCATCCAGACTCCTGTTATCAGAGCTAAAACCAGGCCCAGCCGAGCTGAAATCCTCAGGAGGTGACAGCACTGAGGAGCTGAGTATCTGTAGTGGCCATTCACCCACTGAGATGGGAAAATAAACCCCAAAACTCCCCCATTTCTGAGTGATTTCCCCTGCTGACAGGAAGGAGCTGCAAAGGGCCATTTCTGCTGAGCTTAATCGCATCCAGTGCTCCTGAGGGCGAGGGGAAAGAGCTCTTCATGAGCCAAAACCAAAAAAAAGTGAATTTATTCTGGTGCAGCAAGAGCAGCACCCTCAAAGCTTGGCTCCCCACACCACCAAGTGTGAAATCAGAGATTTTTTTTAATTTTTTTTTTTTTTAAGTAATGCTTTTTGCTCACTTCCTGCCCGGCCTCTTGGGCTCTGAGCAATGAATCAGGATGAAGGGGCCAGATTAGGATCATGCTTAAGCAGAATTTTGCTGTCATCTTCCAGGGAATTAAACCAAGGCCTTGTCATGACCACCAGGGTGGGACCAGTCCCAGCCTCTCCTCCTGGGGAACCCTCTCTTGTTCCTTTATTCCCATGCCCCCTTCCCAAACCCAATATTCCCATTGGCTTCCCCATTCCCAGGCTGAAGGAGCCATGGAGAAGCCTGGAGCTGTGCTCTGAGGGGAATTAATGCATTTAATTCTGATGGGAATTAAATGCAGAGCTGTTCTCTGAGGGGAATTAATGCATCTTCCAGGGAATTAAACCAAGGCCTTGTCATGAGCACCAGGGCAGGACCAGTCCCAGCCTCTCTTCCTGGGAACATCTCTTGTTCCTTTATTTCCATGCCCCCTTCCCAAGCCCAGCATTGCCGTTGGTTTCCCCATGGAGAAGCCTGGAGCTGTGCTCTGAGGGCAGCAGGGCTCCCCAGGAACCCCCCCAGGCTCTGCAGGGTTCAAGCAGCCAGGATGGATGGGAGGCAGCGTGGCTGGCAGGGGGAGGACAGCCCAAAGCTGGCCCAGTGCAGGGTGAGCAATTCCTGCTCAGCTCTTTGCACCTGTGGGCTCCTTGCCAGGGCTCTCAGCAGCTCAGAAACCCCAAACCCTCCCTGCAGCCCCAGGGGAGGGGAAAGCCCTGAAGGAGGAGGAGGAGGCAGGGAAGGAAAGCTTGGCAGGTTTGGGGGTTGAACAGGTGGTGTGGGGCTGGAGGTGTGGGAATGCAGGGCTGACCCTGGGGTGGGGCACACTCGGGCACCCCAGCTCCAGGAGAGCCGTGGGGGTGGCTCCAGGCCAGGGGGGAAGAGGAGAGAGATCCCAGGACCCCTGCACTGGATAAAGGGTGACAAACTCACACCTGACCCCGATCCTGCTGGCATTTCCCAGTGTCCTGATCCCAGCTGGAGCCAGAACCCTTGCCAAGGTTCCAGGGAGCCCAGTGTCCATGGATGGAGCCAGCCCAGGGCACAGCTGAGCTCTCCCCTGGAGCTGAAGATGCTGCAGGGATGGGAAGGGAAAAGCCATCCCAGCAGTTTGTGCTGCTCTGCAATCAGGGCTGTGGCACAGACATCTTTTATGGAAAATCCTTTCCTTTGGACTTTTCCTCCTGAGAAGCTGAGAGGCCTCAGGAACAAAATGTAACCAATGGTTATCTGCTGCTGTGGGATGCAACAGGTGCAGCTGGGATTGGGCTCATGTGGTTGTTTCTAATTAATGGCCAATCACAGTCAGCTGGCTCAGACAGACAGTCTGAGACACAAGCCTTTGTTATCATTCTTTCCTATTCTATTCTTAGCCAGCCTTCTGATGAAATCCTTTCTTCTATTCATTTAGTATAGTTTTAATATAATATATATCATAAAATAATAAATCAGCCTTCTGAACCATGGAGTCAGATCCTCGTCCCTTCCCTCATCCTCAGACCCCTGTGAGCACCATGGCAGGGCTGAGCCACTGGGAAAGGGGAATTGCTCTGGATTCTCCTCCAAATCTCCACCCCTGGCCTTGTCAGGCTGCAGATCCTCCCGAGGTCCCTCAGTGCCAGCAGTGCTGAGGTTCCAGGCAGGTTTTGTGAGGGAAGGAGAGCACAAGGTGCTGTCTGTGTCTGGGCTGGAGGCTGGGATGGGACCCCAGTTGTCCCCTCCCTGCAGGGGACAGCAGCAGCTGTGGCTGCCCCTGCAGCCCTGGGGCTGTCCCAGGCCAGGCTGGGCACTGGGGCCACCAGGGGAGGTGTCCCTGCCCATGGGACCAGATGAGTTTGAAAGTCCCTTCCTTTAAAACCCCAAACAGTTCTGGGGTTCTGTGGCTCCTCAGAGCAGCAGCTCCAAGCTCTGCAGGGATCCATGGAATTGCAGCTCCAGGGGCTCCTGGCCCCAGGGGATCCTCATCCCCCCTTTCCCAGTTCCAGGCCAGGCTGGCCATTGGTGCTGGCAGTGCCAGCAGCCCCAGCACGGCTGGGGGAGCTCCCAGGAGCTGCCACCCTGCCCTGCCTCGGGGAGGGGGAGAGGAATTGTTGGGAATTTGTGTCTGTGGCTGGGAAATGAATTTCTAACTCCAGCCTGGAGGTGGAAGGTGCCCTGATAAAAGAGGTTCTAAAGCTGCTTCATCTCCAGTGCCTGCACTGCTCCTTTTTTGTTATTTTTTTCCCTTTTAACCTAAAATTCTTTGTTCCAAGGCCAGGAGGGGCTGATGCCTCCCAGTTAAGCTGGAGCTGAGCAGCAGGAGCCTGGCTGTGGCTTCTCTGGATGGTCCCAAGTTTTGAGACCTTCGAAATAAATCCTCACTTGAACTCCTCAGTGCCTGTGACATCTTCTGTTCATTCATTCCCCCACAGCCACACCAAGAGAGCACCAAAACCAAGGGGGAAATTACTCCTGTGGCCCATTCCTGCTCCTCCTTGGGTTTATTTTACCCAAAAATATTTATTTAATGTATTATATTATAATATCATATTTATTTTGGGTTGCTCAGGCTGTGCTCTGCCTTTGGAAATGGCTCAGAGCAGCAAGGGGAGTCACAGGCATGAGGAAGGGCTTTGAGGGTTTGGCACTTGTGCAGAGGAGAAGTTCTCTGCTGCTCTAAAGGAAGTGGAGAGAGGCTGTGAACTGAGATTGAACCAGCAGCTCTTGAGGATGCAATCAGCCAGAGAGAAAAGGGGAAAAAAATAAAAACCCAAAATGTCTTTGCAGAACATTGGCCATTAGCTCCATGTGTGAGCAGAAAATGGCACCGAGGCAGAGGCCAGCAGGAAATCAGATGCTCAAAGCTGTGCCCTAACGACTCATTAAGGAAAAAAATCTTTGCTTCATCTTCCCAAGGAGTGAAAAATGAGACATTTCACTCTGCAGGCCCCAAAATGTGGGATGAGCACCAGGAAAAGTGGAAGCTCACAGCCAGGAAGGGCCCAGAGCCACCATGGGCACAGGGACACCTGCACGGCTCTGTGCTGTCACACTGGGGACAAACTGGGACTTTTGGGGGTTTTAAGGCTTTACAAGCTGAATAAACACAGGAAGGGTGGAGTCAGGGCTGGAGCCAGGCTGGGAGAGCTGGGGGGGCTCCCCTGGAGAGGAGAAGGCTCCAGGGAGAGCTCAGAGCCCTGGCAGGGCCTGAAGGGGCTCCAGGAGAGCTGCAGAGGGACTGGGGCCAAGGATGGAGGGCCAGGAGGCAGGGAATGGCTGCCAGTGGCAGAGGGCAGGGCTGGATGGGATCTTGGGAATTGGGAATTGTTCCCTGGCAGGGTGGGCAGGGGCTGGGCTGGAATTGCCAGAGCAGCTGGGGCTGCCCCTGGAGCCCTGGCAGTGCCCAAGGCCAGGCTGGACATTGGGGCTGGCAGCACCTGGCACAGTGGGAGGTGGCCCTGGGCTGCAATGAGCTGGCATTGAAGATCCCTTCCCACCCAAACCACTCTGGCATTCCCATTCCTCAACCCAGGATGGAAACCAGCACCAAAAACCATTGCAGCAAATGGAGAAAGGCAAGGAAAGAATGATTTCCTGCATGGTTCCAGGTGCCCCCAGTGCCATTTGCCACAGGGGTTTGGAGCCTGGCAAGGCCTGGTTGGAGAGGTTTGGGCTCTGCCAGGGTGCCCAGAGCAGCTGTGGCTGTCCCTGGAGCCCTGGCAGTGCCCAAGGCCAGGTTTGGGACATTGGGGCTGGCAGCACCTGGCACAGTGAGAGGTGGCCCTGGCAGGGCAGGGGTGGCACTGGGTGGCCTTTGAGGTCCCTCCAACCCCAACCATCCCATGGCTCTGTGACAAAGCCTCCCCCAGCTGAGCTCTCCCAGGCTGGCAGCAGCAGCTCAGCCCCCATGGCTGAATCCCTCAGCATTCCCCTCTCCCTGGTGGAGCAGCTCCCACGTTTTGGCCATTTCTGTCCCAGCACTCCTTCACTTCCTTTCTCCTTTCCTCCCTTTCTCCTTTTTTCCTTTCCCCCCTTTCTCCTTTTCTCTCTTTCCCCTTTTCTGCCTTTCCTCCATCCTCCTCACCTGGGGCATCTCCTTGACCAATTCTAATTTTTACCTCCACTCCTGCCACCGACTCCATCTATACAAAGCTCAGCTGAGTTGGTTTTTTTTGTTGTTGTTTTAGGGGTTTTTTTTCCCCATATCAGAGAGATTCAAAAAGCCAAAAAGCATCAAATTCTCCTGTGTGCACAGGGGTTGTGCTGCACTTGTGCTGGATGACACCAAAGAACCACAAGTGCAGAGCCCCAGGGAGGCCAGGGCTGATGCAAACGGAAAACAAAGCAGCCAGAGGAAGTCGTTCTGTCGGGCTTGGTTCTTGCAGGGGCTTTTTGGGGTGGCTTCTTTCCATAGAAAGTTTCCACTGCAGTTTTTGAAATGAAACCTGGGTGTATTTTTGCCCTCAGAGCTGTGAGGTTGAGCAGCAGGAGTGAGGTTGAGAGGCAGAGAAAGAGCACAGAGCTGTGCCCAGGGGGGGTGGAGCAGAGTGAGAGCACAGGGAATGGTCCAAAACCATCCCTGGGGCATTGTCTGAAAGGAAAACTTGGGAAAAAAGTCAAGATATAATTCAGGAAAGCCACTGGAGAGGTTTTAGTAGGGACAGAACCTTCAGGGTGCAAAGAGAGCCTGAGCTGCACAGGCAGAATTGCTCGGTGGGATGGAGAAAAGTGGAGGGAACACCAGGAAAAATGAACACCAGGGAAAGTGGAATAAATACCAGGAAAAGTGGGATAAATACCAGGAAAAGCGGGATAAATACCAGGAAAAGTGGGATAAACACCAGGAAAAGTGGGATGAACACCAGGAAAAGCGGGATGAACACCAGGAAAAGCGGGATGAACACCAGGAAAAGCGGGATGAACACCAGGAAAAGTGGGGTGAACACCAGGAAAAGTGGGGTGAACACCAGGAAAAGTGGAAAGAACACCACAAAAAATGGGGTGAGCACCAGGAAAAGTGGAGGGAAGAACAGAAAAAGTGGAATTAACACCAGGAAAAGTGGAGGGAACCCCATGAAAAGTGGAGGGAACCCCAGGAAAAGTGGACACTGGGAAAAGTGGGATGAACACCAGGAAAAGTGGAAAGAGCACTGGGAGAAGTGAAGTGAGGGCCAGGAAAATTGGAGGGAACACGAGGGAAAGTGGAGGGAAGAACAGAAAAAGTGAAACTAACACCAGGAAAAGTAGAGGGGAAACCAGGAAAAGTGGGAGGAACACCACAAACACCAGGAAAAGCGGAAAGAACAGCACAAAAAAGTGGAGGGAACGACAGAAAATGTGGACTTAACATCAGGAAAACTGCAGGGAGCCCCAGGAAATCCCTCCCCAGGGGCTCATCCCATCCCTTGAGGGCTGCACACCCATCCCACACTGCCAGCCCCAATCCCTCCCTTCCAGGATGCAGAATTTCATGGAATTCCCTCAGTTTTGAGCTCTGGAGGGGGGCTCAGCCATGGGGGAAAAACAACAACCTGCAAAATTGAAAACTTCAAAATTCAACCCCTGTGCCAGGGCTTCCAACACCTCAGCCTGAGAATCTGGGGGATTTGGGGATGAATCTGGGGAATTTGAGGATGAATCCAAGGGGTTTGAGGATGAATCCAAGGGGTTTGTGGAAGCTGTAGGGGTTTTGGGGGGTATTTCCAGGGGTTTGGGGGGTATTTCCAGGGCATTTGAGAATGCTCCAGGGGTTTTGGGGTTCTTTCCAAGGGATTTGAGGATGCCTCCAAGGGATTTGGGGATGCTCCAGGGGATTTAGGGATGCTCCAGGGGATTTAGGGATGCCTCCAGGGGATTTGGGGGTATTTCCAGGGGATTTGGGGATGCTCCAGGGGATTTAGGGATGCGCTGCCACTTTCCCCCGGGCACAGCTTCTGCTCCCCAGCACTTCCCAGCAGATTCCGAGCTCTCCCTGGAACCCTCCAAAGGGCTTAAATAAAAAATTAAAAAAAAAAAAAAAAAAAAAAAAGTTAAATTTAAAAAAGGTGTTAAATAAAAAAGGAGTTAAATTTTAAAAAAGGAGTTAAATAATAAAGGGGTTAAGTAAAAAAAAGGGGTGAAATTTTAAAAAGGGGTTGAATTAAAAAAAGGAAGTTATAAAGGGGGTTAAGTAAAAAAAGCGGTTAAATTTTAAAAAGGGGGTTAAATTTAAAAAAGAGGTAAATAAAAAGGGGAGCTAAATAAAAAAGAGGTTAAATAAAAATGGGGTTAAATTTTAAAAAGGGGTTAAATAAAAAAGGGGTTAAATAAAAAAAGGGGTTAAATTTTAAAAAGGGGGTTAAGTTAAAAAAAGGGGTGAAATTTAAAAAAGGGGTTGAATTTAAAAAAGGAAGTTATAAAGGGGGTTAAGTAAAAAAAGCGTTTAAATTTTAAAAAGGGGGTTAAAAGGGGGGTTAAATTTTAAAAATGGGTTAAATAAAAAGGGGGGGTTAAATAAAAAAGAGGTTAAATAAAAATGGGGTTAAATTAAAAAAGGGGTTAAATAAGAAAAAGGGGTTAAATGAAAAAGGGTTAAATTCAAAAAGGGGTTAAATTTTAAAAAGGGCTTAAATTTTAAAAAGCGGTTAAACTTAAAAAAGGGCTTAAATTTAAAAAAAAAGGGTTAAATAAAAAAGGGGGTTTAAATAAAATAAAAGGTTAAATTAAAAAAAAAAAAAAAGCGGTTAAATTTAAAAAAGGGGGGTCAAATAACGCGGCCAGCACGGGGTTCTGCTGGAAAAATGACTCACGGGAAGGACGGCAACAAAGCAGAGCCATGAAATATTCAGGAGGCTCCGGCAGCCGGGGCTGCAGAACGAACCCGGCTGAGCGGGGCTCGGGGTCCCGGGCCGAGGCAGCCAATTATGGCCCCGCGTTTAATTAACGTTTAATTAACGCTTAATTAACATTTCACTCCCAGCAGCTCCTGCCGGGCCGGGCAGGAGCAGCGGAGCTGAGTCCAGAGAGGGATTGGGGTGGGAGGAGGAGGGGACATGAGGGGTGAGGGCTGGGGTGGGGCAGTGAGGGGCTCGGGGGTCATTCCCTGCACCTGGGGGGCTCTGGGCTTCTGCTGGGACTCCAAATGTACCACAGAATATCAGAATTTATAATCATAAATCATAAAATTCCAGAATGGTTTGGGATGGAGGGAGCCTAAAGTCCCACCCCAGGGACCCCTCCCACTGTGCCAGGTGCCCCAAACCCCATCCAGCCTGGCCTTGGGCACTGCCAGGGCTCCAGGGGCAGCCACAGCTGCTCTGGGCACCCTGGCAGAGCCCAAACCTCTCGAACCAGGCCTTGCCAGGCTCCAAACCCCTGTGGCAAATGGCACTGGGGGCACCTGGAACCATGCAGGAAATCATTCTTTCCTTGCCTTTCTCCATTTGCTGCAATGGTTTTTGGTGCTGGTTTCCATCCTGGATTGAGGAATGGGAATGCCAGAGTGGTTTGGGTGGGAAGGGATCTTCAATGCCAGCTCATTGCAGCCCAGGGCCACCTCCCACTGTGCCAGGTGCTGCCAGCCCCAATGTCCAGCCTGGCCTTGGGCACTGCCAGGGCTCCAGGGGCAGCCACAGCTGCTCTGGCAATTCCAGCCCAGCCCCTGCCCACCCTGCCAGGGAACAATTCCCAATTCCCAAGATCCCATCCAGCCCTGCCCTCTGCCACTGGCAGCCATTCCCTGCCTCCTGTCCCTCCATCCTTGGCCCCAGTCCCTCTGCAGCTCTCCTGGAGCCCCTTCAGGCCCTGCAAGGGCTCTGAGCTCTCCCTGGAGCCTTCTCCTCTCCAGGGCAGCACCCCCAGCTCTCCCAGCCTGGCTCCAGAGGAGCAGAGCCCCAAGAACTGCACTCAAGAGTTCCCCTGGCCACTTTCACTCCAAAAAGCCTCAAATTCACCATTTCATTTCCCCTGGCAGAGACCCTTTAGGTGCAGTCCCAACCCAGCAGGAGGATCTGGACACCCAGTGGAGAATCTTTAATGATCTGTGCTGGTTTTGCCCTAAAATGCTGAATGGCCCTTCCTGCTCCCAGCTTGGGAAGCACCAGGATGCTGCAGGGACAGGCCCTGGTGCCTGCAGGGGTGGAGCAGAGTCCCCCAGAGCTGCTCTGAGCCCTCCACCCTGCCCAGATCCTGCAGAGCTCCAGCTGGAGGCTGGACAGGAGCACAGAATCATCTTTTCCCCTGTCCTGCACCTTTTTTTTTTTTCTATAAAACCAAGTGTAAAAACAACCACAAGTGTGAGAGACTCAGCAGATCTGGGGCTTGCACACAAATTCCACCCATCCCAGAGGTTCTGGAAATGATCAGAGGTCCCTTAAGTGTCCCTGGCTGCTAGGGAAGAGGAAAATCCCACAAATATCTCTGAGGTGTCTCCTTCTGGGTCACAGCAATCCAGAACCCCTGAGCCAAACCACACAGGCAGGGAAGGAAACAGCCACATCCACAAAAACTAATGCTGGATCACACCAGATTATCCTAAATGTCAGTGCCCTGCTGCCAGGCCACCCTTAATCCTTAAAAAAAATAGGAAAAAAAGGCTGAAAAACAAGAGCAAACATCCTCAGGTTCTGCTTTTAGGGAAGCTCCCTGCAGGAAAGCCTGGAGCAGGAGGCCCAAGGAAAGCAGAGTTTTCCTGCTGGGCTCCAAATGAGCGGAGATGCTGAGGAGAAGAATCCAACACATCCCTGGCCACAGCTGGAGGAAAAGGAGAGGCAGGAGGGATTCACAGCATCCTCTGTCCTGCTCAGAGCTCAGGGGAGAGCAGCAATCCGGGCTGGAAGCTGAGGAGAGCAGGAGGAGCCAGGGGCAGAGGAGGTGCCTGGAGCCTCGGGGGTTGAGGCAGGCACAGCCCCAGCAGAGCCCAAACCCCTCTGGGGGTGTCCCAGGAGGCCTCACCCCCGAGCAGCTCCTGGGGCAGGCAGAGCCAGGGAGGGATGGAAAAGCTGCATGAATAATTCAGTGCTGAGCTCATCAGATGGGGGAGCGGGGCTCTCTGGGCCAGCGGGGCGGGCTCTGCTCACGGGGCGAGGGGGAATCCTGCCCTGGGCGCCACAGCCCTCAAGGGACACCAGTGACCTGGGTGCCACATCCCTTAATGGCCACAAACCACCTGAGTGCCACAAACCTCCATGGTCATCAATGCCCTGGGTGCCACAGCCCTCAAGGGACACCAGTGACCACCTGGGTGACACAGCCCTCAAGGGACATCAATGCCCTGGGTGCCACAGCCCTCATTAGCCATCAGTCACCTGGGTGCCACAGCCCTCAGTGGCCACAAACCACCTGGGTGCCACAGCCCTCTGTGGGCACAATGCCCTGGGTGCCACATCCTTCCCTCAATGGCCATCTACCACCTGGGTGCCACATCCCTAAATGGCCACAATGCCCTGGGTGCCACGTCCCTCAGTGGCCCCAATGCTCTGGGTGCCACATTCCTAAAGGGCCACAATGCTTTGAGTGCCACAGCCCTCAGTGGCCACAATGCCCTGGGTGCCACATCCCTAAAGGGACATCAATGCCCTGGGTGCCACCCTAAAGGGCCACAATGCCCTGGGTGCCACATCCTTCCCTCAATGGCCATCGGTCACCTGGGTGCCACACCCTTCAGTGGCCACAATGCCCTGGGTGCCACATCCTTCCCTCAATGGCCATCTACCACCTGGGTGCCACAGCCCTCAGTGGGCACAATGCCCTGGGTGCCACCCTAAAGGGCCACAATGCCCTGGGTGCCACATCCCCCAAAGGCCACAATGCCCTGGGTGCCACATCCCTAAAGGGACATCAATGCCCTGGGTGCCACAGCCCCCAATGGCCACAATGCTCTGGATGCCACATTCCTAAAGGGCCACAATGCCCTGGGTGCCACATCCCTCAGTGGCCACAAACCACCCCCAGAGGGCTGGCACAACCTGAGCAGTGTTAGACAAACTGAGAGCCCCCAGAGAGCCCCAAATAAAGTGAGAGGCGACTCAGAGTCACTTATGAGGGTAATTACTGAAGGTAATTATTAAAATTAAATTATGAAGGTAATGATTGAAATGCAAACCATCAAATCGGTGCAGCACAGACAAAGCCGCCTTTCCTCCTTCCCTTTCAGCCTCTTGGTGACAAAGAGTTCTCTGAAGTGCCACAAATAAACCACCCCAGGAAAGGCTCCAAAGCCTCCTGGGGTGACCCTTCCCTCCCTGTGCCTGCCAGGTGAGCCCTGGAGCTGGGACCATGGGGTTGTGGGAATGGGGGATTTCCAGCCAGGGACACGGGGGCTGATTCTGTTCAGGGGTGAACAGCAACGAACGTGAATTAAAGTTTATCCCACATTGCAGAGCTCTGGAGCAGCCTCCCAAGCATCTGGGAGCTGGGAACCAATGGGATCCAGTGATCCATAGCTCATCTGGGAGCTGGGAACCAATGGGATCCAGTGATGATCCACAGCTCATCTGGGAGCTGGGAACCAATGGGATCCAGTGATCCACAGCTCCCTGTGAGAAGGAGAACCCATGGGATTCAGTGATCCACAGCTCATCTGGGAGCAGGAGAACCAATGGGATCCAGTGATCCACAGCTCCTCTGGGAGCAGGATGGGATCCAGTGATCCACAGCTCATCTGGGAGCTGGGAAACCCATGGGATCCAGTGATCCACAGCTCCTCTGGGAGCAGGAGAACCAATGGGATCCAGTGATCCACAGCTCCTCTGGGAGCAGGAGAACCAATGGGATCCAGTGATCCACAGCTCCCAACCCCTCAGTGAGCAGAAGTGATGGAATCCAGTGATCCAGCGCTCCCTGGCAGCGGGATGGGATTCAGTGACCCACAACCCCTCAGTGAGCAGGAGAACCAATGGGATCCAGTGATCCACAACCCATGTATGAGCAGAACCTATGGGATCCAGTGATCCACAGCCCCCAACCCCTCAGTGAGCAGGGAGCTCATGGGATCCAGTGATCCACAACCCCTCAGTTAGCAGAACCAATGGGATCCAGTGATCCACAACCCCTCAGTTAGCAGAACCAATGGGATCCAGTGTTCCACAACCCCTCAGTTAGCAGAACCAATGGGATCCAGTGTTCCACAACCCCTCAGTAAGCAGAACCAATGGGATCCAGTGACCCACAACCCCTCAGTGAGCAGAACCAATGGGATCCAGCGTTCCACAACCCCTCAGTAAGCAGAACCAATGGGATCCAGTGATCCACAACCCCTCAGTTAGCAGAACCAATGGGATCCAGTGATCCACAACCCCTCAGTGAGCAGAACCAATGGGATCCAGTGATCCACAACCCCTCAGTTAGCAGAACCAATGGGATCCAGTGATCCACAACCCATGTATGAGCAGAACCAATGGGATCCAGCGTTCCACAGCTCCCAGCCGCAGCAGAGGCCCCATCCAGCCTCAGGACTGGGGCAGATCAGCAGGAATGACCCCCCCAGTGTAGGAAGCACAAGCAGAGCAGAACTTTTGGGTTAATTTTCCACTCCTGGAGCAATGGAGCAGCCCAGGCTACAGCTGGGTGAGGGTTCATGATGAGTTCAAACCCACGTGCTCAGGTGGGACCTCTCTGCTCTCTGGAGAACCACCCTCCCCAGTTCCTGAGCACTTTTTGACCCCATCTGTGCAGAAATTCCACAGTTTCTGTGAGCAGTACCTGACACAGCCAGGTGCACCCCGAGAGCAGCTCCAGGGCTCTGCCCCACAGCCAGCCCCAATGGGCACAGGGATGCCCCCCTTGGGGACCCCACAGCCCCTGGTGGTGCCACCCCGCAGCTGGCGCTCAGTGCCCAGCTCTGCTCGGTGCAAACAGGAGCCCAAGGCCTTTTCTGCCAGCTGGGGCCGCGCTCCAACCCCACAGGCAGCAGAGCGGGATCCCAAATCCCTGGATTCAACCCAGGATCCCAAAGCAGCTCCAGCCCAGGGAGACTGCAAAGCAGCCAGCACCTCACCTGGCACTGCCCCTGCGCCTACCTACAGCCCTAAAGCCTGCAAAATGCATCCCAAAGCAGCAAAATGCACCCCAAAACCTGTAAAATTCATCCTAAAACCAGCAAAATTCATCCCAAACCAGCAATATGCACCCTAAACCTGCAAAATGCCTCCTAAATCAGCAACATTCATCCCAAAAACGGCAAAATGCATCCCCAAACCAGCAAAATGCATCCCAAACGCTGCAAAATGCATCCCAAACCATCAAAATGCATCCTAAATCAGCAAAATTCATCCCAAACCCTGCAAAATGCATCCCAAAACCTGCAAAATTCATCCTAAAACCTGCAAAATACACCCAAAACCAGCAAAATTCATCACAAAACCTGCAAAATGCATCCCAAACCAGCCTAATGCATCCCAAAGCCTGCAAAATGCATCCCAAACCAGCCTAATGCATCCCAAAGCCTGCAAAATGCATCCCAAGGCCTGCAAAATGCATCCCAAACCATCAAAATGCATCCCAAAACCAGCAAAATTCATCCCAAAACCTGCAAAATGCATCCCAAACCAGCATCCCAAAGCCTGCAAAATGCATCCTAAACTAGCAAAATGCATCCTAAAGCAGTAAAATGCATCCCAAAACCTGTAAAATGCCTCCTAAAAGCTGCAAAATTTTTCCCAAACCATCAAAATGCATCCTAAACCAGCAAAATTCGTACCAAACCTGCAAAATGCATCCCAAATCAGGAAAATGCACCCTAAACCAGCAAAATGCATCCCAAAACCTGTAAAATACCTCCTAAAAGCTGCAAAATTTTTCCCAAACCATCAAAACGCATCTCAAATCAGCAAAATGCATCCCAAAATCTGCAAAATGCATCCTGAACCTGACCCTGCAGGGTTTTGCTGCAGCACAGCCCCAGCCCTGCCTTGGGGTGAGGGGAACCTCTCCAGTTTGGCAGCTCTGCCCTCACCCCTGCAGCTGCTCCTGGCCCTGAACCAACCCAGCTCCATCCACAGCAGCTTTGCACAGGCACTGAGCCTTTAGAAATGAAAAATTTCCACAATTTTGGAGTTGGGCACTGAGCCCTTGGGGTTCAGAACCAGGGTACCCCAAATGCAGCCTCAGCCACGGGAAGCCACCTCAGGCCACTCCACCAGAGCCACTGTGGCCATGGCTCAGCTGTGGGACCATCAAGGGGCTCCCATTCATTTATCCAACACCCCAACCATGCAGGAAATCATTATTTCCTTTTCTTTATCCATTTGGTGCCAGGAAATCATTCTTTCCTTGCCTTTCTCCATTTGCTGCAATGGTTTTTGGTGCTGGTTTCCATCCTGGATTGAGGAATGGGAATGCCAGAGTGGTTTGGGTGGGAAGGGATCTTCAATGCCAGCTCATTGCAGCCCAGGGCCACCTCCCACTGTGCCAGGTGCTGCCAGCCCCAATGTCCAGCCTGGCCTTGGGCACTGCCAGGGCTCCAGGGGCAGCCACAGCTGCTCTGGCAATTCCAGCCCAGCCCCTGCCCACCCTCACAGAGAAGAATTCCTCCTTAATATCCAATCTAAACCCATTCTCATTTAGGTTAAACTCCTTCTCCCTTGTCCTGTCCCTCCATCCTTGGCCCCAGTCCCTCTGCAGCTCTCCTGGAGCCCCTTCAGGCCCTGCAAGGGCTCTGAGCTCTGCCTGGAGCCTCTCCCCATTCACAGATCCAACCCCCCCACCATAAATCCCATCCGTCCTCAACTTCTCCCATTCCTCCAACACCCCCCTCTGTCCCTTCCAACTTTTCCCCCCCCATCTTCAAAACAAAAACTGATTTATTTTATTTATTTTTTTTTTCCCCCTGCAGCAGAGTCCCAACACCAACCCCCCTTTCCCAGTGTGCCGGGGGCTCTTCTCTGCCGTTTCCCTTCAGCTGTTCCTCGCCTCCATGGGAAACAGAGCCAGCAAAACCCTCCTGGAAACGCTGTTCCCAATTAAATCCAGCCCTTACGAAGCCACGATCGCAGCCACTTGCTGCAGATATTTCTCCTAGAAGAGCTTGCAGCGTTTCCTTGATGAACCCCCAAGCATAACAGTTTCCACAGCGATTACAGAGCAGGCAGCCGAGCCAGAAATAACACAGAGAAATGGAAAACATCCCCTGCTCTGCCTCTCTCACACAGCCAGGGGGAGGAGAGGCTGCCCCGGCGCTGGGGACGGCGACAAACCCAGCCCTGAGCAGCGCTGGGTGGACACTGAGCCAAAGCAGCGCTCGTGGAGTGAATTCCCCTGTGGTGGATGGAGGAGCGAGCCATGGCCATGGAAAATATGAAATATTCAGGATATTTTATCCACCTGAGCCTCAGGTGGTCCGTGCTGCCTTGGGAAAGGTGATTCGAGCTCTGGGGCGGCAGCAGGAAGGGGAAGGGCCAGGTCTGAGCCGTCCCCAAGTTCATTCAGCGATTTGGGGTCGCTGCTGGCAGAGCTGCAGGTGCCAGCCCTGCGGAGCTCCGGGGGCATTCCCAGGACATTCCTGTGCTCCCCTTCCATCCCCACCGTGCTGTGCCTCTCATTGCCCACATTTACTGACCAGAACCTCGGTTTGGTTCCAGCAAACCCCTCTCCAAGGAATTTCCTGCACCAAGAGCCCTCCCCAGTTCAAACTCTTTACTCTCAAGGCAAGGCAAGAATCAAGGCCAGGATCCCAAAATTCAGCACTTTTTTTTTTTTTTCAATAAAACCCAAACTTTTTGCTCCTCCTCCATCTCTCTTGTCCCCATGTCCTTCCAGAGCCCCCCTGAGCTTTGCCAGAGCCCAGCACAATTATTTGTGTGGCAAAGGACCACATTTATCACCTGGACTGGAATCAGAGATTATTAAAGCACACCACCCAAACCACTGCTCCTTTTGCTCTGATTTGACAAAAATGGGCTAAAAATTTTAAAAAAAGCCCTGAAGAGGCAGGATTGTTGTGAGGGGTTTTGTGCTTGACGCAAAAACAACTCCTTCCCAATTCCTGCCCAATGCAAGATGCATTTTGCAGGTTTGGGATGCATTTTAGGATGCATTTTAGGATGCATTTTAGGATGCATTTTAGGATGCCACCAATCTTCTCTGGCACTGGAACATTCCCTGTGTCCTGTCCCTTGTCCCCAGTCCCTCTCAGGCTCTCCTGGAGCCACATCCACACCCAGAGGCCCCAGATCCTCCCAGCAGAGCCTCATTCCCAGCCCCAAGGAACGGGATCAGGGAATTCCTGCTGGTTTCATTCACAAATTTCTCTCTCTCTACACCTGTTTACCTCAAACACTGAATTTCAGGGCTCATGTTTTGGTGCCACCTTGCAGCTGGCGCTCAGTGCCCAGCTCTGCTCGGTGCAAACAGGAGCCCAAGGCCTTTTCTGCCAGCTGGGGCCACGCTCCAACCCCACAGGCAGCAGAGCGGGATCCCAAATCCCTGGATTCAACCCAGGATCCCAAAGCAGCTCCAGCCCAGGGAGACTGCAAAGCAGCCAGCACCTCACCTGGCACTGCCCCTGCGCCTACCTACAGCCCTAAACCTGCAAAATGCATCCCAAACCAGCAAAATGCATCCCAAAGCAGCAAAATGCACCCCAAAACCAGCAAAATTCATCCTAAACCTGCAAAATGCATCCCAAACCCTGCAAAATGCAGCCCAAAACCTGCAAAATTCATCCTAAAACCTGCAAAATGCATCCCAAACCATCAAAATGCATCCTAAAGCAGCAAAATGCATCCCCCCCAAACCTGCAAAATGCATCCCAAAACCCTGAAAAATGCACCCTAAAACTGCAAAATGCATCCCAAACCAGCAATACGCATCCCAAAACCTGCAAAATTCATCCTAAAACCTGCAAAATGCATCCCAAACCAGCAATATGCACCCTAAACCAGCAAAATGCCTCCTAAAAGCATAAAAATGCACCCTAAACCTGCAAAATGTATCCTAAAATCAGCAAAATGCACCCTAAACCTGCAAAATGCATCCCAAACCTGCAAAATGCATCCTAAACCAGCAAAATGCCTCCTAAAAGCATCAAAATGCACCCTAAACCAGCAAAATGCATCCCAAAGCAGAAAAATGCACCCTAAACCTGCAAAATGCATGCCAAAACTCTGAAAAATGCACCCCAAACCTGCCTAATGCATCCTAAACTTGCAAAATGCATCCCAAAAGCTGCAAAATGCATCCAAAACCAGAAAAATGCATCCTAAAAGCTGCAAAATGAAGCCTAAAATCGGCAAAATGAACACTAAACCAGCAAAATTCATCCCAAAATCTGCAAAATTCATCCATTACCTGCAAAAGGCACCCTAAAACCTGCAAAATGCATCCCAAAAGCTGCAAAATGCATTCCAAAACCTGCAAAACTCATCCAAAACCAGCAAAATGTATCCTAAAACCAGCAAAATGCAGCCTAAAATCAGCAAAATGCATCCCAAACCAGCCTAATGTATCCCAAAACCTGCAAAATTCATCCCAAGACCTGAAATATGCGTTCTAAACCAACAAATGCATCCTAAAACCTGCAAAACGCATCCTGAAGCCTGCATAATGATAATGAATAATAAATAATAAATTAATTTAATTAATATTGAATAAATAATAATAGATAATAAATAAATCATAGTAAATAAACGAATACATAATAAATAATAATGCATAATAAATAATAATGCATCATAAATAAATGATAATAAAACCTGCAGGGTTTTGCTGCAGCCCCAGCCCTGCCTTGGGGTGAGGGGAACCTCTCCAGTTTGGCAGCTCTGCCCTCACCCCTGCAGCTGCTCCTGGCCCTGAACCAACCCAGCTCCATCCACAGCAGCTTTGCACAGGCACTGAGCCTTTAGAAATGAAAAATTTCCACAATTTTGGAGTTGGGCAGGATTGCCCCTGGAATGGCACTGAGCAGGGCAGGGAGCACCTCGGGCACTGAGGCCGCTGCAAAGCTGAGGGATGAGGAGCCAGCCTGGGTTCAGCTAAAACTTCCATGATTTTTGGGTCTCTTTTAGACTTTTCAGCCTTTTTTGGGGTGGCTGCTGGGCCCTCTGAGATGTCCCAGCCCCGAGTGGTGAACAGAGCTGGGAATCTTGAATTAATGAGGCTGAGCCAGGCTGGGAGAGCTGGGGGTGCTGCCCTGGAGAGGAGAAGGCTCCAGGGAGAGCTCAGAGCCCTGGCAGGGCCTGAAGGGGCTCCAGGAGAGCTGCAGAGGGACTGGGGCCAAGGATGGAGGGCCAGGAGGCAGGGAATGGCTGCCAGTGGCAGAGGGCAGGGCTGGATGGGATCTTGGCAATTGGGAATTGTTCCCTGGCAGGGTGGGCAGGGGCTGGGCTGGAATTGCCAGAGCAGCTGTGGCTGCCCCTGGAGCCCTGGCAGTGCCCAAGGCCAGGCTGGACATTGGGGCGGGCAGCCCCTGGCACAGTGGGAGGTGGCCCTGGGCTGCAATGAGCTGGCATTGAAGATCCCTTCCCACCCAAACCACTCTGGCATTCCCATTCCTCAATCCAGGATGGAAACCAGCACCAAAAACCATTGCAGCAAATGGAGAAAGGCAAGGAAAGAATGATTTCCTGCATGGTTCCAGGTGCCCCCAGTGCCATTTGCCACAGGGGTTTGGAGCCTGGCAAGGCCTGGTTTGAGAGGTTTGGGCTCTGCCAGGGTGCCCAGAGCAGCTGTGGCTGCCCCTGGAGCCCTGGCAGTGCCCCAGGCCAGGTTTGGGACATTGGGAGGTGGCCCCAGGGCAGTGGGAGCTGTTCCTGCCCACTGGGATCCTGAAGTTCCCTTCCTAGCTAAACCAGTTTGGGATTCTGTGACTGGTCTCAGTTATTTGCTGTCACTCCCTGAGCCCGAAGCACTTCCACCACCATTTACTGGGAATACCATTTAAAATAGCAGCCATTTATTTTTATTTAGTGTTTTTCACCCTGCTGGAAAAAAAAAAACCAAAAAAAAAAACCAAAAAACTCTGTGGTCTTTTGCAAACTGCTGTGGGGGGGGAGTGTGGCAACACTCCTGGGAGGGAGGGAGAATATTTTTAACCCCATTTTACAGAAGTGGGAACTGAGGCATGCACTTTTCCACAGGAGCAGATTGGCCCCAAAGCCTTTTGAATCCTTGCAGGACGATTTCCAGCAGAGATCCTCAGTGCCAGAAGAAGCACACACTTATTCCAGGCTACAGTGGTCACTCTGTTGTGCCCCAGCCAATTTTCTCACGTAAACAGAGCGGTGGCAGAGTGGTTTCTCTTCAGGTTTTGTTAATTTTAGCCTGAGAAAAGTCATGAAGGAAATACCTCAGCACCACCACGGGCAAGATGGTGGGAGGTAATGAAACACCCAGCCCCACTTTCCCTGCAGCCCAGAGCAGCCTCACGTTTGCTGGAGGCACCTCCAGCTCTATTTTTGCCCCTGGTTCCAGGCTGACCTTGCCCTGCCCCGTTTTGTTCCACAGACAAACACTCCCCACCTCCAGGGCGAAGGCATCTTCCTCTCAAGCACAGCCCAAACCTCATCTGCCTCTCCAAATTCAGCAGGTTTGCAGTGGGCTCTCAAAAACGCCCCAAAAAATCTCTGTCCTGCCCCTCCATGCCCCTCCTCCCTGCTCACAGCAGCTGGGAGGCCAAGAGGCCTCAAATCCGAGTAATTTGTGCACAAGGAATTAAAGAATCGCTGAACTCAGTGTGGCTGGAGGGTCCCAGGGGCGCTGATCAGATTTACAGCCCTGGGACAAAAGGGACAAATCCAATTTCCAGCCCAGCTCCTGATTTACAGGTGATGGGACCATTCCAGGGCTTTCCAAAAGCATCCATGGGAATCCATCCACATGGACTTTGGGAATATTTCTTATTTTAAATTTCTACTAGATTCATTTCAGCCCCATCTTTTTCTATAGCTTTAATTCATAACACTATCACTTTAATTTATAAATTTATACTTTATATAAATATATAAATCATTTAAAAATCATATATTATAAATTTTATATATTAAAATTTATAATATATAAATTTATTATATATAAAAATTATATATAAAATATATAAATTTATCACTTTAATTTATAAATTTATAGTAAATATACACATATTTATATGTAATATATAGAAAATTATTCTGTAAATTTACAAATATTTCTATATAATATATAAATTTATTCAGTAAATATATAAATATTTATACATAATATAAAAATTTATTCAGTAAATTTACAAATATTTTTATATCATATATAAAAATTATTCAGTAAACATAAAAGTATTTTTATATAATATATAAATATATAAATTTATTCTTTTATATATATATATATATATTATTATTATTATATTATTATATAAATATATAATTATATTCTTATTTATTATTGTCCCCAGAAAGGGAACAAACCCCAAAACCCTTGAATAAAGGGAACACAGGAAGCCCGTGGGCAGCATTTGAAGAGTCAGCAATGCCTCATGGAAAGCTCTGAGGCAAATCCCTGGCAGTGCCAAAGCCTCAGCTCTGTCCTGGTCTCACTCCATGCATCCCTTGGGATCCAGCAGGGAATGGATCCCAAAAAATGCATCCCAATCCTATCCCATCCTTTCTATCCTGCCCTTTTCCCTGGGAATCTCCCATTGCTTGAGGCAGGAGGAACCAGGCACAAATCCAGGCCTCAGGGGGTTCTTCCTGAACCCCTTGGAAGCTCCTAAAACCCCTCAGAGTTTCCCAATTTCCACTGCAAATCCCTCACTGCCGAAGTGACAACCACTCCATCACCTGCAGCAGGTGGATCCCATTCCAAATCCAGCAAAATGCATCCTAAACCAGCAAAATCCACCCTCAACCAGCAAAATGCATCCCAAAACCTGCAAAATGCATCCTAAAGCACCAAAATCCACCCTAAACCAGAAAAATGCATCCCAAATCCAGCATAATGCATGCTAAATGAGCAAAATCCACCCTAAACCAGCAAAATGCTGCCCAAATGCATCCTAATGCTGCAAAATGCATCCTAAATGAGCAAAATCCACCCTAGACCAGCAAAATGCATCCTAAACCAGCAAAATCCACCCTAGACCAGCAAAATGCATCCCAAATCCAGCAAAATGGATCCTAAACCAGCAAAATCCACCCTAAACCAGAAAAATGCATCCCAAATCCAGCAAAATGCATCCTAAATGAGCAAAATCCATCCTAAACCAGCAAAATGCTGCCCAAAACCTGCGAAATGCATCCTAAATGAGCAAAATCCACCCTAAACCAACAAAATGCATCCTAAACAAGCGAAATCCACCCTAAACCAGCAAAATGCATCCCAAACCTGCAAAATGCATCCTAAAGCACCAAAAGCAGAGAATTGCTTTTATTTGCAGAAGTTAATTTACAACAAGGAAACTCGTAGCTGGCTCGCCAGGCTCATTCCCAAAATCTGTCATTAATTTTATGGATGTGCTTCAGCAAAATGCAGCTTTGGCTGCAAGGTAAATAAATCGCACAGCTGAGGGTGAAGGAGGCCGGTCCTGCAAGGCCTGGGGCAGGAATTCTTCCCAATTCCCCTGGAAATGACAATAAACAGTCACAGAGCTGCTGTTAGTGTGGATTTGTGCCTTTTGGGTGAGGGAACCCTTCAGGAGAAAGGGCTCAGAGCCTTCAGAACTGTCCCAGACTGCAAGGCAAGATGGATTCTATTCTATTTCCATCTGTGTGGCAAATTTGTGAGGTGGGCAGTTTTCCTTATCTCTTCCACACCCACTCCTCCTGCTGATAACAGCCATGGAATGTCCCTGCATGGCTGATAAGAACTACAGCATCCCATTGGCAGATGGGAGCCCAGAGGGAGGAGCCAAGCATTCCTACCCGGATAGAATCTGGAGATTCTGGAACACCAGCACGGCTTCTGCACTGCATTGCCCAGAGGAACAGCAGCTGCCTCTTGCCCTGCATCTGCAGAGGCAGAGACTGCACCTTTCTCCAGGATCCCTGCTCCAGCAGAACCAGCCCTGGCACTGCAGGAGGGCTGAGCCACAATTCCAATGGTTCTGCTGCCAGCAGCCTGACCCACAGGGTGTCAGGCTGGGTTCTGACTCTGCCACTGTTGCTTTAGTTCACTGCATTGTTCATTTTATCCTTTTATTTTCTTCCTTTCCCTATTAAAGAACTGTTATTTCCTGCTCCCATATTTTTTGCCTGAGAGCCCCTTAATTTAAAATTTACAGCAATTCAGAGGGGTGGGGAGGGTTTGCATTCTCCATTTCAGGGGAGGCTCCTGCCTTCCTTAGCAGACTCCTGGCTTTCCAAAGCAAGACAAGAACCATTGCCTGGGCAAGGCAAAGTTGGGGTTCAGCCCTGGAGAAGTTGGGGTTCATTCCCTGGATTCAGGGAATCACTGAAATCCCTTCAGCCCAAGCTTGCTGGGAAAAGGGCCAGGCTCAGTTTTATGGGATTCCTCTGGGGTTTCCCCTCTGAACTGCAGCACCAAGAGAGGGCTCAGCAAAGCCCTGAATGTGTGGGTGCATCAGATTTGGGAGAGACTCAAATGCCAGGTCTGAATTCAGCTGTTTTCTGACAGCCTGAAATCTGTGGGATTCCTGGAGAGCCAGAGCAAAGGAACTGAAACCCCACAGGCTGATAACTCTTCAACAAGCAAGTGACCCTCCAAAGTCCAGGAGTGATGGATGGGCTGAAAGACAATTCAGGACCTGGAGACTGAGGAGCTGCTGAAGCTGAAAACCTCAGTAGCACAAGGAAAGGTTTAATGAGGTTTTGCCCAGTTCTGAAGTTGCTCTGCTCTGATTTTGGGCCCAAAACACTCCTGGGATGGTGCCTGGCTTCAAGGCAGAGAGCAGCAAGCAGCCCTTGCTTACAGCAAGTCCATTTTGGGAAGGTAGGAAAACCTGATCTCATGTTTTCCCCTCACTTATCCCAGCTCAAAAGTTGCCAAGCACTTCCCAGAAGGAAGGAAAGCGTCCCCAAACTGCAATTTTTCCGTCCAACTGGAAACAAACAACAACAATTAAAAAAAAATGGTTACAAAAATACCACCGAGGTCTCGAATGGGTTGGTTCCTGTTCCTCTGCGGGAAGAGCTGCTCAGGTTTCCTCTGTAAACAGCCGGGGATGGCTGTGCCCGTCCCTCCCGGCTCTGCGGGGCTCATTCCTCACCTGCTGCACCTGCAGGCCCTGCTCAGCTCCTCTGAAAACTCCAAAAAGTGGGGAATGCACAAAAACCAGCGCTGCAGGGGCTTCTGACAGCCTGGGCTTCCCAGCGAGGAGAGGCTGGGCTTGGCTCGAGGCTTTGCAGAGAGAATGAGGCAGCGTGGAGCCCAAAGGTGATTTATGGCCACATCCACTCTCCCCAAATGTTTTCTGAGTGCCTGAACCCCCCCAGCCCCCTCGGCACGGACACACAAAGCGCCCTTTGATGCTCGTTAGGAGCTTCACCTTCTGCAGGCTCGTAATTAGAGCCGGGCAGGATGAAAATCGCCTTTATTTGGGATTCCTGCCCCGATTGCGGGGAGCGGGATCGCAGCAGAGTGCCCTGGGAAAGCCCAAAATTTCTGGAATTCCAGCCAGGGCACAGCGGGAGCACAAAGAGCCTCCGTCCTCTTGCAAGGTGGTCTCAGCTCAGCGAGGAACGGCCCCGGATTAACGAGCCCGAGGTGGGAAGGGAGAGCTCAGCAAATGGAACGGGCAGGCTGGAAAACAGAACAAACATTTCCCTGCATCCCAAGCAGCCCCGCAGATCCCAGCAGAGCCATAAAACCCCCTAACAAGCAGCCTTTCTAAAGGCACGGACAATGAACGGCGCTGAATGTATATTTGAAATAAATCGCTCTCCTTCCCAGAGGGTAATTTTCCTTTTTCCCTCCCGTTTGACCCTCCCCTTGCCAAGAAACCCAAGGTTTGAGGCGCTCTAGAGGCTGCTCAGGCACTTTCGCTGCTCAACACGTGCGGCCAGAAGTTGTGACAGCAGAGCTGGAGGCAGCAGGAGCGGGGGGGCCGCAGGAAGGCGGAGGAAAATCAACTTTGCTGAGGCAGGAGCAGCTGGACGGGGCCCTGGGGCTGTGCCAGTGACGCGCAGGGAGTTCCCCGGAGCCCCTCATCACCCGATGCCCAGCACGGCCGCGGTGATTTCCCTGCAGGACACCGTGCCCCGCTCCCCCCGGCCTCCCGGGAACGCTCCCAGGGCAGCGCTGCCCCGGCCCCGCAGCCCGGGCGAGGTTTCTCAACAGCGCTTCTGTTGTTGGCTTCGGCAGAAATGTTATTTTCGGGAGCGCCGCTGCCGGGACTCACCCGCGGCTCCCCGGAGTGGTTTCCCCACATCCGATCACGCTGCCCCGAACACTGAGCCATTCTCCTGAGCCGTGTTTTCCAAGCGAGAACTCCAAACATTTGGGATTTCGCTGCCCCCTCCCAGCCCAGCCCGGCTGGGAACAGCCCGGCCAGCAGAACCCGAGCGGCGCTGGGTCTGCTCTGCCCGCCTGTCCCACCCTGGGGCAGCCCCTGGGCAGGGCAGGGGGCAAGGGAACCTTCTGCCCCCTTTCCTGAAACTGGGCAGAGGGCACAGGAACCTTCTGACCCCTTCTCCTGACACTGGGCAGAGCAGGGGGCACAGGAACCTTCTGCCCTCCTCTCCTGACACTGGGAAGGGCACAGGGGACAGGAACCTTCTGCCCTCCTCGACTGAAACTGGGCAGCTCGGGGGGCACAGGAACCTTCTGCCCCCTTCTCCTGAAACTGGGCAGAGCAGGGGGCACAGGAACCTTCTGCCCCCCTCTCCCACCCCTGGGGCAGCCTCTGGGCAGCTCAGGGGACACAGGAACCTTCTGAGGGTGCCTCGTTGCCGAGCTCAAAGCAGGGGAAAGGAGCTGCACAAGGGATGGAGGAGGGCCAGCACAGGGAAGGGAGAAGTGCCCGTGGTGGATGAGGATGAAAATGGTCACTCACAGGGAGTGAATCCCCTTCCTTCTGCTGCAGGAACCTCCCCAGGCTCCTCAGAGGATTTCTGAGGGGCTGCACAGCACTTGTGCCCCAGAGGACACAGCCCCAGCCCCGCTGCAGCAGTTTGCTGCCAGCACACTCATTCATTAATCACTCAGTAACTCCTGCAAGTTTTTGGGTTTTTTTCCTCTGTTGCACAGTTCACACAGGCCCTCTACAGATTTGGGGTTTTCCTTCCTTAGCAAGGACTGCAGAGAAACCTTCCCCAGCCCCAGGGCAAACCCTGGGGCAGAATTCCCGGGAATCAGCTCAGAACAGCCCAGCTCAACCCCCCTGTCCCCTCAGGGTCTCTGCACCCTCCCCTGAAGGGATGAAAGGAATTTCCTATTTCCAGCACCCTGCAGCTAAGGAGGGCACGGCAGAAGGGAGTGAGGAGGACACTGTGACATTTTGGAGCCTTTTGACACCCCAGAGCCGAGTGAGAATCGCAGCATCCCACCGACCCCACCTGCTCTGGCTGAGGAAACGCTCTCTGCTGCCACCGGGAACGTTTTCCCACAAGAATCCACAGGAAAAGTCCCCGAAGCCCCAGGATTGTGAGGAAAACACGAATCCCCACAAGCACAGACACCTTCCTGGAGGGTCACTGACGCCAAATAACCCGGGAGAGGGGGGAGCCGGGACAGAGGGACCGGCAGGACGGCCGGACAGCCAAACCTTCTTTCCCCTCTCCTGCATCTGGGGCAGCCCCTGGGCAGCTCGGGGGGCACAGAAACCTGCTCTGCCCCCCTCTGCCACACCTGGGGCAACCCCTGGGCAGCTCGGGGGGCATAGAAATCTTCTGTCCCCTCTGCCACACTTGGGGCAGCCCCTGGGCAGTGCAGGGGACCCATTTTCCCACAAGAATCCACCGGAAAAGTCTCCAAAGCCCCGGGATTGTGAGGAAAACACGAATCCCCACAAGCACAGACACCTTCCTGGAGGGTCACTGACGCCAAATAACCCGGGAGAGGTGGGAGCCGGGACAGAGGGATCGGCAGGACGGCCAGACAGCCAAGGTGAAACCTGGCTCCGTGCCCTGACAGGAACAATCCTTCAGCGCCGGGGAAACTCAAAGCCTGGGAGCTGCAGGTGATCCCCGGGCAGCGGAGCAGGGCTTGGATTGTATTGCTCACGCCATAAATCACCGTGTCAGCTGCCCCGGCCGCTTCCCCGAGCCAGCCTGGAGCTGGCTGCAAGTGCCAGACCCTCTCAGCACGGCCGGGGAGCTCAGGAACGAGCAGGGGCAGAAGCAAAAGCACACACGACGCCTTTTTCCGGAATAACAATGCCCGCATTTGCATAGAGCAGCTCAGCCCGGGAGGCACCGATCGCACCTCCGGGCGCATCAAAGGCGTTATTAATTTCCATCGAGGGGAATTAAGGAGCTTAACTCGTTAGCACTCATTTACTCAGCCTTAATGCATTTTTCAAGCTGCCTCATTTTTTCTGCTGATGAGCAGGTGCTAATCAAGGAACGCTTAAAAGGGATAAAAACTCCCCGCGGGTCAAGCCCGGGGACAGCAGGTCCAGCCCCTGGCTTGGGGACATCCGAGCTCCTGCTTGGCAGGAGCCCCGCAGGGGTTTCGCTGGCACGGCTCCTGTCGCACATCACGTGTGGCCCCAGAACAACCCCTCGGCTCCCCGCTCGCTTTCCTGTGCGAGTGATAAGGAGGAAATCCGTCCCAGACAGGCAGACAGCTCAGCCCCAGCGCTCAGGCTCCTCATTAGGAGGAAAATTCAGAGCCCGAGCTTGTGGCGGTGCCAGCGCAGCCCCCGGAGGTGCTCAAGAGCCACAACCCCCTCGGGGTGTCCAACAACGCTGTGCCCGGCAGGGGGGAAAAAAAATTTAAAAATGAAAATCAGCGACACCCAGCTCCGGGTTACCCGGTGCCCTGAGCTCAGCGGCGGTGCCCTTGTGGCACCCGAGCCCCGCGGTGCCCGGGCACGGCTGGCACGGGATGGAGCAGCGGCAGAGCCGCGCTGCGGGCGCGCACCCGACCCGCTCCGAGCCGGGCCCGGGGGACGCGCTCGGCGTTACCTGCACTCGCCCCCCGCGCCGCGGCCGCGGCTCTCCCATGGCTCTGCCGGCGCCAGGCTGGACCCCGCGGCTCCAGGGGGATCTTCTGCCGCGCTGCAATAGAAAAGGTTGGTTTAAAGCTCCTTATTTGGGCAGTGATGTCAAGGGAAGTCGCTCGGGCAGCGCCTCCCCCTTTTTCCATTCACTCCACATTGTTTCCTGTTGTCAAGCGGCGGCTGGGGCTCCGCGCGGCCGCGGGATCCTCCGGCCACGGGATCCTCTGAAAACAGGGATCCTCTGGATACAGGAATCCTCTGAAAACAGGGATCCTCTGGACACGGGGATCCTCTGAAAACAGGGATCCTCTGGATACAGGGATCCTCTGAAAACAGGGATCCTCTGGACACGGGGATCCTCTGAAAACAGGGATCCTCTGGATACAGGGATCCTCTGAAAACAGGGATCCTCTGAAAACGGGGATCCTCTGGATACAGGGATCCTCTGAAAACAGGGATCCTCTGAAAACGGGGATCCTCTGAAAACGGGGATCCTCTGAAAACAGGGATCCTCTGGACACAGGGATCCTCCGGCCATGGGATCCTTTAGACACAGAGATCCTCTGGACACGGGATCTGCTGGACACAGGGATCCTCCAGTCCTGGGGACAGTCCAGCTCCAGCGATCCTGCAGCCCCAGGGATCCTCAAGTCCCGGGGCTCCTCCAGCCCTGGGGCTCCTCCAGCAGCGGGATCCTCCGGCCAGGGTGACCCTGCAGCTCTGGGGACCCCCGAGCCCCGGGAATCCTCCATCCCCGGGGATGCTCCGGCCGCTGCCCCGCCCGGGGCCGAGCTGGGCGGGCCGGACACGGTTCCGAGCTCCCCCCGCTCTCCGCAGCCCTTCCCATCGCCCGAGCCGTGCTTCCCACCCCTCCCTGCCTGCAGGGGCCGGGGGGAGCCGGGGGTCCCGGCGGCCGAGGCAGCGCTGCGGGCCCGGCGCTGAGCGCGGCTCGCCCGCCGCCTCCCTGCCCCCTCCCTTCCTTCTCCATCCCTCCCGCCGCCTTCCTCCCCCACATCCTCCTCCTCGTCCCTCCCCATCTGCCCCGGCTCCCGGCGCGCCCGCACCGGCGCTGCCCGCGGCACCGCATGGCGAGGGAGCCCCTCTGCTCCCCTCCGCTCCTCTCTGCTCCTCTCCGCTCCCCTCTGCTCCCCTCTCCGCTCCCCTCTGCCCCTCTCCGCTCCTCTCCGCCCCTCTCCGCTCCCCTCCCGCAGCCGGAGCCCTTCCCTCGGGATGCGGCGTTGGGAACGGGGCAGCCCCGCCCGAGGGCACCGGGAACCTCTCCCGGAGCATCCCCGCGGCTGCGGGACGGACGGCGGGGACAGCGGGGACAGCCCGGACTCTGGGGACAGCCAGAGACAGCCGGGACAGTGGGGACAGTCCGGACACTGGGGACAGCCAGGGGCAGTGGGGACACTGAGGACAGTGGTGACACTGAAGACAGTGAGGACAGTGAGGACACTGGGGACAGCGGGGACAGCGGGGACAGCCCGGACACTGGGGACACTGGGGACAACCGGGACACCGGGGACACTGGAGACACCAGGGACAGCTGGGGACAGCCTGGACACTGGGGACAGCCAGGGACAGCTGGGGACAGCCTGGACACTGGGGACAGCCAGGACAGTGGGGAAAACAGGGACAACCACGACACTGGGGACACTGGGGACAGCCACAGCCAGCGACAGTGGGGACAGCCAGGACAACCCGGTCCCACCAAGGTTTCCAGCGCAGGGAGCTCCAGGTCCCCAGGGGTGGCACTGGGTGGGGTTTGAGGTCCCTTCCAACCCAAACCATTCCAGGATTCTGTGATCACTCCCATACAAAGGGAAGCCAAAGAGATTCCCTGGCAATTCCCACGCAGGGTCCCAGCTCTGGGCAGCCCAAGCTGAGCTCTGAGGACAGAGCCAGACACCCCTGGGTGCTGCAGGCAGCTGGGAAGAGGCAGCCTGGGGTGTTTTTAGGAGAAAGCAGAAGCACAGCCCTGCAGCCAGGCTGTGTTCACATTTCAATGCCATCTGCTTACTCAGCACAACGCTCCTGTTCCTCTGCCCGCGGTCACTGAAGCCCTGCTGGACCTGGGGAAATGGAGAGCTCGGGGCAGGATTGTTGTGCTCAGCCCCTCAGGAGGTGTTTGAGATCTGCCTGCTGCTCTGCTCAAACATTCCCTGGTGGAAGCAGCTGCACCCCAGAGCTGGCACATCCCAGCTCCCCTGCACTGCTACACCAAAAATGTTTGAAAAGAGAAAAACAAACCATCACTGCCAGCCCAGGGGCTGCATTCCCATCTGACTCCAGCTCCATAGAGTCGGGGTTAAGTCAAAAAAAGCTGGTGTGAAGTCTCTGATGGAAAGAATGACAGCAAAACAGGAACTCCCAGGATGTGCATTTTGGGGTGGGCACCCCAGAGCTCTCCCTTTGCTCAGCAAGGTTGCTTTGCACGAGAATGAATAAATCTATCAAACACCAGCCTGGCTCATCTCCAGCCATGCCCAGAACCAACACCCCCCAAAGTGCCCCCTCAAATTGCTCTTGGTGCTAAACCCAAGGAAATGCCCCATAGCACATTTCCTACAAGTATTTCCTACAAGTTATTTCCTCACTAGCCCCGTTTCACACCCAATTTCAGCTGCTCTCCTTCCAGCCAGAAAGGAGAATCAGAGCCTGGGATAAAGAGGTTTTATTTGTTTCATGTTGCTCCCCTGCTGCTCTGCCCTGTCTCTGGTTGGTTGGTTTGGATTATTTCTGTGTTTGGGAGTTTTTTATCATTTTATGCTTGGATTGTTATCACTTTTTTCCTTGGATTTTTGGGGTCTGGAGTGGGCACCAGGAGAGCTGCAGAGGGACTGGGGCCAAGGATGGAGGCACAGGAGGCAGGGAATGGCTGCCAGTGGCAGAGGGCAGGGCTGGATGGGATCTTGGGAATTGGGAATTGTTCCCTGGCAGGGTGGGCAGGGGCTGGGCTGGAATTGCCAGAGCAGCTGGGGCTGCCCCTGGAGCCCTGGCAGTGCCCAAGGCCAGGTTTGGGACATTGGGACAGTGGGAGGTGGCCCTGGGGTGGCCCTGGATGGACTTTAAGGTGCCTCCAGCCCAAATATTCCATGATTCTGTGACTGCTGTGAATTCCTGGGACTGAGTCTCCCCAGGAGAGGCAGCTGATGGGAGCTGAGGTGCTGCAGCCTCTCCCTGGGTTCCTTTCCACATTTTCACAAGAGCTCCTCCCAGCCCCTTCTCAGCTCATCTCCATCTGCCCAAAGATAAATAAAAAAAGGAAGGAAGAGCGTGGATGTGTCAGGAGGAGCTGATCTGCGTGCCTGGGCTGCCAAAATCCCAGCGTGGGGAGCTGCTGAGGGCCATGGGGGCTCTTACACAACCCCTGAGGTGTCACTGCCTTGGGGACATGGAGTGGAGCAGAGATTTCATTGCTGGCTGCTCCTGCTTCTCACTGGGGGTCCCAGTGGCTCTCTCCATGCTCTGGAGCTGTATTTCATTGATTCCATGTCCACACAAATATCTGAGTCATTAAGGTTAGAAAACATCTCCCAAATGATCA
Source organism: Agelaius tricolor (assembly GCF_023055355.1). Lineage (NCBI taxonomy): Eukaryota > Metazoa > Chordata > Aves > Passeriformes > Icteridae > Agelaius > Agelaius tricolor. Next base: position 247,874 of record NW_027269354.1, on the reverse strand, counting down.
AATCAACCACTAACCCAGCACTGCCAGGCCCACCACTAAACCCTGTCCCCAGGTGCCACATCCCCATGTTTCTTGAGCACTTCCAGATGACTCCAATGGGCAGAGCATTCCAGTGCTTGACCATCCTGTCAGGAAAGCAATTTTCCCCTGATATCCAACTTAAACCTCTCCTGCTGCAGCCTGGGCTGGTTGCTCCTGTCTCAGCAGAGCTGGGAGTGCCAAGCTCCAGCTGGGACCTGACCCCAGCTCCAGGGCTGAGCAGCTCCCATGGCACCTCCCTGGAGGAGAAACAGCCCCAGTTCTGGTGTTTATAGGAGAGGTGTGGGAGGCTGAGGGTCCTGAGGGCTCTGGGGGATCCAGAGTCTGACTGCAGCCCTGGGGTTCCTTAAGGACCTTGAGCACCTGGCCCTGGTGACAACACGGTGACACCACAGTGACACAGGCACCAGCCTGGCCTTGGGCACTGCCAGGGCTCCAGGGGCAGCCACAGCTGCTCTGGGCACCCTGGCAGATCCCAAACCTCTCGAACCAGGCCTTGCCAGGCTCCAAACCCCTGTGGCAAATGGCACTGGGGGCACCTGGAACCATGCAGGAAATCATTCTTGCCTTTCTCCATTTGCTGCAATGGTTTTTGGGGCTGGTTTCCATCCTGGATTGAGGAATGGGAATGCCAGAGTGGTTTGGGTGGGAAGGGATCTTCAATGCCAGCTCATTGCAGCCCAGGGCCACCTCCCACTGTGCCAGGGGCTGCCAGCCCCAATGCCCAGCCTGGCCTTGGGCACTGCCAGGGCTCCAGGGGCAGCCCCAGCTGCTCTGGCAATTCCAGCCCAGCCCCTGCCCACCCTGCCAGGGAACAATTCCCAATTGCCAAGATCCCATCCAGCCCTGCCCTCTGCCACTGGCAGCCATTCCCTGCCTCCTGGCCCTCCATCCTTGGCCCCAGTCCCTCTGCAGCTCTCCTGGAGCCCCTTCAGGCCCTGCAAGGGCTCTGAGCTCTCCCTGGAGCCTTCTCCTCTCCAGGGCAGCACCCCCAGCTCTCCCAGCCCTCCCAGTCCCACAGGATTTGTGCATCCCCAGACATTTTCCCTGGGTGGGAAGACTCTGACCCAGGAAGGTGCAGTGACTCCTTGAGGGCTGCACAGGAAATCCGTGGGAGAACTGAGAGGAAACTTCCCCATTCCCACACTGCAGTCCCAGCTCTCTGCTGGGAACCTCCCTTCCCACCAGGTTGCCCCAAGAGCAGCTCTGCAGCCCCGTGGATGGAAAGGCTGCAAGTCCTGGCAGCATTTTCAGGCTCTGTAAATGAATTTTAGGAGGAGAGGAATGAGCTGGGAGCAGCTGGAAGCGTGCAGGGCACTCCAAGGAGCTGCTGTGCAGCAGAAAGGGTGGAAAAATGAGTAAAATTCTTTAAAAAGCCCCACCAGGAGAGGTGGGGAGAGTTTGACAGAGGCCTTTTCAGGCACTGGGTAAATTCTGCCCAGCCTGGGCCAGGCTGAGGTGAGGAATGGGAGGAAAAGGCTCGAAAGGCTCTGAGCTCGGGTGAGGAGGGAGATGTGGTTGTTTAACCCCCCTACACCTCAGGACAGTCCCTTTCCTGGCTAAACAGATTCTAACAAAGGATTTCCACAAAAGTCAGCGTGGCCTGAGCTTCACCCCGTGTTTTCCTGCCCCTGCAGCAGGAGCAGGAGTCTCCAGAGAACCTGGGCCTTCATTTTCCAATTTAAGCACAACCACAATTTTCTGCCCAAGAGAAGCCACCAGCACCGGGCAAACACCTTTGTGTGGATTGCCCTGAAAGGCCATTTGTGCTGCTGAAGGGAAAATTACCTAAAAAACACCTTTAGGGTGTCGAGGCACAGAGATCAACCCCAGGGCATTGAGGGTGTCATGGGCAGGGTGAAGGACCCAGGGGAAAAATAAACTTTAAAAAACTACAGCATTTTTTTACCTCAAAATCTTCAATGTGTGCCTGGCTCTGTGTGAGAATTCCATCCCAGCCCCTCCCTGTGTTGAAGCACCTTAACACAACACCTGCACTTTGCTGTGAAATTTGTTACTTTTTATTTTTCCTTTCTACGAGGATTTGGAGGCACAGGACCCACAGGGAATGGATTTGAGGTGAAGGAGGCCAGGGCTGGATCTTGGGAATTGGGAATTGTTCCCTGGCAGGGTGGGCAGGGGCTGGGCTGGAATTGCCAGAGCAGCTGGGGCTGCCCCTGGAGCCCTGGCAGTGCCCAAGGCCAGGCTGGGCATTGGGGCTGGCAGCACCTGGCACACTGGGAGGTGGCCCTGGGCTGCAATGAGCTGGCATTGAAGATCCCTTCCCACCCAAACCACTCTGGCATTCCCATTCCTCAACCCAGGATGGAAACCAGCACCAAAAACCATTGCAGCAAATGGAGAAAGGAAAGGAAAGAATGATTTCCTGCATGGTTCCAGGTGCCCCCAGTGCCATTTGCCACAGGGGTTTGGAGCCTGGCAAGGCCTGGTTCGAGAGGTTTGGGCTCTGCCAGGGTGCCCAGAGCAGCTGTGGCTGCCCCTGGAGCCCTGGCAGTGCCCCAGGCCAGGTTTGGGACATGGGCACAGTGGGAGGTGGCCCTTGGGTGGCACTGGGTGGGATTCAATTCCTTGCAGCCCCAATCCTTCCATGAAGATTTTTGTCATTTTAAAGCCCCACAGCCCAAGTCTGAGCATTGCCACTCCTGACTGAAGGGGGACAGGGAATGTTCTTCCCACGTCACCCCTGCCCTTGGGAAATCTGGAGCAGCAGAAACCTGTGAGTTCCCCACATTTCAGATAAATTTAACCTTTTCAATCTCTGAGTGGGAAATGAGAACCTTCAGGAGTTCCAGGCTCACCGAGAGCCCCTGAGCTCCCCCTGCTCCAGGGAACCCCTCCTGGCACCTTTCCTGAGCTGGGCTCATTTGGAATAGTCTGGGCCCCTTTTCAGCCATCCATCAGCAATTAGGCAAACAAAGAGTAATTAATACCCCTAATTAAGGGCAGTGCTCTTTGGCTGCCCAGGACCCTCCATCCCTCACTCAGTGCAGGATTTCTGCATCCCACTTCCCACAGCTGCAAAATTCCTTAACTCCAAAGCTCCCTGTGCTCATGAAACATCTCAGAACCACGGGGGAGAGTCTTCAATGATCCCAGAAAATCCCTGCAAAGTTGGGTTGATATTCCAAGGCTCCCATGGAAGCCACATGGCCTGGGAAGTGGCAGGCATGAGGAATCATTATGCTAATTTTAGCCAGAGCATCTGCTCGATGTTAAATCTGAAACTCTGTCTCAGAGAAATAATTTCATTAATTTTATTTTTTTTTTTTTTACCCCTTCAGAATTGACATTTGTCAAACAATATGTTGGGAGCTGAGGCTGCAGCCAAGTCTGAGTAATCCCAGGGGGTGAGAGCTGCGGGATGGAGCAAATTGGGGACTGGAGAGCCAGGCTGGCTGTGCCCCTGCCTCGGGTCCTGACAGGGGACAGGGTCACAGGTCCTGACAGGGGACAGGGTCACAGCTCCTGACAGGGGACAGGGTCACAGATCCTGACAGGGGACAGGGCCACAGATCCTGACAGGGGACAGGGTCACAGATCCTGACAGGGGACAGGGTCACAGATCCTGACAGGGGACAGGGCCACGGGTCCTGACAGGGGAACAGGGGACAGGGCCACAGATCCTGAGAGGGGACAGGGCCACGGGTCCTGAGAGGGGACAGGGTCAGCCAGGTCCTGACAGGGGACAGGGTCAGCCAGCCCTGCCCAGGGCCACCCAGCTCCTGAGGGACAGGGCCACTCAGGTCCTGACAGGGGACAGGGCCACAGATCCTGACAGGGGACAGGGTCACAGATCCTGAGGGGGACAGGGCCACAGGTCCTGACAGGGGACAGGGCCACAGATCCTGACAGGGGACAGGGTCACAGATCCTGAGGGGGACAGGGCCACAGGTCCTGACAGGGGACAGGGCCACAGATCCTGACAGGGGACAGGGCCACAGGTCCTGACAGGGGACAGGGCCACAGATCCTGACAGGGGACAGGGTCAAAGGTCCTGACAGGGGACAGGGTCAAAGGTCCTGACAGGGGACAGGGCCACAGATCCTGAGAGGGGACAGGGCCACCCAGCCCTGACAGGGTCACAGCTCCTGACAGGGGACAGGGCCACTCAGGTCCTGCCAGGTTCACCCAGGTCCTGCCTGATTCACTTGGCTCCTGCCCAGGGTCACCCAGCTCCTGGCAGAGTTACCCAGGTCCCTGCCAGGGTCACCCAAGTCCTGCCAGGGGACAGGGTCACCCAGTCCTGCCCAGGGCCACCCAGCTCCTGATGGGGACAGGGCCAAAGGTCCTGACAGGGTCACCCAAGTTCTGCCAGGGAACAGGGTCACCCAGGTCCTGCCTGGTTCACTCAGCTCCTGCTGGGGTCACCCAGCCCTGCCAGGGTCACCCAGCCCTGCCAGAGTCACCCAGGTCCTGACAGAGAACAGGGTCACCCAGCCCTGCCAGGGTCACCCAGGTCCTGCCTGGTTCACTCGGCTCCTGCCAGGGTCACCCAGCTCCTGCCAGGGTCATCTGGGTCCTGACAGGGTCACCCAGGTCCTGCCAGGGCACAGGGCCACCCAGCCCTGCCCAGAGTCACTCAGGTCCTGCCCAGAGTCACCCAGGTCCTGCCAGGGTCATTTGGGACCTGCCAGGGTCACCCAGCTCCTGCCAGGGTCACCCAGCTGCTGCCAGGGGACAGGGCCACCCAGCCCTGCCCAGCGTCACCCAGGTCCCCGCCGGGGTCATCTGGGTCCTGCCCAGGGTCCCCCAGGCCTGCAGGGTCCCCAGGTCCTGCCCAGGGTCCCCCAGGCCTGCCCAGCATGGACCAGGCTCAGCTGGAAGCCTGGAATTCACCTGTGGGTGATGATGGGTGTGGGTGAAGAGCCCCGGGTGATGTTTTTCCACTGCTGCAGTCAGCTCTTACCGGGCTTTAAGCAGCCTCTTATCCTATTATTAGTGGGTTTAGAAAGCTGAGCAGCTTCCCAGCCCTAATCCAGCTTGGGAAATCCCAGGGAGCAGGAGAGAGCACCGGCAGGGCTCTCAGCTTGGACAGCCCAGTTTGCACCAGGGAAAGGACACAGACACCTTCCAGTACATCCCAGCTTTTCCTTTCCTTTCCTTTCCTTTCCTTTCCTTTCCTTTCCTTTCCTTTCCTTTCCTTTCCTTTCCTTTCCTTTCCTTTCCTTTCCTTTCCTTTCCTTCCCTTCCCTTCCCTTCCCTTCCCTTCCCTTCCCTTCCCTTCCCTTCCCTTCCCTTCCCTTCCCTTCCCTTCCCTTCCTTCCCTTCCCTTCCCTTCCCTTCCCTTCCCTTCCCTTCCCTTCCCTTCCCTTCCCTTCCCTTCTCTTCCCTTCCCTTCCCCCTTTCCTTTCCCTTCCCCTGTTCCCTTCCCTTTTTCCCTTCCCTCTCCTCACACCAGGATTTTTCCATTGCCCCAGCTGAGCTGACAGCTCAGTTTATTATTTTTATATATTTTTAAATATTTTCAATATTCCCCTCTGGCCACCCAGACCACTGGGCTGACTCCCCCAATCTCATCCAGGTGGACACAGACAAACAGGAAATTTTCCCAACAATTTGCCCATTCATTCCCAGGGAGTGACTCCCAGCTGGAATTTATCCCTGGATTCCTTTAAATGGGGCACTTCATGGTGCACAAGGCCCAGGAAGGAGGAAAATACCAAATGACATGGGAAGTGTTGGATAAATCATCAGAAATCATCACAGGATTCATCCCAAAATTCAGCCTGGCTGGGGCTGTGCCGTGGGATGGGTGAGCACAAGGCCTGGATGGGGCTGGGAATTCTGGCTCTTAATTCCTCAAGGGCCAAAACATTGGTGGATTCCTTAAAACCTCCTCAAAACTCCCTAAATATGTAAAGAGAAAACTTAAAACTGCCTGAAACCACCCTAAAACTGCCTAAAACCACCCCAAAACTGGCAAAACCCACTAAAAACATCCTAAAACTGCCTCAAAACACCCTAAAACTGCCATAAACCATCCTAAAGCCCCCTCAAAACAGCCCTAAGCTGACTTAAAAATGCCCTGAAACTGCCTGAAATCACCCTAAAACTGCCTCAAAACCAGTCCAAAACTGCCTAAAACACCAAAAACATCCTCAAACTGCCTAAAACCACCCCAAAAGTGCCTAAAACAATGAAAACATCCTAAAACTGCCTCAAAACACCCTAAAATTGTCATAAAACCACCTAAAGCTCCCTCAAAACAGCCCTAACTTGACTTAAAAATGCCCTAAAACTGCCTGAAATCACCCTAAAACTGCCTCAAAACCAGTCCAAAACTGCCTCAAAACCAGTCCAAAACTGCCTCAAAACACTAAAAAAAAATCCTAAAACTGCCATAAACCATCCTAAAGCCCCCTCAAAACAGCCTGAAACTGACTTAAAAATGCCCTGAAACTGCCTGAAATCACCCTAAAACTGCCTCAAAATACCCTAGAACTGTCTCAAAACACCCTAAAACTGCCTCAAAACACCCTGAAACTGCCTTAAAATGACCTAAAGCCACCCTAAAAAAACCCTAAAGCCTTCATCAAAACACCCTGAAACTGCCTTAAAACACACTTAAACCGCCTCAAAAAACCATAAAATTGCCATAAAACAACCAGAAAAGGGGGAAAATGCATCATTTAGGCAACAACCATAATTTTATGGTTGAGTCATTGATGGGATTTTTTTTTTTTTTCATTTCCAAAGTGAGGATTTCAGGTCTTTGATGTGTCAGAAGATGCACCCAGCACAGCCTCTCTGAATCTGTGGGGTTTATTTCAGGCTGGGAAGGTGCAGCCCCTGGATAATTATGGGACAAAAGCAGTTCCTGCACCAAGCTGGGCCTAAGCAAACTAAGCTGGCTCGGAAATGCTCGGCCCAAAGTCCAAAATTCAGTAAAAGCTTTTTAAAATAAACTAAGAAAAATAGAATTATTGACCATGGTGGTGGTGCTGGGGATGGGTTGGACTTGACCTTGGAGGGTTTTTCCAACCTCAAGAACTGGAAATTCTGACCAGAAGGAGGAGAAGGTTGGACTTGACCTTGGAGGACTTTTTCAACCTTTAAATCTGGAAATTCCAACCTGGAGAAGAAGATTGAAGTTGATCTTGGAGAGCTTCACCAATCTGGACAAAGAAATAGTTGGACTTGACCTTGAAGGGCTTTTCCAACCTAAAGATTGGAAATTCAGACTGAAGGAGATGGTTGGACTTGACCTTGGAGGGCTTTTCCAGCCTTAAAGCTTGGAAATTCCAACTTGAAGGAGGAGATGGTTGGACTTGATCTTGGAGAGCTTTTCAAAGGTTGGACGTGACCTTGAAGGGCATTCCCAGCCTTAAAGGTTGGAAATTCCAACCTGGAGGAGATGGTTGGACTTGACCTTGGAGAACTTTCCCAATATGGATGAGGAAATGGTTGGACTTGACCTTGGAGGGCTTTTCCAGCCTTAAAGGTTGGAAATTCCAACTTGAAGGAGATGGTCGGACTTGACCTTGGAGGGATTTTCCAGCCTTAAAGATTGGAAATTCCAGCCTGAAGAAGGAGATGGTTGGACTTGATCTTGGAGAGCTTTTCAAAGGTTGGACATGACCTTGAAGGGCATTCCCAGCCTTAAAGGTTGGAAATTCCAACCTGGAGAAGAGGGTTGGACTTGACCAAAAGGTTGGAGACCTTTTCCAATCTGGACAAGGAAATGGTTGGATTTGACCTTAGAGGACTTTTCCAGCTTTAAAGATTGGAAATTCCAGCCTGAACGAGATGGTTGGACTTGGTCTCGGGGAGCTTTTCCAACCAGAAGGATTGGAAATTCCAGCTTTAAGGATTTGGAATTGTGAGAAAGGGGAAGGGACAGGGCAGGGACAGCAGAGTGGGACAGCAGGGTGTGGCACCAGCTCCCATCCCTCACCTGCCACCGGCTCTCCAGGAACCCTCGGAGCCTCCCGGAATTCCTCCTCCCTGCCTGGAATCCCCCCAGCTGCCCCATGGCACAAAGGAATCCTTGGAAATCCAGAGCCAAGAGGGGCTGGGGGGGCTCAAGGCCTGCAACCTCCTCCCAAACTGGTGTTCTTGGCAGCCCAGGCCGAGTCCTTCCCAATGAAAATAGCCCAGAGCCTGCCCCGTGCTGGAACCCATCCCACCCAGAGAATTCCTTCACGCCTCCTTTAGTGCAGGAAGCTCTGGAGTGGATTCACTTCAGTGCAAGATCCTCATCTCAGGGAGGTGAATCACGGCCTGGAACGGGGATTTTTCACTCTGCTGACTGCAAAGGGAGAGGGGTGAATTCCCAGCTGGAGAGGGAGGAATTACAGAATTCCCAGAATTCCCAGAATATTCCCAGGATCACTGGGTTGGAAGAGACCTTCAAGCTCATCAAGTCCAACCCAGCCCCAACCCCTCAACTCAACCCTGGCACCCAGTGCCACATCCAGGCTTTGTTAAACACCCCCAGGGATGGGGACTCCACCACCTCCCCGGGCAGAACATTCCAGAACTTTATCACCTTTCTGTAAAATCCTTTTCCTGCTATCCACCCTGTATTTCCCTTGGGGCAGCTCCAGGCTGTGTGCTCTGGTTCTGTCAGTTCCTGGATCCCAGCTGAGAGGGATCCCAGCCCTGTGTTTGTAACAGGGTGTAAAGGCACGAGGAATTATTTCACACCCCAGGAATGCCACCTGGCCACTCTCACTGTGGTTTTATTTTTATTATTTATAAATAAATAAATATATATAAATATAAATATATATAAAATACATATAATATATATAAACATATATATATAATGAATATATATTATATATATGAATATATATTATATATATATGAATATATATTATATATATAATATATATATACACAGCTCTGGTTGTGCATCATTCACTAATGAACGCCACAGCAAAAATAAAAAAAAGAAAAATGAAAAAAAAAAAAAAAAAGAAAAATCCCAAACATTTTAGACAAGGAAACACATCAAAAATCCCTTCCAAACACAATATGATAACTTAGAAATTTGGGAGATGGAGGCTTCAGACCACGCACAAAAATAAATTCAAATAAACACATTGAAGGGGAGGTTTTGAAACCCCCTCATGCTCTGAGCCAAAGGATTGCAGCAAACCCTAAACTGGCAGGAAATCCTAAACCCAGCGCTGGGGCTGGCTTTATGATATATATTGTATTAAAAGAAAATGATCTATTAAAACTATACCAAAAGAATAGAAGAAAGGATTTCATCAGAAGGCAAGCAAGGAATGAAAAGGAATGATAATAAAATCTTGTGACTGACCAGAGAGCCTGAGACAGCTGGGCTGTGATTGGCCATTAATTAGAAACAACCACATGAGCCCAATCCCAGATGCCCCTGTTGCATTCCACAGCAGCAGATAACCATTGGTTACATTTCATTCCTGAGGCCTCTCAGCTTCTGAGGAGAAAAAATCCCAGCAAAAGGATTTTCCATAAAATCTTTCAGTGACACAGCCCGAGCACTGGGCAGGAGGTTCCTGAGTGGGACGAGAGCTGCCTGCCTGAGATCCTGCCAAGCTGAGCTGTGACAATCTGAAAGTGAACACTCCTCAAGGAAGATCCCAGCTCCCCCAACCCCACTGCTGATCGAGGTTTTTAGTCTGGTTATCCTGCAAACAGCCCAACCTTCATCTCATTAGGGGCTAAAGGAGTTCTCACAACCCCCAGCACAGCCCCTGATAAACATCCTCAGCATGAGAAAAGATTTTTCTTTGATTTTTATATTTTTGTGTGCACTCAGGGCTGCTGAAGCTGCTGGAAGAATCTAAATTTGCCATTTGGGCGTCAATTCTTGAAAAACAGAATGTGGCAACAGCCTAGGAAATGGGGATAGAGATTTCTAGGAACCCTGAGAATGGCACTGAGAGTGCAGAAAAATGAGGCACAGCCTCCAGTGTGGGGATCCTCTGGACTCCAGTCCACACCAGTCTGTTGGAACCCAGTCTGTGGCCCAGTGGGATTTTAGGATGGAAAATCTGCTCTGGTGCCTGTCTCCCACCCATTGCGGCCAAGAGCTCCAGGAGATTGCCCAAAAATTCCTTCCTTGGTGCGTTAGGGTACAAAGTGTGGCTGGGGCTGTGTCCTGTCACCCTCTGCCAGAGCTGGGGCAGTTCTCTGCTGTTCTTGGGGCAGTTTTCTTGATCTCTGCCCCAGCCAATCCTCCCTGCAGGAGATCTCTGCTGTCCATGGCCACTGAGTGTCCCTGCAGGGCTGATCCAATTCCAGCATCCCATGGGGAGATGCTGCATTGCCCAGGGCAGGAGCCAAGCATTCCTACCTGGATCCAATGTGAGCCTGGCACAGCCCAGCAGCCTTTGCCCAGGGCATTGCCAGAGGAGCAGCTTCTGCTGCCCTGCATGGCCAGAGGGAGCCCAGGCCCATCTGCAGCAGCCCTGGAGCTGCAGAGGAAAACTCCCCCCTTGTGCAGGATCCCTGCTCCAGCAGAGCCACAGCTGGCACTGCAGGAGGGCTGAGCCCCCATGGGATGGGGCTGTGCCACCCCCTGACCCACAGCGTGCCAGGGCTGCTCTCACTCTGGCCAAATTTGCATTTGTATTTTTAATTTCCCTAATAAAGAACTGTTATTCCTATTCCCATATCTTTGCCTGAGAGCTTTTTAGTTTCAAAATTCCAATAATTCAGAGGGAGGGGGTTTGCATTTTCCATTTCAGGGGAGGCTCCTGCCTTCCTCAGCAGACACCTGGCTGTTCAAACCAAGACAGGAACTCATTCCATGTCCTGAAGCTCTTCCAGGAACCCAAGAGGATGAAAAATCAGCACGGCTGGGCCAGAGCTCAGCAGAGCCAAAGCCTGGAGGGCTCCTGGGTGAAAATCAGCTTTTATTTTATTTTTATTTTTTCCCTAATAAAGAACTGTTATTCCTATTCCCATATCTTTGCCTGAGAGCCCCTTAATTTCAAAATTACAATAATTCAGAGGGAGGGGGTTTGCATTTTCCATTTCAGGGGAGGCTCCTGCCCTCCTCAGCAGACACCTGGCTGTTCAGACCAAGACACTTGGTCACCCCTTCAGGAGATCCCAACCCAAAACCTCCTCCCCAAAGCTGGATTGTGCCACCAGCCTGGAAGTTCTGAGCTTCCTCCCCTGACTCTGCTCAGATGTTTCAAACACTTGCTTGGATATTTTTTTTTCCTTTTAGATATATATATATTATTATTTCACACTTTCAACTCAGCACAGAAAGCTCCTCAAATTTTCCTTCACAGGCTGAAATGTCTGTAATTACAGGCTGCAGTCAGGCAGTGGCTGCTGGAGCTCCCTGCCCTGCCAGCAGAGCAGGTCAATTATGAGCTCTGAACCCACATTACCAGGAGGGGAAGCTGGGTTGGATTCTGCTCAATTAGTGCAGGAACTGTCTTGGAAGAGAGAGGTGAATGGAGCTAATGGAGCTCTGCAGAGACCTCCCCACCAGCGCTGCAGAGGCTGGAATTTAATTTCTGATATGGCAGCAATTAATGATGTTTTGGCACCCAGTGCACTCTGTCAGAGTGGGGGGTAGGATGGGCAGGATGGACAGAGAGCAGAGATCTCTGCAGGCAGGGCTGGAACTTGGGGTTTATTGCAAAGGGCCTGGGTGCAGGGCCCTGCTGGGAGCTGCCAGCCACAGCTCAGAGCAGCCCTGAGAGAAGAGAGGGGGAGAGAGGATGAGAGGGTGAGAGAGTAAAAGGGTAAGAGAGTAAAAGGGGTAAGAGCATAGAAAAGCAAGAACGAGACAAGAGCTAAGAGCGCGAGGTTCACGTTACAATACCATAAATCTTCTGTGCTGAATATTCTGATTCTCACTAACCAATCTAGTCCAAGATACAAATCCTACAGCATTTCCATACAGCCTATAAGAATCATTCCATTACCACACTGGGTTACATTTTAAACCCTACAAACTCCTCTTTGGGCCCCTTCTGCCAAGCTGGCAGGGTCTGCTCTGAGCCTTGGGCCTGTCTGCAAGCAGAGGGGATTGTTTGATCCAAAGGGGATCACCTTCAGCTGGCCATGCCATTGTTTTCCAGTTGTTCAGGAACTGAGGGATCTCAGAGCTTGCTTTCATTTCAATCTCGCTTAGAGTTTCCATATTCTCACAATCTTTTGCCAGGCAATCATATTGATAAGGCTTTCCTGTTTCACCTTCCCCAACAGCACTCCCAACCTGCAGGTGATGTTCCAGAGGTTCCTCTCTTGTCCCTCCTCACCTCCAGCTCAGGGGCCCATTTCAAAGCCATGGGGAGGGTGCTGGGGCACAGAGGGAACTCTCAGGATGTTCTTCCCTCGTTTCCTGGGCTGAAGCTCAGGACAGAGTGTGCAATTACAGAGGGACAAAGTATGGAATTATGGAAGGGCTCACTGCACTGCTGCCATTCCCAGAATGAACATCACTCCTCAGGTGCTCTCAGGTGGCTCTCAAACACCCCAGAAACATGGAACCCCCTGAGCGGGTTTTTTTAGGAATCCTTTACCACTGCTCCCCTTTTGAGAATGGGTTTTTGTAAGCAGCGAAAGCACCGAGGGGAAGATTTGAAAAAGATTGAAAATTTCCTTTTCTCCAGGTGGTGAAGGTGTGAATCTCACTGAAAAACCACATGGGTGGGAGGGCAGAGCCAGGCACTCCAGGTGTCCAGCTCGGGGTATTCAGGGATTCCACAATCCCAGGAGTGCAATCAGGGGGAATTGCCCTGTCCAGGTTTGTCCCGCAGGATGGCAGAACCCAGTGGGGAGCAGCAGCACAGCCTGGGGCAAAGGAGGCTCCAGGGAGAGCTCAGAGCCCTTGCAGGGCCTGCAGGGGCTCCAGGAGAGCTGCAGAGGGACTGGGGCCAAGGATGGAGGGACAGGAGGCAGGGAATGGCTGCCAGTGGCAGAGGGCAGGGCTGGATGGGATCTTGGCAATTGGGAATTGTTCCCTGGCAGGGTGGGCAGGGGCTGGGCTGGAATTGCCAGAGCAGCTGGGGCTGCCCCTGGAGCCCTGGCAGTGCCCAAGGCCAGGCTGGACATTGGGGCTGGCAGCACCTGGCACAGTGGGAGGTGGCCCTGGGCTGCAATGAGCTGGCATTGAAGATCCCTTCCCACCCAAACCACTCTGGCATTCCCATTCCTCAATCCAGGATGGAAACCAGCACCAAAAACCATTGCAGCAAATGGAGAAAGGCAAGGAAAGAATGATTTCCTGCATGGTTCCAGGTGCCCCCAGTGCCATTTGCCACAGGGGTTTGGAGCCTGGCAAGGCCTGGTTCGAGAGGTTTGGGCTCTGCCAGGGTGCCCAGAGCAGCTGTGGCTGCCCCTGGAGCCCTGGCAGTGCCCAAGGCCAGGCTGGAGCACCTGGCACAGTGGGAGGTGGCCCTGCCATGGCTGGGGTGGCACTGGAGGGGATTTAGGATCCACCCAACCCCTCCTGTGAATCGGTGCCCCTGTGGCCATGGGCTGGCACCCCAGGAGCCACAGCCAGGCCACGGCACCTCCCGAGTGCCACAGGGAGGGAGAAAAGGACGCCAGGAGCCAAACTGAGCCTGCCCAGCCAGTACCACACCAGGCTCACCCCATTTTCCTGCCCAGAGCAGGGACTGGGATGCTCTGAGGTTGCTGCAGTCGGTTTTGTTGCCTGCTCCTCCTCCCGCTGTCCTCAGGGCTGTCAGGAGCAGCCCCAGCCCCGCAGCCATCCCGCAGCCCCAGGCTGGGCTGTTTGCACACAAAACCCGCTCCAAAAACACCCCCGGGCTGCAGGCATTGACACCTTTTGGGGTTTTTTTCATGCTCAACGGTGACCTGAAATGGCCCAGAAGTGCCTCAGCTGAGCCGGGGTTTATCTGAGCAGCTCCTTAATCCCCCCCTCCCATCCCCTGCATCTCGGCTCTGCCAACACCTCCCTGGGCACAGGACAGGTGTGAATCAGAGCAGAATCGCCAGCAGAAAAGGAAAATACAAAAAAAAAAATTAAATAAAATAAAAAAATCAGCCTTGCCAGGCAAGGCAGGGTTCGACTTGCACATGTAGGGCTGTTCCTGCAGCAGCCAGGCTGGTTCAGGTTCATCCCTCTCCCAGAACACAGCCGTGTCTCGTTTTATTAATAAAAAAGACGTGGCTGTCTCTCTTTTTTCTTTTTTTTTTTTTCTTTTTTTCTTTTTTTTTTTTTTTTTTTGGAAACGTTATTAAAATCCACGGCGAGATTTTCATTGGCAATGAATTCCAGGGCTTAATTATGCGCTGTGTTAACAGGCTGGGTGTTTTTACATGTCTGAGAGAGGCCACGTGCTCCCACACTCCCTGAGCAGATTAAATAACCAGACAAACGCATCCTTTGCACCTTTTTATGGGATTGATGGAATTTTGGTGGCTTGGACACCATGAGGATCTTCAGAGGGACCTTCAGATCCCTGGATTTGGAGCCTCTCCGGGCTATCAAACCCCTGGGGTTTGGAATTTGGAGATTTTTAAGGATTTGGTGATTTTTAAGGATTTCTAACTGGCAGGAGGTTGGAATGAGATGTTTTTAGGTCCCTCTGACCCAAACCATCCTGTGATTCTATAACTCATAAATAACTGGAGATAAGGAAATGCTGCTCTGATTTATAGAAATCCTTCACGTCCATCTCAATAAATGCCAAGATTTGTTGTTCCCCACTTATGCCAGCAATGCTCCCTGCAGAGTTTACCAGGGAAAAACTGATTTTCTGCACTGTTTGTGCAGACAAACCCTTCCCTGTGGCTGCAGGGCCAGCCCAGCCAGCAGGTGACAAATGTCCCTGCTCCCAGAGGCCACTGTCCCACCAGAGGCCCCCAGACTCATTTCCCCAGGCTGTGAGCAGGGTTCACCCCTGGGCAGGGGCTCTGCCCTCCCAAAGGAGCCCCCAGGACAGGTTTTGTGTCTCTTTCAGCCTCACTCCTGAGTTGTGACACCCAAATTTTCTCATCGAGCTGTGGCTGCCCCTGGAGCCCTGGCAGTGCCCAAGGCCAGGCTGGGCATTGGGACTGGCAGAACCTGGGACAATGGGAGGTGGCCCTGGCATGGCAGGGGTGGCACTGGGTGGATTTTAGGGTCCCTCCCAACTCAAACCATTCCAGGATTCCCCATCCCATAACATGAGACAGATCCAGCAGTGATGAATCACAGAACCACAGAATGAATTAGGGTGGAAAAGATCTCCAAGATCATCAAAGCTGTGCCTGATCTTGTCCCCAGCCCAGAGCTCTGAGTGCCACCTCCAGGCATTCCTGGGACACCCCCAGGGATGGGCACTGCAAACCTCCCTGGGCAGCCCCTGCCAAGGCCTGAGCCCCCTTTCCATGGGGAAATTTTCCCCAAAATACAAAAATGGGATTTTAAGGACATTCAGGGCTCCTTTTCTGTTGTTGGTGTGAGGGGTTTGGAGCTGTGGGGAACAGGAAATGTTCCCTGCCAGAAGGGGCTGGGGTAGGGCCACCTCTGCTGCTGGGGCTTGCATTGGATGGATATTCCCTTGTGGGAAAAGCCTTTGGGATTCTGGTGCTCAGGATGCCAGAGCTGAGGTGGGAAAAGAGCTGCAAGGCCATCGAGTCCCAGCTGATCCCCACCTTGTCCCCAGCCCAGAGCTCTGAGTGCCACCTCCAGGCATTCCTGGGACACCCCCAGGGCTGGGCACTGCAAACCTCCCTGGGCAGCCCCTGCCAAGGCCTGAGCCCCCTTTGCATGGGGAAATTCCTGCAGTGCCCACCCTGAGCCTGCCCTGGCCCAGCCTGAGGCCGTTCCCTCTGCTCCTGGCCCTGTTCCCGGCTGTGCCCTCCTGGCAGGAGCTGTGCAGAGCCACAAGGGCCCCCTGAGCCTCCTTTGCTCCAGGCTCAGCCCCTGCCCAGCTCCCTCAGCCCCTCCTGGGGCTCCAGACCCTTCCCAGCTCCATTCCCTGCCCTGGACTCGCTCCAGCCCCTCCAGGCCCTTCCATGAAGATTGAATTTGTCACAGATTTCAGATTCTCTGTTGACTCCACCTGCACATCTCCTGACTCCACAGGACTCTCCTGCTTTCAATATTCCTAATGCAGAGCGTGGATTTTTATTTTCTGTACCCAGAACAAACCTGAAAATGAACCTGCCCCACCTGACTGCTGGAAAATGCTGTTTATTCCGCTCCATAATTTGGCTTCTGTGGTATAATGATAATGATGATAATAATGAGAAGAGAAGAAACAAGAAAACAACCAGGAAAAATTAAAGCCATTTTGTTTATCTGCATCAACACGAAATGGCAAATGAGGTTGTTAAAACTGTGGAGTTTAAAAGTTGCAGCATCTTCTAGGATTAAATCAGAACTGGTCACATGGGTTTGAATCAAAAAAAAATTTAAAAATCTGCCTGGCTGCTTGGCTGGGGGAAGCTGATTTTTGTTCCTATTAAACAACAGTAGCATGGAGAATAAACAAATAATATTCTAATTGCTTCTATGGCTGCAGAATGGAGCACAGGGCTGGATTATAACTGAAAACAACGAGTTCTGGGGATAAATCTTGTTCAAAGCAAAATGTTTCAAGAGCTGAGTGCACCCTGTTACTAACATTGACATCACATCCTTTTCCTGATTTTTTCCTCATCTTTTCTAGGTGAAGCCCGTGTTGCTTTAACACCTTGAGGCAAACCCACCCCCTGAAATTTCTCTTAACAACAGTGCCTCACATTTCCTGAGGATGCCCCACTGCTCACAGGGAATTTTAACAGCTCTGCTGCTCCTTTTCTTCAAGACCCAAATACTGAAATGAATTTAAAATCCCTGTGCCACTCCTGGGCCTCCACGTGCCTAAATCCCCCAGACTGTGATTGCCCATCTGGGGCTGGGTTTGGAATCCCTGGATTTGAACCTTCTCTGAAATATCAAACCCCTGGGGTTTAGAATTTGGTGATTTTTAAGGTTTTCCAAACCTCTCTGAGCTATCAAACCCTTGAGTTTGGAATTTGGTGATTTTTAAGGTTTTCCAAACCTCGCTGAGATATCAAACCCTTGAGGGTTTGGGGTTTGGTGATTTTTAAGGTTTTCTGAACTTATCTGAACTATCAGACTCCTGGGGTTTGGAATTTGGTGTTCTTTAAGGATTTCCAGCCAGTGGAAGTTTGGAATGAGATGGTTTTTAATCACAAGTTTGGAATGAGATGGTTTTTAATCACAAACCATCCTGTGATTCTATAACTCATCAATATACAGAGATAAAGAAACATTTTCCTCCAAACCTGACCATCTGTGGATGCTCCTTGGCACATTTTAATTCTCTTTTTTTTTTTTCCTAAAATTTTCAAAGAATAATAGAGCCCTTGACCAAACCATGGGCAGACAGAGAATTGCCTTGTCCATGTGCACCTGGAAACACTTTGCAGAGCAGCCTGGAAAAAATTCCAAGAGAGGAACAACATATCCCAAAACACAAAGTGTTCCTGAGCAGGCTGTGGAGAAAGGGCTGTTGTTGGTTTTCCCAAGGGATTTTCCCAACCCATGGCAGCAAGTTTAAGGGATTATGGGGGGGTTTAGGTTGGAAGATTTACCTGGGGCTGTGTGTCCTGTCCCCATGTGTCAGAGCTGGGCAGTTCTCTGCTGTTCTTGGGGCAGTTTTCTTGATCTCTGCCCCAGCCAATCCTCCCTGCAGGAGATCTCTGCTGTCCATGGCCACTGAGTGTCCCTGCAGGGCTGATCCAATTCCAGCATCCCATGGGGAGATGCTGCATTGCCCAGGGCAGGAGCCAAGCATTCCTACCTGGATCCAATGTGAGCCTGGCACAGCCCAGCAGCCTTTGCCCAGGGCATTGCCAGAGGAGCAGCTTCTGCTGCCCTGCATGGCCAGAGGGAGCCCAGGCCCATCTGCAGCAGCCCTGGAGCTGCAGAGGAAAACTCCCCCCTTGTGCAGGATCCCTGCTCCAGCAGAAGCACAGCTGGCACTGCAGGAGGGCTGAGCCCCCATGGGATGGGGCTGTGCCACCCCCTGACCCACAGCGTGCCAGGGCTGCTCTCACTCTGCCAGGCTTGGTTTGTACTCTTGCATTTGTATTTTTAATTTCCTAATAAAGAACTGTCATTCCCATTCCCATATCTTTGCCTGAGAGCTTTTTAGTTTCAAAATTCCAATAATTCAGAGGGAGGGGGTTTGCATTTTCCATTTTGGGGGAGGCTCCTGCCTTCCTCAGCAGACACCTGGCTGTTCAAACCAAGACAGGAACTCATTCCATGTCCTGCAGCTCTTCCAGGAACCCAAGAGGATGAAAAATCAGCACGGCTGGGCCAGAGCTCAGCAGAGCCAAAGCCTGGAGGGCTCCTGGGTGAAAATCAGCTTTTATTTTATTTTTATTTTTTCCCCAATAAAGAACTGTTATTCCTATTCCCATATCTTTGCCTGAGAGCCCCTTAATTTCAAAATTCCAATAATTCAGAGGGAGGGGGTTTGCATTTTCCATTTCAGGGGAGGCTCCTGCCCTCCTCAGAAGACACCTGGCTGCTCAAACCAAGACAGGATGAAAGACAATAAAATATAAATGATGACATTTGGAAAAGCAGCTTCCCCTTTCCTCGTGGATCTGCTTGGGGATCTTCTGGGATTGCTTTTGTTCTTTTGGGATCTGAGCCTTATGAAGCACAACAACACTTCCCAAAGGAAGAAATGCTCCAGCCTGAATGCCCCAAATGCTTTTTGTGCAGGAACTGGAAGGTGGAAATGTCCCAGTGACAGCTTAGGAAATCCTGGAGGATTTTGAACTGAAACCCTTCCCTGTGAGGGGCTGAGATTCCCAGAGCAGCTGTGGCTGCCCCTGGATCCCTGGCAGTGCCCAAGGCCAGGTTGGAGCAGCCTGGGACAGACCCTGCTCATGGAATGGGATGGGATTTAAGGCCCCTTCCAACCCAAATTATTCCAGGATTCCACGAACAACTTTTGCCATAGAATTACACCCAAAATTCCAACCAAACCCCCGTTCCCTTCCCTGATGGAGCTCCCCAGAAAACAGGGATCTGATCTTGGCTGGGTTAGGCTTGGAGGCCCTTCCCTGGCTTGGGGCCAGGAATGCTGGGGCTGCAAATGCCAATGGATATTTTGGGATTACTCCGTGGAACTGCTAAGCCAAGCTGCCATAATATCTATCCCTGGTTTAATTCTGTAGTCAGGGGTTCCCAAAGGAAAGCAGAGCCTTTCTATTCCTAAAAGAGGGAATTTGGGAGTGCCCAGCAGGAGGCCCAGGCTGGACACATAGCCAGAAGGATTTCACACAGGATCTGCTCGGTTCTGAAGAACAAAATCTTTCAGACTTTTTCAGAATTAATGCTCATTGCAACTCGAAATCCCCTGGGACAGCTTCGCTTCCCAAGCAGCTCCGAGAGGCATGGAGAAGCATCTTGGGAGAAATTCTAAAAATAACCCCTCTGGTTGCCACAGCAAAGAACCCAAACATGCCCAAAAATATTTCAGTGCAAACAGAACCTGGAGTTCACTTTTTTCTGCCTCCTCTCCCAGCACCACAACCTGCCACGGTTTGGTTACAGGAGCAGAGAATTCAAATTCAGCATCTTTTCTCCTCACTGGGCTCCATCCATGTCTCACACCCAGTCTGAGCCTCCTTTCCTTGCAGCTGCCCAGAGTTTCAGTCCATCCAAACAGGAATTTCATAACTCTGAATGCAAAAGCACCAACAACTTCCTCATTTTATCTCTGTCACCTCAGAGCTTGGGTACCCTCAGGGCCACCAGGACAAGGGATTTTAGGAGCTGCTTTCTGCTTTTCACAACCCTCCCCAGCCCTGGCACATTCACAGATACCAACCAAGGCTCTGGAATCCCTGTGGAGAAGTGTCTTGGCTTGGAAATGCAGGATTTATCTGGGGCTGTGTGTCCTGTCCCCATGTGTCAGAGCTGGGGCAGTTCTCTGCTGTTCTTGGGGCAGTTTCCTTGATCTCTGCCCCAGCCAATCCTCCCTGCAGGAGATCTCTGCTGTCCATGGCCACTGAGTGTCCCTGCAGGGCTGATCCAATTCCAGCATCCTATGGGGAGATGCTGCATTGCCCAGGGCAGGAGCCAAGCATTCCTACCTGGATCCAATGTGAGCCTGGCACAGCCCAGCAGCCTTTGCCCAGGGCATTGCCAGAGGAGCAGCTTCTGCTGCCCTGCATGGCCAGAGGGAGCCCAGGCCCATCTGCAGCAGCCCTGGAGCTGCAGAGGAAAACTCCCCCCTTGTGCAGGATCCCTGCTCCAGCAGAGCCACAGCTGGCACTGCAGGAGGGCTGAGCCCCCATGGGATGGGGCTGTGCCACCCCCTGACCCACAGCGTGCCAGGGCCTGCTCTCACTCTGCCAGGCTTGGTTTGTACTCTTGCATTTGGATTTTATTTTTATTTTCTTCCCCAATAAAGAACTGTTATTCCTGCTCCCATATCTCTTCCTGAGAGCTTTTTAATTTCAAAATTCCAATAATTCAGAGGGAGGGGGTTTGCATTTTCCATTTCAGGGGAGGCTCCTGCCTTCCGCAGCAGACACCTGGCTGTTCAGACCAAGACAATGTGGAATTAAAGGAATTACTCACTGCCAGGGCAAGCTCAGTGAGCAGTTCCTGAGGGGTGGCTGAAATTCCTCCCTGTGATGGTGGAATTTCAGTTGGAGAATGATGTGGAGTCATTAATCTAACTTTCCCTTCCTGAATATTAGGGGGGAGCTGCAGCATCTTTGCTGTCCAGCTGCACCTCAGGGCCACATGAGACTCACATCTTGCAGAATTTCTGCCTCTCCAGAGATGCTGGGGCCAACCCCAGCTGCCACCTGTGAATCCTCACCAGGACTTTGCACTGCAGCTCCACCATCCTAGGCCCAAAACCCCTTTTTTTGTCCTCTCCAGCTCCTGCCAAACCCAAACCCATCAAAATCCAGATGTTCCCAGGTGAGGATTGATTTGGGTTTGGCAGCTCCTGGAGCCATGAGGTGAAGCTTTGGGAACATCCCAACAGCTGTAGATCCAGGGATTCCAAACTTTCAAATCCCTCCCCCATTTCTTGCTTTGGGAACACACCAACAGCTTTGGCATTAGGGACTCAGCTCTGAATTTTTCCCATTGTTCCCCCATTTTGTACTTTGGGAATATCCTAACAGCTCTGGAGTTAGGGACTCAGCTCTGCATTTTTCCCATTGCTCCCCCATTTCTTGCTTTGGAAATATCCTAACAGCTGTGGGATTAGGGACTCTTCAGAGTTTTCCCCACTGTTCTGCCATTTCTCACTTCAGGAACAGTCCAGATGCTGTGGGATTGAGGACTCTCAAAGTGCTCCCCCATTTTTCAATCCCCACAGCTGTGGGATATGGTGCTCATCCGAGTTTTTCCCATTGTTGCCCCATTTCTCAATGGCAATTCATCAACAACTGTGGGATTAGGGAGCCAGCTCTGAGTTTTTTCCCATTATTCCCCCATTTCTCACTTTGGGAGCACACAAGAGCTGTGAGATTAGGGACCCAACTCTGAGTTTTCCCCATTTCCCCCCCATTTCTCGCATTGGAGGAAGGCTGGAGGTGAACGGGGCCTCCTTCAGTCGGAGCCCAGGGAATCCCAGGATCACCAAGGCTGGACAAGACCAAGGCCAGCCATCAACCCAGTGCCACCAAGCTGTCCCCAAGGGCCACAGCCACAGGAGGAGCTCTGTGGGGGTGGAAAGGGAAGGTCAGAGCAGAGGGAAGCTCACAGGTGAAGGTCAGAGCAGCTCAAGGTCAGAAGTGAAGCTCAGAGCTGCCACACCCAGATCCTGGCCCCCACTCACCTCCCTGCTGGAAGAGGTCTCACCCCCACCTATTCATTTTCATTGCTCTCTTATCCAGTGAGAAATCTCAACGATCCCAAATCCCAGTGATCCCAAATCCCAATGATCCCAAATCCCAACGATCCCAAATCCCAATGCTCCCAAATCCCAACAATTCCAAATCCCAGTGATCCCAAATCCCAACGATCCCAAATCCCAATGCTCCCAAATCCCAACAATTCCAAATCCCAGTGATCCCAAATCCCAATGATTCCAAATGCCAATGCTCCCAAATCCAAATGATCCCAAATCCCAATGCTCCCAAATCCCAACAATTCCAAATCCCAGTGATCCCAAATCCCAACGATCCCAAATCCCAATGCTCCCAAATCCCAATGCTCCCAAATCCAAATGATCCCAAATCCCAACAATTCCAAATCCCAATGATCCCAAATCCCAACTATTCCAAATCCCAACTATTCCAAATCCCAATGCTCCCAAATCCCAATGCTCCCAAATCCCAACTATTCCAAATCCCAATGCTCCCAAATCCCAATGATCCCAAATCCCAATGATCCCAAATCCCAATGCTCCCAAATCCCAACTATTCCAAATCCCAATGCTCCCAAATCCCAATGATCTCAAATCCCAACACCCCACAAACTTCAAGTGGCCGAAGCCACCAACCTGCTCTAAAAATTGTGTGTTCTGGGCAAAACTGTGTCCAAAAAGTGCACGGGAAAAACCCCCCAGGTTTCACCAACCAACACCCTGAGGCTCCAAAACCCAGAGACGGCCACGGGGAAATTTTCAGAGCTCTCCCAGGGAGCTCAGGCCAGTCCAGGAAAAACAGGATAGGAAATCATAGCAGGTTTTCATGTGCCACCTGCACACACCAACAGGGCCCTAAATATAAACACAGAGCCCTTTCCTGGCTGCTGAAGGAACAACCCTGGCTTGTTCTCCCAGCGAGCCAGAGCTGCAGCTGCTGGAGGATCAGACACGTTCAGGGCGGGACCCTCGCTGCCCCCCGTGCCCCCCTTTCTTTTCACAGTGTTTGCAGGTTTATGAATGAGGCATTGATGGTGCCCAAACCTCAGATAACCACCTTGGAGGGAGAGCTAAAATTAGCATGGAGTTTATTCCCCGAGCTGTCAGGAAGGAAGAGAGCTCGTGTGGGATGCTGGAGATCCAGCAGGCAAAACAGCATTCCCAAAAAAACCAGGGAAGGCTGCAGCCCTTGTGAGGCTGATGGGTTTGCACACACCCCACACCCCATTTATCCCAAAATCTTGGTTATTCCTGGAAAGCCCAGCAGGGTGAAGCTGTGCCAGCACATCCAAGCAGAGAGGAAGAGCTCTGGGAGCAGAGGAAGAGCCGAGGTGCAACATGTGAGCAGTGACTGCAATTTCCATCCCAGTGGACCCCAAATCGGTTTGAAGGCAGTAAACACAGAGCTGATGTCTCTGATCATGGAGAAAGGGGTGGATAGAGCATGACACTTTGCCAGCAAAGAATCGAGGGAAAAGGAAAAGAAACTTCATTTTCACTTCAAATGGGATCAGGGAATTCACGGAGAGGAGTGCCCAGCTTGCAGGAGACAGGGAGGGATCAGTGAAATCCAGAGAGATTGGGAAAGGAAAGCAGAACCTCCCTGGCTGGAGTGAAACCAGGTGAGTGAGGGTGTGTGCAGCTGGAGCACAGTGAGGGCAGAGCTCAGGGATCTGCAGCTCCTCCCGAGGGGCAGCTCCCATCCCTGCTCTGGGCCAGGGACAGCAGCCAGGGCACGGCTGGAGCTGGGCCAGGGCAGCTCAGGCTGGAGCTCAGGGCAAGGCTCTTCCCCCAGAGGGTGCTGGGCACTGCCCAGGCTGCCCAGGGAATGGGCACGGCCCTGAGGCTGCCAGAGCTCCAGGGATGCCCAGGCTGGGCTTGCTGGGGGCTCTGGGCAGGGCTTGGCTTTGGCATTGATCATCCCTGTGGGTCCCTTCCAGCTCAGCACATTCCATGGTTCTGTGAGAGGGAGGGATGGGGGAGATGAAGGATGGGGGAGAAATTTGGGCAGCGCTGCAGGGATGGCCAGGCTGGGGCTGTTGGGGGCTCTGGGCAGGGCCATGGCTGGGCTGGATCATCCTTGGGGTCCCTTCAGCTCAGGATGTTCCCTGACTCAACCTAAACCAAGCAGGTTCTCTTGGAACCACCACAGAGAGCAGAATAATCACTGAACCGAGGAATCACTGAGGCTGGAAAAGCCCTCCAAGATCACTGAGCCCCCCCTGCTCTGTGGGATGTGTTGGGTGCTGAAGCAGCTGCTTCACCTTCTGCTGGGGGAGATGAAGGATGGGGGAGAAATTTGGGCAGAGCTCCAGGGATGGCCAGGCTGGGGCTGTTGGGGGCTCTGGGCAGGGTTTGGGGCTGGACTGGATGATCCTGTGTGACACATGAGCAATGCCATGGCTGACTCTCACAATTAAAGGCAAATATCCTGTATCTATGTCAGGAGCAGTTTTATAGATTTATAGTTGTGTTTTACCCCCCTGTGCTGTTCTCAGGGGTGCCCTGGGTTTGGGACATTTGGGAGGGTCACTCGTTACCATGGCAACAGCTGCCCCCCACTCCAGGTGTCAGGCAGGGATCTCCACCCTGGGCAGGGAAGGAGGAGTCCATGGACAGAACTTTGGGGGGCAAAGGGTTAAAAGGTGAAACCTCCATGGTGTGGGTGAGCACATGGTGGGAACATCCTCTGCTCCTGGTGCTGTGATGTTTCCTCTATTCAGCCTTCTGTTGTATTTTTGATAAGGCTTTAATAAACCTTTCCAATTATTTTAGAAGTGAGGATCATTTCTCACCGTGGGGACTGGCTCACAGTCACCAAACAGGAGATGCCCAGGGCACAGGGCACAGAGAGCTGGAAGTTTCCTGCAGGTTCTCACAGCATGAGACCCTCCTGCAGTGCACCAGGCAGGGCTTTTGAGCCCAGAATTTTAGCTCAGACACCTTCCCCTGGCCCAGACTGCCTGGTCCCTTCCCTGCTCACAATCTCCTCCTTGTGCTTTATCAGGCCTGGCTTTGCCTGGTCTCCTCCACACCCCATCCCTCTGAGCTCTTGGGGCTTTGCCTGTGCTGGCCTGGCTGGGGAGAAGCTCCAGGCCCCAGGTGTGGATCTGGCGTGCAGCATGGACAGAACTTTGGGGGGCAAAGGGTTAAAAGGTGAAACCTCCATGGTGTGGGTGAGCACATGGTGGGAACATCCTCTGCTCCTGGTGCTGTGATGTTTCCTCTATTCAGCCTTCTGTTGTATTTCTCATAAGGTTTCAATGAACCTTTTACATTTTTGAAGGTGAGGATCATTTCTCACCCCTGTGGGTCCCTTCCCACTGTGGATATTCTGGGATCCTGTTCTGGGATTCCCTAATCCATCACCTGCAGTTATCTGTGGATAACCTGAGCACCCCTCAGCACCCCTGGAGGCACCCATGTGGCACAGCCCCTCCTTTCCCTTCCCAACCTTTGCTTACATTTCATCTCCATTACTCTGCTTCCAAAATGTATTAAAATTAATCCCAGCAGGTTGTGAGCTCATTGATGAGATGGCTCTGGGAGCTGCAGTGCCAGTTGCTGCTGTCCGGGTGCTCAGGGCAGGGAGAGGCTGCAGCCGCCTCTGAGGAGCAGCCCAGACCCACAGAGCTGGCTCTGCTCACACCAAGGGCTTCATTTCAGGTTTTTTTCCTCTGATTTCCCCTGCAGAAGAACTCCTGTGAGTGTAATCAGTGATCTCCTGGTGTCAGCCCTGCTCCCCTCACAGCCCTCCCCAGCAGAGCGGGAAATCCCTGGAAATTCAGTTTTATTCACCAAAATTAATGACCTGGGATCATCCAATCCATGTGCTCCAACTACACCTTTTTGCCTCCTCCCTGTTGTTCCCTCCTCAAATCCTCCTCAGTATTTTTTAAAATTCCTATTGCAAAGAAACCACTAAACTATTTTTGGTCGGGTTTTTTTTCATTCTCCACCAGGAACAAGCTGTGTGAATTGGAGAGAAACGGGGCTATTTTGACAGGCCAGAAGCTTCCATTCCCTTCCCTGATCTTTCCTCCCTGCCAGCTGATCTGCAAGGGGAGCTGACACCAAACTGGAGCATCCCTGGAGCATCCTCGGAGCATCCCAGGAGCATCCCAGGAGCATCCCTGGAGCATCCTCAGAGCATCCCAGGAGCATCCCTGGAGCATCCCTGGAGCATCCCAGGAGCATCCCCGGAGCATCCCCGGAGCATCCCCGCCCTCCCAGCCCCTCCAGCTGTCCCTGCCCATCTCCTGCCGTGCCACCACTCCAGGAAGGGCCAGCCCAGTGCTCGGTGGCCTCGGTGTCAGCCCCGCTCCCCTCACAGCCCTCAGCAGCAGAGCGGGAAATCCCTGGAAATTCAGTTTTATTCACCAAAATTAATGACCTGGGATCATCCAATCCATGCGCTCCAACTACACCTTTTTGCCCCCTCCCTGTTGTTCCCTCCTCAAATCCTCCTCAGTATTTTTTAAAATTCCCATTGCAAAGAAACCACTAAATTATTTTTGGTCAGCTTTTTTTTTCATTCTCCACCAGGAACAAGCTGTGTGAATTGGAGAGAAACGGGGCTATTTTGACAGGCCAGAAGCTTCCATTCCCTTCCCTGATCTTTCCTCCCTGCCAGCTGATCTGCAAGGGGAGCTGACACCAAACTGGAGCATCCCAGGAGCATCCCAGGAGCATCCTCGGAGCATCCCTGGAGCATCCCAGGAGCATCCCAGGAGCATCCCAGGAGCATCCCAGGAGCATCCCTGGAGCATCCTCAGAGCATCCCAGGAGCATCCCAGGAGCATCCCCGGAGCATCCCCGGAGCATCCCCAGAGCATCCCAGGAACATCCCTGGAGCATCCCTGGAGCATCCCTGGAGCATCCCCGGGGCATCCCAGGAGCATCCCAGGAGCATCCTTGGAGCATCCCTGGAGCATTCCTGGAGCATCCCCAGAGCATCCCCAGAGCATCCTCGGAGCATCCTCGGAGCATCCCCGGAGCATCCCCGGAGCATCCCAGGAGCATCCTCGGAGCATCCTTGGAGCATCCCAGGAGCATCAGGAGCATCCCTGGAGCATCCCTGGAGCATCCCAGGAGCATCCCCGGAGCATCCCTGGAGCATCCCCGGGGCATCCTTGGAGCATCCCAGGAGCATCCTCAGAGCATCCCCGGAGCATCCCAGGAGCATCCCCGGAGCATCCCAGGAGCATCCCAGGAGCATCCCTGGAGCATCCCAGGAGCATCCCAGCAGCATCCCAGCAGCATCCCCGCCCTCCCAGCCCCTCCAGCTGTCCCTGCCCATCTCCTGCCGTGCCACCACTCCGGGAAGGGCCAGCCCAGTGCTCGGTGGCCTCGGTGACAGCCCGGAGCTGGCGGGGACCACAGTACGGGGGATGTTTCCCCTTTTCCCTGCCCGCTGGGAATTAATTCTGCTCTCACCGGCTCTGTCTGGGCGGGCCCCGCTCCGTGCAGTTGTTTACAAACACTCCAAACCCCATTTAAACCCCATTTAAACCCCATTTAAACCCCATTGTGTGGAGCTCCAGCTGCCCGAGGAGTTTTTCCTCGGCTCCTGGCCCCGCACCAGAATCCGGAATGACAGATTACCAAAAAGGACGGCGAGGGGAGGGGGTGTGGGGCGGCCAGACGACACAGCAGATGAATTTATTGGGTTTATTGTGGGGTTATTGTCCCTCTGCCGCCGGGAATGGAGGGCAGGAGCCAGGCCCGGCTGAAGGGACACTGCAAGGAGCCCTCGGGAAGGGAAAGGTCGGGGCATAATCAGCTTTAAGCGCCGGTGGAGGCGGCTCTGAGCTGTCACTGCTGCTCCCGGGGAGCACAACCTGTCCCCTGCAATTAGTGCTCGACCCTGATCGCCCTCAAGCCCTGCCTAAAGCAGCTGTGCCTTCTGCAGGGCCAGCAGCAGGAGCAGCTCCCCCAGCCTGGCCCAGCCCCAGTTTCCCATCCTGTGCCACCACATTTTACCTGGGAAAACGCCCCACAGCCTGGCTGCAGCCAGGGCATGGGTATTCCTGTGGAAAAAGCTCCAAACAATCCCCAAACAATCCCACTTCCCACTCTGGCTCACATCAGCCAAGTGATTCCCAGTCCTTAAAATCCACCCAACACCGGGACCAGACCTGGAATTGAGTCCCTAAAATGTCCTGGGGCAGATCACATCCATGCCCAGCAAGAGGTCCATGAGCAGCAATTTATTCCCACAAACTTCCCCCAAAGCTGGGCAGGCAGCATCCCCCAGGAAGGCAAAACTTCAGCAGCAAATGAAGAGATTTAATGAAGTTTGCCAGGGGAAAAGGCAGAGCTGCAGGGGAGGTGGGATTTGGGAACTGCTGGTCATGTTTGAAGAGAAAGACCCAGCAGCAGCTTCTGTTTTTCAGTATTGGACATTTTCAGGTGCTGGTGAAGAGCCAGGAGGAAAATCACAGCAGCAGGAGCTGCCAGCTCCACCCTCACCCTGCAAACCACTCCTGGCTGCTGGGACCAGAAAATCACCTGGATGGGATCACCTACAAACCAAACCAGAGCCCTCTGTCAGCAGAAACAAAGTGAAAACCCAAATCTGGACCAGTCCTCACCCCTCAGAACATCTTTTAATGCTCAGCACCAATGCCTGCTCTAGGAACTGCAACTCCCTGGGGCTGTGTCACCTCAGAGGGGCACAAAACCCACAGGAACCCCACAGAAAACAAAGAACACATCACAAAACCAGGCCTGGGCTTGACCCCAAACCCCTGAGGGCTGGGGAGTGTTATCCCCACATCCCAAAGCCCTGAACCCCACAAAAAGCAAAGAACCCATCACAAAACCAGGCCTGGGATTGACCCCAAAGCGCTGGGAGCACAGGGTCTGTGATCCCCACACCGCCAAAACCCCTGAGGGCACGGGGTCTGTGATCCCCACACCTCAAAGCCCTGAACCCCACAGAAAGCAAAGAAACCATCACAAAAGCAGGCTTGGGCTTGACCCCAAAGCCCTGAGGGCCTGGGATCTGTGATCCCCTCACACCCAAGGCCCTAAACCCCACAGAAAGCAAAGAACACATCATAAAACCAGGCCTGGGCTTGACCCCAAATCCATGAGGGCACAAGATCTGTGATCCTCATACCCCAAAGCCATGAGGGCATGGGGTCTGGGATGCCCACACCCCAAAGCCCTGAACCCCACAGAAAGCAAAGAACCCATCACAAAACCAGGCCTGGGCTTGACCCCAAAGCCCTGAGGGCATGGGGAGTGTTATCCCCACACCCCAAACCCTGGGGGCACAGGATCTGTGATCCCCACACCCCAAATCCCTGAGGGCAGAAGGTCTGTGATCCTCTCACACTCAAAGCCCTGAACCTCACAGAAAGCAAAGAACCCATCACAAACCAGGCCTGGGCTTGACCCCAAAGCCCTGAGGGCAAGGGGTCTGGGATCCCCACACCCCAAAGCCCTGAGGGCAGAAGGTCTGTGATCCCCACAGGCCCAAAGACCTAAACCACACAGAAAGCAGAGAAACCATCACAAAACCAGGCTTGGGCTTGACCCCAAATCCCTGAGGGCAGAAGGTCTGCAATTCCCACAGGCCCAAAGCCCTAAACCCCACAGAAAGCAGAGAAACCATCACAAAATCCGGCTTGGGCTTGATCCCAAAGCCCTGGGGGCATGAGGGGTGTTATCCCCACACCCCAAACCCTGGGGGCACGGGGTCTGTGATCCCCACACCCTCAAAGCCCTGAAGCCCACAAAAAGCAAAGAACCCATCACAAAACCACGCTTGCGCTTGACCCCAAATCCTTGAGGGCACAGATTTTGTGATCCCCACACCCCCAAAACCCCTGGAGCAGGCCCTGGGGCCATGGCTGAGCTCTTACCTGTGGGGAAGCTGCTACAGCTGCATCCTCTGAGAGGTGGAGGAGACTCAGGTGTTCATAGGAAAAGGGTGCCTGGGGTGGGAGAGAAAAGACATTTTTGAGATGAGGCAGCTTGGGATGGGTGTCACTGCATCACAGACACTCACAGCCTCTCCAAAAATCAGGGAGTTTATTCCTCATTCCCAAATCAGGGAGTTTATTCCTCATTCCCAAAACAGGGAGTTTATTCCTCATTCCCAAATCAGGGATTTTATTTCTTGCTCCCATCCACACTTCAAGGATTTTCCTTGCTCGCCCTTCCCCTCCCTATCTCAACCCTTCTGTCACCATTTTGGCTTTATCTTTATCTTTTAGGCATTTTTTTCCCTGTGCTCTCCTCTTCTCTTTAGCAAGCAAATAATTTTGGAGGAGCAGAACTGCAGAGTTTTCTCTGCACGTGGAATGATCCATTCCCAGAGACACAAAGACCAGGCACGGGAGCCTGGCTGGTGATGGGGCTTCTGCTCCTCCTAAAATCAGACCCAGAGTGCAAATTCAGCCCCATCCTGAGTAATTCAGGGCTGGGAGTGCAAATTCAGCCCCATCCTGAGTAATTCAGGGCTGGGAGTGCAAATTCAGCCCCATCCTGAGTAATTCAGGGCTGGGAGTGCAAATTCAGCCCCATCCTGAGTAATTCAGAGCAGGGAAATAAAGCTGAGCTCTGCCCTGGGCTCTGGCACAACCAAGGATGGTTCATCCACTCCCAGCCTCAGTGGGGCTAAACTTTAATAGAAAAGTAAATGGGAAAGGTTGTGGGAAGGTGCCCAGGAAAAATAATGCTCAAAAGGTTGGGGCTGGCTTAACAAAGTTCACAGAATCCCAGAATCCCAAAGATGGAATCCTGGAATGGTTTGGGCTGGGACAGACCTTAAATCCCACCCAGTGCCACCCCTGCCATGGCAGGGACACCTCCCACTGTGCCAGGGGCTCCCAGCCCCAATGTCCAGCCTGGATTTGAACAGTGCCAGGATGAGCCAGAACCTGTCCTGGATGCAGGGAAAAGGGCAGCATGAGGAGGATGCCACAGGGCACCATCCATGAAGGTGTCTCCAGCCCCAGGGGTGGGGACACTGCAGGGGTGACAGAGGTGGCATCCCTGTGGTGGCCTGGAGCATCCTCAGAGGCTGACTGGGACTGGGAATGCAGGAGGAGGCACTGCAGAACTTCATCCCCACCCACACCCATCCAGGGTTACCCCTGTTGCCTCTTTCAATTAATATTTCTCGTTACACAGCAGGAAATAACTCCAGGCAGGTCAGACTGTGAGGATTTAATGGAACCAACACTTTTAGGCAGGAACTCTTCCCAACATCTCCCCCACCATCCCTTCTGCTGCCAGTGATTAAATCAGATCATTTCAAAGCTGCAGCTTTATCTGAGGCTTCTCCTGAAAGCATTTGGGCTCTCACAGAGCTCCTAGGAAATACAGAATGCTCCACACAATGTCATGGCAAAAGCTCCTCTGCACAAACAAAAGCTGAATGTGAGCACTGAGAATGCCTGAAATCACTGGGATACAAACTGAAGGCACAGGTGAATTTAAACCACCCCACCCAGCAATGCTGCACTAAGGGAAAAAACCATTCCTGCGTTAAATTTGGAGCTGTATTAAAACAAAATGTTTTGTTTAACAAGGGTGAAAGCCCAAGGAAATGCTACAAAAGCATTTTCCCAGCCTGGGGGGGCTGTGGGTAAATGTTGGGTTTAGCACCAGGACACAGCAGCACAGACAGGACTCAGTCAGTCCCAGGGGTGATAAACAAACACCCAGGCCCTATTAACTCTCCTCAGTCCCTGGTGTGATAAACAAAAGAGCCCAGGCCCTGTTAACTCCCCTCAGGGGCTTTGCTGTCCCTGTGTCCAGCAGGAGCTCACAGTGATCCCCACACCCCAAAGCCCTGAACCCCACAGAAAGCAAAGAACCTATCACAAAACCAGGCCTGGGCTTGACCCCAAAGCCCTGAGGGCCTGGGGTCTGTGATCCCCACACCCCAAAGCCCTGGGAGCATGGGGTCTGTGATCCCCACACCCCAAAGCCCTGGGAGCATGGGGTCTGTGATCCCCACACCCCAAAGCCCTGAGAGCACAGGGTCTGTGATCCCCACACCCCAAAGCCCTGAGGGCCTGGGGTCTGTGATCCCCACACCCCAAAGCCCTGAGGGCACAGGGTCTGTGATCCCCACACCCCAAAGCCCTGAGGGCTGGGATCTGTGATCCCCACACCCCAAAGCCCTGAGGGCCTGGGGTCTGTGATCCCCACACCCCAAAGCCCTGAGGGCCTGGGGTCTGGGATCTCTTGCAGGGACCCACAAAGGCCCAGCTCAGGTCCCAGCCATGCTCTGCTCCTGCCCCACGCTGCTCCTGAGAACAGAGCACTCACAAACCACCCAAACCTCTCACTCCACACACGAATCTCCAGGCAGGAAATTCAGAGGCTCCAGGTGCCCCCTGTGCCTGTCACCTTCCAGGAGGGACACAAGGACACGGCTCTGCCTCCCCAGCCACAGCCAGGCCCTGCTGCTACAGGGGTGTGCAAACATCTGCCAGCTCTGGCTGATCCAGAGAATTCCCACTCCAGTTACTCCTGCACAACCCCCAGCCCGTGTTTCTGCTGCTTTCCTTCCTCCTGTCCCTCTTCTTCCCTCCGAGTGGCAGCAAGGGGACACTGGGTGACTGCACTCGCCTCCAACCCTCTCCCATCTCTTCTCCCCCTTGGCATCACCCAAATTTAAAACTGCTGAGGCCTGGCACAGATTCCCAGAGCAGCTGTGGCTGCCCCTGGATCCCTGGAAGTGTCCAAGGCCAGGCTGGAGCCACCTGGGACAGTGGGAGGTGTCCCTGACATGGCAGGGGTGGGATGGGATAATCTTTAAACTTTAAACTCTAAACTTTAAACTCACTGGCAGGCACCGTGGGCTCTGGACCAGTGTCCTCAGAGCTCCAGGCTCCATCCAAACTGGTTTTGCTCCCCGCAGGGGGGCTGGAGCAGGGCTGCAGCAGCTCCGGTAATGCCTTGCTCTGTTGCTTCCCTCTTCCCAGTCCTTCCTTCTCCCGGCCCCTCCTTTCCCCCAGTGGCACTGCCCTACTCCTAAGGGCTGCAAAACCTGCCCCGAGTCCGAGCTTTTCTGCCCCGAATCCGAGCTTTTCTGCTCCAAATCCGAGCTTTTCTGCCCCGAATCCGAGTTTTTCTGCCCCAAACCATGCGCGCAGCCGCTGGTCCCTGCCCCACCCTGCTGGTGGCCGGCACGGATCCCTCTGCGTGCCCGGGGCCGCAGCTGCAGGGAAGGAAGGCAAGGCAAGGCAAGGCAAGGCGAGGCTGGATCGGGCACAGCGCTGCTCTGTTTTACCTCCTGCACTCCTCGGGAAGCATTTGGAGGGACGCGCACACATTCCAGCTCCAGAAATAGCTCGGCTCTGCAGAGCTCCAGAGCTCCCCGTGAGCTCCGCAGCCTCGCCCTGCCCGGGGAGCGGCCCCAGGGAGGGAGAGCAGAGCCCCCGGGGCCGGGAGGGATCCATGCGGGAAAGGGATCGGGATCCTGGGATGGAGCCCTGCGGGAAAGGGATCCGGATCCTGGGATGGATCTATGCGGGAAAGGGATCCTGATCCTGGGACGGATCCCTGCGGGAAAGGGATCTGGATCCCGGGATGGATCCCTGCAGGAAAGGGATCCCGATCCTGGGATGGATCCCTGCGGGAAAGGGATCTGGATCCCGGGATGGATCCCTGCAGCAAAGGGATCTGGATCCTGGGATGGATCCCTGTGGGAAAGGGATATGGATCCTGGGATGGATCCCTGCGGGAAAGGGATGTGGATCCCGGGATGGATCCCTGCAGGAAGGGCTCCTCCAGGCATGATGGATCTCTGCAGGAAAGGCTCTCAGTCCCGGGATGGATCCCTGTGGGAAAGGAATCCACATCCCAGGATGGATCCCAGCAGGAAAGAGCTCTTGGATCCTGGGATAGGTCCCTGTAGAAAAGAGTTCCTCCATCCTGGGCTGTATCCCCACAGGAAGGGCTCCTCCAGGGGCGATGGATCCCTGTGGGAAGGGCTCCCCTGTCCCAGGATGGATCCCTGCTCCTCCATCCCAGGATGGATCCCTGTGGGAAGGGCTCCCCTATCCCAGGATGGATCCCTATGGGAAGGGCTCCCCTATCCTGGGATGGATCCCTGTGGGAAGGGTTCCCCTATCCCAGGATGGATCCCTGCTCCCCTATCCCAGGATGGATCCCTGCGGGAAGGGCTCCTCCAGCCCGGGAGGAGCAAGGGTTTGCCCTGGAAGCCACTCTGAGCAAAACCTGGTGGTTTCTGGTGCTACAGCCAATCCCTAATGCCAGAGTAAATGTCATTTATGGTGGGGGGGGGTTCAGGCTGGTGACCATGGAATTGTGGTACAGCTGAAGCACTGATGGGTTGGGTGGGAAGGGACCTGAAATCCCCTCCAGTGCCACCCCTGCCATGGCAGGGCCACCTCCCACTGTGCCAGGTGCTGCCAGCCCCAATGTCCAGCCTGGCCTGGGGCAGGAAATTCAGAGGCTCCAGGTGCCCCCTGTGCCTGTCACCTTCCAGGAGGGACACAAGGACACGGCTGCTCTGGGCACCCTGGCAGAGCCCAAACCTCTCGAACCAGGCCTTGCCAGGCTCCAAACCCCTGTGGCAAATGGCACTGGGGGCACCTGGAACCATGCAGGAAATCATTCTTTCCTTGCCTTTCTCCATTTGCTGCAATGGTTTTTGGTGCTGGTTTCCATCCTGGATTGAGGAATGGCAATGCCAGAGTGGTTTGGGTGGGAAGGGATCTTCAATGCCAGCTCATTGCAGCCCAGGGCCCCCTCCCACTGTGCCAGGTGCTGCCAGCCCCAATGTCCAGCCTGGCCTTAGGCACTGCCAGGGCTCCAGGGGCAGCCCCAGCTGCTCTGGCAATTCCAGCCCAGCCCCTGCCCACCCTGCCAGGGAACAATTCCCAATTGCCAAGATCCCATCCAGCCCTGCCCTCTGCCACTGGCAGCCATTCCCTGCCTCCTGGCCCTCCATCCTTGGCCCCAGTCCCTCTGCAGCTCTCCTGGAGACCCTGCAGGCCCTGCAAGGGCTCTGAGCTCTCCCTGGAGCCTTCTCCTCTCCAGGGCAGCACCCCCAGCTCTCCCAGCCTGGCTCCAGAGGGGCTCCAGCCCTGCAGCAGCTCCGTGGGCTCCTCTGGGCTCTCTCCAGCAGCTCCAGGTTGGAATTCCCAGGGTTGGAGCAGCTCTGCAGGTGGGGAATCACCTGAGAGGGGCAGAGGGGCAGAATTTCCCTTTTCCTGCTGCCCACGCTGGGGGCTCAGCCCAGGCTGGGGGTGGCACCTCCTGTCCCAGCCCTGTCCCAGCCCTGTCCCAGCGCTGTCCCAGCCCTGTCCCCTTCCTGCCTGGCAGCTGTAGCCGGGGTCAGGCTGGCTCAGAGGCTGCCAAGGGGAGAATCTCCATCCCTGATTTGTCACCTGCAGCTGCTGCTGGCACCGGTGGCTCTGCTGGCACTGTCACTGAGCTGGGCTGGGCACACCAAACCCAGCATGCCCAGCCCAGCTTTCCCTGTGCTTCCAACACCGCACTGAGCCTAAGGAACTCTCTTTTCCCATCTCTTTTCCCATCATTAATCCACACTTTTTGCCCTTCATTGCTGATTTACGGCTCTGTTTTGTTGGGGTTTTTTTTGGGTTTTTGGGGTTTTTTTGAGGGTGGCAGCAAGACAACAAACAGAGCCCAGGATCCTTTAAAACACCAGCACAGCACCAAACCCTTTTTGATTCTCTTTTCCCACTTGTTCCATCATTAATCCACATTTTTTGCCCATCATTCCTGATTTAAAGCTCTTTTTTTAAAACAGCAGCACAGCACCAAACCCTTTCGGACTCTCTTTTCCCACTTTTCCCTTCATCAATCCACATTTTTTGCCCTTCATTCCTGATTTAAGGCTCTGGTTTGGGTTGGTTTTTTTTTGGGGGGGGGCGGGGTTGGGGTGTGAGGATGTCAAACAGAGCCCAGGATCCTTTAAAACACCAGCACAGCACCAAACCCTTTTTGACTCTCTTTTCCCACTTTTCCCATCATTAATCTGCATTTTTTGCCCATCATTCCTGATTTAAAGCTCTTTTTTTTTTAAACACCAGCACAGCACTGAACACTTTCTGACTCTTTTTTCCCACTTTCTCCATCATCAATCCACACTTTTTGCCCTTCATTCCTAATTTAAGGCTCTGGTTTGGGTTGTTTTTTTTTTTTTGGGGGGGGGGGGGGTTGGGGTGTGAGGATGACAAACAGAGCCCAGAATCCTTTAAAACACCAGCACAGCACCGAATCCTTTTTGATTCTCTTTTCCCACTTTTCCCATCATCAATCCACATTTTTTGCCTTCATTCCAGATTTAAGGCTCTGGTTCTGTTGGTTTTGTGTTTTTATTTATTTGGGGGGGTGGGTGGCAGGGGGGGACAAGAAAAAGAGCCTAAGATCCTTTAAAACACCAGCACAGCACCAAACCCTTTATGGCTCTCTTTTCCAACTTTTCCCATCATTAATCCGCATTTTTTGCCCATGATTCCTGATTTAAAGCTCTTTTTTTAAAACAGCAGCACAGCACCAAACCCTTTCAGACTCTCTTTTCCCACTTTTCCCATCATTAATCCACATTTTTTGCCCTTCATTCCTGATTTAAGGCTCTGGTTTGGGTTTTTTTTTGGGGGGGGGAGGTTGGGGTGGGAGGATGACAAACAGAGCCCAGGATCCTTTAAAACACCAGGACAGCACTGAACCCTTTTGGACTCTCTTTTCCCACTTTTCCCTTCATCAATACACATTTTTTGCCCTTCATTCCTGATTTAAGGCTCTGGTTTGGTTTTTTTTGGGGGGTGGGAGGATGTCAAACAGAGCCCAGGATCCTTTAAAACACCAGCACAGCACCAAAAGCTTTTTGACTCTCTTTTCCCACTTTTCCCATCATCAATCCACATTTTTTGCCCTTCATTCCTGATTGAAGGCTCTGTTTTTTTGGAGGTGTGGAGAGCACCAAGGCAGCCCTTCCCCTCCTGGATGGCAGCCCCACGGAGGTGCTGTGGATGCTGGCAAACAGAGCCCAGCATCCATAAAAACTCCGGGCTGGTTGTCATGGCAACCCGTGCACGTGTGTCTGTGTGTGTCTGTGTGTGTGTGTCTGTATGTGTCTGTGTGTGTCTGTGTGTGTCTGTGTGTGTGTGTCTGTGTGTGTGTGCCTGTGTGTGTCTGTGTGTGTCTGTGTGTGTGTGTGTGTGTGTGTGTGTGTGTGTCTGTGTGTGTGTGTGTCTGTGTGTGTGTCTGTGTGTGCCTGTGTGTGTGTGTGTGTCTGTGTGTGTCTGTGTGTGTGTCTGTATGTGTGTGTGTGTGTCTGTATGTGTCTGTGTGTGTCTGTGTGTGCCTGTGTGTGTCTGTGTGTGTGTGTCTGTGTGTGTGTCTGTGTGTCTGTGTGTGTGTCTGTATGTGTGTGTGTGTCTGTGTGTGCCTGTGTGTGCCTGTGTGTGTCTGTGTGTGTGTGTCTGTGTGTGTCTGTGTGTGTCTGTGTGCCTGTGTGTGTCTGTGTGTGTGTGTGTGTCTCTGTGTGTCTCTGTGTGTCTCTGTGTGTGCCTGTGTGTGTGTGTGTGTGTCTGTGTGTGTCTGTGTGTCTGTGTGTGTGTCTGTGTGTGCCTGTGTGTGCCTGTGTGTGTCTGTGTGTGTGTGTCTGTGTGTGTCTGTGTGTGTCTGTGTGTGTCTGTGTGTGTGTGTGTGTGTGTCTGTGTGTGCCTGTGTGTGTGTGTGTGTGTCTGTGTGTGTCTGTGTGTCTGTGTGTGTGTCTGTGTGTGTCTGTGTGTCTGTGTGTGTGTCTGTGTGTGTCTGTGTGTGTGTGTGTGTGTGTCTGTGTGTGCCTGTGTGTGTCTGTGTGTGTCTGTGTGTGTCTGTGTGTCTGTGTGTGTCTGTGTGTGTGTGTGTCTGTGTGTCTCTGTGTGTGTCTGTGTGTGCCTGGCGAGCAGCTCCAGCCCGGGTTGTCACGGGCAACACGAGCCCGGTGCCATCCCCGGCCCGCCCGGTGCCACCTGCAGGCAGCAGGGCTGTCCTGAGATGTCCCTGGGCTCAGCTCAGGGGGATTTTCTCTCTGCTCGTTGCTCCTTTCAGCCCCCGAGCCCGGCCCTGGCTCCATCCCAAACAGATGGCAGCAAGGAAGGGCCAAAGATCACCCGAACCCCTCAGTGCCAGGGCTGAGCCCGCTCTGCTGCTGGCACAGGGGCTGAGGTGCAGCTGGGGCTCTGTGTTCTGTCACACGTCTCCATCCATGTCTCACACCCAGCCTGAGCCTCCTTTCCTTGCAGCTGCCCAGAGTTTCAGTCCATTCAAACAGGAATTTCATAACTCTGAATGCAAAAACACCAACAACTTCCTCATTTTATCTCTGTCACCTCAGAGCTTGGGCACCCTCTGGGCCACCAGGACAAGGGATTTTAGGAGCTGCTTTCTGCTTTTCACAACCCTCCCCAGCCCTGGCACATTCACAGATACCAACCCAGGCTCTGGAATCCCTGTGGAGAAGTGTCTTGGCTTGGAAATGCAGGATTTATCTGGGGCTGTGTCCTGTCCCCATGTGTCAGAGCTGGGGCAGTTCTGTGCTGTTCTTGGGGCAGTTTTCTTGATCTCTGCCCCAGCCAATCCTCCCTGCAGGAGATCTCTGCTGTCCATGGCCACTGAGTGTCCCTGCAGGGCTGATCCAATTCCAGCATCCCATGGGGAGATGCTGCATTGCCCAGGGCAGGAGCCAAGCATTCCTACCTGGATCCAATGTGAGCCTGGCACAGCCCAGCAGCCTTTGCCCAGGGCATTGCCAGAGGAGCAGCTTCTGCTGCCCTGCATGGCCAGAGGGAGCCCAGGCCCATCTGCAGCAGCCCTGGAGCTGCAGAGGAAAACTCCCCCCTTGTGCAGGATCCCTGCTCCAGCAGAGCCACAGCTGGCACTGCAGGAGGGCTGAGCCCCCATGGGATGGGGCTGTGCCACCCCCTGACCCACAGCGTGCCAGGGCTGCTCTCACTCTGCCAGGGTTGGTTTGTACTCTTGCATTTGGATTTTATTTTTATTTTCTTCCCCAATAAAGAACTGTTATTCCTGCTCCCATATCTTTGCCTGAGAGCTTTTTAATTTCAAAATTCCAATAATTCAGAGGGAGGGGGTTTGCATTTTCCATTTCAGGGGAGGCTCCTGCCCTCCTCAGCAGACACCTGGATGTTCACCAGGGCACAGAGCCCTTCCCAGACCCCCAGATGGCCCAGGCACAAGATCTGGGGGACAGAGGTGTCCATCAGAGGGTTTGGGGTGCCAGGCTCTGGGATGTGGCACAAGCAGCACCAGGCACTGTCCCAGAGCAGGGGTTGGAGCTGTGGCACTGCCTGAAAAGTCTGGGTTTGGCTTGGAGTGATATAAAAAATCCCAACTTGGTGATGCTGCAAAGATCAGCCCTCACATTGCTCCAGCTCTGTCAATGCTCCCATTGAAATCTCCAGCAGAAAAAGGGAAAAAAGGAAAAAAGAGGGGGGAAAAAAAGGAAAAAAAGAGGGGAAAAATGGAAGGAGCAATTTCAGATGCAACTGCAGAAATAAGAGCAGGGCAAAATCCCAGGGAAGCAGCAATGCTGTTACCTAAAACTGCTCAGAGCAACTTTTGGGGTGCTGGGCTCACCCCAGGCTGCTCTGGATCCCTGCACCAGAGAATGAAAGAGCAGAATCCTCTCCTTCATCCTTCCTCGGGGGTTTTTGGCCAAATGTCTCGTGGTGATGCTGTGGAAGCTCCTCTGCATGGGAATGTGACCCCAAAACTCTTCCTCTGTCCATTTAGGGTCAGGGTTTCCTGCTAAGAGGTTTGGTCAAACCCCGTGTTCAGCTGTCAGCAGTGTGGGATTCTGGATTCTGGAAACACTGATCCCTTTGGAGAAGTTAAAGAAGAAAAAGCTGCACGTTTCATTTAAGTCCAAAAAAAGAAAAAGGAAAAAAAAAAAAAAAGAAAAATCAGAAAAAAAAAAAAAAAGAGAAAAAAAAAAGTGTGAGGGAATAAAAACCTGCAGATAATTGACGGGTGGAGACGCCAGATTGAAAAGAAATTTCTGGGGAGTTGTGTTTTGCTAATGAGGCAGGTTGTGGGAAGCAGAAATCAGCCTGAGAATCACAAAACCCAAAAATGCAGAGGGGAGCAGGGAGCCTGAGCTGGGGCAGCCCCCAGGGCAGCAGGGAGGGGCAGGAATGGGTCCTTGCCGGGGGTGAAGCTGATTTCACCTCCCCTTCCCCCTCTGCAGCCACATTTCCAGCTGCCCTTCCCTCAGCAGATTCCCCCTGGAAAAGCTGAATTTTCCCCATTCCCTCTCCAGGATGTCCCCACTCAGTGTCCCTGGGCACAGCAGCAGCAGCAGCAGCTCCTGGCCCTGTGTCCCTGAAGGGTCCAGGGATGCCCAGCAGGGCACAAAACCCCCAGGAATTCCCTTTTCCAGCAGGAATTTCCCCTGGAAGGGCACAGAGAGCAAACACAACCCCAGGGCAGCGTGGCCCTGCCATTCCTGCTGTTCCCAGTGTGTCCCTTGGATTTTTAATTTCCTAATAAAGAACTGTCATTCCTGCTCCCATATCTTTGCCTGAGAGCCCCTTAATTTCAAAATGACAATAATTCAGAGGGAGGGGGTTTGCATTTTCATTTCAGGGGAGGCTCCTGCCCTCCTCACAGACACCTGGCTGCTCAAACCAGGGCACAGAGCCCTTCCCAGACCCCCAGCTGGAAAAAGGAGGAATAATGCTCACACCCCTCAGGAGCACAAGGAGATCATTTGATTATTTCTAATAATTTAACTCAAATTCTCTTTCCTGACTCACTCCATGCATTAATTCCTGATGCAAAGCGCCGCCTTAATGAACTTTTATTGGGAGATTCATCTCCATGTCAAGGAAAAGCACCCCTGGAATCCCCCCTGATGCCCTAAATCCTCTCATCAGCCTCTGAGGTGCTTCCTGAGCATCCCTGGAAGGGCAGGGATTTGTAAGGAATGCCTTGGCACAGACAGACAGACAGACAGACAGACAGACAGACAGACAGAGGGGAAGGGGCTGCTCCAGGGACAGGGATGCTCCAAACCCCGCTCAGCTTGTAGGGAACGAGGTGAGGAGAAGCAAAACAAGCCCAGAGCAGGAAAACAGCTCCAATTTCCTGCTGTTCTGAAGGCTGATTAAATAATAAATATTGCCAAATAAACCCAAAACTCCACGTGAGCAGGAGCCCAGACTATAAATCAGCACCCCAAGAGCACCCCAGAAATGTAAATAGGGACCCCAAAACCACACAGAAGCACCCAAAGTATAAATTAACACTATGAAGTGACACAGGAGCACCCAAAAAATATAAATCAGCACCTCAGGAACACCCAAAATATAAAAATCAGCACCCCAAAATATATAAATCAGCACCCCAAAAATATAAATCAGCACCCCAAAAATATAAACCAGCACACCAAAATATATAAATTAGCACCCCAAAATCACACAGGAGCACCCAAAATATATAAATGAGCACCCCAAAAATATAAATCAGCACCCCAAAAATATAAACCAGCACCCCAAAATATATAAATGAGCACCCCAAAAATATAAATGAGCATCCCAAAAATATAAATCAGCACCCCAAAACTACCCAGGAGCACCCCAAAATTCATAAATCAGCACCACAAAATCACACAGTAGTACCCAAAACATATAAATTGACACCCTGAAATCACACAGGAGCACCCCAAAATATATAAACCAGCACCCTGAAACTGCATAGGAGCACCCCAAAATCACACAGGAAAACCCAAAATATATAAATCAGCATCCCAGGAGCACCCCAAAAATGTAAATCAGGACCCCAAAACCACACAGAAGCACCCAAAATATAAATTAACACTACGAAGTGACACAGGAGCACCCAAAATATATAAATCAGCACCCCAAAAATATAAATCAGCACCCCAAAAATATAAACCAGCACACCAAAATATATAAATCAGCACCCCAAAAATATAAATCAGCACCCAAAATATATAAATCAGCACCACAAAAATATAAATCAGCACCCCAAAAATATAAACCAGCACACCAAAATATATAAATCAGCACCCCAAAAATATAAATCAGCACCCAAAATATATAAATCAGCACCACAAAAATATAAATCAGCACCCCAAAAATATAAATCAGCACTCCAAAACTACACAGGAGCACCTTGAAACCATACAGGAGCACCCAAAAAATATAAATCAGCACCCCAGGAGTACCCAAAATATATAAATCAGCACCCCAAAAATATAAACCAGCACCCCAAAAATATAAACCAGCACACCAAAATATATAAATCAGCACCCCAAAATCACACAGGAGCACCCAAAATTTATAAATCAGCACCCCGAAAATATAAATCAGCACCCCAAAACTACACAGGAGCACGCCAAAATTCATAAATCAGCACCCCAAAACCACACAGGAGGACACAATTATAAATCAGCACCCCAATATCATACAGGAGCACCCCTAAAGCACACAGGAGCACCCCAAAAAATGTAAATCAGCACCCCAAAATCACACAGGAGCACCCCAAAAATAGAAATCAGCGCCCCAATATAATACATGAGCACCCCAAAATACATAAATCAGCACCCCAAAACCACACAGGAGCACCCCAAAAATAAAAATCAGCACCCCAAAATTACACAGGAGCACCTCAAAAAATGTAAATCGGCATCATCCTGAAACCACACAGGAGCACCCCACAATATATAAATTAGCACCCCAATATCATGCAGGAGCACCCCAAAATACATAAATCAGCACCCCAAAACCACAGGGAAGCACCCCAAAATCTATAAATTAGCACCCCAAAATCACACAGAAGCACCCCAAAAGCACACAGGAGCACCCCAAAAATATAAATCAGCACCCCAAAATTACACAGGAGCACCCCAAAAAATGTAAATCAGCGCCCCAATATCATACAGGAGCACCCCAAAATACATAAATCAGCACCCCAATATTATACATTAGCACCCCAAAATACATAAATCAGCACCCCAAAAGCACATAGGAGCACCCCAAAAGCACACAGGAGCACCCCAAAAATACAAATCAGCACCCCAAAAGCACACAGGAGCACCCCATAATCTATAAATTAGCACCCCAAAATCACACAGAAGCACCCCAAAAGCACACAGGAGCACCCCAAAATCTATAAATTAGCACCCCAAAATCTATAAATTAGCACCCCAAAATCACACAGGAGCACCCCAAAAGCACACAGGAGCACCCCAAAACCACAGAGAAGCACCCCAAAATCTATAAATCAGCACCCCAAAATCCCCCTGCTCTCATTCGGAGCCAGGCTGCTCCCGGGCACAGCTGAGAGGGGAATTTGGGTGCTCTGGGGGTGCCAGGGGATGAGAGCACCCCTGAAGGGCCATGGAGAGGTCCCTGCACACCCAGAGCCGCCCTCAGGCTGGGCCCTTCCAGCAGCTCCCCCAAAATCCAGCGCTGGGACCCCCGGACCACCACCCTGCGGGCACAGGGACACCTTGGGAGCCTCTGCACACTCAAATCTGCTCCAAAAGTGGATTTTGTCCCCTCTCAGGGACGCTTTGGGAGCCTCTCCACACTCAAACCTGCTGCAAAAGTGGATTTTGTCCCCTCTCAGAGACACCTTGGCAGCCTCTCCATACTCAAACCTGCTGTAAAAGTAGATTTTGTCCCCCTTCAGGGACAATTGGCAGCCTCTCCATTCAAAAATCTGCTGTAAATTGGATTTTGTCCCCCTCAGGAACACTTTGAGACCCTCTCCATGCACAGCCCTGCCCAAATGCAGATTTTGTCCCCTCTCAGGGACACTTTGGGAGCCTCTCCACACTCAAACCTGCTGTAAAAGTGGATTTTGTCCCCCCTCAGGGATACCTTAGCAGCCTCTCCATGCACAAACCTGCCCCAGTGCAGATTTTGCCACCCCTCAGGGACACTTTGGGAGCCTCTCCACACTCAAACCTGCTGTAAAAGTAGATTCTGTTCCCCCTCAAAGACAATTTGGGAGCCTCTCCATGCACAGCCCTGCCCCAGAGCAGATTTTGTCCCCTTCAGGGACACTTTGGGAGCCTCTCCACACTCAAACCTGCTGTAAAAGTGGATTTTGTTCCCTCTAAGGGACGCTTTGGGAGCCTCTCCATGCACAAATCTGCCCCAAGTGCAGATTCTGTCCCCCCTCAAAGACAACTTGGGAGCCTCTCCATGCACAAACCTGCCCCAGAGAAGATTTTGTTACCCTCAGGGATACCTTGGCAGCCTCTCCATTCCAAAATCTGTAAAAGTGGATTTTGTCCCCCCTCAGGGATACCTTAGCAGCCTCTCCAAGCAAAAATCTGCTGTAAATTGGATTTTGTCCCCCTTCAGGGACACTTTAGGAACCTCTCCATGCACAGCCCTGCCCCAGTGCAGATTTTGTTGCCCTCAGGGACATTTTGGGAGCCTCCACACTCAAACCTGCTGCAAAAGTGGATTTTGTCCCCCCTCAGGGACACCTTAGCA
The DNA here is from genome assembly GCF_023055355.1 of Agelaius tricolor. Classification (NCBI taxonomy): domain Eukaryota; kingdom Metazoa; phylum Chordata; class Aves; order Passeriformes; family Icteridae; genus Agelaius; species Agelaius tricolor. The sequence continues at coordinate 203,533 of NW_027269354.1, read as the reverse complement.
GCCTCTCCATGCAAAAATCTGCTGTAAATTGGATTTTGCCACCCCTCAGGGACAACTTGGGAGCCTCTCCATGCACAAACCCGCCCCAGTGAAGATTTTGTCCCCCCTCAAAGACACCTTGGCAGCCTCTCCATTCCAAAATTTGCTGTAAAAGTAGATTTTGCCACCCTTCAGGGACACTTTGGGAGCTTCTCCACACACAGCCCTGCCCAAATGCAGATTTTCTCCCCCTCAGGGATACCTTAGCAGCCTCTCCATTCAAAAATCTGCTGTAAATTGGATTTTGCCACCCTTCAGGGACACTTTGAGACCCTCTCCATGCACAGCCCTGCCCCAGTGCCGATTTTGTCCCCCTCAGGGACATTTTGGGAGCCTCTCCACACTCAAACCTGCTGCAAAAGTGCATTTTGTCCCCCTTCAGGGACAACTTGGCAGCCTCTCCATACACAAATCTGCCCCAAGTGCAGATTCTGTCCCCCCTCAAAGACAATTTGGGAGCCTCTCCATGCACAGCCCTGCCCCAGAGCAGATTTTGTTCACTTCAGGGACACCTTAGCAGCCTCTCCATTCCAAAATCTGCTGTAAATTGGATTTTGTCCCCCTCAGGGACACTTTAGGAACCTCTCCATGCACAGCCCTGCCCCAGTGCAGATCTTGTCCCCCTCAGGGACATTTTAACCCCGCTGGGTCAGGAATGCAGAGCTCAGGAGCTCAGCACTGCCCGGCCCAGCAGCAAAGGGGTTAAATCGAATTGATGAGGGGATCCAAACACCTGAATGCTGCCAGCAGCACCTCAGAGCATCCACAGGCCCAAAAGGCCTGGAGGAGAGCCGGAGAGCGTCCCTCTGGCCTCAGGGAATGCGAGGGGAACCAGGGAAATGTGATTTTTTCAGGAGGGAAATGTGATTTTTTTTTCAGAAGGGAAATGTGATTTTTCAGGAGGGAAATGTGATTTTTTTCGAGAGGGAAATGTGGTTTTTTTCGGAAGGGAAATGTGATTTTTTTTCGGGAGGGAAATGTGATTTTTCAGAAGAGAAATGTGATTTTTTCAGAAGGGAAATGTGATTTTTTTTTCAGGAGGGAAATGTGATTTTTTTTAGGAGGGAAATGTGATTTTTTTCAGAAGGGAAATGTGATTTTTCAGGAGGGAAATGTGATTTTTTTCAGGAGGAAAATGTGATTTTTCAGGAGGGAAATGTGATTTTTTTTCGGGAGGGAAATGTGATTTTTTCCAGGAGGGAAATGTGATTTTTTTTCAGAAGGGAAATGTGATTTTTCAGAAGAGAAATGTGATTTTTTCAGAAGGGAAATGTGATTTTTTTTTCGGGAGGGAAATGTGATTTTTTCAGGAGGGAAATGTGATTTTTTCCAGGAGGGAAATGTGATTTTTCAGGAGCAGGTGATGTCTGGGGACAGCCCCATGCAGAGCCTGGCTTTGGGAAGGATTTTGCTGCAGCCCCAAACAAAGCAGGGGAAGAGCCCAGCTCACACCCAGCTCTGAGAGCTGAGCTCTTCCAGCTCCTCCCCGTGCCAAGAGCTTTGCAGAATCCCAGCTTGGGTTATTCCCTGGGAGGCTGCACTGGGAAAACTCCTGAGGTCACAGCTATGGATCCCACTGCTGCCCAAATCCAGTTTGGGCTCCAAACATCTGGAAAAGCTAAAATTGCCATTTCCCAGGGGTCATATTTGAGGCTAATTTAGAGTTTAGGGAGTAGAAGTGAGATGGAAGCGCAGTTTTCCTGTTTAAATAGAAAAAAAAAAAGATGCAGGGAAATGTCGCCGATGACTCTGGCAGGTGACATTGGTGACAAAAATCAAAGGAATGAGAGGGGAAATAATCCCTAAAGGCTGATCCTGATGGGCTTTCACCTTCCCCTCACAAAATAGAAATAAATGTAAAACTTTCAGTGTGCTGAACTCAATGATCATCTCTAAACATTTCCAGTGGTTTCCAAGCCCACTCGTTGCTTCTTGGGGATGATTTCACTGCCATGAAGTCAGGGATGAATGGGAGCGTTACTCATGGAAAACACAGCTCGTTCATGATTTTATTTTAGACACTTAAATCAGCAAGGATCAGCTCAGTCCAACTGCAATAATAATTTTAGCAGCAGAGTCAGAAAAGCAAATGCAAAACCAATGCCTCACCCCAAGTAAAAATTCCCCTGCAGAACCCTCTCAGCTCTGCACTCCTGGAGTGGAAATTGGAGCTGGAAATGGAGCTGGAAATTTGTCATGGCAGAAGTCCTGGCTTTGGGGAAGGAGATCTTTCCAGCTCCCATGAAAACTGAGTCACACACACCTGAAAATCCCCACCTGCTCTTGGGGCTCCAGGCTCTGCTCCCTCCTACACCTGGACTGGAGACGCCATCTCAGGGAGGCACCAGGGTGGTGCCCTGCTACCCAAAATTGCAAAAATGTGTCTGTATGGCTGAGCTTAGAGCCTTTTCACTGTGCTTTTATGGAAAAAAAAATAGAATTCCTGTCCCTGGAAGTGCCCACGGTCAGGCTGGATGAGGCTTGGAGCTGCCTGGGATCATGGAAGGTGTCCCAGGGATGGGATTTAAGGTCCCTCCCAACCCAAACCCGAATGGTTTGGACACCTTCCATGATCCCAGGCTGCTCCAAGGGACCTTCTGGATTCTCTGGGAGGGACCTTCTGGATTCTCTGAAAGAAGGAGAAAATGCCACGGCCCCTTAAGAAGGGCCATCAGGAACACCTTCCACAAGCTCCTGGAGCAGCCCTGGGAGCGCCAGGATTTCCAGCGGCTCCAAAATTGAGCAACGTCTCCCATGGATGTGGAGAGGGAGGCAAATAAAAGCCAGGATTTGGACAAATAGGACGAGGGGAGGTGGCACAGGGTCCTGGCACAGCTCCAGGGGCTCCAGGGCTCGGGCTCGGGCTGGCAAAGCTCCCCGGGCTGGGCAGAGCTGGGGGTGCTGGGGCCGGGCCCTGATGCTGGCCCAGATCCCCGCGGGACTCCCGGGTTTGCTCAGGGCTCTGGGAACGAGCTGGTGGAGCTAATCACAAACTGGGATCTGGACCTCCAGGACCTGCGTCTGGAACCGTGGAACCGTGGAACTGTGGAACTGTGGAACCATGGAATCAGGGAACCGTGGAATCATGGAACTGTGGAACTGTGGAACCATGGAATCAGGGAACCGTGGAATCATGGAACTGTGGAACTGTGGAACCATGGAATCAGGGAACCATGGAATCAGGAAAACATGGAATCATGGAACTGTGGAACCATGGAATCATAGAAACATGGAAACACTGAATCATGGAATCATGGAACCATGGAACTGTGGAACCATGGAACCATGGAATCATGGAACCACGGAATCATGGAATCCTGGAAACATGGAATCATGGAAAAATGGAACCATGGAATCATGGAACCATGGAATCATGGAACAATGGAATCATGGAATCATGGAATCATGGAATCATGGAACCATGGAAACACTGAATCATGGAACCATGGAATCATGGAATCATGGAAAAATGGAACCATGGAATCATGGAACAATGGAATCATGGAACCATGGAATCATGGAATCCTGGAAACATGGAATCATGGAAAAATGGAACCATGGAATCATGGAACAATGGAACCATGGAACCATGGAAACATGGAACTGTGGAACCATGGAATCATGGAAACATGGAAACATTGAATCATGGAACCATGGAATCAGGGAATCATGGAACCCTGGAATCCTGGAAACATGGAAACATGGAATCAAGGAACAATGGAAACATGGAACCATGGAACTGTGGAACCATGGAAACGTGGAATCATGGAACCATGGAATCAGGGAATCATGGAACCCTGGAATCCTGGAAACATGGAAACATGGATTCCTGGAAACAAGGAATCATGGAACTATGGAGTCATGGAATCCTGGAACCATTGAGTCATGGAATCGCGGAACCATGGAACCATGGAATCCCTGAGGTTGGGATGAAGGTGCGAGGCCTTTGGGTCCAACCATCAGCGCAGCACCACTACCATGGTCACCACTGAGCCTCGACCTCAAATGCCTCATCCATGGTTTTTTTAACACTTCAGGGATCGTGATTCTACCATCTAAGGCTGGAGCACCATTCCATGAAGAAATTTTTTCCTAAAATCCAACCCAAACTTCTTCTGGTACGACCTGAGGCCGTTCCCTCTGCTCCTGTCCCTGCTCCTGGCTGTGCCCTCCTGGCAGGAGCTGTGCAGAGCCACAAGGGCCCCCTGAGCCTCCTTTGCTCCAGGCTGAGCCCCTGCCCAGCTCCCTCAGCCTCTCCTGGGGCTCCAGACCCTTCCCAGCTCCGTTCCCTGCCCTGGCCTCGCTCCAGCCCCTCCATGTCCCTGTCAGGAGGGGACAGCTCACTGCCCACTGCCACCCCTGGTGCTCTCCCAGCAGCAGGGCAGGAACGTCCCCAGGGATTAATGGGAATGTTCCAGGTGCTGCAGCCAACACAGCTCTGCCTCATTTGCTTTTCCTAAAAATCATGGGAAGGAAGAGATGAGCTTTAATTAAAGGAGGTTTATTTGCAATGCTGAGAAGTGCCAAGATCATGGCTGGCCCCACGACCCTGATTTATCCCATTATGTTCAAAAATTGGGATTTACACCCATATAAAGGCTCTTTTCCTTTCTTTTTGTGTAATTTTCCTGTCTCGTTCTGCTCCTGGGTGAACAAGCCAAGAAACTCAGGCCAGTGATATCAGCAAGGTCGACCCATTATCTCCAGTACCTTAATGTAACTTTAATTTTGTTTCCATGCAATTGCACCCAAATTGCCAGATAATCGAGTTCAAATGGGAATATTCCTCCTCCTCCTCCTCCTCCTCAGAGCACTGCACTGTCCTTAAAAGCCCCAAACCCAGGAATTCATGCCTGGCAGAGGGTGGATGATGGTCCTCAGATAAATTCAGGATTTTAACCCTTCCGCTGCACAGACTGAGCGCTGCATTAAAATCTGCTGTGGCTGCTAATTAGAAACCCAGCAATTAACTGCCCTGAGCACAGGTTTTGCCCACAGCCCCTTGTATTTCCCATTCCCAGCTCGGGTGATGCCACGTGGCTCCATCCCAACACAATTTCAATTCCTCGGGCGCCAACATTTGCAGAATTTCTCTGTCTGCAGCTTCAAAGTCACATCTGATGGCCCTCAGCAGCTGTAGGGCTGAATTCAGAGCACTTTTCACTGCAGTTTTAGGGAAAAAATTAAAATTTTTATCCCTGGAAGTGTCCAAGGCCTGGTTGGAGAGGGCTTGGAGCAACCTGGGATGGTGGGAGGTGTCCTTGCCCATGGCAGGAGGGATGGGATGGGATCTATGGTCCCTCCCAACCCAAACCATTTTGGGATTCTCTAAAAGGAACAGAAAAGCAGTGGCACAAAGTGCTGCCCATCCTTTAGTGCCTTCCATTCAAGGTGGTGAATTAAAAATAACTTTTTAAGCCTGGGCAAGGAAACCTCAGTGAGGGCAAAGAACTGATAAGAACAGGGATGGGTTCATCTCTGATTTTATAATATTTTTTATCATCATTTCTAAATGCTAATTTTTATTCCTTGGTAAGGGTCAGTGTGGGCCATAAATGTTCACAAAGAAAATGTTGAGTTATAAAATATTTGGGATATTTTGTAGGATTCTGCTGGGTTTTACACACCCTAAAATCCCCTCCTCACCTCTCCTGCCTCAATTCTCATCTTGATGAGCTCAGGACTCAGAGCACTGTAATCTCAGTTCACCCCAGCCGTGATTTTCCTTATCTTGATGTTGGTCTCAACCTTTCCACACCCATCTAAATCCTCCAACAGCTTCCACCACCAGGAAAACCCCAAATTGCTCTGCAGAGACCCTGGGGCAGGGGAGGGAGCAGTCCCTGCCCCGGGGGCGCTGCCGGTGGCAGTTTTAGCGCTGGTGTTTATCCCCCTTTCCTGGGTTTAGACTCGGTTTTAACTGCTCTGGAGTGCCAGGAATGAGTGGCACTGCCTGGGGAAGGCCGGAGCAAAGGGAAGCTCTAAATGAACCTGTCAGGGAGATGCTGAAGAGCCCAATGATCACCCAAATCAGCACCCAGCACACCCAAACCTTTTCATCCCCCCTCCGTGTTTGCCAAGGCCCAGGATCTGTAAAGCTGGATAGGCAGTATTCCTTTTTCTTTATAAATAATGGTAATGGCCCTTCTCAGTGTTAGCCCAGGCTCCTTTTCATGGAAAACAAGGAAAAGAGGAGGAGAAAAGAAGAGGCAGCGTGCCAGGGATCCGAGTGCTTCAGGAGCTGACAAAAGACAAGAGAATTTGGGCTGGCTTTTTTTTTTTTTCTTTCTTTTTTTTTTAAATAATAATTAAAAAGCAGCTTTGCAGTGCTGAATTCACAAGTTGTTATGGGAACTGGCAGCACAGATGATGCCCCAAAGGAGCACTGAGCGGCGTCTGTAGGATCTGGAGGGATTAAAACGTCCCACAAATGTCTGGAACGGGCAGGATTTCACCTGAAGGATGCTCTAAAACAGCCCTGGCAGTGCCCAGGCTGTGCCAGCACCCAGGGTGTGCCCGGGCACCACATCACAGCCAAAATGTGCAGCTGTGGTGCCCCAGGGCAGCTCTGGCTGCTGAGTTTGACTCCCTGAGCCCTAAATCCCCTGCCCCGGGTCAGATCTCACCTTCCTGTGCTCTCAAGATGAATTTTCCTTCACCCCAGCCATGATTTTCCTTGTCTCGATGTTGGGATCAGCCTTTCCACTCCCATCCAAAGCCTCCAGCTGCTTCCATCAGCAGCAAAACCCAAATTCCTCTGAGAGACCCCCAGGGCAGGGGTGGGAGCGGCCCCAGCCCCAGGGAGAGGATCCCTCTCTTCAGTTCCTTTATTTTTGACAATAAATTCATTTATCACACATTGCCTGGCACCTCCGGGCTGGGAAATGACCTGGCTCAGAGCTGGGCAGGGGAACAGGGAGGAGTTTGGGACGCTGGAAGTGAGGAGGGGTTTGGGATGCTGGAAGTGAGGAGGGGTTTGGGATGCTGGAAGTGAGGGGGAGTTTGGGATGCTGGAAATGAGGGGGAGTTTGGGACGCTGGAAGTGAGGAGAACACGAGGGGAAGGTTTGTATCTCTTTGGGAAGCACCTGAGGCCGTCACCTTTGTACAAATGACACCACTCACTCCTCCTTCCCAGCCCCTTTTGCATAGAAGGAGGGGATGTGAGGGCTGAGGAAGGACTGGCCCCTTCTGCCCCGAATCCTTCTGTTCCCAGCTGTTTGCACCTCAGGGCTGGACAAGGTTTTGCAGCTCTGCACAGGCACAGGAATGCTGGAAGTGCTTAAAACCCGAGAGTTTTCCAGGAATGGAGACAGCAAAATCCTCTGGGGTGTTCTCAGAATGGGGAAGTTTCATTTATGAACATCTTGGTGCCTCTGAGGGGCTGGAGCGAGTCCAGGGCAGGGAACGGAGCTGGGCAGGGTCTGGAGCCCCAGGAGGGGCTGAGGGAGCTGGGCAGGGGCTGAGCCTGGAGCAAAGGAGGCTCAGGGGGCCCTTGTGGCTCTGCACAGCTCCTGCCAGGAGGGCACAGCTGGGAACAGGGACAGGAGCAGAGGGAACGGCCTCAGGCTGGGCCAGGGCAGGCTCAGGGTGGGCACTGCAGGAATTTCCCCATGCAAAGGGGGCTCAGGCCTTGGCAGGGGCTGCCCAGGGAGGTTTGCAGTGCCCAGCCCTGGGGGTGTCCCAGGAATGCCTGGAGGTGGCACTCAGAGCTCTGGGCTGGGGACAAGGTGGGGATCAGCTGGGACTCGATGGCCTTGCAGCTCTTTTCCCACCTCAGCTCTGGCATCCTGAGCACCAGAATCCCAAAGGCTTTTCCCACAAGGGAATATCCATCCAATGCAAGCCCCAGCAGCAGAGGTGGCCCTACCCCAGCCCCTTCTGGCAGGGAACATTTCCTGTTCCCCACAGCGCCAAACCCCTCACACCAACAACAGAGTCCTTAAAATCCCATTTTTGCGTATTGGGGGAAAATTTCTTCCTGGATAGGATGGTCAGGCCTTGGCAGGGCCTGCCCCGGGGGCTTTGGAGTGCCCATCCCTGAAGAGTGAAAACCCATGGATGTGGCACTGGAGAACAGGGTTTAGTGGAATTCAGCTGAAGGTTGTATTGGATGATCTGGGACATCTCTCCCAACCTCAATAATTCCACTTTTTCGCTTTTAAAGGGGATTTACACCCTTAATAACACATTAATAAATATAACATATTAATAAATAACACAATAAATAACATTTAGAGCTTGTACTCCACAAGTCAGAGCTAAACCTTGGCTTTACCCATAAACATTGGATTTATAGGTGAGGCAGAAATGCAGCCAAAATTGGAATTTCAGCCATTACACAACAGTCCCCACCTCAGGGGGTGTTTGTAGAACGCAGAACCTGCTCCAGGCCAGGTCAGGGATATTCTCCAGAGGCCCACAGTGGCTCAGTCACAGCACCACAGACGGTGACATCCTTGGGACAGCCAGGTGTGGGACAGAGCAGGACACCCCTCAGGGACCACAGTGACACAGCCAGGGATGGAGAACACGGCAGGGGAGAGGCAGATCCCAGGGACAAGCACTGAGATCACACAAAGCTTTTAAACAGCAAGGGGAAAGGTGCTCCTGGAGCCTGGCACAGCCTCAGAGCCATCCCCATCCTCTGGGAGATTTCTGGGAAAACACTAAAAAAGGGTGGAGAGAAGAGCAGGGCCCAGTGCCACCCCTGGAGCTGAGTTTTTGATGCCCCTGAGAGGGGAGGGTGGGAATGAGCTCAGCTCTGCTCTGGGAGTGCTGGGGGTCGTGGTTTGGGGATCAGATCACCCCTTGTGTGCCCCCAGAGCTGCTGCTCACAGAATTCCCAGCATTCACAGAATTCCCAGAATCACTGGGTGGGAAGAGACCTTCAAGCTCATCGAGTCCAACCCAGCCCCAACCCCTCAACTCAACCCTGGCACCCAGTGCCACATCCAGGCTTTGTTAAACACCCCCAGGGATGGGGACTCCACCACCTCCCCGGGCAGAACATTCCAGAACTTTATCACCTTTCTGTAAAATCCTTTTCCTGATATCCAACTTACACCAGGATGGAAATCCAGGAAAACTCCACAGGCACCTCCTGCCCTGCCTTGCAGCCCCTCCTTTGCTGAGCTGCCCAGGCCAATTCTCAACTGGCAGCAGCCTCACCTCCCATCCCAGCTGGGCTGTGCTCACCCTGAGCTGGGCAGGGGCACACCAGAGGGGAGCACAGACCCCAACCCATTTTCATTTTGCCCACCTGCACCACCCACAACCCTCTTATCATTTAAATTCAGGTTCTAAATCAACTTGGGGCTTTGCCTTCAGTCCCACCGGTGTCTGTGCCTTCCCTTCTCCTGCTCATCCCATCCCATCCCATCCATCCCATCCCATCCATCCCATCCCATCCCATCCCATCCCATCCCATCCCATCCCATCCCATCCCATCCCATCCCATCCATCCCATCCCATCCCATCCCATCCCATCCATCCCATCCCATCCCATCCCATCCCATCCCATCCCATCCCATCCCATCCATCCCATCCCATCCCATCCCATCCCATCCATCCCATCCCATCCCATCCCATCCCATCCCATCCCAGTGCTATTTTCCCAGCTGTTTTGTCATTCCAGCTGTTTTATTTTTCCAGCTGTCCTTTTGGCCTGTGCCAGGAGAGGGCTCTGGGTCTCCTTCCCCTCTGTAACCTCCAGCACTCCAAAAATTACAGGTCTACCCAAGAGCACCAAAAGAAACATTTCCTGCACCAAAATCCTTGCAGAAGCCCTTTGACTTGGACAGAAGATTGAAAACTCATTTGTGATTTTTTTTCCCTGCCCTAAAAGACTTTTCCTGGAGTTTGGGAGAAGGAGAGAACCCAGGATTTGACCGCGGGAGCTGCAGTTTGCATTTACCTCCTGATTTTCTGGGCTCTGCTGCCAAGTGTCTGCGTGCTCTTCCAGAGGCAATAAAAGCTGGACCCTGCCTGCTCTGCAGAACCATTCAGGGCCTGAGGAGCTCTGCTCTCAATTCCAGACCCATTCCCAGTGAGAAGGAATGTTCTCAGCCTTTGCTGGGTTTCCTCTTTGCCCAAGCCACCAAACCCTGCTCCACCTCCAGCAGCAGATCCAGCTCCCTCCCAGAGTCCCAGAATTATGAGCAGACAGCATTTTCTGTTCTGAATATAAGCCAAAAACCAGGTTTTTTTTTGGTTTTGATTTTCTTTTTTAATTTAAGAAAATAACATTTGTGGAGAGGGAAAGTTAATAGACTAAAAATGCTCCACAAATTGTCCAGTTTTATAGGGAAATTGATTGAATCAATAAAAAAAAATCCCCACAGAACGACTTCTTCAGTTTCTACTGGATCCTCTGGAAATTTTTGATTACTTTTATTGGAAGGTTTCTCCTGTGAATAACCATTAAAGGGAATAAAATGGATTGGCACCAATGTAAGGTGCCAGGAAAGTTTTCCTTTAGTGCCTCAGGTTTATCTGGGGCTGTGTGTCCTGTCCCCATGTGTCAGAGCTGGGGCAGTTCTCTGCTGTTCTTGGGGCAGTTTTCTTGATCTCTGCCCCAGCCAATCCTCCCTGCAGGAGATCTCTGCTGTCCATGGCCACTGAGTGTCCCTGCAGGGCTGATCCAATTTATTTCATTTTTCCTGGTGAAATGATGAAAAAGGGGACGCACAGATTGGTTTGGATCTGCATTAACCATCAGTTAAATGTTTTTCAACCTATTAGTTTTTAATACACAATGTTGTTTACTCTTCTAACACTAATTACTTATATTTTTACTTTATGTAGTCTTACTACAATATATATTTCACAGTTCTGATTTTTTAAAATACTTAGTCTTTTTATAAAACTATAGTTTAAAACTTGCTAAAACCTGTTTCTAGTTCAATCTCTCTCTCAACATTATCTCTAGTTTTTAGCTTCCTTTAGCCAATATACTTTATTTCAGAATTTACATTAAAAATATATGTAATATATACAAATAATAATCCATGGTTTTGTATTATACAAAACAATATATTATTGCTTGTATATATGAATTGAATTATTATTTGTATATATGATTTTTTTATTATTTGTATATATGAATTGGTTTTATTATTTGTATATATGAATTGTCTTTATTATTTGTATATATGAACTGTTTTTATTATTTTATATGAGTTATTATTTGTATTATTTGATATGAATTATTATTTGTATATATGAATCTTTTACAAATCAATTTCTCACATCCTATCAGAAAAACATCTGAGATAACTCCAGCCCCCTGCTCAGTGTTCTGACTTGAGCCAATCTTCGTGCCAGTGGGTTTTTATTTCATTTTTCCTGGTGAAATGGTGCAAAAGGGGACGCACAGATTGGTTTGGATCTGCATTAACCATCAGTTAAATGTTTTCCAACCTATTAGTTTTTAATACACAATGTTGTTTACTCTTCTAACACTAATTACTTATATTTTTAATTTATGTAGTCTTACTACAATATATATTTCACAGTTCTAATTTTTTAAAATACTTAGTCTTTTTATAAAACTATAGTTTAAAATTTGTTAAAACCTGTTTCTAGTTCAATCTCTCTCTCAACATTATTTTTTAGCTTTCTTTAGCCAATATACTTTATTTCAGAATTTACATAAAAATATATGTAATATATACAAATTGTAATCCATAGTTTTGTATTATACAAAACAATATATTATTACTTGTATATATGAATTGAATTATTATTTGTATATATGAATTGGTTTTATTATTTGTAGATATGATTTTTTATTATTTGTATATATTAATTGGTTTTATTATTTGTATATATGATTTTTTTATTATTTGTATATATGAATTGGTTTTATTATTTGTATATATGAATTGTCTTTATTATTTGTATATATTAACTGTTTTTATTATTTTCTATGTTATTATTTGTATTATTTGATATGAATTATTATTTGTATATATGAATATTTTACAAATCAATTTCTCACATCCTATCAGAAAAAAATCAGATAATTCCAGCCCACTGCTCAGTGTTCTGACTTGAGCCAATCTTCGTGCCAGTGGGTTTTTATTTCATTTTTCCTGGTGAAATGATGCAGAAGGGGACGCACAGATTGGTTTGGATCTGCATTCCCCATCAGTTAAATCTCTCCAGAACACCAGGGCACAGGCAGGAAGGGTGAAATGAGCACCCAGGTTGGTTCCCTTTTCCAAGCTCGTTATTTTTGGCTGAATTCCCTCCCTTTCTGGAAGGATTGGGGCAGGAGATCATCCCAGAGGAGCAAAGAATTTTCCTTTTCTCTTTCTTTGATGCTGGCTCTGCAGCAAGGAGGCCGCGAGCCATTTCCATGGCAGAGGAGAGCAGGAATTCAGAATTATTCCTCAGAAAACAGCACCAGTGGCTGGAAAAGCAGGAAAAACCCTCAGGAAGGGCCAAAGCAGAGCCAAGTTTGGGCTGCAGCCCCCAGGAGCATCCTGCTCAAAACAGGACATGGGAGAAAAGTGAGGTTTTGTTGGGTTTTAAGCCAGGTTTAAACTCTTTCCCCACAGATTGGGCACATTTGAGCTCCGCTGCACCTGGATCTGCTCTGGGAATGAACTCCCAGGGTGGGAGATGAGGCTGCTGAGCTCTGGCTGTGCAGAGTGCACCTGCAAATTGAATTTTTGGGGATGAAAAAATGAGAGGAATTTGTTTGTGTGCACATCTGGGTGCTCCACACGCAGGTTCCAAGGAGGGATTTCCCTGCTTGGAGCATCCTCGGGAGAAAAGGGGGAGAAACTGCTCCAGGCACATGCTCCTGCTGATTAAATGGCCATTAAATGTGTTATTAAATGAATATTTAATTGATTTATTTCCTGTACTGTGACTTCTCAGCCATTTCTAAGCTTTTCTCACACAGGCTGCAATACCCAGGGCTAGAAGTGTCCCCAAAAAAAACCCAAAATTGCCCTGGCTGGGACTTGTGGGTTAAAGTTCCCTTTGGCTGAATTCTCTGCTGCCTCTTTGTGCCACCAAGGTCCCAAATCTCACACCCACCCCTGTGCTCTGGAAACGACTGTGAGACTGAGAGGATAAAAATTCCAGATTTTTGGGATTGGATGTGCAGAGTTTGTGGCTGAATAGGGGCAGCTGCTGGAAAAGCTGGAGGAAAGCAGGAAACAGGAGTGAGCAGTGAGCCTGTGACACCTCCCAGGGCTCCTCCTGGAACCAGATGTTCCCTTCCTGGCTCAGGGAGAGGAATCACAGCCCTGGGAGGTGAAGGAATGGGGGAAATGCTCACAGGATCCCTCCTTGGGGTCTGTGCCTGTCCCAGCCCAGCCCTGGGGGCTGGAGGACACAGAAAAGATTTTTAAAAAAACCAAAAAAACCAAACAAACCCAGGGAAAGCAGGCGGTTCCTGGCCTCCTTTAAAAAATTAAATCCCAAGGGGCAGCTGCCCCCAGCTGTCCCCAAAATCAGCTGGTTTTGTCCTCTTGCTTGATTCATTTTCCCTTTTCTGGAGAAAGCTGATTTAGGGGAGAGCCTGGGGAGCAAGGGCAGGACAGCGAGGAGGCCTTGAGGGGTTTTGTGGAGCAGGGATTCAGAATTATTATTATTATTATTATTATTATTATTATTATTATCATTATCATTATCATTATCATTATCATTATCATTATCATTATCATTATTAATTTTACTAATTTTCATTATTTATTTATTTATTTATTTATTTATGTGTTTATTTATTTATTATTCCACAGCAGGAAAAGTCCTCCAGAAGGGCACGAGCAGAGCCACGCTCGGGCTGCAGTCCCAGTAAAACCCTGCTCAAAGCAGGACGTGCCAGGCTTTGCTGGGGTTTAGGCCAGGTTTAGGCTTTGCCACCTTGTGCCCCTCAGGAATCCTTGGAAAAGGGATTTCAGCCCGGCAGGGAGGAAGGCAGGGAGAGGAATTTGGGGGAATTTGCACAGCAGGAGAGGAGCACGGACACATCAGCCTTGGTAAACGCTGCTCAGCTCTGAAAACCAGGGGGTTTTGGCCCAGCTGAGTCCCTGTCCCTGCTCCTGTGCCAAACCCTGGAGGTGCCACCCTGCAGGGGAAATGCCACCCTGAGGGGAAACGCCACCCTGCAGGGCAAATGCCACCCTGAGGGGAAACGCCACCCTGCAGGGGAAATGCCACCCTGCAGGGCAAATGCCACCCTGAGGGCAAATGCCACCCTGCAGGGGAAATGCCACCCTGCAGGGCAAATGCCACCCTGAGGGGAAACGCCACCCTGCAGGGGAAATGCCACCCTGCAGGGGAAATGCCACCCTGCAGGGCAAATGCCACCCTGCAGGGGAAATGCCACCCTGCAGGGCAAATGCCACCCTGGGGGGAAATGCCACCCTGCAGGCAGGCAGGGACACCGGGCACCTGCCAGGGGACACCGGGGATGCACGGGGAGGGAGCTGAGGCACGGCGGGACACCAGGGGATGGGTGCGGAACGATCCAGCAGCGATTTTCGCATTTCCTGCAGCAATCCCACCGCTCCAGGCGCTTTACTCACGGATGTAACCGCGAGCAAAAGCAGAGGGAGCTGCGAGATGATGATGATGATGATGATGATGATAACATTAATTAAATTAATCCCAGCCCGGATCCTGCTCCCTTCAGGACCTTCAACACCACCTGAGTCACCCTAATTTACTGGGGGAGCATTTTCTCCCCGAGCCCCTTGATTTGCGCTGAATTCCCGGGGTTTTTGTTTTGTTTTGTTTTGTTTTTTTGGTTTTTTTTCCAAAGGCAAACACCAGGAAGGCTGAGCTGGGTGGCAGGAGGCTGAGGAGGGGAGCGCTGCTCAGCAGCCACCCACATGCTCTGCTCATTCATCGGCGCACAAAGGCAGCTCTTTGTCTGCCTCCTGCCATTCATTCCGCTGAGACATCGCTCCCAGGAATCGCTGCCCGCCCGGCCAGGGCGGGGAAAACAGAAAAAAAGAGACCAAACCCATCGGACTTAGCGCCATTGTCACACACAGCCCCTTGAAAAACCAAAAAAACAAAGCAATGTACATATGGCTATATATATATATATATATATATATATATATATATATATATATATATATATATATATATATGTATTGTATTCATGTATATTTATACCAATCAGACTTAGCACCATTGTCACAAACAGCTCCTTAAAAAAACCAAAAGAACAAAAGCAATGTATATATGGCAATACATATATATATGTATACATATAATGTATAAATAGGTATAATATTTATACCAATCAGCACCATTGTCACAGACAACTCCTTTAAAAAAAACAACAAAAAAGTATATAGCACAATATATATATGTGTATACATATAATGTATTAATGTATAAATAGGTATAATATTTATACCAATCAGACTTAGCACCATTGTCACACACAGCTCCTTGAAAACCAAAAAAAAAACCAAAAGCAATGTATATATGGCTATATATATATGTGTGTGTATACATATAATATATTAATGTATAAATAGGTATAATATTTCTACCAATCAGACTTAGCACCATTGTCACACACAGCTCCTTAAAAAAAAAAAAACAAAAAACCAAAAGCAATGTATATATGGCAATATATATATATGTATGTATGTGTATACATATAATGTATTAATAGGTATAATATTTATACCAATCAGACTTAGTGCCATTGTCACAGACAACTCCTTTAAAAAAACAACCAAAAAAGTATATATGGCAATATATATATATGTGTATATATGTATTAATGTATAAATAGGTATAATATTTATACCAATCAGACTTAGTGCCATTGTCACAAACAGCTCCTTAAAAAAAACAAAAAAACAAAAGCAATGTATATATGGCAATATATAGATGTGTATATATATAATGCATCTGTGTATTCATGTATAAGTATGTATAATATTAATACCCATCAGATTTAGCGCCATTGTCACACACAGCTCCTTAAAAAAACAAAACAAAAAATCAATGTATATATGGCAATATATATATGTGTATACATATAATGTATATGTATATTCGTGTATAAATATGTATATTAATACCCATCAGGCTTAGCACCATTGTCACACACAGCTCCTTAAAAATCAACAAAAAAAAGTATATATTGCAATATATATATATAAAATGTACATGTGGATACATGTATAAATATGTATAACAGTTATACCCATCAGACTTAGTGCCATTGTCACACACAGCTCCTTAAGAAAACAATAAAAAGCCAATGTATACATGGCAATATATATATGTGTGTATATATATAAAAGTTATATATGTATAATAGTTATACCCATCAGACAAAACCCATCAGACTTAGTGCCATTGTCACAGACAGCTCCTTAAAATAATAATAAAAAAGTATATATGGTAATATATATGTGTGTATTTATATATAATATATGTGTGTATGCATGTTTGAATACGTATAATGTAGAATATGTATAATATGTATAATGTATAAATAGATATAATGTATATATGGCCAATATATATATATATAATGTCTATGTGTATATATGTATAAATATATATAATATTTGTACCTATCATATTTAGTGCCATTGTCACAGACAACACCTTAAAAAAATAACTAAAAAAAGTTCATATAGCAATATATATGTGTGTATTCATATATAATGTGTATGTGCATACATGTATAAATGTACATAATGTATAGTATCTAAATGTATACATATGTATATTGTGTAAATATATATAATGTATATATGGCAAATGTATATATGGCAATATATATGTGTGTATATATAATGTATGTGTATACATGCATAAATATGTATAATATGCATAAAGTATAAATATATTATGTATAAATATATATAATGTATATCTGGCCAATATATAAATGACAATATATATATGTATATATCTCATGTATTTGTGTATTCATGTATAAATATGTATAATGTATGAATATGTATAGTGCATAATATTTGTAATGTATAAATATATATAATGTACATATGGCCAATGTATATATGGCAATATATGCATATATGTGTAGATATATATTTTAGATATATATATTTATACAGATAGATAGATAAGGATAATATATATATATGTATACATGTATAAATATGTATAATGTATAATATCTAAATGTACAAATATTTATAATGTACCAATCTATATCATGTATATATGGCCAATGTATACATGGCAAAGACCTGGCCGGATCCCCCTCTCTGGGCAGCCCAGAGTTAATTTTGGCCACAAACAGAGCAAACAAAAACCCCAATTCCCCAGGAACGCTGCAAAGGGAACCCCTCAGCTCGAGGTTGTTTTAACCTCTGCATTTCAAACACTCCGTTTTTCTCAGTCTCACTCCCAGGCGTGTGCTCCGCGGCGCTGAAGGGGTTAATCCCGAGCCATTGTTTTAATTGGCTCAACAATTGGCCCCGGGCCACTTCCTCCGGGGGATTATTCCAGGATTAATCCAAAGCAGTGCCAGAAGTATTTTCCTGCGAGCCCGTGCCAGAGGAAACACTCTGGGAACAGATAAGGGCTGAGCTCCAGCGGGATTAAATATTGCAATTATTGCCCTGCCTCATCAAATATTGCAATTATTGTCCTGCCTCATCAAATATTGCAATTATTGTCCTTCCTCATCAAATATTGCAATTATTGTCCTGCCTCATCAAATATTGCAATTATTGCCCTGCCTCATCAAATATTGCAATTATTGTCCTTCCTCATCAAATATTGCAATTATTGTCCTGCCCCCTCAAATATTGCAATTATTGTCCTGCCTGATTAAATATTGCAGTTATTGTCCTGCCCCATCAAATATTGCAATTATTGTCCTGCCTGATCAAATATTGCAATTATTGTCCTTCCTCATCAAATATTGCAATTATTGCCCTGCCTCATCAAATACTGCAATTATTGTCCTGCCCCATCAAATATTGCAATTATTGTCCTTCTTCATCAAATATTGCAATTATTGTCCTGCCCGATCAAATATTGCAATTATTGTCCTGCCCCATCAAATATTGCAATTATTGTCCAGCCTCATCAAATATTGCAATTATTGTCCTGCCCCATCAAATACTGCAATTATTGTCCTGCCTGATTAAATATTGCAATTATTGCCCTGCCTCATCAAATATTGCAATTATTGCCCTGCCTCATCAAATATTGCAATTATTGTCCTGCCTCATCAAATATTGCAACTATTGTCCTGCCCCATCAAATATTGCAATTATTGCCCTGCCCGATCAAATATTGCAATTATTGTCCAGCCGCATCAAATATTGCAATTATTGCCCTGCCTGATCAAATATTGCAATTATTGTCCTGCCCCATCAAATATTGCAATTATTGCCCTGCCTCATCAAATATTGCAATTATTGTCCTTCTTCATCAAATATTGCAATTATTGCCCTGCCCGATCAAATATTGCAATTATTGCCCTTCTTCATCAAATATTGTAATTATTGTCCTGCCCCATCAAATATTGCAATTATTGTCCTGCCCGATCAAATATTGCAATTATTGTCCTGCCTCATCAAATATTGCAATTATTGTCCTGCCCCATCAAATATTGCAATTATTGTCCTGCCTGATTAAATATTGCAATTATTGCCCTGCCTCATCAAATATTGCAATTATTGCCCTGCCTCATCAAATATTGCAATTATTGTCCTGCCTCATCAAATATTGCAATTATTGTCCTGCTCCATCAAATATTGCAATTATTGTCCTGCCTCATCAAATATTGCAATTATTGTCCTGCTCCATCAAATATTGCAATTATTGCCTTGCCTGCCCATGCTGCACTTCCAACCTGCACCCGGGAACCACAGGGGTGGGAAAACTCCCTGAAAATCACAAGGGATGGGAAAACTCCCTAAAAATCACCAGGGATTGGGAAAGCTCCCCAAATATCACAGGGGATGGGAAAATTCCTTAAAAATCACCAGGGATGGGGAAATTCCTTAAAAATCACCAGGGAATGGGAAAAGCTCCCTAAAAATCACAATGGATGGGAAAGCTCCCTGAAAATCACAAGGGGTGGGAAAACTCAGTAAAAACAGAAGGGATGGGAAAACTCCTTAAAAATCCCAAGGAATGGGAAAAGCTCCATAAAAATCCCAAGGGATGGGAAGGAAAAGCTCCCTAAAAATCACCAAGGATGGGAAAACTCCCTGAAAATCACAAAGTTTGGGAAAACTCCCTAAAAATCACAAAGTTTGGGAAAACTGCTTAAAATCACAATGGATGGGAAAGCTTAAAAAACCACAAGGGATGAGAAAACTCCTTAAAAATCACAAGGAATGGAAAACTCCTTAAAAATCACAAAGGAAAACTTTTTTTGGGAAACCCTTTTAGGGAAGGCTCCCTAAAAATTCTGCAGATTGGGCAAAAGGAAAAAAAGGGAAAATAAAAATCAGCTCCTAATTCTCTGTGGTGTTTTATTGCTCAGCAAAGACAAAATCCAGGTCCTCATCGCTTCTATATTCACTTTTTGTGTATTTTTTCCTTTAAAAACCCAAATTTTTTCCTTAAAAAATCTCCTTAAAAATCACAAGGGATGGGAAAACTCCCTAAAACTCACAAGAGAAAACTTTCTTGGGGAAACTTTTTTAGGGAAAACTCCCTAAAAAACCCACAGATTGGGCAAGTGAAGGGAAAAAAGGGAAAATAAAAATCAGCTCCTAATTCTCTGTGGTGTTTTATTGCTCAGCAAAGACAAAATCCAGGTCCATATCGCTTCTATATTCACTTTTTGTATATTTTTTCCTTAAAAACCACAAGGGATGGGAAAACTCCCTGAAAATCACCATGGATGGGAAAACTCCCTAAAAATCACAAAGTTTGGGAAAACTGCATAAAAATCACAATGGATGGGAAAACTCCCTAAAAATCACAAGGGAAGGGAAAACTCCCTAAAAACCCCACAGATTGGGCAAATGAAGGGAAAAAAGGGAAAAATAAAAATCAGCTCCTAATTCTCTGTGGTGTTTTATTGCTCAGCAAAGACAAAATCCAGGTCCTCATCACTTCTATATTCATTTTTTGTGCATTTTTTCCTGTGTGTTTTTAATTTTTTCAAGCTGTCTGAGCAGCTGAGATAAATCTCCCGCCTATTCCTAAAATTTAACCACCCAAATTTGCACCATTCCACGGGAATCAGCCCAAATCCACGCCCGGCCAGGATGAAAAAATCCCATTCTGTGTTTGGCTTTTGGCCGGCACTTTTTGGATAACAACCAAACCAACAAAAACTCGATGTGAAGAAGAAAGAAACGAACAAATAAATCGAGAAATCAATAAATTCAATATTCTGGAGGTTGAAGCAAGACAGAAATGCCTCTGCACAGCCTGATGGGGATGAAGCTCCAGCTGCTCCAGCACGTGCTGCTCTCACTCTGCTGAGCAAATTCCTCAGAAAAATCCTTTTTTTTTTTTGGCCTAAAATTCCCTTGAGCTTTGGTTTAGCCCCTGGGCATGGAGGGGGGATGCTCTGAGCAGTGAAAATGCCTTGCAGCCAGGTTTGTGTGGGTTTTTGAGGTATCTGTCATGGTTTGACACTGGCACAATGCCAGTGCCCCCATGAAGATGCCCTCTCCCTGGTAGCTGCTGGGAGATGTGACCAGGAATAAGCAAAGCAGGCTCCTACTTAGGAAAGAAAACAGAACTTTATTAACTACTCTACAACTACAAATAAAAAGGAACACACACACAGGGAAAATGCAAACCTCACAAATGCATTTCCTCCTCCCCCCACCAAATTCCCAATACATTTATTCCTCAAATCACCAACTCTCGGTCCAGCACCACCTTTTAGACAATCAATCCTCAGTTCATCAAGAGGAGAGGAGTCCTTCTTGTACCATGGGCTTCCCCTGGAAACACAGCTGAAGCCTCGTGTGTTTCTGTGTCACTCGTGGCACCGCCCGGAGTCCATCTGCCGTCGTGACCTCTTCCTCTCATGTCCAGTGCTCTCACCACTGAACACGGACCAGAACTGCTTCTAGGGTTGTCTTTTTAAGGATGCTCTGTCCTGATCCAAAAAGAGGCACAGTCTCTCCTTTGGGACACCTGTCCCCACAGTCTCTCCTTTGGGACACCTGTCCCCACAGTCTCTCTTTTGGGACACCTGTCCCCACAGTCTCTCCTTTGGGACACCTGTCCCCACAGTCTCACCTTTGGGACACCTGTCCCCACAGTCTCTCTTTTGGGACACCTGTCCCCACAATCTCTCCTTTGGGACACCTGTCCCCACAGTCTCTCCTTTGGGACACCTGTCCTCCCCATATTTTTTCACCCCCTGGGGCCGAGGGGCACCAACACTGAGCCCTCTTGGTTCTGTGGCCATTGCCTCCCCCTAGATGCAGTCTCTGTGTCACAAGGAACATGGTTCTGTCCATCCCTCTTTTGGGACACCTGTCCCCACAATCTCACCTTTGGGACACCTGTCCCCACAGTCTCTCCTTTGGGACACCTGTCCCCCCCATATTTTTTCACCCCCTGGGGCCGAGGGGCACCAACACTGAGCCCTCTTGGTTCTGTGGCCATTGCCTCCCCCTAGATGCAGTCTCTGTGTCACAAGGAACATGGTTCTGTCCATGGCTGTACAAAAAGAGTCCAGCAAAAGCCACTCCATCATCTCTTCCCGCTAGGATTCTTCTCTACTCTTCTACTATCTCTCACTCGCCCAGACCTCTCTCACACTTGCACATTTCCTTCTTCATCTTCCACTCTATCTTCTAGGAGAGGTCAATGATCTGTAAAGTTCTCATTTTCCAAAAAGGGGTTAAAAGCTCCTACAAGCGGCCGGCTGAACCCCCCCCTTCTTCTCCGTCCCAGCCGTGCTGCCGGCACAGGCCCATGTTTATCCAGTCTCAAGGTTACAGTCCCAGGCACCATCTCTCTCTCTCTCTCTCTCTCTCTCTCTCTCTCTGTGTCTCTCAGGGGGGGCTGCCCGATGGCTCCCGGTGTCTCTCTCTCTCTCTCTCTCTCTCTTCCACCCTTCCACCCCCGGGCTCGGGCCGGGACAGAGACCCAAACTCTTTCCCGCTGGAAACCCAAAAGGACCCTCCCAGGGGAGAGCTCTGCTTTGAACCCCGTATTCTCAGAGGCGTGTCCAATGTCCTAATGGCCAGATTAAATGCCAATATTAAAGCCTGAATATCCATTGGCCAAAAACACAGCATCCCAAAAAACACATTTCCTGTCAAACCACCACAATATCATTATTGATATCCAGGATTATTGCTTTTCTAATTCTCTGCTGGTTGATATTGCTGCAAACCAGGCTGGGAAAACACAGCCACAGATAAATAAGCCATAAATATACATTCATATATTCAATATACATTTGTCACCTGGCACTAAATATTCTTGTTCTTACATAGGTGAACGTAGATATCAACTAAAGGCAAATGGCACAAGTGGCAGCTCAGCAGTGGGAGCAGCCAGACCCAAAATGTGCTGGAACCCACAGAAAAATGGGGAATTTCTGTCCCTGTGCATGTGGCTGCATTATATTTATTGTGTTTATTGTATTTATTGCTATTTGTTGTATTTATTGCTATTTGCTGTATTTATTCTGTTAATTGTGTTTATTGTATTTATTTCTATTTGTTGTAGTTATTATTTTTAGTGTGTTTTTATGTGTTAATTGTGTTTATTGTGTTTATTGCTATTTGTTGTATTTCTTCTGTTAATTGTCTTTATTGTATTTATTGCAATTTATTGCTATTTAGTGTATTTATTCTATGTATTGGGTTTATTTTATTATATTTGGGGCCAGGTTTGTGGTACGAGGCAGGAATTTTGATCTGGGCAATCCTCGGGGTGGGGCTGCACTTCAGAGCCCCTTTTTTAGATTTTCTGCCATTTCTCACTCCAATTATTCCCTAAGCATCACCTCCAGAACCAACACCCTCAGGAGCAGAGCCCAGCTCAAAGCCAGACAGAAACCCCAGTGTCCCTGCCCCAAAACCAGAAACACCCCTGTCCCTGCCCCAAAAACAGAGAAAACCCCTTTTCCTGTCCCAAAAACAGAGAAAACCCTTTTCCTGTCCCAAAACCAGAAACTCCCCTTTCTTTTCCCAAAGCCAGACAAACCCCCCTTTCCCTGCCTCAGAAACAACATCCCCAAACCAGGAACCCCCCTTTCCCTGCCCCAAAACACCAACACCCCTGTCCTTGCCCCAAAGCCAGTGAGAAACCCCTTTCCTGCCCCCAAAACAGAGAAACCCCCCTTTCCTGCCCAAAAAACAGAAACCTCCTTTCCCTGCCCCAAAACAGAGAGAAACTTCCCTTTTCCTGCCCCCAAAGCCAGAGAGAAACCCCCTTTTCCTATCCCAGAAACAGAAACCCTCATTTCCTGCCCCAAAACCAGAAACCCCCTTTTCCTTCTCCCCAAGCCAGAGAAACACCCTTGTCCCTGCCCCAAAAAGAGAAACTCCCCCTTTCCTGCCCCAAAAACTGAAACCCTCCTTTGCCTGCCCCAAAAAACTGAAACACCCCTTTTCCTGTCTCAAAGCTAGTGAGAAACCCCATTTCCCTGCCCCCAAAACAGGAACACTCCTTTCCTACCCCAAAACCAGAAACACCCATTTCCCTGCCCCAAATCCAGAGAGAAACCCCATTTTCCTGTCCCAAAGCAAAAAACACCCCTTTCCTGCCCCAAAACTAGAAACCTCCCTTTCCCTACACCAAAACCAGAAACCCCTTTTTCCTTCTCCCCAAGCCAGAGAAACACCCTTGTCCCTGCCCCAAAAACAGAGAGAAACACCCCTGTCCCTCCCCCAAAACCAGAAACACCCTTGTCCCTGCCCCAAAAACAGAGAGAAATACCCCTGTCCCTCCCCCAAAACCAGAAACCCCCTTTTCCTGTCCCAAAGCCAGAGAAACCCCCCTTTCCTGCCCCAAAAACAACCCCCAAAACCAGAAACACCCTTTTCCTGCCCCAAAAACAGAGAGAAACAGCCCTGTCCCTCCCCCAAAACCAGAAACCCCCTTTCCTGCCCCAAAAACAGAGAGAAATTCCCCTTTCCTGCTCCAAAATCAGAGAAACCCCCTTTCCTACCCAAAAACCAGAAACACTCTTTCCCTGCCCCAAAAACAGAGAGAAACCCCCTTTTCCTGCCCCAAAAACAGAAACACCCCTATCCCTGCCCCAAAACAGAAACACCCCTATCCCTGCCCCAAAACAGAAACACCCCTATCCCTGCCCCAAAGCCAGAACCACAAACCTCCTTTTGCTACCCCAAAGGCAGAACCAGAAACCCCCTTTTGCTACCCCAAAGCCAGAGAAAACCCCTTTTTCTGCCCCAAAAACAGAAACTCCCCTTTTCCTGCCCCAAAGAGAGAGAAACAGCCCTTCCTGCCCCAAATCCATTTCCCTGCCCCAAAACCAGACACTCCCTTTCCTGCCCCAAAACCAGAAACACCCCTTTTCCTGCCCCAAAGAGAGAGAAACAGCCCCTTCCTGCCCCAAATCCATTTCCCTGCCCCAAAAAGAGAAACACTCCTGTCTCTGCCCCAAAACCAGAACCCCCCTTTTTTGCCCCAAAAAGAGGACCCCATGAAAACATGCCCCAAAATAGAAACACCCCTATCCCTGCCCCAAAGCCAGACAGAAACCCCCTTTTTCTGTCCCAAAACCAGGGAGAAACGCCCTTTTGCTGCCCCAAAGCCAGAGAGAAAAACTCCTTTCCTGCCCCAAAAACAGAAACCCTCCTTTCCTGCCCCAAAACCCAGACAAACACCCATTTCCCTGCCCCAAAAACAGAGAGAAACCCCCTTTTCCTGTCCCAAAGCCAGAGAAACCCCCCTTTCCTGCCCCAAAAACAACACCCCAAAAGCAGAAACCTCCTTTTCATGCCCCAAAACCAGAAACACCCATTTCCTGCCCCAAAGCCAGAGAAACCCCCATTTCCCTGCCCCAAAACCAGAGAGAAAGACCCATTTCCTGCCCCAAAGCCAGAGAAACCCCTTTCCCTGCCCCAAAACCAGAATTCCCCTTTCTGTACCCCAAAACCCGAGCCCCCTTTCCTGCTCCCATCCCTCCCAGCCACACCAGCCCCATGTGCTGTGTCCCACCAAGGCCACCACTGCTGCCACCAGCGAGGGAGGAGGGGAAGAGGCAGGAATGGGGAATATTCTGGTGAATCCAACTTGTGGATTCATCCAGGGAACAACAACAGCTGTAGAAATCCCAAAAAGAAGGGAATTTTTGGCCTAGGACACTCCATGGTGCAAATGTGGGATTGGAATGGAGCTCCAGGCCCAGCATTAATTCATGGGTCATTCAGATTTAGGTTAAAAGGATTGCTCAGCACAAGATGCTGCTCATATGATTCTCTCTGAGAGCAACCAGGAAAAAAAAAATCAAATTCTTTATATATTTACAGTCTGTAACAGGTAATTGCAATGCAGGCCCAAAACCCAATCAGTGATTTTATGGAGTTTCCCCTGTCCCAAAGCACAGTTTCAATCTTGTTCATCAACGAGATCTACTTCAGAAACAAACATCAGCTCATTTTTTAAAAGAACATTTCCTGATGAAAAATGTGACCCAGCCCCGTGCTGGCTCTGCTGAGGATCCTCAGATCCTGGGGACACCTCATGGCAAACAGGGCCTGGAGGGGCTGGAGCACATCCAGGGCAGGGAACGGAGCTGGGCAGGGTCTGGAGCCCCAGGAGGGGCTGAGGGAGCTGGGCAGGGGCTGAGCCTGGAGCAAAGGAGGCTCAGGGGGCCCTTGTGGCTCTGCACAGCTCCTGCCAGGAGGGCACAGCCGGGAACAGGGACAGGAGCAGAGGGAACGGCCTCAGGCTGGGCCAGGGCAGGCTCAGGGTGGGCACTGCAGGAATTTCCCCATGCAAAGGGGGCTCAGGCCTTGGCAGGGGCTGCCCAGGGAGGTTTGCAGTGCCCAGCCCTGGCGGTGTCCCAGGAATGCCTGGAGGTGGCACTCAGAGCTCTGGGCTGGGGACAAGGTGGGGATCAGCTGGGACTCGATGGCCTTGCAGCTCTTTTCCCACCTCAGCTCTGGCATCCTGAGCACCAGAATCCCAAAGGCTTTTCCCACAAGGGAATATCCATCCAATGCAAGCCCCAGCAGCAGAGGTGGCCCTACCCCAGCCCCTTCTGGCAGGGAACATTTCCTGTTCCCCCACAGCTCCAAACCCCTCACACCAACAACAGAAAAGGAGCCCTGAATGTCCTTAAAATCCCATTTTTGCATATTGGGGGAAAATTTCTGCATGGAAAGGGGGCTCAGGCCTTGCCAGGGGCTGCTCAGGGAGGTTTGCAGTGCCCATCCCTGGAGGTGTCTAAAAAAACCCATGGATGTGGCACTTGGGGACATGGATCAGTGGTGACCATGGTGGTGCTGGGCTGGTGGTTGCACTTAAAGGTCTTTTCCAACCTTAACAATTCCCCAATTGCAAGATTCTTTTTGTTTGAGGAGCTGACACAACCAGGAGCAGCCTCATTCTCCCTCTGTGCAGCTCATGGCTCTGCCTAAAATCTGGGAGAAACAGAACCTGAAAGGAGAGGTTCCCAAAATCAGAAATTCTTGGAAAAGGCTCCAGGTGTGTGTCCCTGAAAGCAGAGAAATCAGGATCCCTCTGGAGATGCAATGAACCTTCCTGGGACACCAGGCCTGGGAGAAGCTCCTTTAAAGCTTTGGGTGCTCAGGCTGGATTTCAGAGTCCAAATTTGAGCAGCCCTTTAAGCCTTTAATGTAAATTAACCACGAGCTGCTCCTGTTTTAAAGGAACACAATCCACAGGCATCTCAGGCCTGTGTCTCCCAGGGATTCATGGAAACCCAAACTGGTTTGGGATGGAAGGGACCTGAAATCCCACCCAGTGCCACCCCTGCCATGGCAGAGACACCTCCCACTGTGCCAGGTGCTGCCAGCCCCAATGTCCAGCCTGGCCTTGGGCACTGCCAGGGCTCCAGGGGCAGCCACAGCTGCTCTGGCAATTCCAGCCCAGCCCCTGCCCACCCTGCCAGGGAGGAATTTCAGCTCCTCTAGAGCAGAGCTTTGACAAGTTTCTATCAGTTGCCTGTTTTAAATTTGTTTTTTTCAGCCTTTCAGGCTTTCTCTTTGTTCCTTTGTTGCTGCAAAATCTCAATAGGAAACTTGGGTTGGCTTCTCTTCACCACTTGTTGCTTAATTTATCCTACAAAACCACCTTTTTTTGTCCCCCCTTCTTTGTGAAAACCCATTTAATCTTTCTTCAGAGGTAAATCTTGAACTTTTTTTAGCCAGAGACTCTGCCACCAGGAAACACTTCAAGGTGGTGCTCAGGATAATGATCTCAGGCAGAGCAGAGCCACAATTCTCAAATGCTTGAAAACATCAATTATTATTTTCCATCCTGATTTTCCCCATCCACTGCCTTTGTTTGCTTCCTTCAGGGATGTCCAGCACTTGATGCTGAGTTGTCCAAGCTTTCCCTGCACTGTTTAAATCCTCCTGAGCCATCCCAAACGCTCCCCATCCATGGAACAAACAAACTGAAATCAAACACTGCCCACAGGGAATTTCACTTTCTCCTCCACCTTCCATCATCATCATCATCCATCATCATCATTTCAGTTTCTCTCCCATCATTTTTAAAGGGTGCAGCTTTAAAAATCAGCTCTAAATGTATGCGAGAGTTTCCCCCTCACAGATTTTTTTGGAAGCTGATCCAAACCCCAGCCTGACTTTGCAGCCTCAACTGATTCCCTTAAAAACTTAAAAGTAGAGCCCAGCAGGGTCCCTGCACTGGGGGATTTGGCAGAGTTTTGGGTGGAATTCAGCTCTGGAATCCTCTGCCAATCCCCTCTCATCTCCTGCAGGTCCCTATCCCAGTTTTGGGGGAAAATTCCACAGGTTTGGGTTGGTGCTGAAAGCCCAGCACCCCTCCCAGCGCCCTCCAGAGCCTCGGCTGCTTCTTGCTCCATCCCTGGTTAATTATTGCTCCATCTCTCACTAATTATTGCTCTGTCCCTCACTAATTATTGATGAATTTCTCCCCAAGCTGGGCCTTTGTTCAAACACTTCCCCTCCTGATGGGTGGCTGAGCAAAGGTGCCTCCTCTTTCCTCTCGACCTCGAGGAGCCCCGGAAATGTGAATAAAACCAAGCCCTGGTGAAATTCAGAGGGGTTTTCCCTGCACTTCTCGTGACTCTGTGCACATTTATTACAACCTGAGGTATTTTATGTCAGTTCCTGGCTCAGGTGATCCATGAAACAGCAGAAGAACAAACAGAGGGGTTGGGGTTTTTTTTACAGCCCTGAAATCAAGGTTTTTATGGGGAGTTGTTTCCTTATAATGCTCCAAAAGAGGGATATTGTGGTTCTACCTCGATTTATAAGGAATGATTTTATTTAGAGGTATGAGGTGAACATGGGTTGATGGTTGGACTTGAGGATCTTAGAAGTCTTTTCCAACCTTGGTATTTCTGGTTTTATCACCCTCAAAATGTGTCTTCAGCAAGCTGAGCCCCCAGAGGCTCACGTTAAATACCAGAATTGGGGTTTTTCCTGTAGGATTGGAAGAAATTGCCCAGGGAGGTGGTGGAGTCCCCATCCCTGGAAGCATTCAAGAAAAATCTGGAGGTGACACTTGAGAACGTGGTTTAGGGTGATTGTAGGGTGATTGTAGGGTGATTGTAGGATTATTTTAGGATGATATTAAGATGATTTTAGGGTGATTTTAGGGTCATTTTAGGATAATATTAAGATGATTAGGGTGATTTTAGGATGATTTAAGGGTGATTTTAGGATGACTTAAGGGTGATTTTAACTTTATTTTAGGGTGATTTTAGGGTCATTTTAGGATAATATTAAGATGATTTTAGGGTGATTTTAGGATGATTTAAGGGTGATTTTAGGATGACTTAAGGGTGATTTTAACTTTATTTTAGGGTGATTTTAGGATGATTTAAGGGTGATTTTAACTTTATTTTAGGGTCATTTTAGGGTCATTTTAGCTTTATTTTAGGGTGAAATTAGGATGATCGAAGGGTGATTTTAGCTTTATTTTAGGGTCATTTTAGGGTCATTTTAGCTTTATTTTAGGGTGAAATTAGGATGATCGAAGGGTGATTTTAGCTTTATTTTAGGGTGAAATTAGGATGATTTAAGGGTGATTTTAGCTTTATTTTAGGGTCATTTTAGGGTCATTTTAGCTTTATTTTAGGGTGAAATTAGGATGATTTTAGGGTGATTTTAAGGTGATTTTAGGATGATTTTAGGGTGATTTTAGGGTGGTGCTGGGGTTGGACATCAAGAACCCTCCCCACCATGGCCTGGTGAGGTCAGGATTATCTCTGCACACACCAGAGTTCATTTGATGGGAATGATCCTTGAATCCTAAAAGATCCTTCCCCTAAAGTTGGACAAGACCTCTGAGATCCCCAAATCCACCCTCACATTTACCCTACACCACAAAAGAGAGGAATTATTCCCTGTTCTCCATCTGGCATTGAGGCAGAGCCACAACATCCCTGGTTTGAAGCTGGGCTGGAGGATCTGGGAGGTCTTGGATGATTCTGTGATTTCCTGACTGTGGGAGAGACATCCCTGCTGCTTTCCCTGAGCAATTCCTGGAAAAAAACCACCAGCAATTCCTGGAGGGAATGATGAGGAAAAGCTGATTCAGAGAACAGCTGGATGATTTCACCCAGAGCATCCCAAACCTGCTCCCAGCTCCCAGCACCGCCCTGGAGACGTGGGGAAACAGAATTCCAAGAATTCCAAGGGTTCTGCACACACAGGAGAGGGATCGATGTTCAAGTTGAGATATTTTTGCTGCCTCAGGGTTTGGCACCTCAGAACAGGAGCAGCAGTGTCAGAATCACAGGGTTTTTACAATCCACAGACATTTTCTGCAAATGAGGTCATTCCCATGGCAGGGAGATGTTTGTTCCCAGAAAATGTCCCAAGCTGAGCCAAGGAGAAGGGAAGAGATCATTCCAGCCCTGAGTTTGTTCCATCAGCTTGGGAGGGGAATCCTTCCCAATCCCTGCTGGGAAGGAGGATCCCTCACTTTTGGGCATGGAAAACTCATCCTGAACCTTGGGTCCAGGGCAGAGGCTCCCATAGCAAAGCAAAATCCTAAAGCACCATCATTGCATCAATAATTCAAAATTTCCCTGGATTTGGGGAAATCCACCCAAAATGTTCCTGAGAAATGCAAACAGATCAAAGGAACAGATCAAAGCAGCACCCACAGGAACCTCCACAGCACAACATCCTGGAAGCCCCTGGACTTCACCAGGTTGGAATTTTGGAGGTTTTCCCACCAAATCCCCTTCACTCCATGGAGGTAACACCATGTAAAACCCCAAATCCCAGGATTTTTGTGTCACATGGCCTGGTGGAGCCTCCTGTTCTGTGGGGGATGGATCCATCCAAAAAAAATTTCTGGAATGGTCCCAAACCCTCACCAAGGTCTCTCTGCTGCCACCCTGCAGAACTTTTATGTCAACCTTTTCAGGAAAAGCAAGTTGTTATTCTTGAGCCCCTAATTCCAGAGTTATTCCCACTCTGGCTGCCCAGAATTGACAGAATCACAGAACTGACAGAATTGACAGAATCACAGAACTGACAGAATTCCCAGAATTCCCAGGATCACTGGGTTGGAAGAGACCTTCAAGCTCATTGAGTCCAACCCAGCCCCAACCCCTCAACTCAACCCTGGCACCCAGTGCCACATCCAGGCTTTGTTAAACACCCCCAGGGATGGGGACTCCACCACCTCCCCGGGCAGAACATTCCAGAACTTTATCACCCTTTCTGTAAAATCCTTTTCCTGATATCCACCCTGTATTTCCCTTGGGGCAGCTCGAGGCTGTGTGCTCTGGTTCTGTCGGTTCCTGGAGATGGTACCAAGGCCAGGGCAGGTGCTCTGGGGCTTGGAGGTGAAGCACACACGGGAAACTGATGCTAAATGGGCAGGATGACAAAGCACAGGCAGGAAGAGTGGCCTGTCCTGTCCAGAGAGCACCACAGAAGGAGCCACATTTCAGTGTGGCAGGGGGTGAGGCCTGGGGCTGGCCCAGCTCATCACAGGCTCAGCAGCAGCCCAGGGCATTTTGGGGTCCCCCTGACGTGGTTTCAGTGGCTTTGGCTCCCTCCAGAAATGGCCTCACATGAATCCCCCTCAGGGAGGTCAGGGAGGCCATCTCTGCCCTGCAGCCAGGTCTTTGAAGAAGGTGAAAATTTAAGGACAGCCCAGGAGGCAGAATTTCCTCTTTGCTTGTAGACAAGTGCCTGAGTTTACAGAGTTCACAGAATTCCCAGAATTCCCAGAATTCCCAGAATTCCCAGAATGACGAAGTTGGAAGAGACCTTCAAGCTCATCGAGTCCAACCCAGCCCCAACCCCTCAACTCAACCCTGGCACCCAGTGCCACATCCAGGCTTTGTTAAACACCCCCAGGGATGGGGACTCCATCACCTCCCCGGGCAGAACATTCCAGAACTTTATCACCCTTTCTGTAAAATCCTTTTCCTGATATCCAGCCTGTATTTCCCTTGGGGCAGCTCGAGGCTGTGTGCTCTGGTTCTGTCAGTTCTGGAGAAAGAGCCCAGCCCCAGCTGAGCACAGGCACCTTTCAGGAGCTGCAGAGAGCGATGGGGGCAGCCCTGAGTCTCCTTTTCTCCAGGCTGAGCACCCCCAGCTCCCTCAGGGGTTCCTCACTCACAGGGTTTGTGTTCCCAGCCCCTCCAGGACCCCTCTGTGCCCCTCACTGTGACCCCCCCAGCCTCAGCACAGAGCTGATAACCACAACAAAGGGCTGGGCTGCCATAAAACCCAACTGAAACCCCAAAAACAAAGCAGCAGGAAGGTTCTGGGAGCGATCCATCACCGGCCCTGGGCAGCATCCACAAACACCAGGGAGAAAAACAACGGGATAAATCACAGGGATAAATCACAGTGGGGAATATTATCTACAGGAACACTGCACCTGCTCGGCCAGAGCCATTCCCTGCCTGCCACAGGATGGATTCTCTCAGAAAAGCCTCCCTATTTCATGGGATAATCTTGTGACAGCACCTGGCACCTGCTTTGGGGCAGCTCTCACAGGTGGTTGGTTGGGAAAAGCCCAAATTTCTCCTCTTTTTGCACCCCACAAAGCTCCAGCTCTTCCCAGCTGTGCATCCACAGGCACAGGGACACTGGGACAGGGAAGGGGTCCCAAAATCCAGTGATGCCACTGGGAGGGACAGAGGACACGGCTGTGCCCCCCTTGGGAGGGAGGCTGGAGCAGCATCTCCTCAAAAT
Organism: Agelaius tricolor; assembly: GCF_023055355.1. Classification (NCBI taxonomy): domain Eukaryota; kingdom Metazoa; phylum Chordata; class Aves; order Passeriformes; family Icteridae; genus Agelaius; species Agelaius tricolor. The sequence continues at coordinate 171,201 of NW_027269354.1, read as the reverse complement.
GCCTTTTTTAGCTTTCCCTGCAATGGAAATTTCATTTGCAGTAGCCAGGGCCTACCCAAGTGGTTTTACAGAATATTTTATGAAATATTTTACAGAATATTTTAAGGAATATTTTACATAATATTTTATGGAACATTTTATGGAATATTTTACAGGATATTTTAAGGAATATTTTACAGACCATTTTATGGAATATTTTACAGGATATTTTACAGATTTTTGTACAGCATATTGGAAGGGTCCCACAGGGATCATCAGCTCTCAAGTGAGTGGCCCAGGCAGAGATTAAAGCCCCAACTCTGGCATTTCCAGCACTGAGCTCTGCCCATCTGAGCCCAGCCCAGCAGGAAATCCCAGCCTGGTGCATCCCATGCCGGGGTGAGGCCCAGGTGCCAGCTCAGCTGGAGCTTGTCCCCTCCCCTCCAGGGGCCAGGCCAGCCCTGGTGACCCTGCAGGGCACAGCCACAGCACAGCAGGACCCTGATCTGGCAGCCTTTCATTTCCCACAGAAAACCCAACCCCACAGAAAACCCAACCCCACAGAGAATGCGCCAAAAACCACCCAAGAGTGTCCAGGCTACAACCAGAAATGGGAAAGTTTCTCATGGAGAATTTGATATGAAATGGAAATTCAATAATTAAACTTCAGCTTCTCCCAGTGGAATTTAACCCCTTTTTGTTCTCCAGCCTACAGGAGGCAAACTGAGCCAACTTCTCAAGGGCCCACTCGAAATTTTTGCAGAAAATCCCTCCCGTGCTCAGCTTCCTCACCGTGCCAAAGCTGCCCTGGTCACCTGCCCTCGACCCCAGCACCCCCAGCTCCTGTTTCAGGAAGGACCCGGGGCAGACAGAGTCGGTGACGTGGTGAGAACGGCGGGGCAGAGGAAGCTGCTCCTGCTATATTTAGAATTTTTTGCCGCCCCCGAGGGCGGCTGCTCTGCCCACGCCTTTCATCACGAGTGGGTGCTCAGCTAAATTTACCTCCAGGCAGAAGGGTTTGACTCGAGCTCGACACAGAAAACCCCAGCAGGATGTGGTGAGGAGAGGGGAAGTTCACAAGGTGCAGGCGCTAACTGACATCATTTGGAGGCACAGCTGAAACTCAGATGATTTTTGGGGTTTTTGTCTGTTTTTGTCTGCAAGATACTCATTTGAATAAAATAAAAAAAAAAAAAGAGAGAGAAAAAAAGGAAGAAGAGAGTGGCATTCTTCAGAAAACAAAGCACAGTGGCAGCTCTGGGGTAGCTGTGATGTTCATTGAGCAAAGAATTCCTTCTGCACAGCCCAGTCCTTGTGCTGGGGGAGGAAAATCCCACTGAGCCCCCCCTGGCACGGAGCTGATGGGGTGGCCCAGCTCAGCTGAGCCAGCCTGGCCACCCAGGGGACCCCAGAGTCCCCTCCCTTCCCCATGGCCAGGCTGGGAAACACCAGAAGGACTTTGCTGCTCCCAAGGAGGGACACTGGGAGAGGCGCCTGGGCTGATGTCCCCAAGGGTTCTGGGGACAGCAGGAGATGCTTGGATGGGGTTTGTTTGATCTCTCATTGAGTCTTTGAGCTCAGGGACCCACAAGGATCATCCAGTCCAACCCCAGGCCCTGCCCAGACCCCCAACAACCCCACCCTGGCCATCCCTGCAGCGCTGCCCAAATTTGTCCCCATCCTTCATCTCCCCCATCCCTCCTGTAGGAGCCTCAGGGGGTAGCACCGTCAGGATGGACGGAGAGCAGAGATCTCTGCAGCCAGGGCTGGAACTTGGGGTTTATTGCAAAGGGCCTGGGTGCAGGGCCCTGCTGGGAGCTGCCAGCCACAGCTCAGAGCAGGCCTGAGAGAAGAGAGGGGGAGAGAGGGTGAGAGGGGAAGAGAGCAAAAGGGTAAGAGCGCAAAGTTCCCATTACAACACCATAAATCTTCTTCTGTGCTGAATATTCTAATTCTCACTAACCAATCTAGTCCAAGATACAAATCCTACAGCATTTCCATACAGCCTATAGGAATCATTCCATTACCACACTGGGTTACATTTTAAACCCTACAAACTCCTCTTTGGGCCCCTTCTGCCAAGCTGGCAGGGTCTGCTCTGAGCCTTGGGCCTGTCTGCAAGCAGAGGGGATTGTTTGATCCAAAGGGGATCACCTTCAGCTGGCCATGCCATTGTTTGCCAGTTGTTCAGGAACTGAGGGATCTCAAAGCTTGCTTTCATTTCAGTCTCACTTAGAGTTTCCATATTCTCAAAATCTTTTGCCAGGCAATCATATTTATAAGGCTTCCCTGTTCCATCTCCCCCATCCCTCCCTCTCACAGAATCATGGAATGTGCTGAGCTGGAAGGGACCCACAGGGATGATCAATGCCAAAGCCAAGCCCTGCCCAGAGCCCCCAGCAAGCCCAGCCTGGGCATCCCTGGAGCTCTGGCAGCCTCGGGGCCGTGCCCATTCCCTGGGCAGCCTGGGCAGTGCCCAGCACCCTCTGGGGGAAGAGCCTTGCCCTGAGCTCCAGCCTGAGCTGCCCTGGCCCAGCTCCAGCCGTGCCCTGGCTGCTGTCCCTGGCCCAGAGCAGGGATGGGAGCTGCCCCTCGGGAGGAGCTGCAGATCCCTGAGCTCTGCCCTCACTGTGCCATGCTCCAGCTGCACACACCAAGAGCCCTCAGCTGCTCCTCCTGTGGCCCTTCCTGACCCTTCACCATCTCCTTGTTCAACCTTTGGACTCTCCAAAATCTTTGAGGCACCCAAAAGTGCCCCCAGCACTGGAGGTGAGGCTGCACCAGCCTCGAGCAGAGCAGGACAATCCCCTCCTCTCATTCCCTTTTCCCTGGTTTTTTTCTCTTCCTTCCCCTTCTCTCAGTGACCCTCGGGCCTGCAGCTGATCTCCACGTGGAGCTGGAGGCTGCCAGGGCCGATTCCTGAATCCCTGAAGGGACCCAGAGCCACCCAGGCTGGTTCCTCTGCTTGTTTGATCCCACAATGGGGACTCAGAGCGGTGCCAAGGAGCTGAACCTGAGGAACAACTTCCCGAGGCCCTCCCGTGGAGAAACAGCAGCTCATAAGTGACCCCACAGTCATCTGGGTGATGTACAAAACATCTGCCAGGGACAGAGTCCTGTGAGAGGGGAGAGCATCAGAAAATTCCCAAATTTCAATGTTTTCATACACAGCAGAGACTCCCAAGGGAAGAGCACCACGCTCCATCCCTGAGTGGCTGGGCAGGGATTAGCAATGAGGTGGAGACAGAGGCCTGGCAGAAAAAGGGTAATTCAAAACTGGGATGCATCCCTGGGGTAGTTTGGGGGATCCCACAAAAATAAAATAAAAAAAAAAATAAATAAATAAATAAATAATAATAAAATAAAATAAAATAAAATAAAATAAAATAAAATAAAATAAAAATGCTACTAATTCACATTCCCAATGTCTGAAATAAATCCCAGCACTCTGTAGCCCCACCTTTGCCAGGACAAGGGTGGATCCAGCAGGGCACTGAAGCTGCTGCTCTGCGGCCCCCAAAGGGCCAATGATCCAGGCAGGACCCACAAATTCCCTTTAGGGCACCCCAAAAAGCAGCTGAAGGGACCCCCTGAGTGCTGCCACCACCCAGGAGAGATGACAAAATTATAACCTTGGTGTAACTTATAGCATTTATTTCATTAGTTTATAATTCCATCATTTTCTCATCCCAGTTTACTGCCCCAGAAAAAACAATTCCACTTGGAAAACCTGTGGCCAACCCTCAACCAGCCAGAGAAAATTGTGCAGCCTCAGATACATAAAATTAAGAAGCCCTGGAAGTCGCAGAGCTTTGGCTTTGTTCATAATTTAATTAAAATCAAGGAGATCAGCAGAACTTGTTCATTTTCTGCTTTTGTTTTCATTTGATCTTGGCCTTGCCGGATCTCTCAGGATGCCAGGAAGGGAGATCACAGATCACAGATCACAGATCTCAGATCACAGATCTCAGATCTCAGATCACAGATCACAGATCACAGATCTCAGATCTCAGATCTCAGATCACAGATCTCAGATCTCAGATCACAGATCTCAGATCACAGATCACAGATCACAGATCACAGATCTCAGCTCTCAGGCTTTCCAACCTCATTCCTACAAGGCCAGGGAGACAATTCTGGACAGGAAAAGCATCATTGGTGCTCTGTGCCTCCTTTGTCCTCAGTTCCATCCCCAAAACCACCACGCTGGCACCGGGAACCGCCACCTCAGAGCTGATTCTCAGATTCCCCAGGAGCCTTCATCCCAGACAGGGAATTTGCCAGTTCTTGGCTTCTTTTCCCTGCCTCTGTCAAGGTCGGGATTGAAGGCACTTGAGACATTTCACGCTCAGGCTTAGATGTTTATTATTTCTTATCTGTTTTACAAGTGGTGACTCTTACTGTATTCTACTAACAACTTACAAAAGGGCCAACTATCTCTTGTTACAAGGCCTTTTAAGGATAAACTGTGCAATTAAGAAATGACACCTCAATTATTTTCACTTTTAATCCAATAACCAACCACCCATGGCCTTCAATGGGGACTTTTTATCCAATTACACAAAACCACCCAAACCCATGGAGGAGGAGGAGGAGAAGGAGAAGGAGAAGGAGAAGGAGAAGGAGAAGGAGAAGGAGAAGGAGAAGGAGAAGGAGAAGGAGAAGGAGAAGGAGAAGGAGAAGCCTCCACCCCAAAACCTCCATCTTGCTCCATATCTATTACTGTATTCTAAACCCCAAACTCTGAGTTTTCCACCCTGTGATCTCACACACTTCTATCCAAACTCCACACCCACAATCCCAGCTCTGTCATTCCATTCTGGAAGCTTCTCCACGGCCTCAGGTCAAATACAGTATTTTCTTGTGGGTCTGTGCCCGTCAGCACAGAAAGTTTACAATTCTAAATCCAGGATTCCAACAGGAATTCTGCTCATTTCCCCCATTTTCCAAAGGCACAGCCTCCCCCACATCCACGCCCTGCAAAGTGTCCCCAGCTTTTGTCCTTGACAAAATTCCATCCTGACATCCAATCCTGCCCTGCTGGCCTGGCATTTCCAGCCCCTCCCCTTCCACCTCCTCCCTCTCCAGGGCACCAAACCCATCTCTGCTTTCAAGGCCACCCCCAAGCCGAGCTGTCCCTGCTGGGTTTGCTCTTCCAAGGTCAAATCCCTGTCTTCAGGCATGGATGTGAGGAAATCTCCACTGCTACCGAAAATCCCTGGATTTGTATCTCCTCCTGCTTGGTGAAACTTTCAAAGGTGGAGTTGAGGATGGGCCATGACTTCAAAACAGAGGGGAAAGAGATGGCACAGATGTGGTACCCTGTCAGTTGTTGATAAATAAAATTTATTTTTAAATATATTTTGGTCCTGGGCAGGTTCAAAAACTCAGCTTTATCTCATAAATTAATTCCATATTAATTAAGGAATGAAGATAAATTAATTCCCTAATTAATAAGGAATTAATTTATCTTAATTCCTTAAATTAAGATTTAAGGAAATTCTCAGTACCCACCACCCTCTGGAGATATTTGGAGGTGGAAATTATGGAGAACAGCAGCAAATTTCCAGTGGAAAGTTCTGCAAAGTCTCTAAAACTCTGCAAATCATCTTCTTCCCAAGCAACGCCTTTCCCTGTGAAGAAGGGACAGAAAAAAACCCATTTTCTGTCCTTCCATGAGATCCTTGAGGCCTTTGGGAAGTGTCCGTGCTGTATTTTCCCCCTCTTTGCCAGGATGGGGACATGGAACATTCCCTGCTCCTCATCTGCCTTGCGAGGAGAATTTCCACAGGGATAAAGAATCCAACCCCAGAGTTTTGAGGCCAAATCAGATGCGAGCAGCGAAGTCATTTGAGCGTTTCAGATTTACCTGGAAGGCATCAACCCCTTTGCATTTTAATTAGCAGCGCTTCATCAAGATTCACCTCAAGCCACCTGCAAATCCAAGGGCTGGAGGTGCAGAAATGTTCCCTGAGGAGCAACCAGGAGGGGCAGGAAAGGAGATAAATTCTGGCATGTTCCCAAAATTCTGGGCTGGCAGCAGGGGCAGGGTTGGGATGGAATGGTTGGGTTGGGATGCAGGGGTTGGGATGGGATGGAATGGTTGGATTGGGATGCAGGGGTTGGATTGGGATGCAGGGGTTGGATCGGGATGGAATGGTTGGGTTGGGATGGAATGGTTGGGTTGGGATGGAATGGTTGGATTGGGATGGAATGGTTGGGTTGGGATGGAAGGTTGGATTGGGATGCAGGGGTTGGATTGGGATGGAATGGTTGGGTTGGGATGCAGGGGTTGGATTGGGATGGAGGGGTTGGGTTGGGATGCAGGGGTTGGGTTGGGATGGAATGGTTGGGTTGGGATGCAGGGTCTGGATTGGGGTGCAGGGGTTGGAATGGGATGGAATGGTTGGATTGGGATGCAGGGGTTGGATTGGGATGGAATGGTTGGGTTGGGATGGAATGGTTGGATTGGGATGGAATGGTTGGGTTGGGATGGAATGGTTGGATCAGGATGCAGGGGTTGGAATGGAATGGAATGGTTGCATTGGGATGGAATGGTTGGGTTGGGATGCAGGGGTTGGATTGGGATGGAATGGTTGGATCAGGATGCAGGGGTTGGAATGGAATGGAATGGTTGGGTTGGGATGGAATGGTTGGACTGGGATGGAATGGTTGGGTTGGGATGGAATGGTTGGGTTGGGATGGAATGATTGGGTTGGGATGGAATGGTTGGGTTGGGATGGAATGGTTGGGTTGGGATGCAGGGGTTGGGATGGGATGGAATGGTTGGGTTGGGATGGAATGGTTGGATTGGGATGCAGGGGTTGGATCGGGATGGAATGGTTGGATTGGGATGGAATGGTTGGGTTGGGATGGAATGGTTGGGTTGGGATGCAGGGGTTGGGATGGGATGGAATGGTTGGATTGGGATGGAGGGGTTGGGTTGGGATGGAGGGGTTGGATTGGGATGGAATGGTTGCATTGGGATGGAATGGTTGGGTTGGGATGCAGGGGTTGGATCGGGATGGAATGGTTGGATTGGGATGCAGGGGTTGGGATGGGATGGAATGGTTGGATTGGGATGGAATGGTTGGGTTGGGATGGAATGGTTGGGTTGGGATGGAATGGTTGGATTGGGATGCAGGGGTTGGGATGGGATGGAATGGTTGGATTGGGATGGAATGGTTGGGTTGGGATGGAATGGTTGGATTGGGATGGAATGGTTGGATTGGGATGCAGGGGTTGGGATGGGATGGAATGGTTGGATTGGGATGGAATGGTTGGGTTGGGATGGAATAGTTGGAATGGAATGGAATGGTTGCATTGGGATGGAATGGTTGGGTTGGGATGGAATGGTTGGATTGGGATGGAATGGTTGGATTGGGATGCAGGGGTTGGGATGGGATGGAATAGTTGGGTTGGGATGCAGGGGTTGGATTGGGATGCAGGGGTTGGGTTGGGATGCAGGGGTTGGATTTTTTGGCTCCCCTCTAAAGTCTCCACACTCGGGGCTTTCCAGCCAGCCAGGCAAAGCTCCAGGGCTGCATTGCTGCGTCATCCCAAAAAACCAGGACACAGGAGGAAAGGAAGATTTCCAGGGCATCCATTTGCAGATAAGCACCAGGCCGTGCCTCATCCAGCCTTTTTCCCATTTTCCTGCAGCCCTAAATTGGAGTCCCAGCTCCCACAAGGAGCAGACTGGGAGGGCTTGGAGCATTCTGCCTTCGAAATGAACACTGAGGTGTTTTATTTAATGGGATGGGATGGGATGGGATGGGATGGGATGGGATGGGATGGGATGGGATGGATGGGATGGGATGGGATGGGATGGGATGGGATGGGATTTAAGGTCCCTTCCAAAACCAGCCCAAAACAAGACACAAATCCTGATTTTCAGGAGTGAAAAACCACCAGGATTTGAAGCAAGAAAAGAGTTTCATTCCCCCTTGACCAGATTTTCATAACTCTCCGAGCCAAATTCTGCCTTTCTGCACCCAAAACAAGCCACAAAACCTGCCCAAAAAAGACACAAATCTTGATTTTCCAAAAGCCAAAACCCGGTAGCACTTGGAAGAAGAAAAGAGTTTCAATCTTTCTTGACCACATTTTTGTACCAGTGAAAATCTCTCTGATTCCAATTCTGCCTTTCTGCACCCAAACCAAGAAGCCACAAAATCAGCCCGAGAGTAAAGATAAAAATCCTCATTTCTAGAGGACAAAACCACCAGGATTTGAAGGGAGAAAACAATTCCAATTATTTCTTGAGAAGATTTTTTTTAACTTAACGACCAAATTCTGCCTTTCTGCACCCAAACCAAGCCACAAAACCTGCCCAAAAAAAGACACAAATCCTGATTTTCAGGAGCCAAAAACCACCAGGATTTTTAGGGAGGAAAGAGTTTCAACCTTTCTTGAGCAGCATTTTGTAACCCTAAGTCAAATTCTGCCTTTCTGCACCCAAACCAAGAAGTTACAAAACCTGTCGGAGAGTAAAGGCCCAAATTCTGATTTTTAGAGGACAAAACCATTGGGATTTGAAAGGAGAAGAGTTTCAAGCTTTCATCAGCACATTTTTGTTACAGTGAAAAATTCTCTGAGCCAAATTCTGCATTTCTGCACCCAAACCAAAGCAGAAAACCAGCCCAAGAATAAAGCCACAAACCCTGATTTTTACAGGTCAAAACCACCAGGATTGGAAGGGAGAAAAGTTTCAACCTTTCTTGAGCACATTTTTATAACAGTGAAAAATTCTCTGAAACAAATTCTGCCTTTCTGCACCCAAGCGAAGAAATTACAAATCCTGTCGGAGAGTCAGGGCCCAAATTCTGATTTTTATACGACAAAACCACCAGGATTTTTAGGGAGAAAAGAGTTTCAACCTTTCTGGAGCACATTTTTATAGCAATGAAAATTCTCTGAACCAAATTCTGCTTTTCTGCACCCAAGCCAAAGCAGAAAACCAGCCCAAGAGTAAAGCCACAAACCCTGATTTTTACAGGTCAAAACCACCAGGATTTTTAGGGAGGAAAGAGTTTCAACCTCTCTTGTGCACATTTTTATAGCAATGAAAATTCTCTGAACCAAATTCTGCCTTTCTGCACCCAAAACAAAGCCGAAAACCAGCCCAAGAGTAAAGCCACAAACCCTGATTTTTAGAGGACAAAACCACCAGGATTGGAAGGGAGGAAAGAGTTTCAACCTCTCTTGAGCACATTTTTATAGCAATGAAAATTCTCTGAACCAAATTCTGCCTTTCTGCACCCAAGCCAAGAAGTTACAAATCCTGTCAAAAGTTCTGCCAAGAAGTTACAAATTCTGTCAGAGAGTAAAGGCCCAAATTCTGGTTTTTAGGGGACAAAACCATCAGGGTTTTTAGGGAGGAAAGAGTTTCAACCTCTCTTGTGCACATTTTTATAGCAATGAAAATTCTCTGAACCAAATTCTGCCTTTCTGCACCCAAAACAAAGCCGAAAACCAGCCCAAGAGTAAAGCCACAAACCCTGATTTTTAGAGGACAAAACCACCAGGATTGGAAGGGAGGAAAGAGTTTCAACCTCTCTTGAGCACATTTTTATAGCAATGAAAATTCTCTGAACCAAATTCTGCCTTTCTGCACCCAAGCCAAGAAGTTACAAATCCTGTCAAAAGTTCTGCCAAGAAGTTACAAATTCTGTCAGAGAGTAAAGGCCCAAATTCTGGTTTTTAGGGGACAAAACCATCAGGGTTTTTAGGGAGGAAAGAGTTTCAACCTCTCTTGTGCACATTTTTATAGCAATGAAAATTCTCTGAACCAAATTCTGCCTTTCTGCACCCAAAACAAAGCCGAAAACCAGCCCAAGAGTAAAGCCACAAACCCTGATTTTTAGAGGACAAAACCACCAGGATTGGAAGGGAGGAAAGAGTTTCAACCTTTCTTGAGCAGCATTTTGTAACTCTAAGTCAAATTCTGCCTTTCTGCACCCAAACCAAGAAGTTACAAAACCTGTCGGAGAGTAAAGGCCCAAATTCTGATTTTTAGAGGACAAAACCATTGGGATTTGAAAGGAGAAGAGTTTCAAGCTTTCATCAGCACATTTTTGTTACAGTGAAAAATTCTCTGAGCCAAATTCTGCATTTCTGCACCCAAACCAAAGCAGAAAACCAGCCCAAGAGTAAAGCCACAAAGCCTGATTTTTACAGGTCAAAACCACCAGGATTTTTAGGGAGAAAAGAGTTTCAACCTCTCTTGTGCACATTTTTATAGCAATGAAAATTCTCTGAACCAAATTCTGCCTTTCTGCACCCAAGCCAAGAAGTTACAAATTCTGTTGGAGAGTAAAGGCCCAAATTCTGGTTTTTAGGGGACAAAACCATCAGGGTTTTTAGGGAGGAAAGAGTTTCAACCTTTCTTGAGCAGTTCTTTTGTAACTCTGAACCAAATTCTGCCTTTCTCCACCCAAACCAAGCCACAAAACGACCCCAAAAAAGACACAAACGCTGATTTTCAGAAGCCAAAGCCCAGGATTTGAAGGTTCTGAGTGTTTGGGGCAAACCAGGGACCCCCGCCCAGGGTGGCCTCAGCAGATCCATGGAGCTGTGGGAGCAAATCCCAAAAAAACTCCCTGGAGGTGAATTTGTCACTCAGAGTCCACTGGAGATCCCCAATATCTGGCAAATGTCCAAGTGCCCTCTCCATAAAGTGATTTAAAGCAGATTTAAGGGTTCAGATCAGATCCATCTCCTTCCCAAGCAGGACAAGAGGGAGAGGGAAAAGGAGGAAATGTGGGAGAGCTGCCCCTGGAGCAATCCCTGTCCCTCAGGCAATGTCTGAGCTCCAAGGAAGCACTTGGGGCTATAAATAAAATGTAATTAATGGGATCAACACAGGCAAAGCCGGATTTAAAAGTCAGAACAGGTAGAGCACAATTCCCACAAGGCTGGAGGGGGGGAAAAAAAAATCCATCCCCCCAAAATCCACCAGCTGGGAACAGAAAAACAGCATGGAAATGTAATTAATATGTGTTAAAATTGAGAAAACAGCACGTGGTTGAGAGGAGCTCAGGGGATGTGCAGCCCAAAGGAGTTCCCTGGAATTTTAAGCATCCTTTTAAGCTTGGTTTTAGCTTTTTGGGAGAATTTTGCCCTGGTTTTGAAAGATTTTAATGCGTGGAGCAAGGAGCAAGGAGGGATCAGGGATTGTGGAAGAAAAGCAAATTTGTGTTCAAGGGACAACTTCTTCGCAGAGGGTCCAAAACTCCTCAAAAACTCATGCAGGGAGTGGCTTAAAATAAATTTAAAAAGATGAAATATGGAATATCCCATCCCTGGAAGTGTCCAAGGCCAGGTTGGATGGGGCTTGGAGCACCCTGGGGTGGTGGGAAATGTCAATGGAAGGGGTGGGACGAGATAATGAAGATTTTTAGGTGTCTCCCAAACCAAACCAAACCAAACCAAACCAAACCAAACCAAACCAAACCAACCATGATTCCATAAAGAAAAGAAGTCAGCAGAAATATTCCCTGAGTGTTGCTCCAGCAGGAAAAATGCCATTATAATTTCCATTATTTTGTTAAACTCTGATTAAAAGATGCACCACAAAGCACAGATTAAGTAAAGCACGGAAATTAAACCCTAAATAAGAAATAAATCCCTCAGTCATCAAAAATCACTTTCCAACAGCATTGGGAAAGGGCTAATTGGGAAAGGGTTCATTAAACCATGGGCGGGTCCAGCCTGTGACACCCCCACCCACACCAAGTACCAAAATATTTCACTATTAACACCAAATATCAAAATATTTCATTATTACCACCAAAGATCAAAATATCTCATTATTACCACTGAGAATCAAAATATTTCATTGTTGCCACTGAGAATCAAAATATTTCACTATTAACACCAAATATCAAAATATTTCATTATTAACACTTCAAAATATTTCATTATTGCCACTGAGTATCAAATATTTCACTATTAACACCAGATATCAAAATATTTCATTATTAACACCAAATATCAAAATATCTCATTATTACCACTGAGAATCAAAATAATATTTCATTGTTACCACTGAGAATCAAAATATTTCCCTATTAACACCAAATATCAAAATATTTCATTATTAACACCAAATATCAAAATATCTCATTGCTACCACTGAGAATCAAAATATTTCATTATTAACACCAAATATTAAAATATTTCACTATTACCACTTCAAAATATTTCATTATTACCACTGAGTATCAAATATTTCACTATTAACACCAGATATTAAAATATTTCATTACTACCACTGAGTATCAAAATATTTCATTATCAACACCGAGTATCAAAATATTTCATTATTATTATTATTATTATTATTATTATTATTATTATTATGCAGCAATATTTCATTATTCTTTCTTGAAGAAGTTGGGGGGTTGGAGTTTGGGCCACCAAAGCTCTGGAGGAGCTGCAGGGCTCAGGGCCCTGCTGGGATCATTCCAGGCCTGGAAAATTTTCTGGGAATTATTTTTGGGGGCTGAGATCTCTCAGCCAGGGCTCTCCTCTCATCCAACCTGCCCAAGCAATTCCAGCCCCCCCAGCTCTGTTGCCTGATTAGATAAGGTAGATAAGAGCTAATTCCAATCAAGGAATTAGGATCGGGTCCAAAATAGTCCCTCATTACCTAAAGCGCAGCGTGGGAGGGGTTTAGGGCAAAAGTCAGGGAAAGAAAATCCAAAATTCCCCCGTTAAACACAAAATCCAGGCACGGAAATCTCTGGAAAAGTTCTCTGGGAAGGGCAGCTCATTCCCACACGGAGTTAGGTGTCGGGTCCGTCTGTCTGTCTGTCTGTCTGTCTGTCTGTCTCTGCCCTGACACGGGTAGGGTGGTTCTTGGGTGGACGCGTTTCAAAGGACGAGTCTGGACTCTTCAGCTTTTCCATCTTCAGATTGTTTATTGTTTCTTATCTACAAAATTTTCTGTCTGCCCAACAGAGGTCTGACCTGCAAGGCAGCCAAGGGCACTCTGTCGTGTCTTTTTATACTAAAATCTACGTACATGATATTTACCTTTATTTCCCAATGCTTTTCACCCATGTTGGCAAGTGCACCTTCACCATAAACCAATCCCCAAGTGCCAACATCACCACAGGAGATGGAGGACAAGAAGAAGAAAGAAGAAGGACGAGACACGCCCTGATCCCTCCATCTTGTCTCCATAACCCCCCTGTACCAAAAACCTTAAAGTTTGTATTTCACCCTCTAAATGTGTCCCTTTTACACCCTTCACTCTAAAGTGATTCTCAAGTCCTCAAACTGCTGTCACTTCTATGGATGGATCAAAATCAAGCCACCAAGCACTCCTGGCAACATTCCAGGGTTTCTGAGACCCCCAAGGGTTCTCCTGGCATCTCTGGACATCGGGAACGATGTGTTGAGTTCCCACAGTTAGGTAGGAAATGGCACCAGAAAACCAGGAGGAAATGGGTTTAGACCAGCAAAAATTGAATATTTATTGGCAGGGTGGGCAGGGCCTGCTGGAGTGGAGGGGAGACCGGGATCAGAGGGAATTTGTGGGGAAAAAAAGCAAAATAAAGAATCAGGGATGGCCCCATCACCCCCAGCCCCGGGAGCGATGAGGCTGGAGAGGAAAATCCCCCAGGCTTCTCCTGGAGCTGGGCAAGAGCAGCTCCTCCAAGGGCGGCTCCCAGGAAAACGGCGTTTCCGGGAGGAAAACCCAAACTGAGCAATTCCCATGGAAATATCCCAACCCCAGCACTCCCTGTAACTTCACCCCTGGTTTTACTCCTGTAAAATCAACAGCAGAGTGGCAAAAAATGGGGAAAAAAAGAGAAGTTTTCTTTCCCTAATTACAAAAATTTGTAATTCTTTCCTTAAAAATTGTCTTGTTTTCCCAGTAAGATATTGTCATTCTTTCCCTAAGAGTAAAATATTGTAATTCTTTCCCTAATTACAAAAATTTGTAACTCTTTCCTTAAAAATTGTCATTTCTTCCCAGCAAGAAATTATAATTCTTTCCCTAAGAGTAAAATATTGTAATTCTTTCCTTAAACATTAGCATTTCTTTCCAATAAGAAATTGTAATTCGTTCCCTAAGAGTATAAAATTGTAATTATTTCCTTAAAAATTGTCATTTATTTCCAATAAGAATTTTTAATTTCTTTCCAATAAGAAATTGTAATTCGTTCCCTAAAAGTATAAAATCATAATTCTTTCCCGAATTAGAAAAATTTGTAATTATTTCCTTAAAAATTGTCATTTCTTTCCAATAAGAATTTTTAATTTCTTTCCAGTAAGAAATTGTATTTTTCCCTAAGAGTAAAAAATTCTAATTATTTCCTTAAAAATTTTCATTTCTTTCCAGTAGGAAATTATAATTTTTTTCCCTAAGAGTAAAAAATTGTAATCCTTTCCCGAATTACAAAACATTGTAAATCTTTCCTTAAGAATTTTCCTTTCTTTCCAGTAAGAAATTGTAAATTTTCCCCTAAAAGATTGTAATTCTTTCCCTAAGAGGAGGAAATTGTAATTCTTTCCTGAATTACAAAAAACTGTATTTTTTTCCTTAAGAATTTTCCTTTCTTTCCAGTAAGAAATTGTAATTTTTTCCCTAAAAGATTGTGATTCTTTCCCTAAGAGGAGGAAATTGTAATTCTTTCCTGAATTACAAAAAATTGTATTTTTTTCCTTAAGAATTTTCCTTTCTTTCCAGTAAGAAATTGTAATTTTTTCCTTAAGAATTTTCCTTTCTTTCAAGTAAGAAATTGTCATTTTTTTCCCTAAGAGTAAAAAACTGTAACTATTTCCTTTAAAATTGTCATTTCTTTCCAATAAGAAATTTTCCTTTCTTTCCAGTAAGAAATTGTAATTTTTTCCCTAAAAGATTGTGATTCTTTCCCTAAGAGTAGGAAATTGTAATTCTTTCCCGAATTACAAAAAATTGTAATTCATTCCTTAAGAATTTTTCCTTTCTTTCCAGTAAGAAATTGTCATTTTTTCCCTAAGAGTAAAAAATTGTAACTATTTCCTTTAGAATTGTCATTCCTTTCCAATAACAAATTGTCATTTATTTCTGGTAAGAAATTGTAATTTTTTTCCCTAAGAGTAAAAAACTGTAATTATTTCCTTTAAAATTGTCATTTCTTTCCAATAAGAAATTCTCATTTTTTCCCTGTAAGAAATTGTAATTTTTTCCCTAAGAGTAAAAAACTGTAACTATTTCCTTTAAAATTATCATTTCTTTCCACTAAGAAATTCTCATTTTTTTCCCCAAGAGTAAAAAATTGTCATTTTTTATTCTGAGAGCAAAAATATTGTAATTTTTTCCCTCAGGACAGGAGCTGAGGTGCTTTTCCAAGCGAATCCCTTGGTGGACCTGGGTGCACGGGGATCATTTTTCCCTGCCCATATGGAGCTGAGCTCCAGGGAGCTCAAAAAATTTTCCTTTCTTTCCAGTAAGAAATTGTAAATTTTTCCCTAAAAGATTGTAATTCTTTCCCTAAGAGTAGGAAATTGTATTTCTTTCCTGAATTAGAAAAAGTTGTAACTTTTTCCTTAAGAATTTTCCTTTATTTCCAGTAAGAAATCATCATTTTTCCTTAAGAATTTTCCTTTATTTCAAGTAAGAAATCATCATTTTTCCTTAAGAATTTTCCTTTCTTTCCAGTAAGAAATTGTAATTTTTTCCTTAAGAATTCTCCTTTCTATCCAGTAAGAAATTGTCATTTTTTCCTTAGGAATTTTCCTTTCTTTCCAGTAAGAAATTGTAATTTTTTCCTTAAGAATTTTCCTTTCTTTCCGGTAAGAAATTGTCATTTTTTCCCTAAGAATAAAAAATTGTAACTATTTCCTTTAAAATTGTCATTTCTTTCCAATAAGAAATTTTCATTTCTTTCCAGTAAGAAATTGTAAATTTTTCCCTAAAAGATTGTAATTCTTTCCCTAAGAGTAGGAAATTGTAATTCTTTCCTTAAGAATCATCATCTCTTTCCAGTAAGAAATTGTAATTTTTTCCCCAAGAGTAAAAAACTGTAATTATTTCCTTTAAAATTGTCATTTCTTTCCAATAAGAAATTCTCATTTTTTCCCTGTAAGAAATTGTAATTTTTTCCCTAAGACTAAAAAATTGTAACTATTTCCTTTGAAATTATAATTTCTTTCCAGGAAGAAATTGTCATTTTTTTCCCCAAGAGTAAAAAATTGTCATTTTTTATTCTGAGAGCAAAAATATTGTCATTTTTTCCCTCAGGACAGGAGCTGAGGTGCTTTTCCAAGCGAATCCCTTGGTGGACCTGGGTGCACGGGGATCATTTTTCCCTGCCCATATGGAGCTGAGCTCCAGGGAGCTCAAAAAATTTTCCTTTCTTTCCAGTAAGAAATTGTAAATTTTTCCCTAAAAGATTGTAATTCTTTCCCTAAGAGTAGGAAATTGTATTTCTTTTCTGAATTAGAAAAAGTTGTAACTTTTTCCTTAAGAATTTTCCTTTCTTTCCAGTAAGAAATCATCATTTTTCCTTAAGAATTTTCCTTTATTTCAAGTAAGAAATCATCATTTTTCCTTAAGAATTTTCCTTTATTTCAAGTAAGAAATCATCATTTTTCCTTAAGAATTTTCCTTTCTTTCCAGTAAGAAATCGTAATTTTTTCCCTAAGAGTAAAAGACTGTAACTATTTCCTTTAAAATTGTCATTCCTTTCCAATAACAAATTGTCATTTATTTCCGGTAAGAAATTGTAATTTTTTTCCCTAAGAGTAAAAAACTGTAATTATTTCCTTTAAAATTGTCATTTCTTTCCAGGAAGAAATCGTAATTTTTTCCCTAAGAGTAAAAAACTGTAACTATTTCCTTTAAAATTGTCATTTCTTTCCAATAAGAAATTTTCATTTCTTTCCAGTAAGAAATTGTCATTTTTTTCCTTAAGAATTTTCCTTTCTTTGCAGTAAGAAATTGTAATTTTTTCCATAAGAATTTTCCTTTCTTTCCGGTAAGAAATTGTAATTTTTTCCCTAAGAGTAAAAAACTGTAACTATTTCCTTTAAAATTGTCATTTCTTTCCAATAAGAAATTTTCATTTCTTTCCAGTAAGAAATTGTAAATTTTTCCCTAAGAGTAAAAGACTGTAACTATTTCCTTTAAAATTGTCATTTCTTTCCAATAAGAAATTTTCCTTTCTTTCCAGTAAGAAATTGTCATTTTTTCCTTAAGAATTTTCCTTTCTTTCCAGTAAGAAATCATCATTTTTCCTTAAGAATTTTCCTTTCTTTCTGGTAAGAAATTGTAATTTTTTCCATAAGAATTTTCCTTTCTTTCCAGTAAGAAATTGTTATTTTTTTCCCTACGACTAAAAAATTGTAACTATTTCCTTTAAAATTCTCCTTTCTTTCCACTAAGAAATTCTCATTTTTTTCCCCAAGAGTAAAAAATTGTCATTTTTTATTCTGAGAGCAAAAAAATCGTAATTTTTTCCCTGAGGACAGGAGCTGAGGTGCTTTTCCAAGTGAATCCCTTGGTGGACCTGGGTGCACGGGGATCATTTTTCCTTCCCGTATGGAGCAGCTGGGGCTGGCAGATGGAGCCAGGGCCGTGCTGGGAGCGTCAGACGGGCACAGGAAAACCTCAGGCTCCAAATGCCCGGGGCTGGAGTCCAGCCTGAGCCCCCAGGCCGGCGATTCCCGACGGGAAAAATTCAGGAAAAAACACCAGGAGCACCTGGGCTGCACATGGGGTGAGGAACTGGGAAAACGGCAAAAAAAAAGGAGGAAAAAATGGATATTTCTGAGGGGTTTCGGTTGAAAAGGAGTTTGCATCCATAGAGTGGGAATACAGGGAAAAATGACCAGAAAATGGACATTTTAAAGGGTTTTGAGTTTAAAAGGAGTTTGCATCCATAGAGTGAGAAATCCAGGGACCAGCCCTGAAAAATGACTGAAAAATGACTAAAAAAATGGACATTTCAAAGGGTTTTTAGTTTAAAAGGAGTTTGCATCCATAGAGTGAGAAATCCAGGGATCACCCCTTGAAAAATGACTGAAAAATGACCTAAAAATGGACATTTCAAAGGGTTTTCAGTTTAAAAGAAGGAGTTTGAATCCAGAGTGGGAAATCCAGGGAAAAATGACCAAAAAATGGACATTTCTAAGGGTTTTTAGTTTAAAGGAAGGAGTCTGAATCCATAGAGTGAGAAATCCAGGGATCACCCTTGAAAAATGACCAGAAAATGACCAAAAAATGGACATTTCTAAGGGTTTTCATTTTAAAAGGAGTTTGCATCCATAGAGTGGGAAATCCAGGGAAAATGACCAGAAAATGGACATTTCAAAGGGTTTTTAGTTTAAAAGGAGTTTGCATCCATAGAGTGAGAAACCCAGGGATCACCTTGAAAAATGACCAGAAAATGACCAAAAAATGGACATTTCAAAGGGTTTTCAGTTTAAAAGAAGGAGTTTGCATCCATAAAGTGAGAAATCCAGGGGAAAATGACCAGAAAATGGACATTTTAAAGGGTTTTCCATTTAAAAGAAGGAGTTTGCATCCATAGAGTGAGAAATCCAGAGATCACTCTTGAAAAACGACCTAAAAATGGACTTTTCTTAGGGTTTTCATTTTAAATGGAGTTTGTATGCATAGAGTGAGAAATCCAGGGATCACCCCTTGAAAAATGACCAGAAAATGACCAAAAATGGACATTTCAAATAGTTTTCACTTTAAAGGGAATTTGCATCCATAAAGTGGGAAATCCACGAAAAAATGACCTAAAAATGGACATTTTAAAGGGTTTTGAGTTTAAAAGGAGTTTGCATCCATAGAGTGGGAAATCCAGGGATCACCCTTGAAAAATGACCTAAAAATGGACTTTTCTTAGGGTTTTCAGTTTAAAAGGAGTTTGCATCCATAGAGTGAGAAATCCAGAGATCACCCTTGAAAAATGACCAAAAAATTGACATTTCAAACGGTTTTCAGTTTAAATGGAGTTTCCATCCATAGAGTGAAAAATCCAGGGACTAGCCCCAAAAAATTATCCAAAAATGGACATTTCAAGTGGTTTTCAATTTAAAAGAAGGAGTTTGCATGGATAGAGTGAGAAGTCCAGGGATCACTCTTGAAAAATGACCTAAAAATGGACTTTTCTTAGGGTTTTCATTTTAAAAGGAGTTTGTATGCATAGAGTAAGAAATCCAAGGGCCAGACCTGAAAAAATGACCAGAAAATGACCAAAAAATGGACATTTCTAAGGGTTTGGTGTTTAAAAGGAGTTTGCATCCATAGAGTGGGAAATCCAGGAAAAAATGACCAGAAAATGGACATTTCTAAGGGTTTTGAGTTTAAAAGAAGGAGTTTGCATCCATAGAATGAGAAATCCAGGGATCACCTTGAAAAATGACCTAAAAATGGACTTTTCTTAGGGTTTTCATTTTAAAAGGAGTTTGCATCCATAGAGTGGGAAATCCAGGAAAAAATGACCAGAAAATGGACATTTCTAAGGGTTTTCAGTTTAAAAGGAGTTTGTATGCATAGAGTTAGCAATCCAGAGAACAGCCCTGAAAAATGCCAAAAAAATTGGACTTTTCCAAGGGTTTTCACATTTAAAAGTAGCAGATTGCTGTTCCAAGATGCTCCAGGACATCCCTAATTCAAAGTTTCAAGATTTGGAGTCCTCAAGAAAAAACCTCTGGTAAAAAATTCCCTTTTCCAAGCATCCCAGTTTTTCCCAAAATTCTGCCACATCTGAGTTCCCCAATAAATGAATTATAATCCTATAATCTAGGACCCCAATAAATGAATTATTCCAGGCTTGTTCCACATCCCTATGGAATTTTCTGGTGCAGAGAATATGAAGACAGGGCTGGAAGAAACCTCTCCCAAATCCTTGAAAAATGACCCTAAAACCACAAGTCCAACATCCCAAAAACCTCCTGGTTTTATCCAAAACTGCACTTGGAATTTAATCAAATTTCTCCCCTCACATTCCTGCCTCGGTGGGAAGCAAATAAATGGAGAAATACATCAAAACAGAATTATTTATTTTTCTATTATTCTGCTGTATTTGAACTTCACAGCTCAGCAGAGCTGGGGATGAATAAAAATAAAAAAAAAAAAGAGGGGGAAGCTCCATTTCAGAGATGTCCCTGAAAATCAATCAAACCTAAATCCTCCAGGCCAGATCCAAAGAAAACTTTGGACTTTGAGCCATCCCAAAGTTCTCCAAACAAACAGAAAATTTCGGGATGAGATGGAGATGCCTCTTGGCCTGCTGGTTTAAAAATAGGGGGAAAATCCCAAATAAAACCCCTCCTGCTCCTAAACCTCCTCGGGATGAGTGTCTGGGAAGGGCTGCAGGGTCCTTTTCCCTGCTGGGCTTGGGGCCTTTTGGGGTGAGGAGGGATGGAAAATCCAGATTTTCCAGTGCTGGAAAATGAGCTCCAATCCAGGACATTCAATAAAGTCTTTTTTTTTCTACAAAATTTAGGGGGGAAAGGCCACACATTTGGGATTAATTTGGAATCTTTAATGCCTTTTGGATTTTCTGTTTAATTTTGGGGTTGTGGTGGTTTTTTTCTGTTTTGTTTCTGTGGGGGTTTTTTGGGGTTTTTTTCGGTTTTTTTGGTTTGGGTTTGTTTTTTTTTTTTTTTTTGTTTTGTTTTTTTTTGTTTGTTTGTTTGTTTTTTGGTTGTTTTTTTTTTTTTTTGCTTCCTATCAATGTTTTAAATTGGAATTCTCTGAAATCAGATTTTCCTTGTCTCCTTCTCCCCTGTTACCTGCTCCCACTGGGAATGCCGAGGGATAAAATCCCAGTGGGGACAGGTGGCAGGAGCTTGGTTTTAGGAAGAATTTCCCCTCTTATTTTTGTGTTTGTTCAGGGGTTTTTTTCCTAATTAAAGGGTAGGAAATACCCCTTTGGAATTAGTGAGTTGGAAAGAATTTTTAACTCTTTTTTTCCCCAGTTGTTGCTGTAGAGATGTATATTATATATATATATATATATATATATATATACACACTTGTGTGGAGATAATAATGGTTTCTCTTTTATCAGGAGTTGTTTTTATTTGAACTTAGTTGGAGAATTTATGGATGAAAGATTGGTTGGAGGAGAGGGAGCAAGGGAGCAGGGAACGTCCTCATCAGCTTTTCCTGGCATTTGCACAACCCAGGGAGAGATGGAATGTCCTGGAATGTCTCAGTCAGCATTTCCTTCCCGTTTTCTCCTGTACAAAGAGGGATTTGTGGATGGATCCCAGAATCCCAGGATGGGTCAAGCTGGAAGTGCCCACAGGGGTCACCTGGATTGTTGGAAAAGACACCAAATTTAAATTTTTTGTACAACTTTAGTCAGGGGTTTTGTTCACCTCGGAATTGAATTTCTTTTCGGGACTGTTCCACCACTCGAGGCCTGATTCAGCCAACCGGGGGGAGCAGAGAAAATACCCAAAAGATAATGAGCATTAACGAGCACTACCAACCATTAATGACAATTAATGGTCATTGACAACCATTAATGACAATTAATGATCATTAATGACCATTAACAACCATTAATGGTTATTAACAACCATTGATGACCATTAATGACCACTGATGACCATTAACGACCATAAACTCCAAACACCAACCCCAGCATGGTCAGAGACTCCTGCTCTGGGAAAAGAGAGATAAGAGAATGAAGAATGAGAACCTAATTAGCACTGAAGGATCAATAACCAATAGGAAACCAAATACTACGAACTCGGGACCAATGGCATCGAACCAATGAATTTCTCCCTTAGTCATGGCCTGTGTTCAGCCTTGCCCATGGGGAAAGGAATTGAAGTTTCTTCTCAGGGACAGTTCCACCATCCAGGCCTGATGAGCTGAACATCTCAACAGATGGCACAGAAAATACCCAAAAGATAACGAGCATTAATGAGCATTAATGACAATTAATGGTCACTAACAACAATTGATGACCATTTACAACCACTGATGACCATTTACAACCATTGATGGCCACTAACAACCATCAGCTCCAAACACCCACCCCTGGCATGGTCAGAGATTCCTACTCTGGGAAAAGATCCATAAGAGAACCAAGAACAAGATCCTAATTAACACCCACAAATACCCATCAATAACCAAAAGGAAACCAAATACTGAGAACTGCATAACCTGGGACCAATGGCATCGAACCAATGAATTTCTCCCTTAGTCCTGGCCTGTGTTCACCCTTGCCCATGGGGAAAGGAATTGAAGTTTCTTCTCAGGGCCTGTTCCACCACTCCAGGCCTGATGAGCTGAACATCTCAACAGACGGCACAGAAAATACCCAAAAGATAACGAGCATTAATGAGCATTAATGAGCATTAATGACAATTAATGGTCACTAACAACAATTGATGACCATTTACAACCATTGATGACCATTTACAACCATCAGCTCCGAACACCACCCCTGGCATGGTCAGACACTCCTGCTCTGGGAAAAGAGAGATAAGAAAACCAAGAACGAGGACATAATCAACATCCATAAATTGGGATCAATACCCAAAAGGAAACCAAATACTGAGAACTGCATAACCTGGGACCAATGAGCATTGAACCAATGAATTTCTCCTTTAGTCCTGGCCTGTGTTCACCTTTGCCCAGGGATAGAGGAATTGAAGTTTCTTTTCAGGGACAGTTCCACCATCCAGGCCTGATGAGCTGAACATCTCAACAGACTGGGGGTAGCACAGAAAATACCCAAAAGATAACGAGCATTAATGAGCATTAATGAGCACTAACAACTATTCATGACAGTTAATAGCTATTAACAACCGTTGATGGCCATTAACAACCATCAGCTCCAAACACCACCCCTGCCATGGTCAGACACTCCTGCTCTGGGAAAAGATCCATAAGAGAACCAAGAACAAGAACCTAATTAACACCCACAAATACCCATCAGTACCCAAAAGGAAACCAAATACTGAGAACTGCATAACCTGGGACCAATGGCATCGAACCAATGAATTTCTCCTTTAGTCCTGGCCTGTGTTCATCTTTGCCCAGGGATGGAGGAATTGAAGTTTCTTCTCAGGGACTGTTCCACCATCCAGGCCTGATGAGCTGAACATCTCAACAGACTGGCACAGAAAATACCCAAAAGTTAATGAGCATTAATGAGCATTAATGAGCATTAATGAGCATTAATGACAATTAATGGTCACTAACAACAATTGATGACCATTTACAACCATTGATGGCCATTTACAACCATCAGCTCCAAAAACCACCCCTGCCATGGTCTGACACTTCCGCTCTGGGAAAAGAGAGATAAGAAAACCAAGAACGAGGACATAATCAACATCCATAAATTGGGATCAATAACCAAAAGGAAACCAAATACTGAGAACTGCATAACCTGGGACCAATGGCATTGAACCAATGAATTTCTCCTTTAGTCCTGGCCTGTGTTCACCTTTGCCCAGGGATAGAGGAATTGAAGTTTCTTCTCAGGGCCTGTTCCACCATCCAGGCCTGATGAGCTGAACATCTCAACAGATGGCACAGAAAATACCCAGAAGATAACGAGCATTAATGAGTAATTAACCAGCATTAACAAGCACTAATGACAATTAATGGTCAATAACAACCATTAGTGACCATTAACAACCATTGATGACCATTAACGACCAATAATAACAATTCATGGTCATTAACAACCATAAATGACCATTAATGACCATTAACAACCATTGATGGCAATTAATGGTTATTAACAACCATTAATGGCAATTAACAACCATTAATGACCATTAAGAGCCATCAGCTCCAAACACCACCCCTGCCATGGTCAGAGACTCCTGCTCTGGGAAATGATCAATAAGAGAACCAAGAATGAGAACCTAATTAACATCCATGAATTGGGATTTCTAATCAATACTAAGAACTGCATAACTTGGGACCAATGGCATTGAACCAGTGAATTTCTCTGGGTTTTGACTGGATAAAATACTGGATATCTGGAGGCCACCATGGTATCCATTTGAATTTCTTATGGTTTTAAATCTTTAAACTTAAATTATTTTCCACCATCCCCTCTCCGCAAACAGAGCCCCTTTTTTATCGATTTTTAACGTTCAAATCAGGCTTTCCAAAAGAGGAAACCAGATTTTACCTGAGGAACCCCGAGTCACAAGTTCCCTGGAGAAAAATTCCTTATTTTTTCAGAAGGAGCAGTCAAAGAGAGCTGAGTGGGGTCTGAGTGCCCCATCAAGCAGAACACAAACAAAGGGAAAAGGGAAAGGAAAAAAAGGAAAAGGAAAACACAGGGCTGGGTTGTGTTCCACACAGGGAGAGCACATTCAGGCATCAGAATTCCCAGGAAATCATAACCATCCATCAGGAAACCCTCCTGGTTTTCCTCTCCCAGACACAGGCTGGGATTTCAGCCTCCAAAGAAGACTTTGAACAGCCCCAGGGGTGATGTGAGACAAAAATCATCCCCAAAAAACGGCTGAAAAACAAAAATAATCCCAAAAACCAGCTGGTAAACGTGCCAGGGAAGGAGCCAATCCATTTGAGGAGGACCTGATTCCCATGGGATAAACAGGAATACCAAAGGGTGCAGCACAGGACCTTGCTCAGCCCTGGGGGATCCAGGAGGCAGCAGAAATGTTTGTCAGGCTCAGGGCAGCAGCACAACCTGCACAGTGCTCCAGAAAAACGGGAATGGAGCAAAACCCACATGGAAAAACATCGGGAAGAGGATTTGTGTTATCATTCCCTGTGGGATCAGGGGAGCTTCACTCTGAGCAGCAGCACAGGGGGCTGGGGTGCTTTGGGAACACCTCCAGGAGAGGCAAATCCCAGACTGGGATTGGATAATTCAGTCCAGGATCCCAAATCCAGGTTGGAAGGGGCAGCTCCTGGCACCCCTGAGGATTTGGGAAGGACAAAGGGGACCCCATGAGCAGCAGCACAGGGGCTGTGGTGCCTCAGGAGCACTTCCAGGAGGGCCAGATCCCAGGTTCTGGAGAATCCAATCCAGAATCCCAAATCCAGACTGGAAGGGGCAGGTCCTGGCATCCCTGAGGAACTGCTGTTTGGGGAAGGACAAAGGGGAGCCCATGAGCAGCAGCTGTGGTGCTCTGGGAACACCTCCAGGAGGGACAAATCCCAGGTTGGGACTGGATAATTCAATCCAGGGTCCCAAATCCAGGCTGGAAGGGGCAGGGTGGGCTGGTTCCTGGCATCCCTCAGGAATTGCTGTTTTGGGAAGGACAAAGAGGATCCCATGAGCAGCAGCTGTGGTGCTTTGGGAACACTTCCAGGAGGGCCAGATCCCAGGTTCTGGAGAATTCAATCCAGAATCCCAATCCAGAATCCCAAATCCAGACTGGAAGGGGCAGGTCCTGGCTTCCCTCAGGAATTGCTGTTTGGGGAAGGACAAAGGGGAGCCCATGAGCAGCAGCACAGGGGCTGTGGTGCCTCAGGAGCACTTCCAGGAGGGCCAAATGCCAGACTGGGATTGGATAATTCAGTCCAGAATCCCAAATCCGGGCTGGAAGGGGCAGGGTGGGCTGGTTCCTGGCATCCCTGAGGAAGAGCTATTTCAGGAAGGACAAAAGGGGAGCAGATGGGCAGCAGCAGCAGCCACCAGGCCTGGGGAGAGCAGCCCTGAGGAGGCCATCTGTGCTCCAGCATCCCAAAAAACCCTCCCAGCCCTCCTGATGCCTTGGGAGGAGCGCAGGAAAAGCAGGAGAGGGAGGCTCCAACCACAGGGTCCAATGGAAATGGATCTCTGAGGTAAAGAGGGATTTTCTGCTGAAGAAAAACGGTTCAGGTCAGTCCCACCCCACCCAGTGCTGGGGATGGGAACAGGGATGGGAGGAAAACTGGGAGCAGGGAGGAGTCTCTGGGGGTTGATTGGGACAGGCCAACCAAGGAATTCCTGATGGCGTTTGCAGGGCTGATTAACAAAGATCAGAGATTGCAGGGCTGATTAACAAAGATCAGAGATTGCAGGCAGGACAGGAACAGTTCCCATGTTCCCAGCAGGGCAGGGGTTTTCCAGCTGGGAGAACATTCAGCGGGAAGAGATGGATGTGACACAGGGAGATTGGGATCTCCAGGGCTCTGAGGACACCACGACCAATGCAGGCACAGGGAGGTCACCCCTGCCTCACCCCACACCATGGGAGATGAGTCTGAGGCTGCAGAGAGCCCCAGGCAATCCCACAAATTCCAGCATTGCCACAATTGCCAGCACTCCCTGCATTCCTTTCACACCTCCCTGAGGTATTTGTGCCCTGGAATTCACTGGGGCCCAAATCCCAGCAAACTTGGCCATTGGGGCTTGGAGCAGCTGCCCTGAGCTCCTTCCTGTGGAGGGGGGAACAGCTCCTCTTCCTCAGGGAGCCAGGGAAATTCCCTTCAGGAATGCCCAGGAAACGCCTCCAAAATGGGATTTCAGTGGTTGGAGCCCTTCCCTTGGAAGGAGGGAGGGCTCCTCTTCCTCAGGGATCCAGGGAAGCTCAGCCCTGCCCCTCAGGAGTGCCCAAGGGATGCTCCCAAAATGGGATTTCAGTGCTTGAGCCCCACACAGATCTCTTCATTTCCCCTGGCACACCTGGAGAAGGAGGTCTGGGAAGTTCCTGAGGATGAGAAGGAATTTCTGGACCACCCGCAGGGATGAAAGGCAAAGACTCCTGAAAATAATCATGGATTGAACAACAAATATTTTCATCTGTGAATCAACAGCGGGTGCGTGTTGGGAAAAATGGGGAAAGAGCAGCAGAGATCCTGGTGGAGGAGAAATTCTGGAGTCTGATACATTCTACTCCTGTGATTACAGATGAACTCAATTAACTGAACCTAAAAAAGCCAATTTAAGCTCCTCTTAGATTAAAAAAAAAAGAGAATTCTCTGACATAGAACCTGGAAATATCGACAGAAAAGCAAAATATGTGGTTGCAACTAATTTAGATATTGAACAACCCACCGAGTTCACATCTCCTGGCTTCCCACAGAAATGGGGGAAATGGATGGGAGAGGTTGTGGTGATTTCCCTGTGTGACCAAGGAACTTCTCCATCCATGGGGAAAATCTGGCCTTTGCTAATATCTGGGAATTTTTTCCTTGTTCTCTCCTGTTTCGATGTGGAATTCTGATTGTTGCAGGAACTTGGAGAGCAGCAGGTGGGGTTTGCTGCTTTCTCTTTGGGGTGGATTTGCTTGACCCCAAATACCTCAAACTCAAAGCTGTCCCCGTTCCCAGGTGGAGAAAAGGAGAGGGATCCATTCCCGCTGGGATGGATGTGGGGACAGATGGGCTGGGTCACCCTCCAGCAGCTCCTCATCTCCTGGGAGGCCTGGGCAGGTGCCCGACCTTCAGACCATGAAATGAGGGAAAATTAATTCCTTTTTCATGTGGAAAAAAAAATAACAAACCCCAAACATGAAGATGTCGAAACTTTGAACTGTTAAACCCTGCAGATTTCCCCTCTCCAAGGCATCCCCTGTTTTCCAGCACCTTTTTCCTTGGGAAGGCTTTATCAGGGAGGCAGAAGATGGAGGTTCATGCTCCTCATTCCTAAAATCCAGGCTGCTTTTGGCACACCACAATCCCTGCTTTTCTTTTCTCCTCCTGCTTTCTCTTTCATGTGGATTTGCAGGAGTACCAGGAGCAGAGGGGAAACCCTTGGGATTATTGGAATTGTCACCTTTGCTCTATTAACCCTGACAATTAAAACCATCTCTAAGCCACTTTTCTGGCATTTTCTTAGGAGAAAACATGAAAAAATAACCCCAAAAAACAAAAACCAAAGCACTTTTCCCACCTGGAAGAGCATCCAATCTTCCCACTTTTACATTTCTAGTACCTGGAGCAGAGGAGGAAAATCTTGGGATTATTGGAATTGCCTCCTTTGCTCTCCTAATGTCTATCCTGATAACAAAAAATCATCTCTAAGCCACTTATCTGATATTTTCCTAGGGGAAAAAAAGTACCAAAAATGTCTTTTTTCCCACCTGGAAGAGCATCTCACCTGGGCCACATTTGCACTTCAGGTACAGGGAGGAGAGGAGAAAACCTTGGGATTATTGGAATTGTCACCTTTGCTCTACTAACCCTGACAATTAAAACCATCTCTAAGCCACTTTTCTGGCATTTTCCTAGGAGAAAACATAAAAAATAAAAGCACTTTTCCCACTTGGAAGAGCATCCAACCTTCCCACATTTACATTTCTGGTACCTGGGGCAGAGGAGAAATCCTTGGGATTATTGGGATTCCCTCCTTTGCTCTACTAGCTCTGACAATTAAAACCATCTCTAAGCCACTTATCCAACATATTACTAGGAAAAAGAAATACAAAAATATTCTTTTTCCCACCTGGAGGAGCATCCAACCTTCCCACCTTTACATTTCAGGCACCTGGGGCAGAGGAGAAAACCTTGGGATCATTGGAATTGCCTCCTTTGCTCTTGCAATGTCTATCCTGATAACAAAAAATCATCTCTAAGCCACTTATCTGACATTTTCCAAGGGGAAAAAAGTACCAAAAATGTCTTTTTTTTCACCTGGAGGAACATCTCACCTGGGCCACATTTGCACTTCAGGTACAGGGAGGAGAGGAGAAAACCTTGGGATTATTGGAATTCTTTCCATTGCTCTACTAACCCTGACAATTAAAATAATCTCAAAGCCACTTATCCAACATATTACTAGGAAAAAAACCCCAAAATGTCCTTTTTCCCACCCAGAAGAGCAGCAACCCAAGAGATACTGCCAAGCCCTTGCCAATATTCCAGAAAAACGGGAATTTTTGGGGCAGGGAAGATCCAGTCCCTTCCCTGTCCCATTAAAACCTGGAATTTTACTTTTTACACTTCTTTATACTTTACTCTATACACTTTTTATATATATACTTTATATATAATATATAATATATAATATATAATATATAATATATATAATATATAATATATATAATATATATAATATATTATATATATAATTATATATAATTATATATATATAATATATAATTATATATTATATATCTTATATATATAATATATATTTTTTATATATATATATATATATACTCTATACACTTTTTATACTTTATACATTTCTTTATCTCCCAGACTGAAGGAACATCTCCCTAAAGACTTCCCAAGCCCCCTGAGAGCTTTTGGGAATGCTCCTGCTCCGTGTCCTGCTGCTGCCCCCAGGAGCCTTTCCTGGTGACAATGACACTGAGCCACCACCACAGGAGCATCCCCACATTCCCTGCTCACACCCTCTGCAATGTTTGGTCCCCAAAACAGGAGGGGAGGGCTGAGATCATTCCCAAACACAAACACACCAAGGAAGGGGGGAAACCAAACTATTCCTCAGCTGGAAATTTTCCTTTCTCCGCTGGTTTGTTCTTTTCAAGTCTCCATGGGTTTTTTTGCAGTTTCTGAGTGTTTGCTAAACAAGGAAAAATTGTCTTCCCTAAGGCCTGGCTCGTTCCAGAGAATGTGGGAAAAGCACTTCCTTGGAGAGCAGCACTTTGTGCAGGAAAATTAAACTGGAGCAGGCGCTAAATCCTGGAGAGTCTCACCAGTGTTTGTTGAGCCTTTTCCTGCAAAATTTTCCTTTCCCAGCACCCCTGACCAGGAATTCTCAGCTCCTGGGGTAGAGGGAGCTTGAGGAGCTGGGATTTCCTGTATCCCCATCCCCAGGAGAGCACAAATCTCCTCCAAGGAGCCGATCCCGGCCATGGCGGAGCCGCGGGGGAGCGCGAAAAGCTGGAATTGCTCTGCAGCCCAAACTGGGAGGCACTGGGAACAATGGAAGGCACTGGGAGCCTGGAGCACGCGTGGGGTGAGCAGGGGAGGGGGGGCTGTGCCTTCTGTGCAGCTCCAGGAATTCCTGATCCCACGGATTTTGCATTTTGATTTTCCTCACGGCTTAAGGCGGCTCGGATGAGCAGCAGAATTCAGAATTCCACCTAAAATCCGTCAGGGAGTGGAAGAAACAGTCCTGGCTCAGGGGGTGACAGAAAGTGGGGAGAGGGGACATGAAACCAGCCTGGCAGACCCAGGGGGGAGCACAGGACACCTCCTGCTGCCCTTTCCGTTTGGATTTGAATTCATGGATTGGAAATAAACGGCGCTGCCTTTCCAAACGCCATCGAGTCAAACATCACCTACACTCCCTCATCACTCCACGGCTCCTGAAAGGTGCCTGTGCTCAGCTGGGGCTGGGCTCTGTCTCCAGGAACTGACAGAACCAGAGCACACAGCCTCGAGCTGCCCCAAGGGAAATACAGGCTGGATATCAGGAAAAGGATTTTACAGAAAGGTGATAAAGTTCTGGAATGTTCTGCCCGGGGAGGTGGTGGAGTCCCCATCCCTGGGGGTGTTTAACAAAGCCTGGATGTTGAGGTGTTTGGTTGAGGGGTTGGGGCTGGGTTGGACTCCATGAGCTTGAAGGTCTCTTCCAACCCAGGGATTCTGGGAATTCTGGGAATCAGGAGCCTCCAGGAGCACAATCAAATTATAAAATCCAACACCATGAGCAGGATGAAATTCCCTTCAAATTCCTGCTTGGATTCTCCACAGGGAAACAGGAACTTTCATTGGGCTTCCATGGCACAATTCCAGCCGTGTTCCAGAATCTTCTGAAGCACTGTGGGAATTGTGGGTTGGCCGGGGCTCAGAGAAACCTCGCTGGTTTCTCCATCCATTTCCACCTGGCCTGGTGGAAATGTCCCTGCCTGTGGCAGGGGCTTGGACATCATCAAGGATGAGCTTTGAGGTCCCTTCCAACCCCAAATTGTCCTGGGATGGTGGGAATTGTGCCCTGAGGAGACGCCAAGCGTGGATGGACAACGTTCGCTCACCTTCTCCACATTCCAGCCCCATCTTCCAGCAGGAATTCCATTTGGTATTTTGGATAAATCCCATCCCTCAGGATGGGCAGAGACCTCCCCTGGCCCTGCACACCCAGCTGGGGAGGAAGGGGAGCAGATCCTCCCACAGAAATCCTTGGAATGGGAATTTTCCCCTGAGGAGCTGCTGGGGAGCCGGGGGCGCTGCGAGGTTTCCATTCCAGCCAGAAAACAGCAATTAAAGCCCGAGCCCACAATTACAGCAGGGCTGTTTGCAGCCACTCCAGCCACAATTACCCAGCCTCAAACCCCTTCCAAAATATCCCCTTTTCCCAGGAAAACAACCCAGGCACGTTCTGTTGCTATCCCGGGTTGGTTATTAGAGGCCTTGCTCAAGATTTAGTCCTGGCCCTGTTGAATGAGCTGTTCTGGGTTCATTTTTCCCTTTCTCTGGGTATTTTTGGGATGTTTGGGATTTTGGGGGGTTTTGTTACGGTGCTGCCAGCCCAGACAGGAACGGATCATGGTGAGGAGCTGTGAGGAAAGAATGGACCTTAAATATTTGAGAAGAATATGAAAAAATATCCCAAATTCATCCCAATCACAGTGAGGAGCTGTGAGGAATGAATGAACTCGAAATACTTTAGAAAAATATGAAAAAATAAGAATCTGAAAAAATATCCCAAATTAATCCCAATCACAGTGAGAAGCTGTGAGGAATTAATTAACCTGAAATACTTGAGAAAAATACAAAAAAAAAATAGAAAAAATATCCCAAATTCATCCCAATTGCAGTGAGGAGCTGTGAGGAATGAATGAACCCGAAGTACTTGAGAAAAATATGAAAAAATAAGAATCTGAAACAATATGAAAAAATATCCCAAATTAATCCCAATCACAGTGAGGAGCTGTGAGGAATGAATGAACTCGAAGTACTTGAGAAAAATATGAACTATGAAAAAAACATTGTAGTAAAACCCACCAAGAGTAATTTTAAATAATTTGATTAAAGCATTTACAACCTGGTGTAGCAAAAGCTGATAGACCAAGAAGCTCTTATAGTGGAAAGTTAATTAAGAAATAATTAATTTTCGATTGTAATAACGGAAATTATAACATCTGTATTGTCTCACCCTTCACATAAGATTGAAAATAATATAAAAGTTTTTTAAAACACCTCTCAGTTACCCCACCTCTAGGTCAGAAAAGGGTTTAATCTGACAAGGAACCTCCCAGGACAACCCAAAGGACTGAGAAAAATGATCTGGGGATTAATGGAACTCTCCAGCATCACCAGCTTGGGTAAACCCATTTATTTTGGGGTCCTCAAGTCAAATTTTGCCCCTCCTGTGGGAGCCCACAGAGCCCAGAGCAGCTGCTGGGAGGAGGGAAGTATTTTTGGTTCAAATTTGCTTTTTTCCCCCCAAAATTCAGCCAGAAAAAGAGAGTTTGAGGCATCAGGGAGTTCTGTCCCCTCAAAGTAGGCTCCAAAATGGGTTTAAAAGCTGCATTTTTGCAAAGCCAAAGGCACAAACACCTGGGCACAATTCCCAGCCACCCACCAGGATTTGCAGGAGGGTTTGGTGATGCTGGAGGTTTTTTCCCAACATTAATAATTCCATGGTTTTTTAATTACTCCACAGCTTTAATCTGACAAACCCAGAGCCCTGCAGAGAGCTGAGGGAACTTCAAACCCTTCTGGCTTTTTCCATCCAGGAATGATTTTAAAAACTCAGGAAGGGTAAAAGGAACGAGGGAAGGAAGCGGGGATTTGGGATTTAACACATTTCCCAACGCTGGCTCAAAATAAAGCAAATTAACAGCACTGGGCTGCACAATTGTCCCCCAAAATTGCTGATCCTGCCAGGAGCAGAAATGCAGAATCGCCCAGCCAAAGGCATCATTCCTGCTAAAAAATATCCCAAATTAATCCCACTTGGCTGCAAAGCTTCCACGAAACCCCAGCATTTCAAAATTCCCTCATCCTGGAGCTGCACAGAATTCCCTCCCTGGATTTCTTTTCCTTCCTCACAAAAGTTTATATTTTACACAAATATTGATGATTTTTTAAAGAAGAAATCTCGCTTTGCTTCAGAACCAGGAGCATCTCAGCTGTGCCCACCTGTCCTTGGAATTCCACAAAATTCCCTCATCCTGGATTTCTGTCCCTTGATTAGGAAAGTTGATATTTTATCCAGATAATAAAGATATTTATCCATATATTTATTATTTATTTTTAATAAGAAATCTCTGTTTACTGTAGAGTTGAGGGAACATTTCACCTGTGCCCACCTGTCCTTGGAATTCCACAAAATTCCCTCATCTTGGAGCTACATGGAATTCCCTCCCTGGATTTCTTTTTCTTCCTCACAAAATTTATATTTTACACAAATATTTCTGATTTTTAAAGAAGAAATCTCTCTTTGCTTCAGAACCAGGAGCATCTCAGCTGTGCCCACCTGTCCTTGGAATTCCACAAAATTCCCTCATCCTGGAGCTGCACAGAATTCCCTCCCTGGATTTCTTTTCCTTCCTCACAAAGTTCATATTTTACACAAATATTGATATTTTTTTAAGAAGAAATCTCGCTTTGCTTCAGAACCAGGAGCATCTCAGCTGTGCCCACCTGTCCTTGGAATTCCACAAAATTCCCTCCCCGGAGGGAATAATAATAATAATAATAATAATAATAATAATAATAATAATAATAATAATAATAATAATAATTTTAAAATAATAATAATAATTTTAAAATATACTAATACTAGTTTACCTTGAGTGGCATAAAAATACAATAATAATAATTCAATCTGTAAAAATATAATAATACTAGTAATACTAGTAATACTAGTAATACTAGTAATAATAATAATAATAATAATAATAATTAGTATTAGTATTAGTATTAGTATTAGTATTCAACTTGAGTGGGTATAAAAATACAATAATAATAATTCAATTTGTAAAAATTGACTAATAAAAATAACAACAATAATAATTTTTAAACAATAACAGTAACAATAACTATTATTATTATTCCATTTTTACAGATTGAATTATTATAATAATTATTATTGCATTTTTATACCCACTCAAGGTGAATTAGTATTATAAGATTTGACAATTATGATGATGATTTTACAATTATTATTATTATTTTTATTATCCAATTATATTCAATAATTTTACAATTATTATTACTATTATTACTTTTATTACTCAATGTTACAAAATTATTATTATTATTATTATTATTATTATTATTATTATTATTATTATTATCGGTTTCTGAGTGAATTCCCGCTGTTCCTGTCCCCCCTCCGGGCTCACCCTGAGCTCTCAGGGGACAAAGCCGCAGTTCCAGGCACAGAAAATCTCATTTTCTCCCAATTCCACCCATGAATGGCTGCTGGATCCGGGAGTGGAGCAGGGCTGCTCCAACGGGACAGGGGGAAAAGGGAAAATCTGTGCCGGAAAAGGGGAGGAGAAAGGGAGGAAAAGGGAAGGGAAAAAAGGAGGAAAAAGGGAGAGGGAAAAGGAGGAAAAGGGAGAGGGAAAAGGAGGAAAAAGGAGGGAAAAGGGAGGGGAAAGGGGAGGAAAAGGGAGGGGGATAGGGAGGAAAAGAGATGGAAGAGGGGAGGAAAATGGGAGAGGAAGAAAAGGAGAAAAGGGAAGGAAAAGGGAGGGAGAGAGGAGAGGAGAGGAGAGGAGAGGAGAGGAGAGGAGAGGAGAGGAGAGGAGAGGAGAGGAGAGGAGAGGAGAGGAGAGGAGAGGAGAGGAGAGGAGAGGAGAGGAGAGGGAAAGGGGGAGAAGAGAAGAGGAAAATGGGGGGAAAAGAAAGGGGAAAAGGGGAGGGAAAAGAGAGGAAAAGAAGAGGAAGAGGGTAGGAAAATGGGGGGGGGAAGAAAGGGAAAAAGGGAGGGAAAAGGAAGGAAAAGAGAGAGGGAAAGGGGAGGAAAAGGTGGGGAAGAAAAGGAAAAAGGGAGGAATGAGAGAGGAAAAGGGAGGAAAAGGGGAGGAAAAGAGGAGAAAGAGGGGAGGAAAATGGTGGGAGGAAAAAAGGAAAAGGGGAGGAGGAGAATGGGGAAAGGGAAGGAAAATTTGAAACAGGCAACTGATGGAAACTTGTGAAACTCTGCTCTGGGAAAGCTGAAATTCCTCCCTGGCAGGGTGGGCAGGGGCTGGGCTGGAATTGCCAGAGCAGCTGTGGCTGCCCCTGGAGCCCTGGCAGTGCCCAAGGCCAGGCTGGACATTGGGGCTGGCAGCACCTGGCACAGTGGGAGGTGGCCCTGGGCTGCAATGAGCTGGCATTGAAGATCCCTTCCCACCCAAACCACTCTGGCATTCCCATTCCTCAATCCAGGATGGAAACCAGCACCAAAAACCATTGCAGCAAATGGAGAAAGGCAAGGAAAGAATGATTTCCTGCATGGTTCCAGGTGCCCCCAGTGCCATTTGCCACAGGGGTTTGGAGCCTGGCAAGGCCTGGTTCGAGAGGTTTGGGCTCTGCCAGGGTGCCCAGAGCAGCTGTGGCTGCCCCTGGAGCCCTGGCAGTGCCCAAGGCCAGGTTTGGAGCTCCTGGCACAGTGGGAGGGGTCCCTGCCATGGCTGGGGTGGCACTGGGTGGGGTTTCAGGTCCCTCCCATCCCAAACCATTCCAGGATTCCCGGATATTTTGATCACTCCTTGCCTGTTTCACCCTTCCCATCACCAGCTGAAATTCCTTCCCCAACACACAACAGGGAGGAAGGAATTCCTGGCACATTCTCCATGAAAAGGGCTCTCACTTGGACTCCTCCTTCCTGTGACCATGACACCAAAAATGCCCAAAATTACCCCAAATTCCACTGCCCATCTTTGGAGAAGCACCAGGCACCTCAAAACAGACCCAGCTCCAATCACTGACCTCCAACAAGAGTTTTAAGTTTCATGTATTGAATAAATCAATTTTAAAACGTCATTTATTGAATAAATTTATCAATTTCTTCATTCAGCCAAAGTTCCTCTAAGGAATTTATACCAGAGTTTGTTTTTCCTAGGCATCCCTGCACTTTTTGCTGTTTCCTTTCACCATTTTTTGATGCAAATAAATCCCCCCCCAACACAACTTTTCCCTCCAGGTTACAGCCTAAAGACAAAGGAGGAGGGGGAAATAAAACAGTGGAAAAATAAAAGTGAAAATCTTCAGTTGGACAGGAAAAAAAATCAACTTTGTGCTCTTGGGGAATCCCAGGCAGGTGTCAGAAATCCAAGGGGAGGATTGATACGGAAACCCCCCAAAATGATGCTAAAGGCTCAGATTCAGGACCCACAGCTTGCAAAGGGGAGTCCCAGCAGAGCTTTGCCCTTTGCAGGGTTTCCTTCACGTTTGTGGGCTGACCCAGCCTCCCAAACTCAGCATTTTTTGGGGTTTATTTTAGGGATTTATCCCCTCCTCACTCCCTGTTTGCAGTGCTGGCCTCCAGCAGGGTTTTCCCAGTGCTTTGGTTCTTCCCTCGCTGAGTTTTTTTGGCTCATCCCCTTCCCTGATTTAATTTGGTTTTAATACAAATTCCCAAGGCAAGGAAGAGCAGCAGCTGCTCTGCTTGGCCCTGGGCAGCCAGCACCAACCTGGGACAGGACAAAAGGGACCAGGGGACACCAGAAAGGGACCTGAGAAACCAAAAAGGGACCTGAGCAGACCAAAAGGGACCTGAGAAACCAAAAAGGGACCTGAGCAGACCAAAGGGACCTGAGAAACCAAAAAGGGACCTGAGCAGACCAAAAGGGACCTGAGAAACCAAAAAGGGACCTGAGCAGACCAAAAGGGACCTGAGAAACCAAAAAGGGACCTGAGCAGACCAAAGGGACCTGAGAAACCAAAAAGGGACCAGAAGAAACCAAAAAGGAACCAAAACAGAACAAAAAGGGATCAGAAGAGACCAAAAGGGACCAGAACACACCAAAAAGGACAAAAAGAGACCAAAAAGGACCAAAACAGTCCAAAAGGGGCCAGAGGAGACCAAAAGGGATCCAAAGAGACCAAAAGGGGCCTGAGCAGACCAAAAGGGGACCAGAAAGGACCAATAAGGGACCAGAAGAGACCAAAAGGAACTTGGCCAGACCAAAAAGGACCTGAACAGTCCAAAAGGGGCCAGAAAAGACCAAAAGAGGCCTGACCAGACCAAAGGAACCTGGGCAGACCCCAAGGGACCAAAAAAAAACAAAAAGGATCTGAACAGACCAAAAAACATCTGAGGAGACCAAAAGGGACCAGAACCCACAAAAAAGGACCTGAACAGAACAAAAAGGGACCAGAAGAGACCCAAAGGGATCCAAAGAGACCAAAAGGGGCCAGAAGAGACCAAAGATGGCCTGAGCAGACCAAAGGAACCTGAAGAGTCCAAAAGGGATCAGAAGAAACCAAAAGGGATCCAAAGAGATCCAAAGGCACCAGAAGAGACCAAAAGGGATAAGAAAAGACCAAAAAGGACCAAAACAGTTCAAAAGGGACCAGAGGAGACCAAAAGTGGCCAGGAGAGACCAAAAAGCATCTGAAAAGAACAAAAGGGACCAGAACACACCAAAAAGGACCTGGACAGACCAAAAGGGACAAGAAGAGACCAAAAAGGACCAAAACAGTTCAAAAGGGACCAGAGGAAACCAAAAGGGATCTGAACAGACCAAAAGGGATCTGAACAGACCAAAAGGGGACCAGAAGAGACCAAAAAGGATCTGACCAGACCAAAAAAGATCTGAGGAGACCAAAAGGGGCCAGAAGAGACCAAAAACAACCTGAGCAGACAAAAGGGACAAGAAGAAACCAAAAAGGACCAAAAAGGACCAGAACAGTCCAAAAGAGGCCAAAGGAGACCAAAAGTGGCCAGGAGAGACCAAAAAGCATCTGAAAAGAACAAAAGGGACCTGAACACACCAAAAACAACCTGGACAGACCAAAAGATACAAGAAGAGACCAAAAAGGATCAAAACAGTTCAAAAGGGACCAGAGGAGACCAAAAGGGACCAGAAGAAACCAAAAAGGATCTGAACAGACCAAAAAGGGACCAGAAGAAACCAAAAGGAACCTGACCAGACCAAAAAAGATCTGAGGAGACCAAAAGGGGCCAGAACTCACCAAAAAGGACCTGAGCAGACCAAAAGGGGGCCAGAAGAGACCAAAAAGGACCTGAACAATCCAAAAAGGATCTGAGGAGGCCAAAAGGGACCGGAGGAGACCCAAAAGGATCCAACGCGACCAAAAGGGGCCTGACCAGATGAAAAGGAACCTGAGGAGACCAAAAAGCATCTGAAGAGACCAAATGGGACTGAAAGAGCCCAAAAGGAACCTGAGGAGACCAAAAAGCATCTGAAGAGACCAAATGGGACCAAAAGAGTCCTAAAGGAACCTGAGCAGACCAAAAAGCATCTGAAGAGACCAAATGGGACCGAAAGAGTCCAAAAGGACCTGCCCAGACCAAGGCAGCCCAAAAGGACCTGCCCAGGCTTTGGTTTTGCCTTTGGGGCATGAAGCGTCCCTGGAGCTGCTGCTGCTGCTGCTGGCAGAGCCCTTCAGGAGCTCAGGGGGAGTTGATTTCTCTGCTGAGCCCTTCCAGGCCTGCAGAATTCCTCAGGTGCCAACCCTGGAGCGCTCAGGGTGCAGGATTGAAGCAGGGGATTGGCTCGAAAATTCCAATTTTTCAGGCTGCTTTGGGGTGGAAAGGACATTAAAAATCCATCTCCTTCCACCCCTTCCCCTATCCCAGGTTGCTCCCAGCCCCATCCAACCTGGCCTTGAAGGAGATTTTTTAAACCCTTTCAAAAGATTTTTAAAGTCCTTTAAAATCCTGTCTCTTTCCTTTTTGTTGCTTGTTTAATTATTAATGTTTAAGCAGAAGCTTCCACCCACTTTATCAATGAGAAGTGAGAATCCAGCTGGAAGCAGGACACAATCCCACCACATGCTGCTCTGGGTTTTTATATTTTAGGGTGCTGAAAGAACATTTTTAAACCTCCTCCTCTCAGCAAACAGCTCTTCAATTTGTTTAATAATTGTGCTGCTGAAAGACATTTTGAAAAACCAACAAACCCAGCAAATCTTTGCTGAAACAAAGCAAGGAAACCACAAAAACGCTGAATTTCTGAGCCAGGCTCTTTGCAGGACATGGTTCATGTCAATTATCAAATAAAGGAAAATCACATTGTGATACGGAATGAAATTAAGGAAAATAAAATAATAATAAAAAAAAAAAACCTTAATGGCAGCTCAGCATCTTCAGAAGGACTCAGGATTTGAAAGGGGTTTGGGATCAATTCTGGAAAGGGAGAATGAATTCCTGTGTGGAGGGGAAGGGGCTCGAGAGGGAAATCAAGAGAAATGAGGGAGCAGAGAGGAGGAAAAGTCCTGGGAGATCCCAGGGAATAACCCAGCCCCAGGTGGTTTTTGCTGTTCCTGAGGATGTCCATGGGTAAAAAGGGATTTTTATGCCCAGAGTGAGGGGATATTCTCTATCCCAAAGGATGAAAATCTCATTTATCTCAGCAAAATCCCAGCTGCCATCCCCACCCTGGCAGGAAGGAAACGATCACAGAGCAGGGTCACTCCTGGCCCTGGAGTTAAATGGAACCTGAGCGGACCAAAACGGAGCAGAACTCACCAAAAAGGGGCAGAACAGACAAATGGGACCAGAAGAGACCAAAAATGGACCAGAAGAGACCAAAAAGGGCCTGACCAGAACAAAAGGGACCTGAACAGAACAAAAGGAACCAGAAGAATCCAAAAAAGTACCAGAATGGACCAAAAAGGGATCAGAAGATACCAAAAGGAACTTGACCAGAACAAAAAGGACCTGAAAAGTCCAAAATGGGCCAGAAGAGACCCAAAGGGATCCAAAGAGACCAAAAGGGGCCAGAAGAGACCAAAAAGGGACCAGAAAAGACCAGAATGAAAGGACCAAAGGAAAGGACCAGAAGGATGAAAATCTCGTTTATCACAAATCCCAGCTGCCATCCCCACCCTGGCAGGAAGGCAACGATCACAGAGCGGGGTCACTCCTGGCCCTGGAGTTAAATGGAACCTGAGCAGAACAAAACGGGGCAGAACTCACCAAAAAGGGGCAGAACAGACAAAAAGGGGCCAGAAGAGACCAAAAAGGGATCAGAAGAGACCGAAAGGAACTTGACCAGAACAAAAAGGACCTGAAAAGTCCAAAATGGGCCAGAAGAGACCAAAAAGGGCCTGACCAGAATAAAAGGGACCTGAACAGAACAAAAGGAACCAGAAGAGACCAAAAAGGGACCAGAATGGACCAGAAAGGGACCAGAAGAGACCAAAAGGAACTTGACCAGACTTAAAAGGACCTGAAGAGTTCGAAAGGAGCCAGAAGAGACCAAAAGGGGCCAAAAGAGACCAAAAGGGGCCAGAAGAGACCAAAAGGGGCCTGACCAGACCAAAGGAACCTGACCACACCAAAAGGGACCAGAAGAAACAAAAAAGGAACCAGAATGGACCAGAAAGGGACCAGAAGAGACCAAAAGGAACTTGACCAGACTTAAAAGGACCTGAACAGTTCGAAAGGAGCCAGAAGAGACCAAAAGGGGCCAAAAGCGACCAAAAAGGGCCTGACCAGACCAAAGGAACATGACCAGACCAAAAGGGACCAAAAAGGGACTAGAAGGGAGCAAAAGGAAAGGACCAGAAGGATGAAAATCTCGTTTATCACAAATCCCAGCTGCCATCCCCACCCTGGCAGGAAGGCAACGATCACAGAGCAGGGTCACTCCTGGCCCTGGAGTTAAATGGAACCTGAGCAGAACAAAACGGGGCAGAACTCACCAAAAAGGGGCAGAACAGACAAAAAGGGGCAGAACAGACAAAAAGGGGCCAGAAGAGACCAAAAGGAACTTGACCAGAACAAAAAGGACCTGAACAGTCCAAAAGGGGCCAGAAGAAACCCAAAGGGACCAGAAGAGATAAAAAGGGATCCAAAGAGACCAAAAGGGGCCAGAAGAGACCAAAAATGGATCAGAAGAGACCAAAAAGGGCCTGACCAGAACAAAAGGGACCTGAACAGAACAAAAGGAACCAGAAGAATTCAAAAAGGGACCAGAAGAGACCAAAAGGAACTTGACCAGACCTAAAAGGACCTGAACAGTTAGAAAGGAGCCAGAAGAGACCAAAAGGGGCCTGACCAGACCAAAAGGGGCCTGACCAGACCAAAGGAACCTGACCAGACCAAAAGGGACCAAAAAGGGACTAGAAGGGACCAAAAGGAAAGGACCAAAAGGATGAAAATCTCATTTATCACACCAAAATCCCAGCTGCCATCCCCACCCTGGCAGGAAGGCAAGGAAGGCAGGGTCACTCCCGGACCTGGAATTCAATGGAACCTGAGCAGACCAAAAAAGGATCTGAACTCAGCAAAAAGGATCTGAACAGACAAAAAGGGGCCAGAAGAGAACCAAAGGGAACCCCAAGGGGTCAGGAGAGACCAAAGGTGGCCTGAGCAGACCAAAAGGGACCAAAACAGAACAAAAGGGACCAGAAGAAACCAAATGGGGACCAGAAGAAACCAAAAAGGGACCAGAAATGACCAAAAGAAACTTGACCAGACCAAAAAGGACCTGAACAGTCCAAAATGGGCCAGAAGAGACCAAAAAGGGCCTGACCAGAATAAAAGGGACCTGAACAGAACAAAAGGAACCAGAAGAAACCAAAAAGGGACCAGAATGGACCAGAAATGGACCAGAAGAGACCAAAAGGAACTTGACCAGACTTAAAAGGACCTGAAGAGTTCGAAAGGAGCCAGAAGAGACCAAAAGGGATCCAAAGAGACCAAAAGGGGCCAGAAGTGACCAAAAGGGGCCTGACCAGACCAAAGGAACCTGACCAGACCAAAAGGGACCAAAAAGGGACTAGAAGGGACCAAAAGGAAAGGACCAAAAGGATGAAAATCTCATTTATCACACCAAAATCCCAGCTGCCATCCCCACCCTGGCAGGAAGGCAGCGATCACAGAGCGGGGTCACTCCTGGTCTGGGATTCAATGGGGTCACACCAAAACCCCATCAGGTTTTGGGAATGGGATGGACAGGAAGGAGGGAAAATCCTTCATTCTCTGGGAAATGCACAGAGAGGGGAACTCTCAGCCACAGCCCCAGGCAGGAATTCATCCTTCAAGGAAATGCTGAATTCCTGATGTGGGAAATGGATTTGTAGAGGGTTTTGAGGGTTTGATTGGAGGTTTATATGTTATATATCTGTATGTAAGTTTTGGGATAAGAAATGTTCACTTAGAAATGTTACAGGATAGGATAGACATTGTTGAGAGACACATGGAGTCAGAAAAAAGTTTTAAAAGATGGTTTTGAAAATAGGACTGGATACTTTGGAGAAATGGAACTATGAAAGATGAATTGTAGTGGGACCCACGAGGGGTAATTTCAGATAATTGGCTTTAAGGCATTTACAGCATGGTGTGGCTAAAGCTGATAGGCCAAGAAACGTTTACAGTGTTTTGTAATTTAGAAATAATTGGCTTCTGATTGGGCTAATGTGAATTATAACATCTGCATTGTCTCACCCTTCACATGAGACTGAAAATGGAATAAAAGTTTTTAAAAGGCCTCTCAGTTGCCCCATCTCTAAGTCAAAAAAAACCCAAACTATTTAACATTTAGGGCAGGGGTGATGCCTCAGGTTCAGCTTTTCTGTTTTTCAGGTTCTGTGCTGCTTTAGTGTGTGGGTCTGGGATTCACATTATGGGATGCTGAGCTCTGTCCACAGAGCAGGGAGACAAAACAATTCCTGCTCCAGCTGGGCACCAAGGACAAATGATCCAAATCTCAGCCCCAGAGCACAAACACCGTGGGCTGGAGAGAGAAAAACAAGGATGGGACTGCAGGGGCTAAAGCTGGGATGGGACAATGAACTGCAAGGTGCAAATGGAGCAGAACTGATCCAAGGGAGAGACCCCGTGCCCGGCCGTGCATTTTGGGGCCATTTTGGTTCATCTTGGATTCATTTTGGGACCATTTTGGTTCATCTTGGGTTCATTTTGGGACCATTTTGGTTCATCTTGGGTTCATTTTGGGGCCATTTTGGTTCATCCTGGG
Organism: Agelaius tricolor; assembly: GCF_023055355.1. Classification (NCBI taxonomy): domain Eukaryota; kingdom Metazoa; phylum Chordata; class Aves; order Passeriformes; family Icteridae; genus Agelaius; species Agelaius tricolor. The sequence continues at coordinate 128,304 of NW_027269354.1, read as the reverse complement.
TTCATTTTGGGGCCATTTTGATTCATCTTGGGTTCATTTTGGGACCATTTTGGTTCATCCTGGGTGCAGCCCTGGCTGGGCTCTGGTGCTGCCCTCACTCCACCCTGGGCCTTCCCAGGCAGGAGCCGCCCTCAGCTGGGAAAAACTCCAAGGAAAATGGGAAATACTTGAAGATCTTCACTGAACTTTTAGTGAAGATATTTCCAGCATTCAAATGAAGATTTCAAGCTCAGGTTTCACCACAGTGCCCCTGCGCTATGAGCAGACCTGAAAATATCTCAGGGACAGCAAATCCACTTGGAAAACCTTGATCCCAAACCTAGGGAAATCAGGAATGAGAGGGGGAAAATCGACTAAATCTGGATTTGTCCTCAAGACAACCTAAATTCTGAGAATCTGAACTCAACACAGCCACAGCTCCACCAGAGATGCTCTGAACAACAGTCAGGAAATTTTGAGGAGCAGAGAGAAGGAGAAGGAGAAGGAGAAGGAGAAGGAGAAGGAGAAGGAGAAATAGAAGGAGAAATAGAAGGAGAAATAGAAGGAGAAATAGAAGGAGAAGGAGAAATAGAAGGGGAAGGAGAAGGAGAAGGAGAAGGAGAAGGAGAAGGAGAAGGAGAAGGAGGAGGAGGAGGAGGAGGAGGAGAAGGAAAGGAAAAGGAAAAGGAAAAGGAAAAGGAAAAGGAAAAGGAAAAGGAAAAGGAAAAGGAAAAGGAAAAGGAAAAGGAAAAGGAAAAGGAAAAGGAAAAGGAAGCAAAGGAACTTGATGACCTCAGAGGGTTTTTGCACACTTCAGGGCTCTGTGATCCCAGGCTGGAGTTCAGCAAGGGCAGCTCATTTATAAATAACATTATTTGTAATCATTACCTAAAATTAGCAGCAGCATCAGAAGTTTGGATCCTCTGACACAGCAATTCCAGGCCTTGCACAAAAAGAGCTCCATGAGAGGCTGGGCAGCTGCTAAAATCCCAATTGTTCTAAAATCCTAATTAATCTAAAATCCTAATTAATCTAAAACCCCAATTAATCTAAAATCCCAATTTTTAAAATGATACCAAATGGTTTTAAAGTCCCACTGAATGAAATCCCAGTGTTTGATCCCTCTGGGATTGCAGGGAGCAGGGACAGCACCGGGGTGACCACACTGGGAAGGGCCCAGAGCTGAGGGTGGAGGCACAGAGTCCACAGGGAGGGGAGCAGGAGAAGAGGGGAAAAAAGAGGGAAAAGAGGAAAAAAAGAGGGGAAAAAGAGGGGGGAAAATATGGAAAATAAGGGGGGAAATGAGAGGGGGAAAAAGAGGGAAAATAAGAGGGAAAAGAGGAAAAAAAAAGAGGGAGAAAAGAGAGGAAAGAAGAGGGGGAAAGAGGGAAAAGAGAGGGAAAAAAGGGGGGGGAAGAGGGGAAAGAGAGGGAAAAAGAGTGAAAAGAGAGGAAAGAAGAGGGAAAAGAAGAAGGGAAAAGGAGGAGGAAAAAAGAGGGGAAAAAAGAGGGGAAAAAAGATGGAAAAGAAGGGGGGGAAGAGGGAAAAGCAGGAAAAGGGGGGGGGGGGAGAGAGGAAAGAGGGAAAAGAGAGGGAAAAAGGGGGGAAAAAGGGGGGGAAAGAGGGGGAAAAGGGGCAGGGGGAGAAAGAGGGAAAAGAAGGGGGGGAAATGGATGGAAAAGGGAAATGGATGGAAAAGAAGGGGGGGAAATAGATGGAAAAGGGAAATGGATGGAAAAGAAGAGGGAAATCAGTGTCACCCTCGCCCTGGTGGCAGGGGAGGAGCTGCCACCTCCCCCTGCAGTGACACTGGGTTTATTATTCCCACACTGGTTCCTCTGGTGACATTGAATGGCTTTTTTCCTGCTTTTTTTTTTTATTTAATCATTTGGATTTCTCCCTCTTTGTGCAATGCTTCCCAGGAATTCAGAGGAATCTGTAGGAAGTGCCAGGCAGGCTGGGATAAATTATTCATGGAAGGGGGGATTCACAGGTATGAGAAAGAGATGGAAAATATCTAAATCTATAAATAAAAGTGTAAAAAAAAATAAAAATGTAAAAAAATAAATACATAAAAATATTGTAAGATACAAAAAATTATTTTTAAATTAAAAGTGTATATATATATATACAAAAATAAATATAGAAATATATAAAAATTAAATATATAGAAATGTAAAATATATTAAAAATATGAATAAATGTAGATATAAATAGAGATACAAATGTAGAGGTAAATAGAGATACAAATATAGAGATAAATATAGAGATAGATATAGGTGTAGATATAGATATAAATAATAATATTATAAATATAAATATAAATAATAAATATTTATTTGTTTTAATTATATATCTATAATTATAGATCTATATAAATATAGATAATGAATCTATATAAATATAGATCTATAATCTATATAAATATAGATATATGTATAAATGTAAATGTAAATGTAAATGTAAATATAAATATAAGAACAATTTCCCATCTACCTATTGCAGAGGTTGCTGTATAAACACAACAAGAGACACTTCAAAAAAAAAAAATTGAAATTCCTTTATAGAAAAAAGCAATTCCTTTCTAGAAAAAGAAGGGAAAGGAACCCCCCAAGCTTTGCTAGGAATAATAAATAAATAATATCAATAAGTCTCCAGGAATTCAGCACCAATGTGCCCCTGACAATTCCATTTATGCACATGAATCCTGCACTGATTTCAGCTCCCTTTGGCTGCTCTCAGCCCTGGAACCACTTTTTTGTTTTCAGGGAATGCCAGAACATTCCAAGCTGGGAAGGACCCCCTGAGGAACATTGAGCCCAACCCCAGGCCCCAAAAATCCCCAGCGAGAGAAAAAATCCCCTCTGTGGAGAGAGCTGGGAGTGCAGGCCTGTGCCCTGGAGAGGGATCCCCTGGCTGGGCTGGGATGAGATCTCCTCAAACCCTCCTGCACTGGGAAACCCTCCCTGGGCACGGTGAGTTCCCAGCTTTGGAACCCCATGGAGATTTCTTGGGTTTTTCCCCTTTGTACCACCCCAGCTTTTCCCCATAAAACCCCAATTTCTGCCCTGCTCAGGGGGAGCTGCTGTCACTCTGTGGAGACAGCTGGGAGTGCAGCCCTGTCCCCTGGAGAGGGATCCCCTGGATGGGTTATGATGAGATCTTTGCAAGCTCTCCTGAACTGAGAAACCCTCCTTGGTCATGGTGAGTTCCCAACTTTGGAACCCCATGGAGATTTGTTGGGTTTTTCCCCTTTTTTCCTGCTTTTCCCCATAAAACCCCCCGATTCTGGCCTGCCATCACTCTGTGGAGACAGCTGGGAGTGCAGCCCTGTCCCTTGGAGAGGGATCCCTGGTTGGGCTGTGATGAGATCTCCTCAAACCCTCCTGCACTGGGAAACCCTCCCTGGGCACCACTGTGCCAGGTGCTGCCAGCCCCAATGCCCAGCCTGGCCTTGGGCACTGCCAGGGCTCCAGGGGCAGCCACAGCTGCTCTGGGCACCCTGGCAGAGCCCAAACCTCTCGAACCAGGCCTTGCCAGGCTACAAACCCCTGTGGCAAATGGCACTGGGGGCACCTGGAACCATGCAGGAAATCATTCTTTCCTTGGCTTTCTCCATTTGCTGCAATGGTTTTTGGTGCTGGTTTCCATCCTGGATTGAGGAATGGGAATGCCAGAGTGGTTTGGGTGGGAAGGGATCTTCAATGCCAGCTCATTGCAGCCCAGGGCCACCTCCCACTGTGCCAGGTGCTGCCAGCCCCAATGCCCAGCCTGGCCTTGGGCACTGCCAGGGCTCCAGGGGCAGCCACAGCTGCTCTGGCAATTCCAGCCCAGCCCCTGCCCACCCTGCCAGGGAACAATTCCCAATTGCCAAGATCCCATCCAGCCCTGCCCTCTGCCACTGGCAGCCATTCCCTGCCTCCTGTCCCTCCATCCTTGGCCCCAGTCCCTCTGCAGCTCTCCTGGAGCCCCTGCAGGCCCTGCAAGGGCTCTGAGCTCTCCCTGGAGCCTTCTCCTCTCCAGGGCAGCACCCCCAGCTCTCCCAGCCTGGCTCCAGAGCCATGGAATGGTTTGGGAAGGGCTCTAAAAACCACCCAGTCCCACCCAGGGTCACCTTCCACTATCTCAGGCCTCCCCAAGCCCCCTCCAACCCAGCCATGGAACCATGGAAACAACTCAGGGCACACACAGGAGGATTTGGGAGGAAATGCAGCAACCCTGATTCCTAAGCTACAATTTTCTTCCCTTCAGTATTGAAATATTGGTCAATACTTTGGTTTGGCTGAGGCTTTTATTCCATGTTGCAACACCGAGCTGGGCTTCCAGTAAGTGAGGAAATCACTGAGTCAGAGCTGGGCAGGAGCAGCAAAACCCCAGCTCAGCGGCCACTCCAGGGCTGGGGCTGGTCCAGTTGGGCTGAGCTCACTCGGGGCTTTGGGGCAGCACTCAGGGGCTGGATTAACCAGGGCTGGCTGTGCCAGAGGCACCCAGAGGAAAATCTCCCAGCAAATCCTTCCTCTCCCAGCTGGGAATGATGCAGGGTGTGGGACAAGCAGCTCTGAGCTGGATCCAACCCCAGTGCTGGGACTAAACCTGGTTTTAGGGGGATTTTCAGGCACTCACAGCACCCAGAGGAAAATCTCCAAGCAAATCCATCCTCTCCCAGCTGGGAATGATGCAGGGTGTGGGACAAGGAGCTCTGAGCTGGATCAGACCTGGTTTTAGGGGGATTTTCAGGCACTCAGGGCACCCAGAGGAAAATCCTCCAGCAAATCCTTCCTCTCCCAGCTGGGAATGACACTGGGTGTGGGACAAGGAGCTCTGAGCTGGATCCAACCCCAGTGCTGGAACTAAACCTGGTTTTAAGGGGATTTTCAGGCACTCAGGGCACCCAGGAAGGAAAATCTCCAAGCAAATCCTTCCTCCCCCAGCTGGGAATGACACTGGGTGTGGGACAAGCAGCTCTGAGCTGGATCCAACCTGGTTTTAGGGGGATTTTCAGGCACTCAGGGCACCCAGAGGAAAATCTCCAAGCAAATCCTTCCTCTCCCAGCTGGGAATGATGCAGGGTGTGGGACAAGCAGCTCTGAGCTGGACCAAACCCCAGTGCTGGGGACTAAACCTGGTTTTAAGGGGATTTTCAGGCATTCACAGCACCCAGAGGAAAATCTCCAAGCAAATTCATCCTCCTCCAGTTGGGAATGATGCAGGGTGTGGGACAAGGAGCTCTGAGCTGGATCAGACCTGGTTTTAGGGGGATTTTCAGGCACCCAGGAAGGAAAATCTCCCAGCAAGTCCTTCCCCCCGCAGCTGGGAATGACACTGGGTGTGGGACAAGCAGCTCTGAGCTGGATCCAACCCCAGTGCTGGGGACTAAACCTGGTTTTAAGGGGATTTTCAGGGAAGGATGCAGGGACACATCTGTGGCACCTGGTCCTGCTGTCCAGCCCGGGCTCCTGAGCTCCAGGAGCATCCTGCTGGTCCCACAGCTCTCCAGGAAAATCCCAAAGGCTCCAAATGTGGGGTTTGTAAACCCACAGAGTCCTGGGACCTTTGCCTCACCATGGATCTGTCCCTGTGTCCTTCATGTGTGCCCAGGGCTCTGGGACTGCCTAAAAATCCCCTAAAAGCCAGATTTAGTCACCGGTGCTGGTGACATCCCAAATCTCCTTGTTTTACACCAACTCCCCAGGTGAAAAGCGAAGATTTCAGCCAAAAGCAAAGCAAAAATTCAGAATAAAAGGAAGTATTGCCTTGGCTGAGTGCAAGTGCTTCCTCTCAACCCCAATAATCCCCTTTAAACTGAGCGGGGTTTGTGCTGGAAAAGGCCAGCTCCAAATGGAAAACCAAGAGGAGAAATAAAACCCCGTTCCTGAAGGAATAATGAGCACAAACCCAACAACAATCCTCATTAATTAAAGCCAGCACAGCCTCCCCAGAACGACAGGCAGATGGAGAAACAACAACAACGAGGGAAGAACAGCAGGAAAAATTGTCAAACACTCCGGTGGAAAAGGAGGAAACGGATCCAGGGCTGGTTTGAAGCAGGGATGGATCGGGATGAGGGGAGGGAGCTCAGCTCGGGCACCGGGCAGGAAACAAAGAGATCCGAGCTCTGAAAGGAACCATTTCTATCTCAATTCACACCCTGAATTAACACAGAGCAATTAACGAGCCCGCTGCTTAATTCTGCAGGGAATGAGGCACAGGTGGGGCAGGAAACAACCTGGAATCTTAAAAACCCCTGGAAAAGCAACACCTGGGAAAGGCCAGCACGGCTGGGGGTGCTCAGAGGGGACACAAAAAGGTGTCCCCGAATCCCCCCCTTGGGCACACGGAGCCCCAAGCCGTGGGACACAAACAGGATGGGTTTTTCCTGATTTATTTTTTCCCCTGCAAATGTACAGAAATCATGGAATTACGGCTTTTGGTTGGTCCCCTCTGGAAGGGAGCAACCCCAGCACCTTCCCTGGCACAGCCGGGTGCTCACAGCCTGGGGAGGGAGGATCTCTGCACCTCCCCAAGGTCTCCACACCTCCCCTGCAGGGCCTTTTCTCTCTTCTTCCTTGTGTGTGCAGAACACTGGGCTGGGCACACCCAGGGGTGCAGGGCTCTAAAAAAGGCAAAAAATCCCTGAGAAATGCGAATGTCACTTGTTCACTAGGTTCATTCTGTAATCCCTGGGGAATCAGGGAATATTCTCATGGGGAATCTCATCCCAGGGGCTGCTGCTCGTGGTCCCTGCTGGGAGCCAGGGCTGTCCTTCCCAGAGCAGGGAATGGGAAATTATCCCTCCCCTCCGGGCTGAAAACCAGGATTGGAGCCTTCCCCAGCCTGCTTTGTCCCTCTGGATCAACCTCAGCAGGGAAGAAATCCTCAACAGCTTCTAAATCCCTCACCCTGCAGCACCAGGAGGAATTGCAGCCACATCCCGCAGCACGGGACAGCCCTGGCGGGCTGGGAACGCCTGGCACAGCTGGGAAATGGGGAGGGAAAGGATGGAAGGGCAGCCCTGGGCCAGCTCTCTCGCTGGGAGGGAATTTGGGAGGTCTGGTTTCACCCCACACTGCCCCGGGCCAGACTGAGCAGCGTGAGAGGATGAACAGAGAACGGGAAAAGTGAGCGGGAGGTCAGGTCTGTGGCCAGGAAAAACTGGAAAATCGGGAGAAACTTGGAGAATGCTGAAGTCTTGAGACAGACAGAGCTGCCAGCTCTGAGCTCTGAACCCTGCAGGTTTCATTCACCCTTTCCTGCCTTTTATTTTCATCTCTTGGAGCAGCAGAGGGAACAAACCTGAACCCTCCTGCAGCCTGCATCTGCCAGAGCTTCAGGATTCCAATTTCTGCCTCCAGGAGAGGAGGAAAATATTGGGAAAAAAAACCCAGTCCTTTTCATTTCCCCTCTTCCTTTCCCTTCCCCCTTTTCCTTTTCCCCCTTTTCCTTTTCCCCCTTTTCCTTTTCCCCCTTTCCTTTCCCCTTTCCTTTGCCCTCCCCTTTTCCCCTTCCCTTTTCCCCTCCCCTTCCCCCCTTCCTTTTCCCTTCCCTTTTCCCCTTTCTTTTTCTCCTTTCCTTTTTCCCTTTCCCCTTTTCCCCTTTTCCTTTTTCCCTTTCCCTTTCCCCCTTTCCCTTTCCCCCTTTCCTTTCCCCCTTTCCCTTTCCCCCTTTCCTTTCCCCCCTTTCCCTTTTCCTCCTTTCCTTTCCTTTCCTTTCCTTTCCTTTCCTTTCCTTTCCTTTCCTTTCCTTTCCTTTCCTCTCCTCTCCTCTCCTCTCCTCTCCTTTCCTCTCCTTTTCCCCTTTTCTCCTTTTCCTTTTCTCCTTTTCCTTTTCCCCTTTCCCTTTCCCCCTTTCCCTTTTCCCCGTTCCTTCCCCCCTTTTCTTTCCCCTTTTCCCCCTTTTCCTTTCCCCCTTTTCCTTTCCCCCTTTTCCTTTCCCCCTTTTCCTTTCCCCCTTTTCCTTTCCCCCTTTTCCTTTCCCCCTTTTCCTTTCCCCCTTTTCCTTTCCCCCTTTCCCTTTTCCCCTTTTCTTTCCCCTTTTCCCCCTTTCCCTTTCCCCCTTTCCCTTTCCCCCTTTCCTTTCCCCCTTTTCTTTCCCCTTTCCCCCTTTTCCTTTCCCCCTTTTCCTTTCCCCCTTTTCCTTTCCCCCTTTCCCCTTTCCCCCTTTCCCCTTTCCCCCTTTCCCCTTTCCCCCTTCTCCTTTCCCCCTTTTCCTTTCCCCCTTTCCTTTTTCCTTTCCCTGTTTCCCTTCCTTTCCAGCACCAGGTTTCACACACTCGAGTGTCACAGCCCGGGTGGCTCCGGGGGACACGGGCCCTGCCCTGCCCTGCAGGAATGTTCCCTTTCCCTTGGCTCAGCTCCTGTTTTCCCAAGGAGATCCAACCTAATCCCCACAGGATCAACCACCGGGCTCTGGATTCCTCCCTCGGAGCAGCCCAGAGAAACAAAATCTGTTCTGCTCCTCATTAGCCGGGAGTTAATTACACAAATAAAGGCAAATTAACATCTCAGTTCCATCTTCCCTCTATTTTTTTTCCCTCTCCCACCTCTCTGCTCATCCTCCTCCTCACCCCCAGCCCAGATCCCCCCAAAACGAGAGGGAAAAGGACATTTTAACATTTTCACACTTAATAATTGTTTCTAGAAAAGCCTCGTGGCCCGCTCTGCGTTCCTGACTCCATTAATTGCTCCCCACAGGTAACTCCAATTATTTTAATTTCAGCTTTCATTTTATTTTTTTATTTAACTTCATTTTCCGTTGCTCCTAGCCATGAAATATTTGGGAAAACAGCACAAAAAGCTGTTATTAATCTCTGCCAGAAATCCCCAAATTTTGCATAAATTTACTCTGGGCTTGCAAGAAGAGATTCTGTGATGAGCAGAGAGGAAATTCATCCTCTCTCTGTTCCCACCTGGAGAACAGAAAACAGCACCTTTTTTTTTATTATTATTTTTTGCTTCTAAACCTTTAATTTGAGCCTTTAATTTAAAATTTAAACCTTCAGTTGAAACAGTTGCTGCATTTGAGGTGCAGGTAGTTCTGAAATAAACCAAAAGGAGCCACTCCACATAAAAAGTCAAAATCGAAGGGGCAGAATGGGGGTCAGAACAGAATTTCCATGGAAAATCCAACAGCATTTAGGGCAGGATTATCAGGGAAAATTCAGGATAAATTCCCTCCAGGATAAATTCAGCCTGGCACGTTGAGGAGCAGTGGGAACGAAGGAGAGCAGACCTTAAAGCAAACAGCCCCAAAGCTTTCAAATTGAAATAAAGAAATTTTATTGAAATTTTAATTTTTAATCATGAAATAAAGAATTTTAATCCATTCTAAATAAATAAATAAAGGATAAATAAGCTGTCGTTAGTAAGGACCTTAATCACTGCTGGAGGTGCAAAGAGCCAAAATTTTTCTGTGGATCCAACTCCAATATTCCAGGAGATTCTGTTCCCAGGGTTGGAAATAAATCAAATTTTTAAATTTTTAACTAATTTTAGTCAGGGATTTGTCTTTGCCCAGGGGGGAGGGAATTAAAGATTCTCCTCAAAGGATTCGTTCACCAGGTGAGGAGGGATGAGTTTAAACTGTGAAGAGTTTCACTCCTCACAGAATCTCCTCTTGCAAGCCTAGAGCAAATTTATCCAAAATTTAGGAACTCCTGGCAGAAATTACCAACAGCTCTTTCCTGGTTAGGAGCAACCCAAAATGAAATTAAATAAAAAATAAAATAAAGCTTAAATTGTCAATAATCAATAGGAACACAAACACTGAGAACTCGGTTATTTGGGATCGATGGCATTGATCCAATGTATTTCTCTGGGTTTTTCATGGATAAATATGGGAAAACTCCCGTGTGGGATGGGATGATTTTCCCTGCACAACCCAGCAAAGTGAGGATGGAATGATTTCTGTTGCAGAGAACACAGCAATACCTCCATTCCCTAACACTAAAAATGCCCTTGGAGAGGTTTTTATTTTGGTTTTCCCCCAGTTTTGGTGACAACCAAGGTGTGACCGTGGCTTTTCCCAGTAAAGATGTCCCAGAGGATTTCCCATCCCATTGTCCAATTCCGTGATGACATCAATAATCACAGAAAGAAATTCTGGGAGAGCCCCAGCCCCAGTCCCTGCCTTCCCTTCCTCGGGCACCTGGAGATTCCAGGGGGATTTTCCAAAGCTCAGGAAAGGGCTGGGTGTGCTCCAGGAATGCATCCTGAATTCAGAGGGATGGAATCCATCCCAAATTCCAGGTCTGGAATTCAAAGGGGCAAAATTCATCCTGAATTTCAATTCTGGAATTCAAAGGGGCAGAATCCATCCCAAATTCCAGGTCTGGAATTCAGAGGAATGGAATCTATCCTGAATTCCAATTCTGGAATTCAAAGGGGCAGAATCCATCCCAAATTTCAGTTCTGAAATTCAGGAGGACAGAATCCATCCTGAATTCCAATTCTGGAATTCAATAGGATGGAATCCATCCTGAATTCCAGTTCTGGAATTCAGAGGGAGGGAATCTATCCCAAATTCCAGGTCTGGAATTCAAAGGGGCAAAATTCATCCTGAATTTCAATTCTGGAATTCGAAGGGGCAGAATCCATCCCAAATTCCAGGTCTGGAATTCAAAGGGGTGGAATTCATCCTAAATTCCAGTTTTAGAACTCAAAGGGATGGAATCCATCCCAAATTCCAATTCTGGAATTCAAAGGGATGGAATTCATTCCAAATTCCAGTTTTGGAATTCAAAGGGGCAGAATTCATCCCAAACTCCAGTTCTGGAATTCAGTAGGATGAAACCCATCCCAGATTCCATTCTGGAATTCAATAGGATGAAATCCATCCCGAATTCCAGGTCTGGAACTCAAAGGGATGGAATTGGTCCTGAACTCTAATTCTGGAATTCAAAGTGATGGAATACACCCCAAATTTCAGTTCTGGAATCCAATGGGATGGAATTCATCCTGAATTCCAGTTCTGGAATTCAAAGGGGCAGAATCCATCTCAAATTCCAGTTCTGGAATTCAAAGGGGCAGAATTCATCCCAAACTCCAGTTCTGGAATTCAGAGGAATGGAATCCATCCCAAATTTCAGTTCTGGAATTCAGAGGGAGGGAATCTATCCTGAATTCCAATTCTGGAATTCAAAGGGGCAAAATTCATCCTGAATTCTAATTCTGGAATTCAAAGGGGCAGATTCCATCCCAAATTCCAGTTCTGGAATTCAAAAGGATGGAATCCATCCTGAATTCCAATTCTGGAATTCAAAAGGATGGAATCCATCCCAAATTCCAATTCTGGAATTCAAAGGGGCAGAATCCATCCCGAATTCCAATTCTGGAATTCAAAAGATGGAATCCATCCCAAATCCCAATTCTGGAATTCAGAGGGATGGAATCCATCCCAAATTCCAATAAAAAGCTGCTTCCAAGCCACTGCCACCCTTCTCCAGGGACAGGGCTGGCCTGTGACAATTCCCAGGTGAACTTTGCCTGCTCAGGAGCCCGGGAAGAGGAGCTGGAGCACCCCAGGAATTCCTGCAGGCCAGAAAGCAGCACCCAGCACTCACAAAGCACTAATTATACAAAGCACTAATTAACCCCAGCCTTCCCCTGAATATTCCAACGCTTCCCTCCCGACCAGCCTGACTCAGCCAAAATCTCCGGGGCTGGGGACAATTCTGAGGAAATTCTGAGGCACTCGGGAGAGGCAGGAGGAGAAATGTGACACCCTGGGGTTATTCGGGCATCCAGGGCTCAATGTCCCCCCCCCCGAGGGTGCCGCTGTCACCGCAGCGGAGGTGAGGTCACAGGAAAGGGATATTTTGGGAATTTGGGGGTTTATTTCAGCACTCAGGCCACAGGAACACGAGCTGAAAGATGTCAGGTGAAGGGGGGGGAAGAAATAAAAATACACATTTTGTCTGCCAGCAGCTTGAGCCGTGGGAGGAGCAGTTTGGGGGGATTTGGTGAAAGGAGATTTTTTTTAACAATGAGGGTGGTCAAAAGCTGGCATGGGATGATGCCCCAAACCTGGAAATATCCAAGGAAGAGGGGTTTTTTTACTGTGAGGGTGGTCAGATACTGGCACAGGGTGCTCAAAGAAGCTGTGGCTGCCCCATCGCTGGAAAAATTCAAGGCCAGCTTGGATGAGGCTCTGAGGCCGTGGCTGAGGGGTTTAGGGGCTGTGGGGAAGGTGTCCCGGCTCATTGAGGGGCTTTGACTCAATGGCCCTAAAAGGTCCCTTTGAGCTCTTTGTGATTGCCTCCAATTGACCTACAGTGCTTGGAGGTTTGGAGGGGAAAATGGATGAATTCTAAACACAGACTTTCCTTTCCCTTTTCCTTTCTTCTTTTCTCTCCAATTTTCCTCTCCCCTTTTCCTTTCCTCTTTTCTCTCCCCTTTTCCTTTCCTCTTTTCTCTCCCCTTTTCCCTCCCCTTTTCTCTCCCCTTTTCCTCTCCTCCTTGCTCTCCCCTTTCCTCCCCCGTTTTTTCTCCCCTTTTCCTCTCCCCTTTTCCTTTCCTCTTTTCTCTCCAATTTTTCTCTCCCCTTTTCCTTTCCCCCTTTCCCTCCCCTTTTCCTTTCCCCTTTTCTCTCCCCTTTTCCCTCCCCTTTTCCTCTCCCCTTTCCTCCCCTGTTTTCTCTCCCCTTTTCTCTCCCCTTTTCCTTTCCTCTTTTCTCTCCTCTTTTCCTTCCCCTTTTCCTTTCCTCTTTTCTCTCCAATTTTTCTCTCCCCTTTTCCTTTCCTCTTTTCTCTCCAATTTTTCTCTCCCCTTTTCCTTTCCCCCTTTCCCTCCTCTTTTCCGTTCCCCTTTCCTTTCCCTCTTTTCCTTTCCCCCTTTTCCTTTCCCCTTTTCTCTCCCCTTTTCCTTTCCCCTTTTCTCTCCCCTTTTCCTTTCCCCTTTCCTCCCCCCTTTTCCTCTCCCCTTTCCCATTTTTCCTTCCCTTCCCTGGGGTTTTTCTTGGCACAGAGGGCACTTGAGGGCTACAAACAGAGGGACAAACCCAAACCTGCCCCTAAACCCCACAGGCAGCCCTAAACCCCTGCCAGGAGCCCCCTGCCCTGTCCTTCCTCCCTCTCCTCTCCCTCAGCCCACCCCGGGGTTGTTTTCTTCTCCTCACGCCATAACTGGGGGGATGCTGAGGCTTTAAACACAGCAGAGGAATTATAAATTCCGAGATCAGAAGGAAAGGAGGCAGGAAAAAAAGCAGGCTCCGGTTTTCTCCCTCCTCGTGTCAGGTGAGATGAGTCATTGCTGCCACAAGACATCCAAAAGGAGTCTTTTAAGGATGCAGAAAGAACGGAACACGTGGATGAAAGGCTGTTAAGAGCAGAGGGTTGCAATTAAAAATGTTTCTGTATCACTACCACGGAGCTCTGCTGAAACCACGGGGGATTTTCAGCCTCTCGCACAAATCTAAAATTCTATTTTAGGGATAGAATTGAGCTCCTAAACCGGCAAAACTACCTGGGAAAGCGGCACAAAACAGTCGGATCCCCGAGCCAGATGGAGCCACTTTGCCCCTGATCAATCATTGTCTGGTTTTATCCTCAAATGACCCCCAGGAAAAAAAAAAAAAAAGAAAAAAAATCCCTGCTGGAAAGCGAGCAGGAATCTCGTGCTCAGCACTCGGCGTTCGCATCCTTCCCCCGGCTCGGGCTTTTTGGAAGGAGCCGCGAACGTTTCCAATGGCAACGGCGAAATGTCCCATCAGAGTCAGCTGTTGATTGTTCTCCCCAGCGCCGAGCTGACAGGATGGTGATGATTGCAGGAATTAAAATCCCCTCATTTCCCTGATTTCCATCCCTGCTCCCCACGGGACCCTGCGGTGACCATCTGGGCAGGGTCTCCAGATCTCTCTCTCTGTTTTTTTTTCAACTGCTTTTTGTTTGTTTTCCAGCCAGGATGGGCTTTGATTTCAGCCCTCCTGCTCCTGCTTGAGCTGATTTCCTTCCACCAGCCCCAGTCCGTGTCCCTCCCAAAATGCCAGAAATAGGAAATAGTGCTGGAAACAGGGCTTGGATGTGGAACACAACCTGGGAGGTTCCAAAAAAATCCCAGCCCGAAAGGATCTGCTCCAAGCCAGGGGCTCACCCTACAAACGTTCCTGGGTGGAAATGGAGGAAATCAGGATCTGCCCCAGGGAACAGGGCCAGGAGCAGAGGGAACGGCCTCAGGCTGGGCCAGGGCAGGCTCAGGGTGGGCACTGCAGGAATTTCCCCATGCAAAGGGGGCTCAGGCCTTGCCAGGGGCTGCCCAGGGAGGTTTGCAGTGCCCAGCCCTGGGGGTGTCCCAGGAATGCCTGGAGGTGGCACTCAGAGCTCTGGGCTGGGGACAAGGTGGGGATCAGCTGGGACTCGATGGCCTTGCAGCTCTTTTCCCACCTCAGCTCTGGCATCCTGAGCACCAGAATCCCAAAGGCTTTTCCCACAAGGGAATATCCATCCAATGCAAGCCCCAGCAGCAGAGGTGGCCCTACCCCAGCCCCTTCTGGCAGGGAACATTTCCTGTTCCCCCACAGCTCCAAACCCCTCACACCAACAACAGAAAAGGAGCCCTGAAAGTCCTTAAAATCCCATTTTTGCATATTGGGGGAAAATTTCTGCATGGACAGGGAGGTCAGGCCTTGGCAGGGGCTGCCCAGGGAGGTTTGCAGTGCCCATCCCTGGAGGTGTCCCAGGAATTCCTGGATGTGGCACTGAGGGCTCTGGGCTGGGGACAAGGTGGGCATCGGGCACAGGCTGGACTTGGTGACCTTGGAGCTCTTTTCCAGCCTCAGGGATCCTGGAATTATATTTATTTATTTATATATATGGACCATTTTATACATTTATACAGGTATTATACAGTGTAGATATATTATACACTCATACTTCTTTAATAACTAATATTACTTATGGATATAATGTTATTTGTAGGAGTATGCTATCAAAATTAAGGTGTTAATGTTACATATTGTATATTAGATAATACAAAAAATATACTATATCATATAGTATATTTTAAAACTTATTATATATTAATATGCTAATGTAGAATATATAGTATCATTATATAGTACAAAAAATATTACATATATGTATAATTATAAAATATACTCTTAAATAAATATATATATGTATAAATGTATATATATTTTACAAAAATGCTATTTAAATATACTATTTTATATAAGTGTATATTAAATATATACATTTGTGTTATATTGTGTAATTGTAAACATACTATATAATATATTATATTAGTATATATATAGTATAAATATATTTTGTATATTTAATATAATATGTAATATATAATATGGAAATATAAATTTATACAAAAATATGGAATTTTATCTATAAAATACTCCCATGTCTGATCTAGTGCATGAACTGCAAACTAAATCCAATTTTACAACTCCCAACTCAGACTCTCCTCTGGATCCCCTTCCCTGGCCATGCCAATCTCTCATTTTTCCCTTCCAACAGCCCTGAAGTGATGCTGGAGCTCCAGGCTTTGTTACTTGAATTCCAGATCTAGGAAGGATCCAAAGCCTTTCCCTTCCCTTCCCTTCCCTTCCCTTCCCTTCCCTTCCCTTCCCTTCCCTTCCCTTCCCTTCCCTTCCCTTCCCTTCCCTTCCCTTCCCTTCCCTTCCCTTCCCTTCCCTTCCCTTCCCTCACTTTTGTGTTCACACCCCAAAATCCCCCAACCCCATGGACTGAGCCACTCCTGACCCCAAGGAAAAATCTCCCCCTGCCCTGGCACGAGGCTGGGAAAAAAGGAAAAAAGGGGGAAAAAGAATCCAAGGAGAAAATGATTTATTGTGAGAGGAATAGAGGATTTGTCTTTCCAAACCAGCCGTGGGTTTGCTGGTGGATAAAACCAGCACTGGGAGATAAAAGAAACAATAGAGAGGATTCCACTGATTGATGAATGGAAAAAGAGATTTGATTTTACAAATAAACTTTAGGTTGGCTGGTAAATGAAATTGGACATTGAAAGATGAAAGAAACAATGGGGAAGAAAAACCCCTAAATTCTGTAAGAATTAACAATCAAAAGGGAGGGTTGTACATTAGAGGGGAATCTCTGGTATCAGGTGTTGTGGGGAGTCTGAACCTCTCAAGTGCCTCAGAAATGGGGAAAGAGAGAAGGGAAATGCAGCTGGAAATTGGGATAAAAAGGAGGCTGCACCCTCCAAAAATGGGAGAGACCCCAGGGGATGCCCCATGGCCTCTGCCTTGATTGGAATAAAGTCAAAGGACTCCTCTGTCTCCTTTCTGGACATAAACCTCTGGTGTTTGTGGATTCATTTTCCTGACAATTGCCACCAAGGATCTCCTGCAGAACAGCTCTGGGGAGCTCATGGAAGGTGCTGGAAGCAAATGCTTGGATGGGATTTCCTTGGGGAGACTGAACACAGCCCAGAACAGCAAAGCTGATCCTTTGTGGGAATTTCAGCGTTCCTCAGACCTCCAAACCCAGCAGCTCAGTCCTCTGCACGACCCCAGGCCTTCCCAGGCTCAGGGAAAGAAAATTCCAGAAGATTTTCCAGCGAGCAGCACTCTGGAATGGATATATATATTTTTGTCTCACTTGCCATCTCAAGATTCAACCAGTGGGCCTGAGAAAACCCAATCCAGATCATTTCTTCTTAATTATTATTTTAATTTTTAAAAGCAAACCTATATCTCAGTGGCTGCTGAGCCCAGAAATGTTGGTATGGGCTGGTAGAATTTTATTTTCAGACCCAAATAAAAGGAGCAGCGGGGTCACAGAGCCACTGAGCCACTTCATCAGCCCCTGGTGACCTGCTGGGGGTGAGCTGATGGTGCTTTGGCTGAATTAATTTGCTTTCAAGGAAGGAGTTAATCCTTTTGTCTTTGCCAATGGGAGATGGCCATCCTAGGATTCAAGCAGTGGGCATGAGGAAACCCAATCCAGCTCCTTCTTAATTATTATTTTAATTTTTACAAGCAAACCTCTATCTCAGTGGTTGCTGAGCCCAGAAATGTTGGTATGGGCTGGTAGAATTTTGTTTCCAGAAATAAATAAAAGGAGCAGCGGGGTCACAGAGCCACTGAGCCTCTTCATCAGCCCCTGGTGACCTGCTGGAGGTGAGCTGATGGTGCTTTGGCTGAATTAATTTGCTTCCAGCAAGGAGTTAATCCTTTTGTCTTTGCCAATGGGAAATGGCCATCCTAATATTCAAGCAGTGGATATTAGAAAAGCAAATACAATTAGTTTATTTAATTATTTTTTTTAAATTGTTAAGAGCAAGCCCATATTCCAGTGGTTGCTGAGCCCAGAAATGTTGGTATGGGCTGGCAGAATTTTGTTTTCAGAAATAAAAAAAAGGAGCAGCAGGGTCACAGAGCCACTGAGCCACTTCATCAGCCCCTGGTGACCTGCTGGGGGTGAGCTGATGGTGTTTTGGCTGAATTAATTTGCTTTCAAGGAAGGAGTTAATCCTTTTGTCTTTGCCAAGAGGAGATGGCCACCTCAAGATCCAAGCAGTGGGCATGAGGAAACCAAATACAATTAGTTTATTTAAATATTATTTTAATTGTTAAGAGCAAGCCCATACTCCAGTGGTTGCTGAGCCCAGAAATGTTGGTATGGGCAGGTAGAATTTTATTCTCAGATGCAAAAAAAAAGGAGCAGCGGGGTCACAGAGCCACTGAGCCACTTCATCAGCCCCTGGTGACCTGCTGGAGGTGAGCTGATGGTGTTTTGGCTGAATTAATTTGCTTCCAGCAAGGAGTTAATCCCTTTTCCTTTGCCGCTCTTGTTTTCAGAGCACTCAGGATAATCCCCAGGCTTCCCCCGGGTTATCGCGGCACAAAAGCGACAAGCGGCGCTCGGGGATGAAGTGGCCGCTGGAATTTTTTTGCTTTTCAAGGGTTTCAAGTGTTGGAGGTGCCGCAAATCGGGGCTGGGGAGAGCCCGGATTAAAACCCGCGGCCTCGGGGGGGAGCAGCGGTGCCCGCTTTACACAAGGGGATTAAACTCGAGATTAAGGCTCGGAGTCTCCCAAATCATTTCTGCTTTTGGATGGCCCCGCTGGCGATCGGGTGCGTTTGGGAGGGCTGGAAACTCAGCCGAGATCTCCCGGGTGATTGCAGGCGAGAGCAGGAATTACAGCACTCGAATGAAAAGCCATTATTGGGCTGTTAGTGCTGCTCATGAGATACCTTCCTTCCCCGCCTAATTAGGCCAATTAGCAGGAAAATGCGCTCCAGAGCTGTGCTGTGAGGTATCTGGGAATGCCTGAGCAGCACGAAGGGAGCTCCCGTTATTGCCACCAATCCTGCTCCGTGCGGGATCCCATCCTGATCCCATCCCTGATCCCATCCCTGATCCCATCCTGCTTCATCTGGGATCCCAACCCTGTTCTCATCCTGATCCCATCCTGCTCCCTGTGGGATCCCTTCCTTGATCCCATCCCTGATCCCATCCCTGATCCCATCCTGCTCCATCTGGGATCCCAACCCTGTTTTCATCCTGATCCCATCCTGCTCCCTGTGGGATCCCATCTCTGATCCCATCCCTGATAGCATTCCTGAACCCATTCCTGATCCTATCCTGATCCCATCCTGCTCCATCTGGGATCCCTTCCTTGATCCCATTCTGCTCCATCTGGGATCCCATCCTGATCCCATCCCTGAACCCATCCCTGATCCCATCCCTGCTCCCAGAGTGCCCAGCTGGGGAGGTTCAGGACAGATTTCCAAGGAAAACCCTTTTCCCAGCCTGGGGATCTGTTCCTGATGCAAATTCTACCTCAGAGCACAAATCTGCCTTTCCTGCCCCACCCAGCCCCCGGCAGGAGCAGGGACAGGATGGGATGGGATGGGGTGGGATGGGATGGGATGGGATGGGATGGGATGGGATGGGGTGGGATGGGATGGGATGGGATGGGAGGGGATGGGCCAGGCTGGGTTATGCCGGGCTGGGCTGTGCTGGGCTGGGCTGTGCTAGGCTGGGCTGTGCCAGGCTGTGCTGTGCCAGGCTGTGCTAGGCTGGGCTGTGCTAGGCTGTGCTGTGCCAGGCTGGGCAGTGCCAGGCTGTGCTGTGCCAGGCTGTGCTGTGCCAGGCTGGGCTGTGCTAGGCTGGGCTGTGCCAGGCTGTGCTGTGCCAGGCTGGGCTGTGCCAGGCTGGGCAGTGCCAGGCTGGGCTGTGCCGGGCTGGGCTGTGCCAGGCTGGGCTGTCCCAGGCTGGGCTGTGCTAGGCTGCGTTTTGCTAGGTTGGGCTGTGCCAGGCTGGGCTGTGCCGGGCTGGGCTGTGCTAGGCTGGGCTGTGCCAGGCTGGGCTGTGCCAGGCTGGGCTGTGCCGGGCTGGGCTGGGCTGTGCCAGGCTGGGCTGTGCCAGGCTGGGTTATGCCAGGCTGGGCTGTGCTAGGCTGGGCTGTGCCAGGCTGGGTTATGCCAGGCTGGGCTGTGCCGGGCTGGGCTGTGCCAGGCTGGGCTGTGCCAGGCTGGGCTGTGCCAGGCTGGGTTGTGCCGGGCTGGGCTGGGCTGGGCTGGGCTGGGCTGTGCTGGGCTGGGCTGTGCCGGGCTGGGTTATGCCAGGCTGGGCTGTGCTAGGCTGTGCTGTGCCAGGCTGGGTTATGCCAGGCTGGGCTGTGCCGGGCTGGGCTGTGCCAGGCTGGGCTGTGCTAGGCTGGGTTTTGCTAGGTTGGGCTGTGCTAGGCTGGGCTGTGCTGGGCTGGGCTGTGCCGGGCTGGGCTGTGCCAGGCTGGGCTGTGCTAGGCTGGGCTGTGCTAGGCTGGGCTGTGCTAGGCTGGGCTGTGCCAGGCTGGGCTGTGCTAGGCTGTGCTGTGCTAGGCTGGGCTGTGCCAGGCTGGGCTGTGCCAGGCTGGGCTGTGCCCACAGGGCTCTGCTCCTGCTGCCCAAGAGGGACACCCCAAACCTTCCAGGTCCCGCTGATGTCCCCAAAGCCAGGTCTTGGCACTGTCACCCATCCCAGGCAGTGCTGGGGCTGCCTCAGCCATTCCCAGAGCAGCAGCAGCAGCAGCAGAGACTGGTTTGGATTTAATCACAGCTTTTAGATGCTTCCAGCCCTGAATTTAGGATTTGTTTTAATCACACCCTTCCCCCACCCCCCCTGCTTTTTGCTGTGAGCAGGAATAGGAGATTCAATGGTTCAGCAGGAGAGTTCAGCCTGGCTGGTAACACCTCCCTCTGCCTGAAGTGACACAGGGCTGGGACAGGGAACGGGACAGGGCTGGGACAGGGAATGGGACAGGGCTGTAACATGGATAGGGACAGAGCTGGGACAGGGATAGGGACAGGGCTGGGACAGGGATAGGGACAGGGATAGGGACAGGGCTGGGACAGGGATAGGGACAGGGATCAGGACAGGGCTAGGACAGAGAATGGGACAGGGCTGGGACAGGGAACGGGACAGGGCTGGGACAGGGATAGGGACAGGGCTGTGACAGGGATAGGGACAGAGCTGGGACAGGGAACGGGACAGGGCTGGGACAGGGATAGGGACAGGGATTGGAACAGGGCTGGGACATGGATCAGGACAGGGCTGTGACAGGGATCGGGACAGGGCTGGGACAGGGCTGGGACGGGGATAGGGACAGGGATCGGGACAGGAATAGGGACAGGGCTGTGACAGGGATCAGGACAGAGCTGTGACAGGGAATGGGACAGGGCTGTGATAGGAACAGGACAGGGCTGTGACAGGGATCAGGACAGGGCTGTGACAGGGATCAGGACAGGGCTGTGACAGGGAATGGGACAGGGCTGGGACAGGGATTGGGACAGGGCTGGGACAGGGTTCAGGACAGGGTGGTGACAGGGATAGGGACAGGACTGTGACAGGGAATGGGACAGGGCTGTGACATGGATAGGGACAGGGCTGTGACAGGGATAGGGGCAGGGCTGTGACATGGAATGGGACAGGGCTGTGACAGGGACAGGGACAGGGCTGTGACAGGAATGCCCAGAGCTGGCCCTGCTGCCCCTGGAGCACAGAGGCTCCTTTTCAGGCCAGGCTCTGAAAGAACCCGGGGGCTGAGCCCAGCCCACACTCAGGGTTCACTGTGAGTTCAGTGCTGCAGCCCCAGGGCATCACCCAGCACCGAGAGCATTCCCAGTAACTCCATGTGGAAATCAGACACAGCCCTCAAACCACAGGATCTGAACTCAGAATTCCCCCCAGGACAGGACATTTCACCCCCTGGGCTGAGCCCCTACAGACCTCGTACAAGGAGCAGGGGAAGCTCTGTGCCCCCAGAGCAGCCTCTCCACCCAGCCCCACTGGGGTTTGTCACTGCACCTGGGGGTTTGTGCCACCCCCTCTGTCCCTGTCTGACCCACAGGGTCACACTGGGAGAGATGGGAATGGTGGGGGTGCAATTCCATCACATCCCACCTCTGCAGGGCCTCGGGTAAAGGGAGAGCTGGGGGTGCTGCCCTGGAGAGGAGAAGGCTCCAGGGAGAGCTCAGAGCCCTTGCAGGGCCTGCAGGGGCTCCAGGAGAGCTGCAGAGGGACTGGGGCCAAGGATGGAGGGCCAGGAGGCAGGGAATGGCTGCCAGTGGCAGAGGGCAGGGCTGGATGGGATCTTGGGAATTGGGAATTGTTCCCTGGCAGGGTGGGCAGGGGCTGGGCTGGAATTGCCAGAGCAGCTGGGGCTGCCCCTGGAGCCCTGGCAGTGCCCAAGGCCAGGCTGGACATTGGGGCTGGCAGCACCTGGCACAGTGGGAGGTGGCCCTGGGGGTGGAACTGGATGAATTTTCAGGTCCTTTCCCACCCAAACCATTCCCTAATTCCACGATTCTATGGAAAGTGGACACAGACACCTGGGTGTGCTCGGGAAGGAGGGATTCCATCACCAGCCAGGTGATTCCACTTCCCTGCCAGGCATTCAGAGGAAGAGGCAGAATGGGGTAACTCCTCCCTTCCTGATTCCCTCCAGCCAGGGCTAAAATCCCACAGGATCTCCCTGAGCAGGAAACAGCAGAGTGATCCCAATGCAGGGACCAGATCCCAGGGCAGGGATCACATCCCAGGGCAGGGATCACATCCCAGAGGCTGGGATCACAGCGAGGGCAGGGACCAGATCCCAGGGCAGGGATTTCATCCCAGTGCCACTGACCACATCCCAGTGACAGGGATCACATTTCAGCTGCAGGGATCACATCCCAGTGCCACTGACCAGATCCCAGGGATCCCATCCCAGTGATAGGGATCACATTCCAGCTGCAAGGATCACATCCCTGTGACAGGGATCACATCCCAATGGCAGGGATCACATCCCAGTGCCACTGACCAGATCCCAGGGATCCCATCCCAGCAGTGCCACTCCGAGCTGCTCTCCCTGGATTGATCTGAAAGCTGCAAACTCAGCATTTCCCAGAATGTCCCAACAATGCTTCCCTTAAAGGCCCCATTCTGTTCCTGGAGCTCTGGCAAAGTTCCACTTTTCTGTAACAGCCCCAGCCCCAAGAAAACTTGACCCTAAATCCTCGAAACCCACAAGACAAAACACCAACAAGTAAATAAATAATCACCCCAAAATCTCAAAATACTTCCTGCTTAAAACCTGGCAGCTTCCAAACCTTTTCCATGAGTTCTGGACTATGCTTCATTTTTTTCCTTTATTTTTTCCCCCTCATCCTAAGCCTGCCAGTTGTTTGGAAACAAGGATTAGATGTTGGGAAGGGGGTGTTGGGAGGGGAGGGAACGCTGCTGCCACAACCCAGAGTGAGAAGCAGTGATTCAGGCACATGAATATGGTAATTCCAAACCGGGGGAATTCTTCCTCCTGCAGCCTCCCAGAGCCAAAAAGGCTCCAACAGCCCCCGGGGGCTGAGCAGCCACAACAAGGCTGGGGTGGATTTTGGGAGAGGAAATGAAAGAAGGAGAAGGAGAAGGAGGAGGAGAAGGAGAAGTGGAAGGAGAAGGAGAAGGAGAAGGAGAAGGAGAAGGAGAAGGAGAAGGAGAAGGAGAAGGAGAAGGAGAAGGAGGAGGAGGAGGAGGAGGAGGAGGAGGAGAAGGAGAAGTGGAAGGAGAAGGAGAAGGAGAAGGAGAAGAGAAGGAGAAGGAGGAGGAGAGAAGAGAAGGAGAAGGAGAAGAAGAAGAAGAAACAGAAGCAGAAGAAGAAAAAGCAGAAGCAGAAGAAGCAGAAGAAGCAGAAGAAGCAGAAGAAGAAGAAAAAGAAGAAGAAGAAGAAGGAGAAGAAGAAGAAGAAGAAGCAGAAACAGAAGAAGAAGAAGAAGGAGAAAGAAGAAGAAGAAGAAGAAGAAGAAGAAGAAGAAGAAGAAGAAGAAGAAGAAAAAGAAGGAGAAGCAGAAAAAGAAGAAGAAGAAGCAGGAGGAGAAGCAGAAGAAGAAGGAGAAGCAGAAACAGAAAAAGAAGAAGAAAAAGCAGGAGAAGAAGCAGAAGAAGAAGAACAAGAACAAGAACAAGAACAAGAACAAGCAGAAGCAGAAGCAGAAGAAGAAGCAGAAGAAGAAGAAGGAGAAGAAGAAGAAGGAAGCAGAAGAAGAAGAAGCAGAAGAAGAAGAAGCAGAAGAAGAAGAAGGAAGAAGAAGAAGAAGAAGAAGCAGAAGGAGAAGCAGAAGCAGAAGAAGCAGAAGAGCTGCCCAGGAAGGCTGAAGGACCTCGGGCAGCAGCGCCTGCCCCGGCAGGATCCCGGTGCCATTCCCAAGGAAGGAGGAGCACTGGGAATTCCCCTCCTGCTGCTGCCGGCAGGGACGGGCTGGGAATGCTGGAACCTCCTGGGACATTAGGGAGTCAATTCTGGGGGTCCCAGCTTAAAAACCTCTTTATTTAACCAAACACCCCCAAGGCTCTGAGCTCTCCAGGATTCCTTGCTTGGCTCCCATTTATAAACCATTCCCATTTCCAGCTCTGTGACCTCTCTCCTGTCCATTCCCCAGGACATCTCCCCACTCCTGCCTTTCCTGATGTCTCCCAAACTTCTTCCCTTTCCCAGCAACAATGCTGCTTTTCCCCAAAATACAACAAATTCCAGAAAAACAGCCCCGTGCTTCCCAGCATCGACGCCGGAATGAGCCAACGGTGCATTAAACAAATATTCCCTGTCCTCTAATGTCCATTAGGTTTTTTGGCATTACCACATAAATCAAAGGATTCTTTATTCCAGCTTATTCTTCACTTTAAAGAAAAAATGATGCTGCATTTTTTAAGATTTTTTTTTCCACTGGGGAAAAAAATGCTAAATTCCAGGGAGGTGGGATAAAAAATATCCCTCTTCCCATTATCCTGGAGCTGAAGCTCCAGGGTCACATCCTTAGAATCAACAGGAAAAATGATCAGTGTCCAAGACCAGGTTGGATGGAACAACCTGGAGCAGTGAAAGGTGCTCCTGCCCATCCACAAAAAGGGATTTTAATCCCAATGCAAACCATTCCATGACTCTGTGATCTCTCTTTCTCTTGGGATTCTGGATCACCAAAGAATTTGTGGCAGAAAATCTGCAATTCAAATAATTCCAAATGGGACAAAGGCCCTGAACTGCTGACCAAGGAATGCTGCTCCTAGCTGGGAGTGTGGTGCCCTAATTGTTCTTTTTCTTGCACCTGATTCATTGATTTCTTAACTTTTTCTTGGTGCTGTCTCCATTTCCTTTAGTCTGTTTTCAAAGCCCTACAACCAACATCAATAACAAGGAAAATCCAGGAAAACAATTTTAAAAAATTCAAAAATCCTCACAGAGCACCTGTTCATGCTGAGTCAGGTCCCAGAAGTTTCAGTTTCATATTATTTATCTGTCTTAATGATTTCTCATTAAATTTGATCTTCTCTTTCAGAGGTCCTCACAGCTACCAAGAACATTTCTATTTTCTTTTCTTTTAACGCTACCATTTAAACCAGACAAGAGTTTGGGGTTTGTCTTTCTGTCAGTTCAGGATTTCCAGGTTAAAAAAAAACCCTTCAGGGACTGAACATCCCTGTGTTCCAGTGGGATGGGGGAAGAGTGGGGATGAATAAATTCAGGGAACTGATGATTCCACACCTGTGAGAACCACATCAGTCTGGGCAACCAAGAATTTCCTACAACAGAGACTTAAATATTAAAAACCCTCCTATTTTCCCTTGTGCTGAGCTCCACAAATTCAATTCTGAGCCAGACACCAAGTGATTGTCATTGGAAGGGTGACTGTCACCTCCCTGCCACCGTGGCTTGGCCCCGTGCCCGCCTCGTTCGATGCTTTGCTAAAAATGAAGCCCCAAGGTGCAGAGCTGAGCTGCCAAAGGGCAGAGCCTGGAGCAGGACGGACAGAGGGACAAAATCACCCAGCCCTGGGGCTGGGGGAGAGAGGGTTGGGGTCTCAGGAGCAGGGGTTGGTGTCACCTTGGTGTCACCTCAGTGTCACCTGTCCTGCCCATGGACAGGGAACAGGGAGCTGGGGCTGAGCAACACAGGAGGAGCTTGGAAGGAGCAAGGGTGGGGTTGGTGTCACCTTGGTGTCACCTTGGTGTCACCTGTCCTGGCCATGGGGACAAGGAGCTGGGGCTGAGCAGTGCAGGAAGAGCTTGGAAGGAGCAGGGGTGGGGTTGGTGTCACTTTGGTGCCACCTTGGTGTCACCTGTCCTGGCCATGGGGACAGGAACAGAACAGGGAACTGGAGCTGAGCAGTGCAGAAAGAGCTTGAAAGGAGCAGGGAATGGGATTGGTGTCACCTCGGTGCCACCTTGGTGTCACCTGTCCTGGCCATGGGGACAGGAACAGAGAGCTGGGGATGAGCAATGCAGAAGGAGCTTGAAAGGAGCAGCGGATAGGATTGGTGTCACCTCAATGTCACCTGTCCTGGCCATGGGGAGAGGGATCTGGGGCTGAGCTGGGGCTGAGCTGGGGCTGAGCAATGCAGAAAGAGCTTGAAAGGAGCAGGGGATGAGGCTGGTGTCACTTTGGTGCCACCTTGGTGTCACCTGTCCTGGCCATGGGGACAGGGAGCTGGGGCTGGGCAATGCAGAAAGAGCTCGAAAGGAGCACAGGATAGGATTGGTGTCACCCCGATGTCACCTTGTGTCACCTGTCCTGGCCATGGAGACAGGAACAGGGAGCTGGGGCTGAGCAGTGCAGAAAGAGCTTGAAAGGAGCAGGGAATGGGGTTGGTGTCATCTCAGTGTCACCTTGATGTCACCTGTCCTGGCCATGGGGACAGGGAGCTGGGGCTGAGCAATGCAGAAGGAATTGGAAAGGAGCAGGGGTGGGGTTGGTGTCACTTTGGTGTCACCTTGGTGTCACCTGCTCTGGCCATGGAGACAGGAACAGGGATCTGGGGCTGAGCAGTGCAGAAAGAGCTCAAAAGGAGCAGGGGATGGGGTTGATGTCACCTCAATGTCACCTTGTGTCACCTGTCGTGGACATGGAGACAGGAACAGGGATCTGGGGCTGAGCAGTGCAGAAAGAGCTCGAAAGGAGCAGGCATGGGGCTGGTGTCACCTTGTGCCATCTGTCCTGCCCTTGGGGACAGGGAGCTGGGGCTGAGCCATCCAGAAGGAATTTGCAAAGAGCAGGGGTTGGTGTCACCTTGGGATAATAACCTGTCCCAGGAGCAGGGACCATCCCAGGCTGATCTCCTGTGAGCTGGGAATGAGCAGCACAGACGGAATTTGCCAGGATTTTCCTCTGGAGGCAGAAATACCCTTGAACGCAGCCCTGGCAGCCCTCTGGAAGCGCCGGGGAGCAGCGGCAGCAGCAGCTCCTGCCAAAGGCAGAGCAGCAGGGGCAGTTTCCATGCTCGCCCTCAGCTGCTGCAGCCCCAGCAGCACCATCTGCAGCTCTCCTGCTCCTCTCGGTGCCGGCAGCTGCAAATCCAGGCAGGAATTCCGGGAGCTGCAGAGCCCCATCCTCACCTGCAGGAGAGCCTGGCAGCGGGCACCACGCCGCGAGCAGGGGGAAGTGTGGACAAATTAATGACCTGCCTGAGGCGAGCTGATATTCCCCTTAACTAGGTCAAATAAACTCCAGCAAATCCTCTGCCTCGCTCTCTCCTTAAAAAAAAAAATAAAAATAAATAAATAAAAAATAGGGAGCTGCAGGTTTAATGAGCTGAGATTCCACCCAGGAATGGCTCTGCAGGCTGGGGCTGCACAAAAGGAGAGGGGAAGGAGACAGTGCTGAGCTCCGTGGTGCCCAGGATGAGCCCTCAGTGCCCACAGCTGCAGGGAACAGCTCGGCTCTGGATGCTTTAGCAATAAAACCTTGGGATTTTCACCTTTAAGCCGTGGGTGGTGCAGTAGCCAAGGCAGCTCTGCTGTTCCTGTGATCCAGGGGAATGTCCCAGCTGGAAGCTGAAGGCAGATTCTGCTGCCTCCATCCCCTGGCACTGCTGGGGATGCCTTAGGATTTTAACTTTTGTATTTTTTAGATCCTGCACTGCATTAGTGCATAACTCCAAACTCCATATAAAGTGTCAGTTACTGTCCTCACATATTGGTCAGATAAAACAATTCCTGCAGGTTCAAGGACACCCTACAGCCTCAGGCCCCAAAAAATTAATTGAGGTGGAGCAAACTGGGGGTAAATTACTTCATTACCTGAAGCAGTAATTGGAGAATTAACCCCAGATATGTAAATAGACCAAACTGATAATTGATAAACTCGTGACCATTGTCCATTGTGGGTGCAGAGGAAAACTCCCCCCTTGTGCAGGATCCCTGCTCCAGCAGAGCCACAGCTGGCACTGCAGGAGGGCTGAGCCCCCATGGGATGGGGCTGTGCCACCCCCTGACCCACAGCGTGCCAGGGCTGCTCTCACTCTGCCAGGCTTGGTTTGTACTCTTGCATTTGGATTTTTAATTTCCTAATAAAAACTGTTATTCCTGCTCCCATATCTTTGCCTGAGAACCCCTTAATTTCAAAATTACAATAATTCAGAGGGAGGGGGTTTGCATTTTCCATTTCAGGAGCGGCTCCTGCCTTCCTCAGCAGACACCTGGCTGCTCAAGCCACAACACAGGGACACTTCCACTGTGCCAGGTGCTCCCAGCCTGGCCTTGGGCACTGCCAGGGCTCCAGGGGCAGCCACAGCTGCTCTGGGCACCCTGGCAGAGCCCAAACCTCTCCAACCAGGCCTTGCCAGGCTACAAACCCCTGTGGCAAATGGCACTGGGGGCACCTGGAACCATGCAGGAAATCATTCTTTCCTTGCCTTTCTCCATTTGCTGCAATGGTTTTTGGTGCTGGTTTCCATCCTGGACTGAGGAATGGGAATGCCAGAGTGGTTTGGGTGGGAAGGGATCTTCAATGCCAGCTCATTGCAGCCCAGGGCCACCTCCCACTGTGCCAGGGGCTGCCAGCCCCAATGTCCAGCCTGGCCTTGGGCACTGCCAGGGCTCCAGCAGCTGTGGCTGCTCTGGGCACCCTGTGAGAGCCCAGACCTCTCTAACAAGCTCTTGGTATAAACCCCTCTGTGTTTTCCAGTGGGGAATAGCACTGGGGGCACCTGGAACCATCCAGGAAATCAGTTTGGAAAATCAGCAAACCACAGAGTAGAGGTTTCATTCACCCATGGGATTTTCAGCAGGAGCCAGACGTGGCAAGGCCACTGTGCCTGAAGTCTGACTCATTTTTTCCAGGTCCCTGCCAACACACCCCACTCGTCTGCTCACAGATTTCCCACCAGGAATCCACAAATCTTTTCTAATTACCATGGATTCAAACTCCCTGGGTTCTGCTTCCAGGTTCTGCCCCAAAGCTGGAATGCTCCATCCTGGCACAGCACAAAACCAGTTCAAACACACCTGGGAGATGCTGGATTTGTTTTAAATATTGAGCAAATATCAAAAGTCAAAGCAGTTCAAGGCCTTGCTGAGGGTTTTCCATCATCCCAGTAGAAAGAACCAGTGCAACTCTCCATGTTTGAGGTTATTTTGCATCAAAAGGTGAAAATTGCTGTTTTCTTGGTTTATTGTTTGTAGCCTGGGGGTCTCTGCACAGCCCAGAGGGATCTCAAACAAACCCTGCTCCATCCACTGTGATTTACTGCAGAAACCACCCATGGAATCACCAATGTTGGAAAGAACTCCAAGAACATCAAGTGCAGCCTTTGATGAATCCCACCACGCCACTAAACCACATCTCCAAGTGCCACCCCTGCTTGGACTGGGGACATTTCCAGGGATGGTGACTCCAGCACTGCCTGAGGTGAATATCCCAATGCTTTGAGTAAAGAAATTTTCCTTTTATCCAACCTCACCCTCCCCTCGTGCAACTTGAGGCCATTTCCTCCTGTCCCACCTCCAGCTGCCGAGGAGAAGACAATGCCAGGAGTTTAAATGTTGTAATGAGAGATTTCTCTGGAACACTTGGATATTTGGAGCCCATGGAGTGGGAACTTGCTCAGCTCCCAGAGATATGGAATATTGCCCTAAGGATCAGGAAATGGAGGTGCCCAGGGGTTGTTTGCATTTTCCAGCCCTTGCAGGGCTTGTCTGAGCCTCTGTCCCAGCAGGGGTGTGGGGAGGTGTCCCAGGGTGATGTTATGGTGCTGTATCCCCATTCCTGTGCTCTGTTCATGCTGGATATCATGTTCTGTGCCTTCCACACTGGCTCTGCAGAGCGAATGTTTTGTTTTGGTTTTGCTCTCAGCCGCTCCCCCACGGCTGGCGGGACACACAGACAGGGCAGTGCATGGTGCTGCTTTTGCTTTTTGCTTTGCTTTTCCCTTTGCTCCTGCTTCTGCTTTGCTCCTGCTTTGCTCTTGCTTTTTTGCTCCTGCTCATTAGTTAGTTTAGCTGAGCAGCCCAAATTTTCCCTGGACTGTTCCTCCTTTGCCTTTTTTGGACCAACTCAAACCTGCTCCAGACTGGGACCTGGCTGTTCCAGATTGCAATGCAGGATGTTTTCTGTTACCATCTGTATGGCAGATTATCTTTGTCAAGTGGGCAGTTTGCCTTATCTCTCTCTCTGAGTGACCACAATCACTCCTCCCTCGGGAGGGGACACCTGCTGATAACAGCTCTGGAATGTCCCTGCATGGCTGATAAGAACTACAGCATCCCATTGGCAGATGGGAGCCCAGGGGGAGGAGCCAAGCATTCCTACCCGGATAGAATCTGGAGATTCTGGAACACCATCACGGCTTCTGCACTGCATTGCCCAGAGGAACAGCAGCTGCCTCTTGCCCTGGATCTGCAGAGGCAGAGACTGCACCTTTCTCCAGGATCCCTGCTCCAGCAGAACCAGCCCTGGCACTGCAGGAGGGCTGAGCCACAATTCCAATGGTTCTGCTGCCAACAGCCTGACCCACAGGGTGTCAGGCTGGGTTCTGACTCTGGCACTGTTGCTTTAGTTCACTGCATTGTTCATTTTATCTTTTATTTTCTTCCCTAATAAAGAACTGTTGTAAAGAACTGTTGTTTCCTGCTCCCTTTTTTTTTTTTTTTTTTTTTTTTGCCTGAGAGCCCCTTAATTTAAAATCTATAGCAATTTGGAAGGGTGGGGAGGGTTTACATTCTCCATTTCAGGGGAGGTTCCTGCCTTCCTCAGCAGACTCCTGGCTTTCCAAACCAAGACACAGGGAAACACCGAGAGTTTGCACCTTGTGGCTGCAGCAGCTGCCCCAGCACAGGAGGGACTGAGAACAGAGCGAGCGCCCCCAGGAGAGACTTTCTGAATTTGTCATCTTTGTCAGAGCAGTGACAGAGTGGTGTCACCTGGTATTGCTCATTCTGTGTGCTGGGGGTGCTGTGCCTGTTAAATAAACAGGTTCTTCCCACTTTTCTCCAAGGAATCTTTCCCAAACCAGTTG
The DNA here is from genome assembly GCF_023055355.1 of Agelaius tricolor. Classification (NCBI taxonomy): domain Eukaryota; kingdom Metazoa; phylum Chordata; class Aves; order Passeriformes; family Icteridae; genus Agelaius; species Agelaius tricolor. The sequence continues at coordinate 97,611 of NW_027269354.1, read as the reverse complement.
GGGAGAGGCTGTGTGGGTTTGCTTTCTGGAGGGGCCCCCTTTGGAGCTTTTCTCCCAAATTTGCCCTAAACCAGTACAGGAGGGAACAGGAATTCCTCCAGCACGTTTGGAAGGGGAAAAGGAGCAGCAAGGAAGGAAACCCAGTTGTTATAAGTAAAAAAGTTGCCAATTTTTTTTTAAAAAAAAAAGGTTGCAGAGTGAAGGAGTTAAACCAGTTGCTGCCAAGGTGAAGTTCTACCTGTTTGTTATTGTAATCACCGGTCGTTTTCGTTAACTACTTCTGTTGTATCAATAGGATAAACCTAAAGCCAGGTTGGTGGCCCTTCTCCTCAGACAGTGAAAGGAGGGGACACGGGGAGGGGGGGGACATCAGAGGGTGTGCAAATTAACCTCGGAACCAGCATGCCATGGGGAAGCCACCCCACCAAACTTACCAAAAGACCCCAAAAACAACGAGCCAACACAGAATTAAGAGATCAAAGTGATGTCTGGACGTGAGGAACAGAGCCCAGAGCCTGCAGAGATGCTGAGAACCTTTGCTGCCCCTCACCCTGAGCAGAGACCTCAGCTGGAGCCAGGACCCTGGGACGGCAGCACCAAAAAGTTGTGAAATACGGGATAAATCCCCACAGGGGGTAAATCCCCACACGGGGCAAATCCCCACACAGGGTAAATCCCCACACGGGGTAAATCCCCACTGCTCTTGTGAGGATGGGACCCCCAGCCCTGCTCCTGGTGGACAAAGCTGCACATTCCTCCTCCTCCTGTGAGTCCCCCTGGGAGCAGCGCTGGAGAAGCCGCAGACCCATCGAGCCTCCCAACCTTGAGCTGATAGCGTTTAATAGAGACATTAAAAGGAGAAAAAGTTTCCTGCCCTGTTTATTTCACCAGTGGGTTGGTCACAAAGGGTGGGGACACCCCAGCTCTACCTCAGAGCAGGGATTTTGGTGCTCCAGCAAAGAGTGAACATCAACGAGTGCTTGGAATGGCACTGGTGGCCAAAATAATCCCCTCCAAACCCACTCCTGCTCCCCAGCAGCGAACAGGAGCCGCCACTCCAGCAGCTCGTGTCATTTAGGGTCAGTGGGATAAGATTTGGGATAATATTTGGGATAATATTTGAACCATGGGATTTTGTCCTCCTGAACAATCAGTTCCATGGTTTTTAGCACCACAGGAATTCCTGATTTGCTCCCAGACCCTCCAAACAATCCCTGTAAAACTGCTGGCCCTTCAAGCCTCAAATCGAGGCACAGCTGAACACATAAAACCAAGCTTTCTTTTTTCCTTTTGAAAGCAGCAAAAGATTTTTAAAGCAAATAAAATAAATCCTCTCCCCATCCCAAAAACCTCATCTGACCTTTGCTAACGGTTCCCAAACTCAGCTCACCTTCAGCTGTACCATTTGTTTGAATATTAGATAAGAATTCAAATGGGATTTTATAAAAAAATTTCCTTTTTGCACTGAGCTCCAGGCCCCACCAGTGGAAAATGCTGCGTTCTGCAGGGAAGGAAAAAAGTGCCTTTGGAATGAACAGCTGCACTTCAGATTTCTGTTTAATTGAAAAACAGCTGGGCTGAGAAGTGGCAGCTCCTCAAGAGCTGATAAGTGCATTTCCCACTAATCTACAGAGTGCTCCATCAGGGCAACTGTACAGATAGAAATATATAAAAATATAGAAATATATTTTATATAAATATATACATACATATATTTATAAATAGATAAAATATTAAAATATATTTTAATATATTTTATCTATTTATAAAATATTTCTATATTTTTATAAATATATAAATATATATTTTTATAAATATAAAAATATTTTAATATATTTATTTTTTATTTATATACTTTATATATATATATAAAATTGCAGGTATTGGCTTTGCAAAATGCCATATTCCAACATGGAATATTCCATATTTGCCATACTCCAAGGAAGAAATTGTCCTCACAAAGGGCTCTCAGTTGGGCATCTAAATAAATCTTTAAATAAACGGAATTATAATTAAATCTACCCAGCTCACATCCAGCCTGGGCAGGCTCCTGGATCCCACTGGAGCATCAGGCATGGGGAGCCTGAGGGCAACACAAAATCCTCTCTCCGCTCCTGAAACCTGGGCATCCTCCAATGAAACAAATCCCATTTTGGGGGGACAGAAATCCAATAAAATCCTGCTGGGACTGCGCCTCCAGCAACACGGACGGCAGGAAAAGGGGGATTCTGTCCCTCTGCCCCACTCAGGTGATTCCCCACCCGCAGAGCTCGGAATTCCAACCTCAGCAGCACCTGGAGCTGCTGGAGAGAGCCCAGAGGGGCCCACGGAGCTGCTGCAGGGCTGGAGCCCCTCTGGAGCCAGGCTGGGAGAGCTGGGGGTGCTGCCCTGGAGAGGAGAAGGCTCCAGGGAGAGCTCAGAGCCCTTGCAGGGCCTGCAGGGGCTCCAGGAGAGCTGCAGAGGGACTGGGGCCAAGGATGGAGGGCCAGGAGGCAGGGAATGGCTGCCAGTGGCAGAGGGCAGGGCTGGATGGGATCTTGGGAATTGGGAATTGTTCCCTGGCAGGGTGGGCAGGGGCTGGGCTGGAATTGCCAGAGCAGCTGTGGCTGCCCCTGGAGCCCTGGCAGTGCCCAAGGCCAGGCTGGACATTGGGGCTGGCAGCACCTGGCACAGTGGGAGGTGGCCCTGGGCTGCAATGAGCTGGCATTGAAGATCCCTTCCCACCCAAACCACTCTGGCATTCCCATTCCTCAATCCAGGATGGAAACCAGCACCAAAAACCATTGCAGCAAATGGAGAAAGGCAAGGAAAGAATGATTTCCTGCATGGTTCCAGGTGCCCCCAGTGCCATTTGCCACAGGGGTTTGGAGCCTGGCAAGGCCTGGTTCGAGAGGTTTGGGCTCTGCCAGGGTGCCCAGAGCAGCTGTGGCTGCCCCTGGAGCCCTGGCAGTGCCCAAGGCCAGGCTGGACATTGGGGCTGGCAGCACCTGGCACAGTGGGAGGGGTCCCTGCCATGGCTGGGGTGGGATTTAAGGTCTCATCCCCATCCAAACCATTCCACGACCCTGTGATGATTCCCTGGAATGAGGAGCTGTGAATGCAGCGGGACTGAGGCAGAAACAAAAGGCTGAAATCACAGTGAAAATCCAGCACTGCACATTCTGGGGGACAGGCAGGGATTTCTGGGGTCTGCACCCACTCTGACTTTCCCAGATGAGGCCAAGCCAACGCTGAGGCCCTGCCCAGCCCAGGAGGTCCCTCCATAACCTCATTTTCCCTCACATTTCTCTCCCTGCACACCTTAACCCTCTTACCTGCCCCATGCAAGCTGTGCTGATGAAGGCAGGGGATCCTCGTTGCACCACAAATCTCCTCTCCCAGCCCCACCGTGCCCCTTTCCCTCCCTCAGCACCAGGAACCAGCTCAGAGGAGCAAAAACCACCAGGAGCAGCTGAGATCCAGCCAGGGGAGCTTTTTCTTGGCAGCTCCATCCCTGGGGCTCAAATCCACGTGCAGAGAGGAATTCCTGGAGCCAGCTAAACCTGAGGGCTGGGAGAGCAAACACAGCCCCAGTCCTGAGATGGAACTCCCAGATCTGAACAAAACCAACCAAAATTAATGCCCAAAAACACCTCCCTAAAAAAAAAAATTAAAAAAAAATTCAAGCAGAGCAAATTGAGCTGACACAGCATCCCAAGCCCCACAGGGAAGGAATCCATTTTTCCCTCTGGAATTCCTGCTCCCAGCGGTGCATCCCAGCTACAAACCCCATCATCCAAGACCAGGGCGCCTCTGGCACCTCAGTTCCACATCTGCTTTCCCTTCCTGCCCTTCAGCCTCTGCTCCTCTGCACCTTTGATGCAGCATCTGGAGAGGGTTAAGGACAATTTACGTCCTCTGGGTGCATTCCAGATGGAGCAGGAGGAGCCACGGGGAAGGAGGGGATTGGGATCCGAAAATCCAAACCCCAAACTCCCTTCCCACTTGTGAACCAGGCCACGGGGCACCTTTTCCCTGTGTCTTTTCCATGGAGGTGCCACATCAGGGGCTGTGCATGAATGGGACCTCAAAAGCTCTGGGATAATTCCAGGCCAAGCCCAAATGAGGTTTTTTAGCTCTTTTCCTACTAATACCAGGAAAGGTTCTTCCCCCAGAGGGTGCTGGGCACTGCCCAGGCTGCCCAGGGAATGGGCACGGCCCCGAGGCTGCCAGAGCTCCAGGGATGCCCAGGCTGGGCTTGCTGGGGGCTCTGGGCAGGGCTTGGCTTTGCCATTGATCATCCCTGTGGGTCCCTTCCAGCTCAGCACATTCCATGATTCTGTGAGAGGGAGGGATGGGGGAGATGAAGGGTGGGGGAGAAATTTGGGCAGCGCTGCAGGGATGGCCAGGCTGGGGCTGTTGGGGGCTCTGGGCAGGGTCATGGCTGGGCTGGATCATCCTTGGGGTCCCTTCAGCTCAGGCTGTTCCATGACTCAACCTAAACCAAGCAGGTTCTCTTGGAACCACCACAGAGAGCAGAATAATCACTGAACCGAGGAATCACTGAGGCTGGAAAAGACCTCCAAGATCACTGAGTGCCCCCTGCTCTGTGGGATGTGTTGGGTGCTGAAGCAGCTGCTTCACCTTCTGCTGGGGGAGATGAAGGATGGGGGAGAAATTTGGGCAGAGCTCCAGGGATGCCCAGGGTGGGGCTGTTGGGGGGTCCAGGAGCTGGATCAATGATCCCTCTGGATATTCCAGCTCAGGATGCCCAGGGTGGGGCTGTTGGGGGCTCTGGGCAGGGCTGGGTTTGGCATTGATCATCCCTGTGGGTCCCTTCCAGCTCAGCACATTCCACGATTCCACACTGAGGTGTCTCCTACTCAAAATATCATCTCCCAAACTTTCACTTTATTTCTGTTTTCCCAATGCTTTCCCAGCTCCTACCCTGAATGTTTTTATTTTAGAGGCACCCTAATTGATCAGCTCATCTGTAGTTTATCAATTAATCTGTAATTGATCAGCAGAGCTGTAATTCATCCGTTCATCTGTAGTTCATCAGCTCACCTGCAATTTATCAATTAATCTGTAATTGATCAGATCACCAGTAATTTATCAATTCATCTGCAATCTATCATTTCACCTATCATTTACCTATTCATCTGTAATTTATCAATTCATCTGCAATTGATCAGCTCATCTGTAACTGATTAGCTCACCTGTAATTGATCAGCCCATCTTTAATTTATCAATTTATGAATTTATCAATTTAATTTATCAATTTATCAATTTATCAATCCATCTGTAATTGATCAGATCACCAGTAATTTATCAATTCATCTGAAATCTATCATTTCACCTATAATTTAATATTTTAAATTTTTTAAAATTTAAATTTAAATTAATTACACCAGTAATTTCTCAATTAATCATAATTGATCAGCTCACCTGTACTTGATCAGCATATCTGCAATTTATCAATTCATCTGTAATTGATCAGCTCACCTGTAACTTATCAACTCACTTGTAATTGATTAATTCACCTATAATCTATCATTTCACCCATAATTTATCAATTAATCTGTAATTTATCAATTCATCTGTAATTTATCAGTTCATCTGTAATCTATCAGCTCACCTGTAATTGATCAGCTCATCCATAATTTATCACCTCATCTGTAACTATCAATTCATCTGTAATTTATCAATTCAGCTCTAATTAATCAGCTCACCTGTAACTGATCATTTCACCTATAATTTATCATTTCATCTGGAACTGATCAATTAATCTGTAATTTATCATCTCACCTGGAACTGATCAATTCCATCAGCTCACCTTCCACTTCAACCCCCCCCAGCAGAGTTTGGCTCCATATTTAGCACAAGATAGGAGAAAAAAAATGGGGAAACCCAGAGAAGTGAGCAGCTGGAATTACCCAGATTCATCCTGAGGGCCATTTTGGGGCCATTTTGGGGCTGTTTTGGAACTGTTTTGGGGCCATTTTGGGGCCATTTTGGGGCTGTTTTGGGACCATTTGGGGCCATTTTGAGGCAATTTTGGAACTGTTTTGGGACCATTTATGGCCATTTTGGGGCCATTTTGGGGTGGTTTTGGGGCCCTTTGGGGCCATTTTGGGGCTGTTTTGGAACTGTTTTGGGACCATTTATGGCCATTTTGGGGCCTTTTGGGGGCTGTTGTGGGACCATTTGGGGCCATTTTGGGGCTGTTTTGGGGCCATTTTGGGGCCATTTTGGGGCCATTTTGGAGCTGTTTTGGGGCCATTTATGGCCATTTTGGGGCTGTTTTGGGACCATTTGGGGCCATTTTGGGGCAGTTTTGGGACTGTTTTGGGACCATTTATGGCCATTTTGGGGCCATTTTGGGGCTGTTTTGGGAGCCTTTGGAGCCATTTTGGGGCTGTTTTGGGACCATTTGGGGCCATTTTGGGGCGGTTTTGGAACTGTTTTGGGAGCATTTATGGCAATTTTGAGGCCATTTTGGGGCTGTTTTGGGAGCCTTTGTGGCCATTTTGGGGCTGTTTTGGGACCATTTGGGGCGGTTTTGGAACTGTTTTGGGACCATTTCTGGCCATTTTGGGGCCATTTTGGGGCTGTTTTGGGACCCTTTGGAGCCATTTTGGGGCGGTTTTGGGGCCATTTTGGGGCGGTTTTGGGGCCGTTTTGGGGCGGTTTTGGGGCCGTTTTGGGGCGGTTTTGGAACTGTTTTGGAGCCATTTTGGGGCTGTTTTGGGACCATTTGGGGCCATTTTGGGGCGGTTTTGGGGCTGTTTTGGGGCTGTTTTGGGGCCATTTTGGGGCTGTTTTGGGGCCATTTTGGGGCTGTTTTGGGACCATTTTAGGGCCGTTTTGGGGCCATTTTGGGGCTGTTTTGGGACCATTTTGGGGCTGTTTTGGGGCGGTTTTGGGGCGGTTTTGGGGCCGTTTTGGGGCGGTTTTGGAACTGTTTTGGAGCCATTTTGGGGCTGTTTTGGGAACATTTGGGGCCATTTTGGGGCGGTTTTGGAACTGTTTTGGGGCCATTTTGGGGCTGTTTTGGGGCCATTTTGGGGCTGTTTTGGGACCATTTTGGGGCTGTTTTGGGGCCGTTTTGGGGCCCTGGAGGTGTTCAATTGCTGGCAGATAATCGCTGTCCCCTCAAGGCCACACCTGCCCCTGCCCAGGCTGTCCCTGGGGTTTTTCAGGATCAGCTGCTCCCCATCCATCAGCCCTGTGCTAATCAGCTCATGGCAGGCCACAAATAACCCCTGAGCTGCTTCCAGGGCCGTTTTGCCCGGATTAAAAATCCCATCCAAGCTCCTGGGCAATTACAGAGCAGCCAGGGGGGGATTTGGGAGCTTTCCCACCATTTCCTTCCCTTGGAAATGTCCACAAGCACAGGGATGGGGTTCAGTGGTGATCCCAGAGGGCTTTTCCAAGCTTAACAATTCCGTGATTCCCTGTGGGAACATCAGGACAGGGCTGGGGGCTCCCCTGGACGCCCTCCTGGGTCAGCTCAGATCCCAGGATCTGCTCCACCCTGGGGTGCTCCAGGGGGATCCAAAGGGCCCCAGGGTTGGCAGGGAGCAGCCCCAGCTGCCAGAGCCTCTGGGGAAGTTTGGGAAGTTGGACAGGGAAGGGTTTCCTCGTTCCTGCTCCTTTGTGGTAGCGCAGAGCAAATCTTGGAATATTGGCCTGGGAAAGCACCAGAACGGCCCAGACCCAGGTGTGGGCTGGGAGGGCAGGGCAGGGGAAGGGCAGGGCAGTGTGAGAGGGGGATGGATGCATTTCATCCCAAAATCCTGCATCTCATCCCAAAATCCTGCATTTCATCCCAAAATCCTGCATTTCATCCCAAAATCCCTGTATTTCACCCCAAAATCCTGCATTTCGTCCCAAAATCCTGCATCTCATCCCAAAATCCCTGCATTTCATCCCAAATCCCTGCATCTCATCCCAAATCCCTGCATTTCATCCCAAAATCCCTGCATTTCATCCCAAAATCCTGCATTTCGTCCCAAAATCCTGCATCTCATCCCAAAATCCCTGTATTTCATCCCAAAATCCCTGCATCTCATCCCAAATCCTTGTATTTTGTCCCCAAAATCCCTGCATTTCATCCCAAAATCCTGCATTTCATCACAGAACTGCATTTTGTCACAAAATCCCTGCATCTCATCCCAAATCCCTGCATCTCATCCCAAATCCCTGCATTTTGTCACAAAATCCCTGCATTTCATCCCAAATCCCTGCATTTCATCAGGAAATCACTGTCCCATCACAAAATCAATGTGATTCATCACAAAATCCCTGCATTTCATCCCAAATTCAGTGTTCTACCCCAAAATCACCATGATCCATCACACAGTCCCTGCATTTCATCCCAAATCCCTGCATCTCATCCCAAAATTCCTTCATTTCTCCCAAAATCCTGCATTTCATCCCAAATCCCTTCATTTCATCTCAAAATCCTACACTTTGTCCCAAAATCCCTGCATTTCATCCCAAAGCCACTGATTTCCATCCCGAAGTCCCTGTGTTTTGGGATGAAATGAGGGATTTCCTGATGAAACACAGGGAATATTTGGGAATATTTCATTCCCAAATTACTGCATTTCATCCCAAAAATCACTGTTTCATGCCAAATTCACTGTGATCCATCCCAAAATCATTGCATTTCACCACAAAATCAGTGAATTCCATCTGGAAATCCCTGGATTTCATCAGGAAATCCCAGCATCTCTTCCAAAATCAGTGTTCCATCACACAATCACTGCATTTTATACCAAAATCACTGCATTTTATACCAAAATCACTGTGTTCCATCCCAAAATGCCTTTGTGTCATCCCCAAGTCACCGCATTTGCTCAAAAAAAATCACCGTATTTACTCACAAAATCACCACATTTACCCACAAAATCACCACATTTCATCCCCAAATCCCTGCATTTCATCACAAAATCCCTGCATTTCATCCCAAATTCAGTGTTCCACCCCAAAATCACCGTGATCCATCCCAAAATGCCTTTGTGTCATCCCCACATTACTCCCTTTACCCACAAAATCACCACATTTCATCCCCAAATCCCTGCATTTCATCAGGAAATCACTGTCCCATCCCAAAATCCCTGCATTTCATCCAAAATTCAGTGTTCCACCCCAAAATCACCGTGATCCATCACAAAATCACTGCATTTTACCCCAAATCACTGCATTTTATCCCAAATTCTGTGTTACATCAAAAAAATCACCACATTTAGTAAAAAAACCCCACATTTCATCCCAAAACCATTGCATTTCACCCAAAATTCGGTGTTCCACCCCAAAATCACCGTGTTCCATCACACAACCCTTTCATGTCATCCCCCAAACCCCCAAATTTCACCCCAAACCCCTCCACATCTCCTCCCAGCCAGCCCCATGCAGCCCCCACTGTGTCCCAGGACATGAAATCCTATTTCTATCAAAACCAAGCTCCTTTTTCAGGGATTCTTGCCCGTTTTTCCCTCCCTTCCCAGCCCCTCCATGTGCCACCCCCTTTTCCATCTGCTCTCCGTCCTCTCCCCCATTCCAGCACCACAAACACCCCAAAGTCCCTGGTGGCACCAGGGAGATGAACCCAGATCCCACAGCCATTCCCAAATCTGCCTGAAAATCTCCCTTGCCCTGGGAAATGGGAATTCCCAGCCTGTCTGAGCTCCCCTCACACCGCACCGGCACCGTTTGCTGCTCTTCCCTTCCCTTTTTTCCCTTTTATTTATTTATTTTAACTTTGAAACCTTGGGATTCTCCTTGTCCCTTTTTTAATTGTTTTTTTTTAACTCTCAGACTCTTTTTCCCCCCTTTTTTTATTTTCTTGAAGCCTTGGGATTCTTCCTTTTATTTTTTTAACTCTGAGACTCTTCCCCCCCTTTCCCCCCACCCCTTTTTTTTTCTTTTTTTTTTTTTTTAAGCCTTGGGATTCTTCCTTTCCTTTTTTTTTTCTTTAACTTTGGAACTCTTTTCCCCCCCCCTTTTTTTTTTTTTTGAAACATTGGGATTCTTCCTTTCCTTTCCTTTCCTTTCCTTTCCTTTCCTTTCCTTTCCTTTCCTTTCCTTTCCTTTCCTTTCCTTTCCTTTCCTTTCCTTTCCTTTCCTTTCCTTTCCTTTCCTTTTCCTTTTCCTTTTCCTTTTCCATTTTTTTAACCCTGAGACTCTTTTTCCCCCTTTTTATTTTCTGGAAACCTTGGGATTCTTCCTTTCCTTTTTTTTAACTCTGAGGCTCTTCCCCCTCACCCATTTTTATTTTCTTTTCTTTTTTCCTTTTTTTTTTTCTTTTTTTTTTTTTTTTGAAGCCTTGGAGTTCTCCCTTTCCTTTTATTTCCTTTAACTCTGGGACTCTCTTTTCCCCTTTTTTTTTTTGAAACCTTGGGATTCTTCCTTCCCTTCCCTTCCCTTCCCTTCCCTTCCCTTCCCTTCCCTTCCCTTCCCTTCCCTTCCCTTCCCTTCCCTTCCCTTTCCTTTTCTTTTCCTTTTCCTTTTCAGTTCCTTTTCCTTTTTCTTTTTTTTAACCCTGAGACTCTTTTTCCCCCTTTTTCTTTTTTTTTGAAACCTTGGGATTCTTCCTTTCCTTTCCTTTCCTTTCCTTTCCTTTCCTTTCCTTTCCTTTCCTTTCCTTTCCTTTCCTTTCCTTTCCTTTCCTTTCCTTTCCTTTTTCTTTTTTTTTTCTTTTTTAACTCTGGGACTCTTTTTTCCCCTCTTTATTTTTTTCTTTTTTTTGGAACCCTGGGATTCTTCAAAGGGAATTTTCCCCCCCTTTGGACACCTGCAGGGTTGAAAGGCTCAGGAAGCCTCTTTAATTCGAACAAGGCCCCACTGCAAACAGAACCACTTGAAAGGAAAAGCACTCAGGAAATATTAATCCCAAAAAAAAAGAGGTGGGATCCATGTGGGCTCCTTTGAAAAGTTCTCCTGTCTGGGAGCTCCAACCTGGCCAGACCCCAGGAGGGGTCACAGCTCAGCTCTGGGGGGGAGCATTGCTTCCTTTTTATTCCTTTTTCAATATTTTCATCGTGGTTTAAACTCTAAACACCACTCGCCAGCCAGATCTGTCTGTCCTCTTGGACAAACTGATTGCACAGCCTGGAAAAGTGCCAGGATGTGTTTAATCAGCTGGAATTACAGAGATTTTGGAACAATCTGGATGGGGTTTTGCAAGATCTAAAGGCAGTTTTGGGTGGAAAAGGATTCGGGAGCAGCCTGGTGCTGTTGAAGATACTGGAGGGACACAAGAATTTATAAAAAATTCCTCAGAAATGTTTGTTTCCAAACTAAGTCTCTAAACCCAAGTGAAAATTATCCACCTCAAAACATGGATGCAGATGTTTGGGCTCATCTGGAAGAGTTTTGAGGTAAAAATGCCAAATCCTGGGGAAATCTGGGATTAGGGCAAGGGCAGAGCCAGAGCCTTGGGATCACAACTATTTGGGATTACAACTATTTGGGATCACAGTTATTTGGGATCACAACTATTTGGGATCACAATTATTTGGGATCACAGTTATGTGGGATCACAACTATTTGGGATCACAATTATTTGGGAGCGCAGTTATTTGGGATCACAATTATTTGGGATCACAGTTATTTGGGATCACAGTTATTTGGGATCACAACTATTTGGGATCACAGTTATTTGGGATCACAACTATTTGGGATCACAGTTATTTGGGAGCACAGTTATTTTGGAGCACAGTTATTTGGTATAACAATTATTTGGGAGCACAGTTATTTGGGATCACAGTTATTTGGGATCACAATTATTTGGGTTCGCAGTTATTTTGGATCATAGTTATTTGGGATCATTTATTTGGGATCACAACTATTTAGGATCACAGTTATTTGGGATCAGTTATTTGGGATTACAACTATTTGGGATCACAGTTATTTGATATCCCAGTTATTTGGGATCACAGTTGTCTGGGAGCACAATTATTTGGGATCACAGTTATTTGGGAGCACAATTATTTCAATCACAGATTTTGGGATCATGGTTCATTTCCATGACTAAACCCCCCCCCCCAGATCTCCTCCATGGCTCTTTTACTGAGCATGTCAGGCACAATTTGGGGTCTTGGCTGGAAAAGCAGGGATTTTCCCCCAAAATTCAGTGTTTTGGAGAGGCTGGGATGTCTCCAACGCCAGCAGAGCTGGTGGCACCCAAGGAGGTGACAGAGCCTGGCTGTGCCAGCCTGTGTGAGGAGAACTGGGGGAGGAGGAGGGCGAGGGGGAAGCAATGGAAATTCCATCAGCCACCATTCCCTTCTGGACTCCAAACGCTGCTCCAGCCTATGAGGTCAGGGCAGATCATGGAATTGTTCCTGAGAGGAGCTGGGCTGGAATTGCCAGAGCAGCTGTGGCTGCCCCTGGAGCCCTGGCAGTGCCCAAGGCCAGGCTGGAGCACCTGGGACATGGGAGGTGGCCCTGGGGTGGGTTTAGGTTCCCTTCCAACCCAAAGCACCCTGAAATTCCACAGCTTCGTGTCCCTCTGGGATTTGGCAGTGGAGCTGGGGGTGATGTCCCTGGGTAGGGTGTCCTGGATTGCCAAGGAAATTGTACCTGCATGGCAGCTGTCTCCTGTTCATGGGCAGTTTGCCTTATCTCTTCCACACCCACTCCTCCTGCTGCTAACAGCTCTGGAATGTCCCTGCATGGCTGATAAGAACTACAGCATCCCATTGGCAGATGGGAGCCCAGAGGGAGGAGCCAAGCATTCCTACCCGGATAGAATCTGGAGATTCTGGAACACCAGCACGGCTTCTGCACTGCATTGCCCAGAGGAACAGCAGCTGCCTCTTGCCCTGCATCTGCAGAGGCAGAGACTGCACCTTTCTCCAGGATCCCTGCTCCAGCAGAACCAGCCCTGGCACTGCAGGAGGGCTGAGCCACAATTCCAATGGTTCTGCTGCCACCAGCCTGACCCACAGGGTGTCAGGCTGGGTTCTGACTCTGCCACTGTTGCTTTAGTTCACTGCATTGTTTATTTTAGCCTTTTATTGTCTTCCCTATTAAAGAACTGTTATTTCCTGCTCCCATATATATATATATACATTTTTTTTGCCTGAGAGTCTCTTAATTTAAAATTTATAGCAATTCAGAGGGGTGGAGGGGGTTTGCATTCTCCATTTCAGGGGAGGCTCCTGCCTTCCTCAGCAGACTCCTGGCTTTCCAAACCAAGACATAGGGTGACCCACAGGACACCCCCAGACTCTCCCTTGCCCCTGGAGCTTTTCCCCCCATCTTGCTTTGCTTGGATCCAATGAGAAACTCCAGATTTCCAAGGACCACCTGCCTGAAATGAACTCAGAGAGGCCTTTTCCCTACTGGAATCCACTCCTGATACGATTTTTTATTTTTATGTCAGGGGCACTGCTGGGACTTCCTGGTATTTGGGCAGGCAGGGAGAGCCTGGATCCAGCAAAGGCCAAATCCTCCCCAAGCCTCTCCTCTCCTCTCCTCCCAGCCCCACCTGTCGGACTCAGAGCCAGCTGCTCCTCAGGCTGGGAACTCTGCAGGAATTGTGACTTTTTCCTGCTGGAGAATCTGGGAGAAGCAGCAGCCAAATGGCTGCTCTCGGGAGGGCAGCCACAGCACAGCTCGTGGCTTTTCACCTTTTCCCCATCTGCCGCAGGGGAAGGCGGAAAAGGGAAGAAGTTTTTCCTTTCTAGCCTCCAAATCCATCTGGAAAAGGCAAAGTGAGCGGTCACAGCCTGGCAGTCCCTAAAGGCTGAGGGTCATAATGATCTCCAGGTTTTTGGGTTTTATTCCTTAAGGAAAAAAAAAAAGTGGAAATACTGAAAATCATCACATTTTCTTTTGACAAAGAGGTCCATAAGGACGTGTAAAAGTTCTCCCAGCAGCTGGCACAGAAAACCTCAAACCAGGTAATTTAAACTCTTGGAAAATCACAGAATAAACTAATTTTGGAGGGACCCACAAGGATCATCCTGTCCAATGCTGGCCCTGCTGCAGATGATGGAGGAGCAGTTTCTGTTCCTGCACCTTGAAGGGTGAAGAACACAGGCAAAGAATATCAATCTTAAATTCAGAAACCATTGAAAAAGATAAAAAAAGTACTCGTGGAGACAGCCTAACAACCACCCCCACCATATTTGAATCAAATTGTTCCAAGCTAATTAAAACATTGGGGTTGCAGCATCGCTGAAGGTTTTAAAGGTAAAAAATGCCTTTAAATTACTCACAGGATCCAAAAAACCATTTCTGTGTGGTCGTTTCTCTCCTCAGGGCAGCCTTAACCCTGCACTATTTCATTAACAGCTCTAAATTAATCAACCTGTAATTTACAGACAGGGCACCAGATTTCAGGGTATTACAACAGCAAAGAATTTCAATTTTATTCAAGGCTGCTGCACCTCTGAATCCACCCCAGCTGCACCCATCTCTTATCTGGTGCTGCACTGGTTAATCTACACTAAAACTGCAACTCTTAAACCAGGGAAAAGAAAAGTTTTGCTGTGGGATGGTGTCTGAGACAGGGGCTGTGTGTCCTGTCCCCGTGTGTCAGAGCTGGGCAGTTCTCTGCTGTTCTTGGGGCAGTTTTCTTGATCTCTGCCCCAGCCAATCCTCCCTGCAGGAGATCTCTGCTGTCCATGGCCACTGAGTGTCCCTGCAGGGCTGATCCAATTCCAGCATCCCATGGGGAGATGCTGCATTGCCCAGGGCAGGAGCCAAGCATTCCTACCTGGATCCAATGTGAGCCTGGCACAGCCCAGCAGCCTTTGCCCAGGGCATTGCCAGAGGAGCAGCTTCTGCTGCCCTGCATGGCCAGAGGGAGCCCAGGCCCATCTGCAGCAGCCCTGGAGCTGCAGAGGAAAACTCCCCCCTTGTGCAGGATCCCTGCTCCAGCAGAAGCACAGCTGGCACTGCAGGAGGGCTGAGCCCCCATGGGATGGGGCTGTGCCACCCCCTGACCCACAGCGTGCCAGGGCTGCTCTCACTCTGCCAGGGCTGGTTTGTACTCTTGCATTTGGATTTTTAATTTTCCCTGTCACAGAACTGTTATTCCTGCTCCCATATCTTTGCCTGAGAGTCCCTTAATTTCAGAATTACAATAATTCAGAGGGAGGGGGTTTGCATTTTGCATTTCAGGGGAGGCTCCTGCCCTCCTCAGCAGACACCTGGCTGTTCAAACCAAGACAGATTTGATGGGAGAAAGTTCACAGAGGGCTCCTCATGCTCTGCCTGCAGTTCCAGGCTGCACTAAAAGGACAAAGTGACACTTCAGGGACAATTTTCATGGAGCAAAGTTGTCCAGAGCGACAGAAATGCTTTTATAGAACCAGAGGAATCAGCTTCTCCTCCAGCTTTTCCTTTTCAAGGTGTTCAACTTTTCACCAGATGCTAAAAATAAACCCACAGCAGGAAAAAATAAATCAGTCATAAAACAAAATCAAAATAAATCACAGTAAGGAAGATGAAAAGAGCCCTGAGTCAGCACAGAATCCTGAGGATATTCCCTGATCTGAGGCGAGCAGGAATTCCTGACAAAAACAGGCTGGGTCCTGCAATTCCTCACTGCTCAGGTAACGTCACCTGCAGCTCCTGGTGCCAAATCCCGGGATTAGCTCGAGCTTGTTGCGGCAATGCCCCCTCCCAAAAAGAGTCAGAGCACCAGTTCCAGGTATTTACTGCATTTGTTCTTTAAATGACGGCTTTGATCTCCACCCTGATAACGAGGGAGGAATTGAGGCTGGCCCGGAGCTGCCGGCAGCACAGAAAATCAGGAATTGTGTGTTTGGCATCCCTAAATCCCTGATATTAAACAGAGAAGGGGATTCTTCAGGCTGGGAGAGAAGAAGGGAGAGGCTCCCACATCCAGGCCGTGTCCAGCATTCTCAAACTCTCCAACTGTTTCATCTTCTCTCATTTTTTCCAAAAAAAACCCCAAACCATTCTAACACTATTTAAATTTATTTTTAATTTAAATTTATTTTTTAAAATGCAGCTGGTGAAAAAGTGAAGGAGATGAGCTCAGCCTTTGACTTAAGCAGGATTTCAAGGGAACAAATTAAAAAGAGGCAGAGAGAATTTTTTCGTGGGCAGAGTGACAGGACAAGGGGGATGGTTTTAAATTAAAGAGGAGGGATTCAGATGAGATCTTGGGAATTGGGAATTCCTCCCTGGCAGGGTGGGCAGGGGCTGGGCTGGAATTGCCAGAGCAGCTGGGGCTGCCCCTGGAGCCCTGGCAGTGCCCAAGGCCAGGCTGGACATTGGGGCTGGCAGCACCTGGCACAGTGGGAGGTGGCCCTGGGCTGCAATGAGCTGGCATTGAAGATCCCTTCCCACCCAAACCACTCTGGCATTCCCATTCCTCAATCCAGGATGGAAACCAGCACCAAAAACCATTGCAGCAAATGGAGAAAGGCAAGGAAAGAATGATTTCCTGCATGGTTCCAGGTGCCCCCAGTGCCATTTGCCACAGGGGTTTGTAGCCTGGCAAGGCCTGGTTCGAGAGGTTTGGGCTCTGCCAGGGTGCCCAGAGCAGCTGTGGTTGCCCCTGGAGCCCTGGCAGTGCCCCAGGCCAGGTTTGGAGCTCCTGGCACAGTGGGAGTTGTCCTTGGGGTGGCACTGGATGGGATTTCAGGTCCTTTCAACCCAAATCATTCTATTATTCCATGATTCCATAATTCCTGCAGCAGTGGCAAGGAGGGCACAGAGGGGACAAATCCCTTCCAGGACCCCAGGATGGGACAGGAGCATTTCCAAGGTTTCCTGCAGGAGCCACATGGATTTGGCCCATCCAGAGGCTCCTGGATGTCAGAGCTCAGAGCAGGGGCTGGAAGGGATCTCAACGTTATTCCTGAGGCAAACAAGGAAAACCAGCACCAAATCCCACACTTCATTATTGACTCTGCACATTCCCTTCTCCCCAGGGCCTCCGTGGCTGGCACAGGGAAGGTTTGCAACTCTCCTGGGCTTGGAAAAGTTTGGGAGAGAGGAAAGAACTGACCAGAGCTCCCCAGAGCAGCAGCCCCCATTCCACCCACCCAGGAGGGGATTCCCAACGAGGAAATTCCAAATATAAAATAAAGAAATGGCCACACATCATCAGGCAGCAGCTCCTGGTCTGTGTTTAATGATTTCTGACAGGCACAGCTCGGTCCCTGCAGCCAGGGCTGAGAGGCAAAGCCCACACAGCTCTCAGCTGAAATCCCGGAACAAAAGTGCTGAGAAAACTCCAGAATTACGATCCTGATTAAAGACATCCCCATGGAAAAGCAGCTCCTTCTCCAAACACACTCCCAGCAGCGCTGGGGACTGCGTGCCCCAGGAGCCTCCCCCTGCAGTCCCCGCTCAGGGCTCCCAGCGGCTCTGAAGTCATCAATAATTGTTTGTGTTCCGTGGCACTTCGAGGATTTGAACGGCGGATTTGGCAAATCCCAGATCCAGCTCTGTCATTATCCATTCCCTGCGAGCTCCAAGCCGGGGCTGGCCCTCATTAGGCCGAGGTGATGGGCCCTTAATCTCCTCTGGGTGAGGAAATTGCTCCGCTCTCCTCTCTGTAATCACTGCTCGTCACATTTATCCTCATTAGAATTCATCTCCCTGACCCGGGAATCCGGAATTTTGTCCAACAGCAGCCGAGATTCCCCAGGGCTTCTCCTCCCATCCCCAGCCTCCCTTCCCTTCATGCCCAGGGCTTCTCCTCCCTTTCCCTCATTCCCAGGGCTTCTCCTCCCTTCCCCTCATTCCCAGGGCTTCTCCTCCCATCCCCAGCCTCCCTTTCTATTATAAACAAGGGTGCCCCAATGAAGGGAAGAAAATGATGAATCTGACTCCGTGTTCTCAGAAGGCTGATTTATTATTTTCTAGTATTAAATTATATTAAAGAATACTGAAGGATACAGAAAGGATAATTATAGAATGTTAAAAAGATAATAATGAAAACTCGTGACTCTCTCCAGAGTCCTGACACAGCTTGGCCCTGATTGGCCAAAGAGTGAAAACAACTCCCAGCAGAATCCAATGGAACAATCACCTGTGGGTAACCAATCTCCAAACACATTCCAAAGCAGCAAAACACAGGAGAAGCCAATGAGAGAAGAATTGTTTTCCTTTTTCTGAGTCCTCTCTCACTGCCATTTCAGCTTCCCAGGAGAAAAACCCTGGGTGAAGGAATTTTTTCAGAAAATGTGGATGCCACACCTTCCCCTCATTCCCAGAGCTTCTCCCATCCTCAGCCTCCCTTCCCAGTGTCCTGGCTGATTATCTCCTCAGGGAATTCCTCAAACTCCTCGAGATCAACAAAGAGACTCAACCCACAGCTGGGTTTGAGTTTTTGGGGCTCTTCTCCCAGATTTTCCTCATCCCTAATTCCCCTTGAGCCTCTCTCTGCTCCCCTTGCTGGGAATTCCTCCATGTGCCAGCACCAAACACTTCCAGGCATTTCTGAGAAATCTGCTGGAGAATGAATGCTCAGCTGTGTCCCTGAGCACTGGGGATGAGCCGGGTTTATTTCATCGTTAATTACGCCATTAATTAATAACCTGAGGGATGTCACTGAGACTTTTCACCTGAGCAGGGCTGGCCTTTGGCTGGCTCTGTAGGAGGGTTTAAAACACCCACTGGAGGGACGAGAAAAGTGAAAAATTCAGGTTTTGTCCTGGCAGCTGGATGGCCAAACCCAAATTTCAGGAGGTATTGAAGGTTCTGTGAAATGCAGCAGTGGGAGGGGCAGGTGACAGAGGGGCAGGTGACAGAGGGGCAGGTGACAGAGGGACAGGTGACAGAAGGATTCTCCCACTGGAATTCAGGAAGGGCAGCATCCCCTGTGCTTCCCATCCGAGCTGGAATCCAGGGAATCTCAGTTTACAAGGATGTCTGGCAGCCCTGGAGCTCGTGGAACACCGTGGGAGCTGGCCTGGAGCCCGAGCTGCTGCTCTGATGTCACACCCGGTCACGGGGCAGCGATGACACTCGGTGACACTCCTGCATCCAAACCCAAACTCCACCCAGGAGGAGGTTCCCAGGCTTTTATAACACCTGTGAGGAGCCATTTAGGGTCTGTTGGAAATTACACAACTTCTAAAATTATATTTTAACTCATTTTAGTCAGGGGTTTGTTCATCTTTGCTCTGGGGGAAAGGAATTGAATTTTTAAATTTATTTTTTTTTAGAGGTTCTGATCATCAGGCCAGTCCTGATAAGCTGAACATCAAATCCTGGCATCAGGGAGGCCCTTTTCCCTCAGCAACCAAAATTCCAGCAGGCACTGAAAGGGAAATGTGCCCCTGCTCAAGGTCCTGGCTGGTGGCTGCAGCTGGAAAAATGCCAGGGAGGGATTTCCTGGAGGCTCACAGCCCCAGATGTGCAGAGCTTGGAAGGAAAAGGATACTCAGATAGGATAAAGACACCCAGATAGGATATGGATATCCAGATAGGATAAAGATATCCAGATAGGAGAAGGATACACAGATAGGGTATGGATAAGGACATCCAGATAGGGCATGGATAAGGATATCCAGACAGGAGAAGGATACACAGATAGGATAAGGATATCCAGATAGGATTAGGATATCCAGACAGGATATGGATTGCCAGACAGGGTATGGATATCCTGATAGGGTATGGATAAAGATGTCCAGATAGGATTAGGATATCTAGATAGGGCATGGATAAGGATATCTAGATAGGGCATGGATAAGGATATCCAGATAGGATTAGGATATCCAGACAGGATATGGATTGCCAGACAGGATATGGATATCCTGATAGGGTTTGGATAAAGATATCCAGATAGGAGAAGGATATCCAGATAGGATAAGGATATCTAGATAGGGTATGGATAAGGCTACCTAGATAGAGTATGGATTAAGATATCCAGATAGGATTAGGATATCCAGATAGGATAAGGACATCCACATAGGGTATGGATATCCTAATAGGTATGGTTAATATCCAGATTGGATAAGGATACCCAGACAGGGCATGGATAAGGATCCCCAAATAGGATATGGATAAGGATATCTACATAGGATAAGGACATCCAGATAGGATTAGGATATCCAGATAGGATAAGGACATCCAGATAGGATAAGGATATGTAGATAGGGCATGGATAAGGATATCTAGATAGGACTAGGATATCCAGATAGGATAAGGATATCCAGATGGGGTATGGATTTCCAGACAAGATATGGATTGCCAGACAGGGTATGGATATCCTGATAGGGTATGGATAAAGATGTCCAGATAGGATTAGGATATCCAGACAGGACTAGGATATCCAGATAGGATAAGGCTATCTAGATAGGGTATGGATTAGGATATCCAGATAGGATAAGGACATCCACATAGGGTATGGATATCCTGATAGGTATGGATAATATCCAGATTGGATAAGGATACCCAGACAGGGTATGGATAAGGATCCCCAAATAGGGTATGGATAAGGATATCTGCATAGGATAAGGATATGTAGACAGGATTAGAATATCCAGGTAGGATATCCAGATAGGATAAGAATATCTAGATAGGATAAGGATAAGGATATCCAGACTGGGTATGGATAAGGATATCCAGATAGGATAAAGATATCCAGATAGGGTATAGATATTCAGATAGTGTATGGATATCCAGATGGGATAAGGATACCCAGATAGGGTATTGCTAAGGATATCCAGATAAGATAAGGATATCCAGACAGGATAAGGACATCCATATAGGATAAGGATATCTAGAAAGGGTATGGATAAGGATATCCATATAGGATAAGGATACCCAGATAGGATGAGAATCCCCAAATAGGGTATGGATAAGGATATCCAGATAAGATAAGGATATCCAGACTGGGTATGGATAAGGATCCCCAAATAGGGTATGGATATCCAGGTAGGATAAGGATATTCAGACAGGACAAGGATATCCAGACTGAGTATGGATAAGGATATCCAAACAGGGCATGGAGAAGGATATCCAGATAGGATAAGAATATCTAGATAGGATAAGGATAAGGATATCCATATAGGATAAGGATCCCCAGTTAGGATAAGGATCCCCAAATAGGGTATGGGTAAGGATATCCAGATAAGATAAGGATATCCAGACTGGGTATGGATAAGGATATCCAGGTAGGATAAGGATATCCAGACTGGGTATGGATAAGGATATCCAGATAAGATAAGGATATCCAGACTGGGTATGGATAAGGATATCCAGGTAGGATAAGGATATCCAGACTGGGTATGGATAAGGATATCCAGGGAAGGGAAGGACATCCAGACAGGCACAGACAGAAAGGAGCTGGTCCCACATGTGGAGGGGTGAATGCTCAGCCCCAAAACAAGAGCCACACGCCCTCAGCCAGGGATGAGCCTCCCAGTTCCCAGGAAAACATGGATTGCAAAGTGCTCTGGCCTCTGCTCCCCCAGGGCCAGCTCAGCTCTAGGTCCTCAGGGGTTATCCCACAATCAAAGAGCAGGATTTGTGCACCCAGCCAGGGTGTGGAAGGAGCTGCTGATGGATCAGCCAGGCAGGAAAATGGGAACCAGGGCTGCAGGTCCCAGCAATCATACAGCAATTCCAGGGAAATGACACCTGAGCCCGCAGGGCCGGAGGGGAATTCTGCTCAGCAAGGGGAGGCACATCCCAGGAGTGCTGGGAGCCAAGGAAAACACCTGGTGTGACAGGAGAGCCTGGGACAGCCACATCTGGGACAGCCACACCTGGGACAGGCACACCTGGTGTGACAGGAGAGCCTGGGACAGACACATCTGGGACAGCCACACCTGGGACAGACACACCTGGTGTGACAGGAGAGCCTGGGACAGACACATCTGGGACAGACACACCTGGGACAGACACACCTGGTGTGACAGGAGAGCCTGGGACAGACACATCTGGGACAGACACACCTGGGACAGGCACACCTGGTGTGACAGGAGAGCCTGGGACAGCCACACCTGGGACAGAGCCACAGCTGGGACAGACACACCTGGGACAGACACACCTGGGACAGACACACCTGGTGTGACAGGAGAGCCTGGGACAGACACAGATGGGACACACCTGATGTGACAGGAGAGCCTGGGACAGCCACACCTGGTGTGACAGGAGAGCCTGGGACAGCCACACCTGGGACAGAGCCACAGCTGGGACAGACACACCTGGTGTGACAGGAGAGCCTGGGACAGCCACATCTGGGACAGACACACCTGGGACAGACACACCTGGTGTGACAGGAGAGCCTGGGACAGACACACCTGGTGTGACAGGAGAGCCTGGGACAGCCACATCTGGGACAGACACACCTGGGACAGACACACCTGGTGTGACAGGAGAGCCTGGGACAGACACACCTGGTGTGACAGGAGAGCCTGGGACAGGCACACCTGGGACACACCTGGTGTGACAGGAGAGCTTGGGACAGGCTCTGCCCCACATCTGGGACAGGCTCTGCCCCACATCTGGGGCAGACACACCTGGGACACACCTGGGACAGCCACTCCTGGGACAGCCACACCTGGGACAGAGCCACAGCTGGGACAGAGCTACACCTGGGACACACCAGGGACACACCTGGGACAGCCACAGCTGGAAAAAACACCTGGTGTGACAGGAGAGCCTGGGACACCACACCTGGGACAGCCACATCTGGGACAGCCACAGCTGGGACAGCCACAGCTGGGAAACACCTGTGACACACCTGTGATAGCCACACCTGGGACAACCCCACACCTGGGACAGCCACACCTGAGCCAGGGCAGGGCCTCCAGCCAGGCAGGGGAGGAAAAGCAAAGCCCCAAATCAGCCTGGCCTGACCCAGGCACCCCCTGGCACAGCCCCCCCTCAGCAGCGTGGGCACCTCTGGATTTACCCCATATTTCTATCCCATATTTCTACCCCATATTTCTATCCCATGTTTTTACCCCATATTTCTATCCCATGGTTTTATCCCATATTTTGTCCTGTATTTTAGCCCATATTTTATCCCATGTTTTTATCCCCTGGGTTGGTTTTTGCCCTGGTGGGCAGGCACAGTCCTGGACACACCAAACCCCACAGGCTCCATGCAAAGCAGCTGCTTTTGTCCTGCAAAGCACAGCTCAGGGTGCCGAAAAATCAAAATATGATTTTTTTTCAAGAGGAAAATTACAAAAAACCTTCAGGGAACAGTTTTGAGAAGACCTTGTCCAGGAGAGCAGCTCGGTGCAATTTGGAGGGTGGAGCAAGAAATTACATTTTTTAAAAATTGTACTAAAATGATAAAAATCATTAAGAAATTATAAAAATAACCATTAGATTCTAATAATATGAATATAAATAATAGAAATATGAATATCAATAGAAATATGTTCATATATATATGTGTGTATATGTATATACATATAAATATAAAATATGAATATAAATATAAATATAAATATAGTTATAAATAAGTATAAAAATAAAAATAAAAATAAATATAAAAATAAATATAAATATAAATATAAATCCCCACCTGGTCTGAACACACCTTTCAGCCACAACCACTTCTTCACCAGCCCATGGGAATCTCCCTGTTACTCCCTCTTAATAACCAACATCTCTAAAACCACAGAACTTTTTGGATGTTCCAGCGAGAAATTCTAAATCTTTGTGCTTTCCTTTCTTCTTGACTTCTACTTTGTGGATAAAAAAATGTCTTTTTTATTCTTTGTATAAATAAATCTATCTACACAGAATTCTGCTCAGGTAGGTCATCACCTCATGAGAAAAATGAGAAAAAAATGGGATATGATGCAGAAAAACACTTGGAGACAGTAAATAATCTAAAGAAAAGGCTTTTTTTTTTTTACTATTCAATTTTTTGAAGTGCTATTCTCCACTAGCAAACGCTGTCCCAAAAGGAAAGGCCGGGAGCTGGGTGTGGTACCAGGAATCCTGCAGAATTTTCAGGAATAAGCAGCAATATTTGGTGTTCCAGGACATGGGAGGATGTCCCAGCAGGGATGGAAAAGCAGTGGGAGGTTACGAGAAATACACCCAGAAAATAAAAGTTTTAAGAGGAACATTTTAAATAAAAATGCACACTTTAAAAGTTTTAAAAGGAGCACTTTTAATAAAAATCCACGTTAAAAGCAAATTTATGAGTATGGACGAAAAACCTTTTAGTCAGAATTTGAGGTTTTCAGGGAACTGAGCTATTTTTTACTTTTACTGTTCTCTAGGAAATGTCCTGACCAAACCCACGGGATTTTATTGCTGTTCCCTTTTCCATCCTTCCTCACAATCCTGCTTTTCTTTTCCTTGTGACCCTTCCCTGTTTGGTTTCATTCTGTTGTTTTGTTTCGTTTTTTCTTTTTTACGCATTCTGGCTCCTTGTTCCAGTTTTATTTTATGGGAGGAACTTTCCTGGGAGCTCTGCTGCAGCATCAGCACTTTTCCATGAAAACTTTGGAGCAGAGCAGGAGGAGGGAGGGATGGATCCTCCTGGGATTGGTGTTCCCAGCTCCTCCAGCAGCTCCCTGGGACAGCCCAGGTGTGTCCTGGAGCAGCTCCATGGGTTTGGACATGGGGTGATGATGCCTCAGGTTTCAACTTTTCTATTTTTCAGGTTCTGTGCTGCTTTAGTGTGTGGGTCTGGGTTCACATTATGGGATGCTGAGCTCTGTGCACAGAGCAGGGAGACAAAACAATTCCTGCTCCAGCTGGGCACCAAGGACAAATGATCCAAATCTCAGCCCAGGAGCACAAACCCCGTGGGCTGGAGAGAGAAAAACAAGGATGGGACTGCAGGGGCTAAAGCTGTGACAGGAAAATGAATCCACAAACACCAGAGGTTTATGTCCAAAAAGGAGACAGAGGAGTCCTTTGACTTTATTCCAATCAAGGCAGAGGCCATGGGGCATTCCCTGGGGTCTCTCCCATTTTTGGAGGGTGCAGCCTCCTTTTTATCCCAATTTCCAGCTGCATTTCCCTTCTCTCTTTCCCCATTTCTGAGGCACTTGAGAGGTTCAGACTTCCCAGAACACCTGATACCAAAGATTCCCCTCTAATGTACAACCCTCCCTTTTGATTTTTAATTCTTATGGAATTTAGGGGTTTTCCCCATTGTTTCTTTCATCTTTCAATATCCAGTTTCAGCCAACCTACAGTTGGTTTGGAAAGGCAAATCTCTTTTTCTGTTCATCAATCAGTGGAATCCTTCCCACTGTTTCTTTTATATCAGTGCTGGTTTTATCCACCAGCAGACCCACAGCTGGTTTGTGAAGACAAATCTGCCATTCCTCTCAGCTGGAATTGGACAATGAACTCCAATATGCAAATGGAGCAGAACTTATAGAAGTGAGAGACCCCGTGAGCAGTCGTGCATTTTGTGGCCATTTTGGTTCATCTCAGGTTCATTTTGTGGCCATTTTGGTTCATCTCAGGTTCATTTTGTGGCCATTTTGGTTCATCTCAGGTTCATTTTGGGGCCATTTTGGTTCATCTCAGGTTCATTTTGGTTCATCTCAGGTTCATTTTGGGACCATTTTGGTTCATCTCAGGTTCATTTTGGGGCCATTTTGGTTCATCTTGGGTGCAGCCCTGGCTGGGCTCTGGTGCTGCCCGAGGTGGATCCATTGAGGAGATCCTTTTAATAAATCAGAGTTTTATTCTTTAGCTCAGCTTGGTCTCTGTTCTAGGGCAGCCTTCACAAGGCATCAGTGATCCTGGGCATGTTCTGCCTTCCCACTTCCCTGCTCCCTGTGCAGGGTCAGCCCCACATCCCACAGACCCCTCCCAGCTTTCCAGGGAGTCTGAAGGAGCCCTGGAGCTGCTGAGCTCCAAGGGGAAGGAGGCTCTGGGGTTTTACTCTGAGTTGAGATCAATCTCTCATTAATCCCCTCCCAAACCCACACCAAACCCTTGGCTGCCAGAGCCCTGCATGCTTTCCAACCCCTCCCAGCCCACCCCAAACTCTGATGGATTTCAGGGAGCTGCAAAGTTCCTCCCCACCCTGCAGCACCTGCATGGGGCTGGAGCACCCCACCCACCATGGGCAGCTCCTCACACGGAGCAGATCCCGGGATATTCCCAGCTGGAAGGGACTCACTGGGATAATGTGGCATTCACAGCCTCTGAACAAATCCCTTCAGCCAGGATTTTTCTCCTGGGAAGCTGAGAAGCCTCAGAGAAAAGGAAAACAATTCTTCTCTCATTTGCTTCTCCTGTGTTGTGCTCCTGTGGAATGTGTTTGGAGATTGGTTACCCACAGGTGATTGTTCCATTGGATTCTGCTGGGAGTTGTTTTCACTCTTTGGCCAATCAGGGCCAAGCTGTGTCAGGGCTCTGGAAAGAGTCAGGAGTTTTCATTATTATTTTAGCATTCTGTCTGTATCCTTTCTGTATTCTTTAGTATAGTTTAGTATAGCATTCTTTAATATA
This sequence comes from Agelaius tricolor, assembly GCF_023055355.1. NCBI lineage: Eukaryota > Metazoa > Chordata > Aves > Passeriformes > Icteridae > Agelaius > Agelaius tricolor. The sequence continues at coordinate 71,232 of NW_027269354.1, read as the reverse complement.
ATACAGTATCATAAAATAATAAATGAGCCTTCTGAGAACATGGAGTCAGATTCATCATTCCTTCCTGCCACAGAGGACGCTGAAAATACCACATGTGACACCTGTGTGTGACACCTGTGTGACCCCTGTGGGTGACACCTGTGGGTGACACCTGTGTGTGACTGTCACTGTCCCATTTTCTGAAAAATCCCTTCAGCCAGGGTTTTTCTCCTGGGAAGCTGAGAAGCCTCAGGGAAAAGGAAAACAATTCTTCTCTCATTTGCTTCTCCTGTGCTGTGCTCATGTGGAATGTGTTTGGAGATTGGTTACCCACAGGTGATTGTTCCATTGGATTCTGCTGGGAGTTGTTTTCACTCTTTGGCCAATCAGGGCCAAGCTGTGTCAGGGCTCTGGAAAGAGTCAGTTTTCATTATTATTTTAGCATTCTGTAATTATCCTTTCTGTATTCTTTAGTACAGTTTAGTACAGCATTCTTTAATATAATACAGTATCATAAAATTATAAATGAACCTTCTGAGAACATGGAGTCAGATTCATCATTCCTTCCTGCCACAGAGGACCCTGAAAATACCACATGTGACACCTGTGTGACCCCTGTGAGTGACACCTGTGTGTGACTGTCACTGTCCCATTTTCTGAAAAATCCCTTCAGCCAGGATTTTTCTCCTGGGAAGCTGAGAAGCCTCAGAGAAAGGAAAACAATTCTTCTCTCATTTGCTTCTCCTGTGTTGTGCTCCTGTGGAATGTGTTTGGAGATTGGTTACCCACAGGGGATTGTTCCATTGGATTCTGCTGGGAGTTGTTTTCACTCTTTGGCCAATCAGGGCCCAGCTGTGCTGGGACTCTGGAAAGAGTCACGAGTTTCATTATCATCTTTTTAGCTTTCTGTACAAGTTTCCTTTCTGTATTCTTTAGTATAGTTTGGTTTAGTATTCTTTAATATAACATAGTATCATAAAATAATAAATGAGCCTTCTGAGAACATGGAGTCAGATTCATCATTCCTTCCTTCATCTGGGGGCAACACAAATCCAATAGATCACCAAGCTCAGCTCTGCAGATTGGCCCCAGGGAGGTGCAAACAGCAGGATGCCAGCACTGGGAGCAGGAAAACATCCAGGAAGGGGATGAAAATCAGCCTGACCTGAGAGGATTCAGAGCTTGGCAGGCTGAAGGAAAGCAATTCCCTCCAAAGGAGCGCTCACCTCCGGTGTTATGAATAACAAATTCATTTATCAGGGGATGAAAATGCAGGAGCCCAGAACTCATTAAGGGCTGCACTGTGAATAACCCGAGTGAGTGATCCAGCCTGGGAATCTGAAAATGAAACTGGAAATTTCCCCTCAGTTTTCCAACCTCCCTTGCAAGTTCAAATGGTTAAAATCCTAAAATTCAGTTTCCTTGGGATGTCAGAGATCCATGTCTGTTAAACGGGTACATAGCAGAGATGGGAAGGAGCCGTTGCCAATGGATGGAGATCCCAGTTCTGCTCCAGCTCATCCCTTCCCACAAGAGCTGCCACATTTTTCCCACCCATCCATGGGTGTCCAACCATCCCCAGCATTGTGAGCAGCAGGAAAAGGAGGGGATTCTGTCCCTCTGCCCCACTCAGGTAATTCCCCACCTGCAGAGCTCAGAATTCCAACCTCAGCAGTGCCTGGAGCTGCTGGAGAGAGCCCAGAGGAGCCCACGGAGCTGCTGCAGGGCTGGAGCCCCTCTGGAGCCAGGCTGGGAGAGCTGGGGGTGCTCCCCTGGAGAGGAGAAGGCTCCAGGGAGAGCTCAGAGCCCTTGCAGGGCCTGAAGGGGCTCCAGGAGAGCTGCAGAGGGACTGGGGCCAAGGATGGAGGGCCAGGAGGCAGGGAATGGCTGCCAGTGGCAGAGGGCAGGGCTGGATGGGATCTTGGCAATTGGGAATTGTTCCCTGGCAGGGTGGGCAGGGGCTGGGCTGGAATTGCCAGAGCAGCTGGGGCTGCCCCTGGAGCCCTGGCAGTGCCCAAGGCCAGGCTGGGCAATGGAAGGTGTCCCAAGGCAGGGATGGAATGGGATGAGCTTTAAAGTCTCTTTAACCCCAAACATTTTGTATTTCCATGATCTCCCCTCCCATTCACCTGGGTCTGTCCCAGTGCAGGAGCACAGCAGAGCAGAGACCTTCAGCTCAATTCTGGATTTTAAGCACCACCTCAAACCCTCCTGCTCCAGCATCAATTCCCTTTCCCAGGGTGCTCCCAATAAGCACAAATCCCACAGCACCAAAACCAGGAGTGGGACTGGAGGAAAATCCCAGCCCAGGCTGGTTCTGTGCCCCAGGAACTGCAGCTTGGGTGAGGGGGAGCGGGAATTCCCAGGAGAGAAATCCCACCCCAGATTCCAGCAGGAATTCCCTGGGGATAAATCCCACCCCAGATTCCAGCAGGAATTCCCCATGGTACAAATCCCATTCTAGAATCCAGCATGAATTCCCAGGGGTACAAATCCCATCCCAGAATCCAAATCCCATCCCAGAGTCCAAATCCCATCCCAAATTCCAGCAGGAATTCCCCTGGGGATAAATCCCATCCCAGATTCCAGCAGGAATTTCCAGGGGTACAAATCCCATCCCAGAATCCAACATGAATTCCCAGGGGTACAAATCCCATCCCAGAATCCAAATCCCATCCCAGAGTCCAGCAGGAATTCCCTGGGGTACAAATACCATTCCAGTGTCCAGCAGGAATTCCCTGGGGATAAACCCCACCCCAGATTCCAGCAGGAATTCCCAGGGGTACCAATCCCACCCCAGAGTCCAGCAGGAATTCCCTGGGGTGCCAATCCCACCCCAGATTCCAGCAGGAATTCCCTGGGGTACCAATCCCATCCCACATTCCAGCAGCAGGGAAGTGCCTGAGCTCCTTTCCCCAGCTGAGGAATTCCAAGTGGAAATTTTCCCTGATGGTTTTTCCTTTCAGCTTTGGGGGGTTTTATCTCCTGGAGAAAATATTCCAGGGGCTGCTGCTCCATCAGCTCTCAGAAATTGCCTCTGTGGGAACAACTCGGCTCCCCAGGTGAGTGAAACTCCTCTGATTTAATTCAGGAATAAACCAAACTCTTCAAATCTCTGAGCCTGAGTTAATCCTGATTTTCCATCTCCAAAAAATGGAAGGATCAGATCCCCCAGGGGCACTGGGGGGGTGTGGAGTGAGGAATGGGCAGAAATCCCTCGGTCTGGACTCCTTCCCCCATTTATTCCCATTTTTAATGAGGTTTAATTATGGCACCGCATTGAAGGTGGGATTTTCAAAGCTCTGAAAGTGATTTAGGATAATCCAGACTGCACAGGGCAGCCCCAGGTGCTGAAAATCCTCACCTGGTGCAACAAAATCCAACTTTTCCTGCAAATCAGCTGCAGATTTATCCCAAAAACCCCAAAGGTCCAGGAATGACAGATGAACCTGAGCTGAGCACAAGGGCAGGATTGAGGTCACAAATTCAGATTTTCCTGCCATGTGTGCAAACTGTCAAACAAACATCCAAAACGTAAAAAGAAACCCCAAAATTCCCTGAATTTCTGTCTCCCAGCCAGTGGCTGGGCAGAGTCACCCAGTGGTGACACCAAAATCACCCAAATCAAATAATCAACCAAATCTGGCCAAATTCCCCCCTAAAGCTGCAGATCTGTTTAAGGTATTTAAGATAATCTAAGTCTCTCTATTGGCACAAGCTGTTTAAAATGATCTCAGGCTTTAGCTGGGTTTAAGCTGCTTATGCAGCTTTAAGGGTTTTAAAAGGGTTTAGCCTGGGAAAAACCCATTTCCCAAAAAGCAGAGTGGGGTTGTTGGGTGGGAACTTGGCTCTGCCATTTCGTGGGGTTTGGAACACAGAAAAACATCCAAGAATCAAATATTTGAGTTAAAGTCAGCGTTAGGCAGGATCAAGGTACAAATACTGAGCTTAGAGAGGATTTGGGCTGGCCTAAGTGGGAGAGGAGTGGCAGAACAGAGGCAAAACACCAAGAGCTCATTGAAAAACAAAAAGAAATCCCATAAAAAATTACTCAAAAACTGTATCCAACAATTCCACCTTGTTAAGAAACAGAAGGGAAAAGTCCAGTACATAAACCCAAAAAATTCCAAATAAATCCCACCCCAGATTCCAGCAAGAATTCCCCTGGGGATAAATCCCATCCCAGAGTCCAAATCCCATCCCAGAGTCCAGCAGGAATTCCCAGGGGTACAAATCCCATCCCAAAGTCCAGCAGGAATTCCCAGGGGTACAAATCCCACCCCAGATTCCAGCAGGAATTCCCCTGGGGATAAATCCCATCCCAGAGTCCAAATCGCACCCCAGAGTCCAGCAGGAATTCCCAGGGGTACAAATTCTATCCCCAGAGTCCAGCAGGAATTCCCCTGGGGATAAATCCCATCCCAGATTCCAGCAGGAATTCCCAGGGGTACAAATCCCATCCCAGATTCCATCAGGAATTTCCCTGGGGTACAAATCCCATCCCAGAGTCCAAATCCCATCCCAGATTCCAGCAGGAATTCCCAGGGGTACAAATCCCACCCCAGATTCCAGCAGGAATTCCCCTGGAGATAAATCCCATCCCAGAGTCCAAATCCCATCCCAAAGTCCAGCAGGAATTCCCAGGGGTACAAATCCCATCCCAGATTCCAGCAGGAATTCCCCTGGGGTACAAATCCCCAAAGAAACACTGCTTTCCTCTCCCCCTCCCCAGTTTTTTATCCCCAAAACACAGCACCACCTCTCATCCATTTTTTAAGGATTCCAGCCCAAAGTGGGGGTCTGAAATCCAAGGTGGTGCTGGAAAAGCTCAAACCAGACCCCACTAACGACACAGGCACTGCTTGGAACAAAACCTCCCTGTCCCAGGGGGTCCAGGATGGAATTCTCGCTGCTCAGGTGGATTTTTTGCCAAACCCCTGCTGCTTCCAACTTCCCACCCTGCTGAGCTGCAGAGTTCACAGACCCAAGAGAATTTTGATTTTTCTGCGGCCTTCCTGGCAGTTCCAAACATCCCCCAAGACCCCAGGGCTCGTTTTCCCAGGATTTCTGTGCCCTGGGTCCTGCTGCAGGCCTGGGGGACACAAAAAGGGGGATTTGCCTCTGGAATGTCAGATGTGGCACTGGAAGGGAGGTTTGGAGTCCCCACCCCTGCAGGTGTCCAAGGAACACCTGGATGTTGCTCTGGGCTGGTGACAAAGCGGGCACTGATGGTCCTGGGGGCTTTTCCAACCTCAGTGATCCCAAAATTCCCTCCCAGGGAGCTGCTGGGGCTAAACCTGCTCCAGAGCTTGGGCTGAGCCCAAAGCTGTGATCCCACCCCTCCTGTGGGATGAGGACAAAGCTGGGCCTGGAGTCCCAAAGCAGAGGCAGAGGCAGAGCCCTGGGGAGCCTGAATTGCATCCTGAAACCCTGGGAAATCAGGGAAATGCTCCTGGCTGCGGGTGCACCTTTTATCAGCAGTGCCCACACCACATTTCCTTCCTTGCAGCTGTTGGAGCACTGAAATTCCCAGTTTCCCTGGGAAGGGACAGTCCCATCCCTCCCTCCCTGAATTTCCATCCCAAAACACTGGGAAATCAGGGAAACACTCCTGGCTGAGGGCAACACCTTTCCCAACACATTTAATTCCCTTTAGTCCTTGGAGCACTGAAATTCCCAGTTTCCCTGGGGATGGTCCCATCCCTCCCTCCTTCAACTTCCATCCCTCCCTCCCTGAATTTTCTTCCCCAAAAACTGGGAAATCAGGGAAACGCTCCTGGCTGAGGGTTCACCTTTTACCAACTCATTTAATTTCCTTTGGTCCTTAAAGCACCACAATTCCCAGTTTCCCTGGTTTGTGGATGGTCCCATTGCTCCCTCCCTAAAATTCCATCCCTCCCTCCCTGAATTTTCTTCCCATAACACTGGGAAATCAGGAAAACACTCCTGGCTGAGGGCAACACCTTTCCCAACACATTTAATTCCCTTTAGCCCTTGGAGCACCAAAATTCCCAGTTTCCCTGGGGAGGGAATGGTCCCATTGCTCCCTCCCTAAAATTCCATCCCTCCCTCCCTGAATTTTCTTCCCCAAACACTGGGAAATCAGGGAAACGCTCCTGGCTGAAGGCAACACCTTTCCCAACACATTTAATTCCCTTCAGCCCTTGGAGCACTAAAATTCCCAATTTCCCTGGGTCCCATCCCTCCCTCCCACCCTGCAGCAAACGGATGCAAACTGGGACAAAGAACCTTTTTTCCCCTTTATTTTTTTTTTTTTTTTTTTTTTGGGCTCTCAGCGCAGCCGAGCCCCGCTCTGCTCTCATTTACACAAAGATAAAGGCAGCGCATCTGGCCGTGTGGCAGAAGTCTTTAATTACACGCCGGAGCTTATCTTAAATATCTATTTATTGCCACGAGATTGCAGCTTCGCCCATCAACAGCCCGCAGACAAAGGGAGGTTGTGATTGCACATTCAACCTCCAGCTCTTATTCCCACTCTGGAATGCTTCACTTTGCAACTTTCTGGGATATTCGCATCCTCTCCCCCCCTCCTCCACCTTTGCTCCCCACTGCCGAGTTGGTTTTAGGGTTTTTTCAGCCGGGGAAGTTGGTCCATAATGAAGATTTTGATGGGTTTTTATGCCAAAATGCACCTTTGAGCTGGGGTGGGCTCCTGCAGACAGCTCAAGGCCCTGAGCAGCTTTTCCAGTGGCAAAATCCAAACGGATTGGGGGAAAAAAATTAATAAATATGGACAGAAATAGCAAGGGGAGGAACATGAACCCGGTATGGGCAAGGAGCTGGGAAATCACCCTTGGAATTCTCAGTTTTGTTCAGAATGGGCTGCTCAGGGAAGGGCTCAGGCCTTAAAATGCACCCAAATCCCAAAATAAAACTGGGATAACGATGGATCCAGGGCTAATTGCAGCTTCCTTGAGTTCCTCCTGATCTAGATGTTATCCTAAGATTTGGAAAATCTTCCCAAGGGATAAAATCCCACCAGGAGCAGCACTGGGAAGTGCTTGGCCCAGGAGCTGATGGGCCCAGGATGGCCCAGGCTCCCAAAATTCCTGCAGCCCAAAATCCCTGCAGCCCAAAATCCCTGCGGCCCAAAATTCCAGAATCCTAAAATTCCTGCAGCCCAAAGCTCCTGAATCCCAAAACTCCTGAATCCTGAAAATTCCTGCGGCCCAAAATTCCAGAATCCTAAAATTCCTGCAGCCCAAAATTCCTGAATCCCAAAGCTCCTGAATCCCAAAATTCCTGCAGCCCAAAACTCCTGAATCCCAAAATTCCTGAATCCTGAAAATTCCTGCAGCCCAAAATTCCTGCAGCCCAAAATCCCTGCATCCCAAAATTCCTGTGGCAAAAGGAATATCAGCCCTGCCTCCCATTCCCTGAGTTTTTGTGTAGTTTTATCCCAATTTGCTGCATTCCTGCACCCTGGAGGGGCTGAATTCCAGCTGGATTCGATATTTTGGGAATTCAGGCACTTCCTGGCAGCTCCTCAGGTGAGATTTCCAGGACTCCTTTGAGTTCTGGGGTTTTAATCCCATTATCCTAAAGGTCTGTTGTTGATATCCTCCATCCTTGGGATGTTGGAATTGGGGCATGGAACTGCAAAAGGAGGGAAAGGAGCTGTTCCTGCAGCTCCCCATGGCACTGGGCCCCACAGAACTGGCATTTGCAGCTCTGGGTCACACAAACCCCACAGAAACCCCACAGAAATGGCATTTCCTACTTTGGTCCCACACAAACCACACACAAGTGGCATTTCCTGTTCTAGTCCCACATAAATCCCATACAAATGGGATTTATTTTATTCCCTGCTCTGGTGCCACATAAACCCCACACAAACTTCACACAAACCCCACAGAACCGGCATTTGTGGCCCTGGTGCCACACAAATCCCACACAAACCCCACACAAACCCCACATCAACCCCACACAAGGGACATTTCCTGCTCTAGTCCCACACAAACCCCACTCAAATGGCATTTGCAGCTCTGGTCCTACACAAGCCCCACTCAAACCCCACACAAACCCCATACAAGCGGCATTTGGGGCCGTGGTGCCACACAAACCCCACACAAATTGAATTTTCTGTTCTAGTCCCATGTAAATCCCATAGAAATGGCATTTGTTACTCTGGGTACACACAAACCCCACTCAAACCCCACAGAAATGGCATTTCTTGTTCTGCTGCCACACAAATCCCACATAAACCCACTCAAACCCCATTCAAACCCCACACAAATGGCATTTGCACCACTGGGGTCACACAAACCCCACACAAACCCCACACAAACCCGCTCAAACCCACACAAACCCCACAGAAATGGCATTTCTTGTTCTGGTCCCACACAAACCCCACTCAAACCCCACACAAATGGCACTTGCACCACTGGGGTCACACAAACCCCTCACAAACCCCACACAAACCTACTCAAACCCCACAGAACTGGCATTTGCAGCTCTGGTACCACACAAGCCCACACAAACCCCACACAAACCCCTCTACAACCCCACAGAAATGGCATTTGCAGCACTGGGGTCACACAAACCCCACACAAACCCACTCAAACTCACACAAACCCCACAGAAATGGTATTTGCAGCTCTGATCCCACTCAAACCCCACACAAACCCCACTCAAACCCCACACAAATGGCATTTCTTGTTCAGCTCCCACACAAATCCCACACAAACCCCCACAAACCCACTCAAACTCACACAAACCCCATACAAATGGCATTTCCTACTCTGGTCCCACAGAAACCCACTCAAACCCCACTCAAACCCCACACAAACCCCACAGAACTGGCATTTGCAGCACTGGGGTCACACAAATCCACTCAAACCCCACACAAATCCCACTCAAACCCCACACAAACCCACTCAAACCCCACACAAATCCCACTCAAACCCACTCAAACCCCACACAAACCCACTCAAACCCCACACAAATCCCACTCAAACCCACTCAAACCCCACACAAACCCACTCAAACCCCACTCAAATCCCACTCAAACCCACACAAACCCCACACAAATGGCATTTCTTGTTCTGATCCCACTCAAACGCCACACAAATCCCACTCAAACCCACTCAAACCCCACACAAATCCCGCTCAAACCCACACAAATCCCACACAAATCCCACTCAAACCCACTCAAACCCACTCAAACCCCACACAAATCCCACTCAAACCCACTCAAACCCACTCAAACCCCACACAAATGGCATTTCCTGCCAGGGAGGATCAGCCCAGGGACATTTTTGCCTCACAGGCAAACCCAAACCAAACCCCAAGGTTCCTTCCCCTCCTGCCCCAAGGACAGAAATCCCAGGGACCATCTCTGCCCCAGGGAATTGTGTCCCTGGATTCCCTTCAGGGAGGGGGGAACAAAAACAATTCCCCTTCTGCAACTTAGGAACAAAACTTCCAATAGGATTTTTTGCCTCCAGCTCCTCCTGACCCCCCCAAAGCCAAATTAAATCCCACTAATGATGGATCCAGCTTAATTAGGAGTGAAATAATTTCATTTTTGCCCCAGCTGAGAAGCACCTTTTGCTCTCACCATCAACCTAAACAGGTTCAACACCCCAAAAATCCCAATTTGTTTGGCTAAAACAGCAATATCTTTATAATTACCTGATTTATTTGTTAAAATCTGCAGTTCTTGCTCTCCTGACCCCCCCATGCCCCTCCTCTAACCCATAAATATTTCCCTTCCTTCCCCTTCCAGCTACCAGATTTTTGTTATTCCCTGCACAGAATTCCTCTCCAATTAATTAATCCAAGTTATAATCAATCAAATATCACCGTGTGGTTTTGGGGACATTCCTGTTGCACAGGAGAATTCCTTCTTTACCCCAAATTCCCTGCAGCAAGGAGGGTTTTGGGGTTGTTTTTTCAGGAAAAATCCAACCAAACTGCTTTGGAACCCTTCAAAACAAAACAAGTTGTTTGTCTCGGCAATTTGCACTCTCCCATGAAATTCCCTCTGATGCCAGAAGTACAGGAAACAAAAAGAAAATTCAAAATATGAGCCCAAGCTACCAAGTCTGGGGTGAAATGGATGGACTCTGAAAAGCAACACAGAGGCAGGTAAAGGACAGAGAGATGAGGATAAATTTATTTTTGTGGATTAAAACACAAAAGGGAATTGGCTGGGGAGGACTGGAAATGCTGGAATGTTTTGGGGGGATGGTTGGGGGTTACAGGGATGGGGATGGTGCAGCTGAGCCCTTCCCAAGAACCTGCTCTTCTGCGCATAAAATTCCACCTAAAATCCAGTTTTGGTTATTTCAAACCTCCTGGACTTTTTGTTTGGGTTGGACTCGATGGTCTTGAAGGTCTCTTCCAACCTGGTCATTCTGTAAATTCTGTGGATTTTCAATCCATCCACCAGGAACAAATCCATGCAGGAGCACCCAAGGGGTTATAAAAGCTGCTTTAGCTCTCGAGGCAGCTAAAAAAGCAGCAGGGAAGTTTTGTTTGGGTCTGAGGTGCTTTTCCAAGGCCCCTGAGCTCACCCCTGACATCACCAGGAGCTTTTCTCATCCCTCCCTTCCTCAGTGCTCAGTTCTGGGCTCGCTGATCCCAGAGCTTCCCTGCTTACATCAGGATTTGCTCACTGCTGGTTTGGGTTTCCTGCAGCCCCCAAATGCCCAAATCCCATCCCTGAGGCAGCAGCAGCAGCCCTGAAGCGTTCCCCCAGGGAGGCAGGAGATGATCCAGCCATCCATGGGAAGCTCTTCCCCTGGATTTTATTGTCCCAGCTCCTTCCCAAGGCCCCACAGGGAGAAAAGATTGTGCAGCACTGAAATCTGGGCTCCTCCAGGGGTGGAAAATGAGCTGGAAGGGCTGGAGTCCCATAAGATCCTTCTGTAGGATCCTCCTGTGGGATCCTCCTGTGGCAGGAGATGATCCAGCCACCCATGGGCTGCTCCTCCCCTGGATTTTATTGTCCCAGCTCCTTCCCAAGGTCCCACAGAGAAGCCAGGGAGGGACAGATTGTGCAGCACTGAAATCTGGGCTGCTCCAGGACTGGGAATTCCGCTGGAATCCCACGGGATCCTCCTGTGGGATCCTCCTGTCCCAGCTGCAGGGAGCACAGAGCACGTCCAGGCTGGGAGCAGCTCCTGGGGACCATCCCAGCAGCAATTCCCAGGGCTCCCTGGGGATTCCAGCAGCACCCAGAGCCCCCAAGAGCCCAGACTGCCCCAGCCTGGTTAAATGATCCCATTATTCCATTCCAGGTGCAACATTCCCCCTGAAACAGCCCCAATCTCCCTGAGCACCCACAGCCCTGTGGCTTCTCAAACCCCCTTTGGCTCCACAGCAAAATCTGCTTCCCTACAGCATTCTCCAGAGCCTGCCCAGCAAATAATGATCTAAAATCCAAAAACAACCCCAAAACCTCAGCCAGGGCTGCTGTCTGCAGTTGGGGCTTAGAGTCAGAACTTATTATTTGTATTTTCAATCTGCCAGGGACTCCCACTGAGAGCTCGGCCAGGAGGCTCCCCCTCCTCCCTCCTCCCCGTTTCCCACACAGGAGGAAAAGTAAAGATGCAGAAAGGTTAAAAAGGAACAAAGAAGGCCACGCTGGTCCCCCTCCCACAGCAGCAAGAGCAAATCCCTGACTTAAGGAGCTGCAACGTTTCCATTCTTGGCATGAAAAAGTTTCAGAGCTTTTTAAAGAACTAAAGGGAGAGATGTGGCCTGTGGATCCTGAGAGCCCTGCTGCAGGAAGGGCAGGAATGTGGTGAAAATGAGTAAGTATGGGTCAGGAATACGGGTAAAAATGGGCAAATGGGGGTCAGGAATAGGAGTAAAAATGGGTAAATATTAAATGAGAGCATGGGTAAATATGGGTCAGAAATAGGGATAAAAATGGGTTAATATGGATCAAGAGTATGGGTGAATATGGGTCAGGAATAGGGGTAAAAATGGCTCAGAAATATGGGTAAATATGAGTAAAAATGGGTAAATATGGGTCAGAAATATGGGTAAAAATGGGTTCAAAATATGGGTCAAGAATATGGAGAAATATGGTAAATATGGGTCAGGAATAGGGGGAAATATGGGTAAATATGGTTCAAGTCTATGGGTAAACAAGGGTCCAAAACATGGCTAAATATGGGCAGCAAGCACCAGCCCTTTAAGTTATTTTGGAAAATCCTCTTCAGGTATCACCATGCACCTTTAAACAGGGAAATAAATCAGGGAGCTGGGCTCACCATTCCCATGCTATCCCACATTATTCCCGTGCTATCCCACGTTATTCCCATGCTATCCCACAATATCCCCATTTTACCCCACATTATTCCTGTGCTGCCCCATGTTATTCTCATGCTGTCCCACATTATTTCCATCCTATCCCATGTTATTCCCGTGCTAGCCCATGTTATTTCCATTCTATCCCAGATTATTCCCATGCTATCCCACATTCTTCCTATGTTATCTCACATTATTCCCATGCTATCCCAAGTTATTGCCGTGCTATCTGACATTATTCCCATCCTATTCCACATTATTCCCAAGCTATCCCACGTTATTCCCATGTTATCCCCATCCTATCCCACATTATTCCCATGTTATCCCATGTTATCCCCATCCTATTCCACATTATTCCCATGCTATCCCACGTTATTCCCATGTTGTCCCATGTTATTCCCATGTTATCCCATGTTATCCCCATCCTATTCCACATTATTCCCATGCTATCCCACGTTATTCCCATGTTATCCCATGTTATTCCCATGTTATCCCATGTTATTCTCATCCTATTCCACATTATTCCCATGTTATCCCATATTATTCCCATCCTATCCCACATTATTCCCATCCTATCCCACACCATTCCTGTGCTATTCCATGCTATTCCCAGGCTATCCCACAATATTCCCATTTTATCCCACATTATTCCCATGTTATCCCCATCCTATCCCACATTATTCCCATGCTATCCCACATTATTCCCATGTTATTCCCATGTTATCCCATGTTATTCTCATCCTATTCCACATTATTCCCATTTTATCCCATATTATTCCCATCCTATCCCACACCATTCCTGTGCTATTCCATGCTATTCCCATCCTATCCCACATTATTCCCATCCTATCCCACACCATTCCTGTGCTATTCCATGCTATTCCCAGGCTATCACACAATATTCCCATTTTATCCCACATTATTCCCGTGCTATCCCACATTTTCCACCTGCGTGATCTGAGTCAGCAGCAGAGATTGAGTGGACATGGAGAAAAAAGATGTTTTTAACCCCAGAGTGATGCAGATTGGTTTGTGCTCCCAGCAGATCCCCTGCTGCTGGCCCTATGAGAAATGAGGGGTTCAGGGGAGTTCCTGTTCTCCTGCTCATCCTCCCTCACCAGCTCCACATCCTGAGCGCAGAGAAAATCCTGGGAATTTTATCCAGGTGGAAATGCAGGATTAGAGTGCACCTGAGGAAGAGGAGGAGGAGGAGGGGGAGGAAGAAGAGGAGGCTGCTCAGCGCTCTGACCCCGGCTCCCCCAGGGCTCCATAAAACCCTTTGGCCCATCAGCTGCTCTCTGATTTCCCAGGAAATCTCCCCATTCCCATGGAGCTGCCATTCCCAGGAACAGCCAAGAGATGCTGGAGAGACCTTTGGAGGCCCTGGCTTGGAGTGCTGGGAGTGTTTACAGGAGTTTTACGACTCTTTCAAGGAAAATAATGACCAGAATCCTTTCCAGGGCCAGATGAGCTGGGCTGCAGTGCCTGGGACAAAACCAGTTTTATTTCTCTTTCTCAGTGGGGGTGGAATTACAGAAGTCATGGGGACGCAGGGCCACAAATTCCCACTGGTCCTCAGGTGTCACAGAGGCCTCAGAGCAGCTCCTGGCAGGGCTCAGGTGCCACCACCTGTGCTGAGAAGCACCCTGGGACAAAAACAGCTTCATTGCCCTTTCTCAGTGGGGGTGAAATCATAAAAATCCTAAAGATGCAGGGCCAGCAAGTCACACTCGGTGGCCTCAGTGTCACAGAGGCCTCAGAGCAGGGCCCGGCAGGGCTCAGGTGCCACCAGCTGTGCTGAGAGCTCTGGGACAAACCCCTCGGTGTCCTGCCCCAATGGCTGGACCAGGTTTGGGTTGTGCATGAAGATGTCCATGGCCCCAGAGGCAGCACAGAAACCCAGACTCAATGTAGGAGATGCTTTAATAGGGAAACTCCAACTTCCATATGGGAAACTCCATCTTCCATAGGGGAAACACCAACGTCCATAGGGGAAACACCAAAGTCCATAGGGGAAACACCAAAGTCCATAGGGGAAACATCTCCATAGGAAAATACCAACTCCCATAGAGGAAACACCACCATCCATAGGGGAAATACCAAAGTCCATAGGGGAAATACAAACTTCCATAGGGGAATGCCACCTTCCATAAGGAAAACATCTCCATAGGGAAAACACCACCTTCCATAGGGGAAATGCCACCTTCCATAGGGGAAACACCAAAGTCCACAGGGGAAACATCTCCATAGGAAAATACCAACTCCCATAGAGGAAACACCAACATCCATAGGGGAAATACCAACTTCTGTAGGGAAAACATCACCTTCCATAGGGGAAATACCAACGTCCATAGGGGAAACACCAATGTCCATAGGGAAATACCAACTCCCATAGAGAAAACACTGACTTACATAAGTGAAACACCAACTTACAAAGGGGAAATATCAACATCCATAGGAGAAATACAAACTTCCATAGGTGAAATGCCACCTTCCGTAAGGAAAACATCTCCATAGGGAAAACACCAACGTCCATGGGGGAAATACCAATGTCCATAGGGGAAACAGCAATGTCCATAGGGGAAATACCAAATTCCATAGGGGAAACACCAATGTCCATAGGAGAAATGCCAGCATTCATAGGGGAAACACCACCTTCCGTAGGGGAAATACCAAAGTCCATAGGGGAAACATCTCCACAGGGAAATACCAACTGCCATAGAGAAAACACCAACATCCATAAGTGAAATGCCAACTTACATAGGGGAAATACCAACATCCATAGGGGAAATACAAACTTCTGTAGGGAAAACATCACCTTCCATAGAGGAAGTACCAAAGTCCATAGGGGAAATACAAACTTCCATAGGTGAAATGCCACCTTCCTTAAGGAAAACATCTCCATAGGGAAAACACCACCTTCCATAGGGGAGATACCAATGTCCATAGGAAAAACACCACCTTCCACAGGGGAAATACCAAATTCCATAGGGGAAACAGCAATGTCCATTGGAGAAATACCAACGTCCATAGGAGAAATGCCAGCGTTCATAGGGGAAACACCACCTTCCGTAGGGGAAATACCAAAGTCCATAGGGGAAACATCTCCACAGGGAAATACCAACTGCCATAGAGAAAACACCAACATCCATAAGTGAAATGCCAACTTACATAGGGGAAATACCAACATCCATAGGGGAAATACAAACTTCTGTAGGGAAAACATCACTTCCATAGGGGAAATGCCACCTTCCATAGGGGAGATACCAATGTCCATAGGGAAAACACCAACTTCCATAGAGAAAACACCAATGTCCATAGGGGAAATACCAATGTCCATAGGGGAAACACCACCTTCCATAGGGGAAATACCAAATTCCATGGGGGAAACACCAACATCCATAGGGGAAATACAAACTTCCATAGGCGACATGCCACCTTCCATAAGGAAAATGTGTCCATAGGGACAACACCACCTTCCATAGGAAGAGCACCTTCCATCCTCCCCCCCTCAGCCGCCACTCACTCGGGCTTTCTTCTCATCCCAAAGGTTTCCCTGAGCACAGCGAGTGCTGGGCGTGGGGAGGAGCAGCACACGGCACTGCCGGGACAGATCCGAGCGCTCCAGCTGAGCCAGAGGGGGAGGGAATAGAGCCAGACCCCCCCATGCTCTGGTACAGCTCAGAGGATTTGCAACCACCAAAAGAAAAAAATTTAAAAAGTAGCATTGGGCAAACTCCGTTACTGGCACGGCGAGAAGTGAATCCTGCAGGAGCAGCAGCTGCCTCGGCACATGGAACACGAGGTTTTGGGGAAAATCCATGTTCTCGCATCCCAAAGCCCGAGGCTGGGGCTTTCCAGCAGCCATCAGCACCTGGATTTGTCTCCCAGAGCAGCAGGGCAGGGGACACAAGGTGCTGCTGGCCCTCACCCAGCCCAAACCAGGAGCAGAGGAAGATTCCCATCCTGCTGCCTCCAGAACACATTTTAATCCTATTTTCCTGCACACACACCCCATATCAAATTCTTAATTAAAAATCATCTGCTTTTGGAATGGGGGAGGGATGGACAGACCAGGCTGCACATTGAGTTTTGGGTACTTTTCCTCTGTCAGGTCAGACATTCCCAAGTTCTCTCTGGAGGAAGCTTCCAGGGGCTGTTTATATAAAATAAATATTTTGTTTCACGTGCTGCCCACCCTCAGCTCGCACAACTCATCGGGGGAAACTTTTCTTGCAGATCCTTTCCTGAACGCTCAAGCAAAACCCCTGCAAATATCCTGCGTGCACAGCCAGAACAGAAACATGTAACACTTAAACACGCCGAAATATAAATACAAACTTCCAGACAAAGGGCTAATCCCTGCCCCCGGAGGCTCCCACAGCCAGGGGAGCCGGATCATCCCAAGGAGGGCTGGATTTGGCCCTTGGAGAGGCCACTGCAGTCCCTGCTGCAAGCCCGGGCTTGGGAACACGGCACAAAACCCAGCCAGAGCCGCGGGCAGGTACCGCAAGGGGCTGCGGATGCCTCCACCTGCCTCCGACAGCGGGAAAAACTCGGGCTTCCAAAGGACAAACTGATCCCCGAACGCCACAGCCGAGTAAAACCGAGCGGGAGGAGGAAAAAACCCCAACCGCAGCGCTTTGTGCAGGGACCCAGGCACCAGCAGGGACCTGGCTGCTGAAAGCAGCCTCGGAATCTCATTCGATTTGTTTAATTTGGGGATTTCTCTCCGCGCTGGAGCATCGGGGAGCAGCCGCAGGGATGGAAGCGGCGCAGGCCCCGGGCTCGGCTCCGGCAGGACGCGGCTGTCCCCGGAGCAACACGTCCCCAGCCCGTGTCCCTCCGCACGCCCCTGGCCGGCTGGCACGTCCCTGTCACACCCCGCGATCGCCTCCCACCGCCCCCGGCGCTGCCTCCCACCAGCCAGCGCCAATTCATCGCCTCCTCCTCCTCCTCCTCCACCTCCTCCTCCTCCTCCTCCTCCCCGCACGGTGGGAGAAAATGAAGTTGCTGTCAAGCGACGATAAATTCATGCGACAGCCAGGGCTAATTAAGCGGCAAAGTAGCTGCGAGCGTGGCGGGGCCGCGGCTCCGGGCTGGGCTCGGTGACAGCGCCGGGCTCGGGGCGCTCGCCCAGCGCCGAGGTGGCCGCGGCCACCCCCGGTGGGGACGCGGGGACGCCGAGCTGGCACCTCTGGGGAGGAAAAATGGAATCTGGGCGGCCGGCTGGGCACCCGCAGCCAGCCAGGGAGGGAGGGAAGGAAGGAAGGAAGGGCGAGAAAAAATCCCAAAGATCCACGCAGAGAACAACAGCAAAAAAATAGCGACAAAAGCCCCCGTGCCTACCTTTGCCGGGGGCCAGCGGGCAGATCCCGGAGCGCTTGGGGTCGGTGGCTGTTCCCTTCTTTATGAAATGTTCGGCTCAGCCGGTGCTATTTGCATTCTTTCATTAGCACCTGTTTCAAGTAAGGAAGGAGAAAGCTCATTGCGAGATCAGCTTCCTCTCCGAATAAATTATTTAAAAATTAAAAAAAAAAAAAATAGACAGATGCACGCTGCCAAATAATAATAACGCTAATAAAAATCAAAAAAATACCACATGGATATTAAAGCCCAAAGTAGGCAGTTTAATAATGGGAGGTCTTGCAGGTTGTGAGCATGCTCCAGCCGGAACAAATCCTTCCTCTGTTATTCCTCTGAATAAAAATAAACCACGATCAAGAAACCCAAACGGAAGCTTCCTCCTAGAATCCCTGCTGCTGAAAAATATGTAATAAATTCAGCCCGAAGACGCAGACTCTAATCAGCAGCTGTTTTCTGGATCCAAAGCCAGCCAAAGCCTCTCTTGTCTTTTCCCACTATGAGTCGAGGCCTTTTTGAAAAGGGTTTTAACCTTTTAAAGACACAGCGCACCAATTATCACTTCTGGAGGACTGTCACTCACGGCGCAGGGAAATTAATAAAGCGACAGCGGTGGCACAGTCGGAGCACGGGGAGGTGTGGTTTGCCCTCCCAGGGTTGCCTCGGGAATATTATTGTATGATTATTATTTTTAATCGGACCCCCTCCCCTTCGGGGAAATAATAATAATAATAAAGTGCGAACTCGCCAGCCAGCTCCGGGATAAATGCAAAGTCATTATAAAAAGGAGCAGCTGCTGGATGCCATTCCCGGAGTTCTGCCGTGGTTCCTTAGTGGGGTTAAATTTGTTGCGAGTGAATTTTTCGGGATTAACAGCTTCCAGCCCGGCCGGAGCTGGGAGAGGGTTAACGCCAGGCACAGAGCGGCTCTGTCAAGTGCTTCCCATCAAACTGAGGACCAGGCTGCGAAGTTTGAACCGAGCAGCTCTGGCAGAGCAGCCCCGCGTCCTTCCAGGGCTGGCATTCCGGGTTTTTACCAAACCCCACCGAACCCCCCCCCCAAAAAAGTTCATCCCTCCGCCAAGCAGCGCCGGCGGCCCCGTGCGTGGCACAGCTCTGGGGACAGCGCCGAGCCATCAGCTCTGGGGGGACACAGGACACATCGCCCCAAAGCTGCGCGTCCCCAGGCCCCAGGGCAGCGTCCCCCGGCCGTGGTGCCGCCGTGCCCGGCCCACCTGGCTGGCGGTGGCATCCTCCTGCTCAGCGCTCGGGGCCATCCCCGGGGTGCTGCGGCTCCTCCGGCCGCGCTCGCCTCCGGCCGGGCTGTGCGCAGCCCCCGGCATGCGAGCGGGGGCTCTCCCGCCCTCTCCCCCTCCTCCTCCTCCTCCTCCTCCTCCTCCTGCTGCTGCTGAAAATCATCATATTTCATGTGTGGCTGCTCCAGCCCCGCCAATTGGCCGGGCACCGGCGGGCGGAAATGTCAGCGGCAGCGCAGCATCGCTGCGCCCCCCGGGAGCACCCGCGGCTGCGAGCCCTGCCAGGGCGGGGAGAAGGGATTTGGGCGCTCGCCGAGGGTTCTCTGCCCCTCCGGCTGCGCTCCGGAGGGATGGAGCTGGCAGCAGCTTGACCTTGAGCCGCGCGGGTGCGGTGGCTGCCGGCGAGCAGCGTTTTCCTCACCCGGGGCGATCCGGCACATCTGCCCCGCTCCGGGAGCCGCTGCTCGGCACTGAGCGGTGCCGGGGCTGCTCCGAGGGGTGAGCGCTGAGAAACGGAGCTTCCCTGGCTTTCCACCCATTTCCAAGGCATCTGTTTGCAGCTTGCTCCTTACTTCCAGAGCTTTCTAACAAGATCTGTGTCAGTATTTTCTTTATCTTTTCAATAGATGGGATTTGGAAATTGGGGCTTGCCTGAAGTTGCCCTGGAAGTGTCCAAGGCCAGGCTGGATCGGGATTGGAGCATCCTGGGACAGTGGAAGGTGTCCCTGCCCAAGGGATGGAACAGGATGGGGCTTGAAGGTCCCTCCCAACCCAAACCAGTCTGGGATTCTGTGATTCCACCCCCAGCTCAAGTGGGAAGACAACCCAAGACTTCTCCTCATCTGATCATTTTCCTTCTCCAAGCAGGTGAGGAAAACGAAAATAAACCCAAAACTCCTTTGGAAGCGAAGCAATGGAATGACAGAATGGAATATTCCTGAGGAAAACCTGCAGGCATCTACCTGCCCTGCAAACACCTGCAAGTGGAAAGGGAACACATGCAGGGACAATGGGAAATGTTCTCCTGAGGAACAACAGAGCCACCTCTGCCTGCTGGGCTCTCCAGGAGTGCAAGGAACAGGGGGAGCACAAGAGCCAAAAGCCAACTTTTATTTCCTGGCTGCTTATACAAGGATAAAAAAAAAATGCCTTGTCACAGAAACTAAAGATTTCAGCTTAGGGAACCTGAAGTTCTTTGCTGATTGGGAGAAAACTCCGTGGGAAATGGGCAGCAGATTGGATGGAGGACTGGAAGCTCCAGAGCTTCCTTGTGTGGCCACGGGAGAACAGCCTGGAGCCCAAAGCTCATCAGCAGCTGGATCCTCCTGCAGGGGAGCCTGGTGGTCACCACTGCCACCATCCCCAGTGTCCCCCAGGGCCAGGCAGTGCTGTGGCACAGCAGAGCCCATCACCACTGTGTGTCACTGTAGGCATTGAAACCAGAGCGCAGAAAGGAGGGAATCGGGCTGCTGAGCAAAAACAACCCCAAATGAGCAAAAAACAACCTCACTGAGCAAGAAAACAACCCCAATGAGCAAAACACACCCCAAATGAGCAAAAAACAACCTCACTGAGGAAAAACACAACCCCAATGAGCAAAAAACAACCTCACTGAGCAAAAAACAACTTCACCGAGGAAAAACAACCCCAATGAGCAAAAAACAACCTCACTGAGCAAAAACAACCCCAATGAGCAGAAAACAACCTCACCGAGGAAAAACAACCTCACTGAGCAAAAAACAACCCCTAATGAGCAAAAAACAACCTCACTGAGCAAAAAACAACCCCAATGAGCAAAAACAACCCCAATGAGCAAAAAACAACCTTACTGAGCAAAAACAACCTCACTGAGCAAAAACAACCCCAATGAGCACAAAACAACCTCACTGAGCAAAAAACCAATCTCAATAAGCAGAAAACAACCCCAAATGAGTAAAAACCAACCTCACTGAGCAAAAACAACCCCAAATGAGCAAAAAACAACCCATGAGCAAAACACACCCCAAATGAGCACAAAACAACCTCACTGAGCAAAAGCAACCTCACTGAACAAAAATCAATCTCAATAAGCACAAAACAACCTCACTGAACAAAAAACAACCCCAATGAGCAAAAAACAACCTCACTGAGGAAAAACAACCCCAATGAGCAAAAAACAACCTCACCGAGGAAAAACAACCTTACTGAGCAAAAAACAACCTCACTGAGCAAAAAACAACCCCTAATGAGCAAAAACCAATCTCAATAAGCACAAAACAACCTCACTGAGCAAAAAAAAAAAAATACCCAACGAGCAAAAACCAACCTCACTGAGGAAAAACCAACCTCACTGGCAAAAACAACCTCAATGAGCAAAACCCAACATCACTGAGCAAACCAAAAGCCCTCCAGAGCTCTTCACGCTGCTCTTCCTCTCCCAGATTCCAAGAGGAATTCCAAAACCAGGCATTCCATCATCCACCCCAGCCCAGGCTCCACTGATGGTCTGAGGGTGCGTAAGGTGCCAGGAACCATCCAGGAGAACCTGGGGGGACTGGTGGAGATACTGGGGTGGCTTCACCACATTGGCATCACCACATTGGCATCAGGCTCCCACCAGTGGCACCCACGGGGGCCCAGATCCCCAGGTGCCGCCAGGCTGTGCCACCCAGGCCTTGGTGGCATTTGGGAGCCTCAATTCCCGCAGCCACAAGTGACAAAAAGAGCTGTGGGAGTTTGTGGAAATGTCACAAGGTGGCATCTGAACCCTGAATGGCTGCTGGGAAAAGCAGAGTGACCATCAGCCCATAACTGGGTAACCAGAGTGACCCTCAGGCCATAACTGGGCAACCAGAGTGACCATCACCTCATAACTGGGCAACCAGAGTGACCATCAGCTCATAACTGGGCAGAGTGACCATCACCTCATAACTGGGCAGAGTGACCCTCAGGCCATAACTGGGCAGAGTGACCCTCAGCCCATAGCTGGGCAACCAGAGTGACCATCACCTCATAAATGGGGAACCAGACTGACTGCCCATCTCCAGGGTGATCATTGATCTCTCATCCCAGGGTGATCATTGATTCCCATCTCCAGGATGATCATTGATCCCTCATCCCAGGCTGATCATTGATCCCCCATCTCCAGGGTGATCATTGATCCCTCATCTCCAGGATGATCATTGATCCCTGATCTCCAGAGTGATCATTGATTCCCATCTCCAGGCTGATCATTGATCCCTCATCCCACAGTGATCATTCATCCCTCATCCCAGGGTGATCATTGATCCTTGATTTCCAGGGTGATCATTGATTCCCCATCTCTAGGGTGATCATTGATCCCTCATCCCAGGCTGATCATTGATTCCCATCTCCAGGGTGATCATTGATCCCTCATCCCAGGCTGATCATTGATCCCCATCTCCAGGGTGATCATTGATCCCTCATCCCAGGCTGATCATTGATTCCCATCTCCAGGGTGATCATTGATCTTTCATCCCAGGGTGATCATTGATCTTTCATCCCAGGGTGATCATTGATCCCTCATCCCAGGGTGATCATTGATCCCTGATCTCCAGAGTGATCATTGATCCCTCATCTCCAGGCTGATCACTGATCCCTCATCCCAGGGTGATCATTGATCCCTGATCTCCAGAGCGATCATTGATCCCTCATCCCAGGGTGATCATTGATCCCTCATCCCAGGGCGATCATTGATTCCCCATCTCCTCTGTCTCCCCTCTGACCCTGCTGCTGCTCAGGGCAGGTTCTGGGGCTCTCCAGCTCCCAGTGGCACCAGGGGTTTGGGTGGTCCCAGCTGGCAGGAAAGGAGGGAGGAGAGGAAGGAATCATTCCCAAGGAGGAGAGGAGAGGAGAGGAGAGGAGAGGAGAGGAGAGGAGAGGAGAGGAGAGGAGAGGAGAGGAGAGGAGAGGAGAGGAGAGGAGAGGAGAGGAGAGGAGAGGAATCATTCCCAAAGAGGAGAGGAAGGAATCATTCCCAAGGAGGAGAGGAGAGGAATCATTCCCAGGGAGGAGAGGAAGGAATCATTCCCAAAGTGGAGAGGAAGGAATCATTCCCAAAGAGGAGAGGAAGGAATCATTCCCAAGGAGGAGAGGAAGGAATCATTCCCAAAGAGGAGAGGAAGGAATCATTCCCAAGGAGGAGAGAACAGGAAGGAATCATTCCCAAAGAGGAGAGGAATCATTCCCAGAGAGGAGAGGAGAGGAAGGACTCATTCCCCAGGAATGATTTCTCGAGGTCTGACACCAATATTTGAAGTTTGGTGCATCCCACCATGATTCTACTCCGCTCCCAGCCCCAGGATGGGCCTTGCTCATGGCTTGGGTTCCCCTCCCTTTATCCAAACCCTGTCCTCAGTCAGGCTCTCTAATTCCTGCACTTTCCCCCTGCAGCATCCCCATTAAACCAACCACAGACACCAACCTCAAACCATTCCGAGCAGGAAGCGGCGTAATCTGCCGTGCATTAAAGGTCTAAAAAAACCCTGCTAATGTTCCAGGAGCCTCAAGCTGTTAAGCCAGTGCTTAACTCTGGTCATTCACCAGGAAGCCTCTCCCATGGCACAGCCACTGAGTTGTTTTCATTTTCTAATAACGAGCACGTGACCCCGGCATTTAATGAGTTCCCGAAATAACCCGAACCAAAGGCAAAATCTGAAAGGTTTGGCTGCCCAGGGAGGGAGGAAAAATTCATAAAAATTCATAATTAAAATAGTGAATGGGCAGAGGAATGAAATAAAGGCCGGGGGTGAGTATAAAATCATTTAGGTGGAGCAGGGAGGGAGCTGCTTTCCATTCCCCAGGGGGTTCAGCGTGACAGGAGCCAGCCAGCCTTGCAGGAGCTTCCTGGGGCTCTGCAGCCCTCTTCCCACTTCCCATCGGGAATTCTGAACCTTTCCAGATCTCTTCCCACTTCCCATCGGGAATTCTGAACCTCTCCAGCTCTCTTCCCACTTCCCATCGGGAATTCTGAACCTCTCCAGCCCTCTTCCCACTTCCCATCGGGAATTCTGAACCTCTCCAGCCTTCTTCCCACTTCCCATCGGGAATTCTGAACCTTTCCAGCCCTCTTCCCACTTCCCATCAGGAATTCTGAACCTCTCCAGCCCTCTTCCCACTTCTCATGGGGAATTCTGAACCTTTCCAGCCCTCTTCCCACTTCTCATGGGGAATTCTGAACCTCTCCAGCCCTCTTCCCACTTCCCATCGGGAATTCTGAACCTTTCCAGCCCTCTTCCCACTTTTCATCAGGAATTCTGAACCTTTCCAGCCCTCTTCCCACTTCCCATCGGGAATTCTGAACCTCTCCAGCCCTCTTCCCACTTCCCATCGGGAATTCTGAACCTTTCCAGCCCTCTTCCCACTTCCCATCGGGAATTCTGAACCTTTCCAGCCCTCTTCCCACTTCTCATCGGGAATTCTGAACCTTTCCAGCCCTCTTCCCACTTCTTATCGGGAATTCTGAACCTTTCCAGCCCTCTTCCCACTTCCCATCGGGAATTCTGAACTTTCCAGCCCTCTTCTCACTTCCCATCGGGAATTCTGAACCTCTCCAGCCTTCTTCTCACTTCCCATCGGGAATTCTGAACCTTTCCAGCCCTCTTCCCACTTCTCATTGGGAATTCTGAACTTTCCAGCCCTCTTCCCATTTCTCATCAGGAATTCTGAACCTCTCCAGCCCTCTTCCCACTTCCCATCGGGAATCCTGAACCTTTCCAGCCCTCTTCCCACTTCCCATCGGGAATTCTGAACCTCTCCAGCCCTCTTCCCACTTCTCATTGGGAATTCTGAACTTTTCCAGCCCCCTTCCCACTTCTCATCAGGAATTCTGAACTTTTCCAGCCCTCTTCCCACTTCCCATCGGGAATTCTGAACTTTTCCAGCCCTCTTCCCACTTCCCATCGGGAATTCTGAACTTTTCCAGCCCTCTTCCCACTTCTCATCGGGAATTCTGAACCTCTCCAGCTCTCTTCCCATGTCTCATCAAGAATTCTGAACCTTTCCAGCTCTCTTCCCATTTCTCATCAGGAATTCTGAACCTTTCCAGCTCTCTTCCCATTTCTCATCAGGAATTCTGAACCTTTCCAGCTCTCTTCCCATTTCTCATCAGGAATTCTGAACCCTCCACTTGGATTCAGCCCAGTGAGGATCTAAAAGAAGGACCAGGAAAATCACTGCCTTTAGCAGTGATGTCTCATTGTGTTATTCTGGAATTGTCTCTTCACAAGGTGCAAGGGGAGGGATCAGAATTCCTTGAACGGTGTGGAGGGAGAAGGAGAAGAGTCTGCAGGTTCTGTGAACTCTGAAGATGGATAATCCATGGTCCCCCTTCCCACTTCTCACCAGGAATTCTGATCCCTCACCTTGGATAGACTCAGCGAGGATTTAAAGGAAGAACAAGGAAAATCAGTGACTTTGGGAGCACTTTCTCCTCTGTGAACATCAAAGCCCATCCCAGATGTTACTGAGGCCTCGTTGTGTTGTTCCAGAATTGTACAAAAAGTGCAAGTGGAGGGATGGGGGGGAATCAATGGTGTGGGGAGAGAAGGAAAAGCGTCTGCAGGGTCTGTGACCCCCCTGCTCGGGGAGGATGGATAACCACAGTGCCATGTCCCAGCTGGGTCTGGAATTACCACTGATCCCAAAGAGCCACCACCAAGGCGGATCCAATTTAAAATTCTGGAAAAGCCTGGGCTTTAAATAGTTTGGGGGTTCATTTTAAATCCAGGCAGGGATGTGAGTTTATGTTCTGTCCATCCTCCTGCCAGTCCAGCCCCCCATGTCCCACTGCAGGGAAAACAGCAAAGCCCTGGGACAGAAACTTCCTTTGGAGCAAGAGGGACCCAGACAGTGCCAGAGCTGCTCTGGGGGTGGGGATGGGAATTCCAGCTGGACTCGTTCCTGACACACAGCAAGGGGGGGATGCACAGGACTGGGATCAGGATCCTCACCAGGGTTGGGAAGAGGATCCTCACCAGGACTGGGAACAGGATTGTCACCAAGTGTCCTGGCTTGAACAGCCAGGTGTCTGTGAGGAGGGCAGGAGCCTCCCCTGAAATGGAAATTGCAAACCCCCTCCCTCTGAATTATTGTAATTTTGAAATTAAAAAGCTCTCAGGCAAAGATATGGAAATAAGAATAACAGTTCTGCACTAGGAAATTAAAAATCCAAATACAAGAGTACAAAGCAAGCCTGGCAGAGTGAGAGCAGCCCTGGCACGCTGTGGGTCAGGGGGTGGCACAGCCCCATCCCATGGGGGCTCAGCCCTCCTGCAGTGCCAGCTGTGCTTCTGCTGGAGCAGGGATCCTGCACAAGGGGGGAGTTTTCCTCTGCAGCTCCAGGGCTGCTGCAGATGGGCCTGGGCTCCCTCTGGCCATGCAGGGCAGCAGAAGCTGCTCCTCTGGCAATGCCCTGGGCAAAGGCTGCTGGGCTGTGCCAGGCTCACATTGGATCCAGGTAGGAATGCTTGGCTCCTGCCCTGGGCAATGCAGCATCTCCCCATGGGATGCTGGAATTGGATCAGCCCTGCAGGGACACTCAGTGGCCATGGACAGCAGAGATCTCCTGCAGGGAGGATTGGCTGGGGCAGAGATCAAGAAAAAACTGCCCCAAGAACAGCAGAGAACTGCCCAGCTCTGACAGCTGGGGACAGGACACACAGCCCCAGATAAATCTTGCATTTCCAACCTAAGACAGATTGTCACCAAGGTTGGGAAGAGGATCCTCACCAGAACTGGGAAGAGAATCTCCATCAGCTCGGGCAGAGGATCCTCAGCAGGTCTGAGATATGGGGCACAGAACATCCCCCCCAGCCCTTGGCAGAGCAGCCCTGGAGTGGCCTCTGGCCATGCCCAGGTCCTGGTTTGATGTTTGGCTGTATCCAGGCACCTCCACCACGAAGGACACTTGGACATTTTGGAGTCCCCAAATGCAGAAGTTTGGGGAGTGGGGCAGCCCAAGCTGCAGGTCAGGATCCCACCCTGAGGCTGATCCCTGGCTCAGGATTTGTTAACCCCAGCCCAGGCTGGGCCTGCGGGAAGGAGGAAACGAGCTCAGCCAGGAGCTGAGGGGCAGCCACAGGCAGGAGCTCCAAGAATGGATTTTAAAAGGTTGAATAAACACCGAGCTGGGAGATTTGACCAGAAATATTGATTATTTACACCAAAAAATCCATTTGACATTCCATGGAGCAAACCCTGGGACAATTCCATGGAGGCTCCAGTGCCCACAGCACCTCCAGGGCTGTACTGGGACCAGTGCAGGCACTGGGCCCCATCTCCACCCACGGATGGATTTGGGATCAGCATCTGATCCCAGGACACCCTCCCTGCACAGCCAGGCCTGGCTTAGAACTCCCCCAAATTTCATTTTCACACTGAAATATTTCTGCACATTTCAGTGATTGAGGTTTGGGGAATTTTTAGAATTTTGTTGGTTGGTTGGTTGGATTTTATTTAGGGTTTTTAACAGTAGAAGAGCTAAGGAAACTTGTGATTATTCTTTTTTTAGCTTAAAACCTGCCTGAATATTTCATTTCAAATCGAGCTCGGGGAAAGTAAATTACATTTTGGCCAAAGGCCAAGTCCTGAATTTCTAATTAATTGAATCAAACTTTTTCATGGTGGAACCCTTGATAATTCCTATAAACAATTTCCCTGGAAAGGCAGTCAGGGAGAGCCCTGCACCAAATCAGACAGAAATGAGCAGGGAGTTCAAAGGATTTGTTCTTATTAACCCTGGAGAAAATGAGTTCAGCCAGGAGCTGAGTGGCAGCTGCAGGTAGGAGCTCCAAAAATGGATTTTAAAAGGTTGAATAAACACTGAGCTGGGAGATTTGGCCCGAAATATTGATTATTTACACCAAAAATATGCATTTGATATTGATATCAAGCAGTGACCAGCACACAGAGGAATCCAAGCATGGAAGAATTTGGATCTCTATTAAACCAACTGATTAAAACTGAAATTAATAGCCCAGCTTGCCTAAAACCAGGCCTATTTTTATCAGTCTCAGCAGCTGGTCCAGTGAAAGACGTGGTCAATCCTTAGGAATTCCTTTAATTCCTTGGGATGGGATAACAAAACCCCACATCTCTGGTACACACCAAGAAATGACATTTGGAATAAATAACAGAAATCCCCATTATTCCTGATTTTATCAGGGAATATCTGTTTGATTCCCAGCTGAACAGCTCCTGTGGAAGCAGAAATTAGGGAAATTTATGGAAATATCAATTCAAGGAATAATTAATGGGTTAAAGAACTCAGGAGCATCGCACTCAGGGGGCTTAGAGGTCCCTGAGGGGGAGAAATTCTCTGCCCTGGAAAGGTCCCACTGCTCCTCCTGTTCCCAAAAAATATCCAAGGGCACCCATTCCATCGGATTTTGGGGCAGATTTGGTTCTGCAGGATCCTCCAGCTGGAATCTGTCCCAGTGGTGCTGTTGTAGCACAAAATATTCTGTTTTCTTGTATTCCCCTTTTCCTCATCAAGGGGGGATCCTCAGGGTTCCCTGGCAGGGAGAGCCTCTCCCAGGAATGCTGGCAGACACAATTCCCAATTCCTGAAGGGTGGGATGGAGAATCAGCCCCAAGAGGGGCCTGGGGTGCACAGGGAGAGCAGGAAATTGGAATTTAGAGCCTGCCCAGGGCATTCCCAGTCCCAGGTGCCTCATGCCAATAATGAGTTATTTAAATTTATCAGTGAAATTAGGAATAAAACCCCAAAACAATAAAATGCATCTTTGGTTCAGGGGAAAATCTCTTATTAAAAAAAAAAAAAACCTCTGTTTAGATAAGCTCAAGGATGGGAACAGAGAGGATGAATTTCTTTAGTATTGGGTATAAAATTAACAGGAATTGGCATTTTGGAAAAAGAGGAAGGGGTGGAAAACGATGCAGGAAAGCTCCAGACTAAGTGGAATAAATCTCTCTCAGAAGATGGGAGAAATAAGCAGAGAAAAAGCAAAGAAAGGCAAAAATAAAGGATCCCAAAGGAAGTTAAAAGGGAAGAATCTCCTTTAAAGAAAGAGAAAAAGAAAGGATCCCAAAGTAAGCTGGATCTCAAGGACTGGGGAACAGTGTCATAAAAATAGCAAAGGCAAATTGAATTAGAGGCTGCAAAGAAAATGAAAGCAAGTGGGGAAAAAGAAGAGGAAAAAAGGAAAAGGGAAAGAAAAAAAGGGAAAATGAAAAAAGGGAAAAATAAAAAAAATGAAAAGGAAAAGAAAAGGAAAAGGAAAAGGAAAAAGGAAAAGGAAAAGGAAAAAGGAAAAGGAAAAGGAAAAAGGAAAAAGAAAATGAAAAAGGAAAAAGGAAAAAGAAAATGAAAAAGGAAAAGGAAAGGGAAAAAGGGAAAGGAAAAGGGGAAAAGGGAAAAGGGAAAAGGAGAGAGGGAAAAGAGAAAACAGCACTGGGAGTAGGGAGTGAAGTCAGTCCTTCTTAAACCTACCCAGGTGAATTATGGATTTAAAAATCCCTAAAAATCATGGGCAAAACAAAAAAAATTCCAAGATTTTTTCAGAATGAGCACCCACCTCAGCGCGGGAAGCAGCTGGGCTGTGAAAGCCAAACTCAAGCCAAGCCTAACCCAAACCCTGACCTGGGTTTGATCAGCTAGGACAGACCAACTGCTCCTGAGCCTGGTGTTCCCTCAGGGAGGGACTCAGGGAACAGATTCCAGGTGTGAGGAAAAGCCTGGGAGCCTTTGGCAGGAGCCTTGTCCTGCATGGCCAGAGATAAACACGGGCCCTGCTGTGTTTGGTTTAGCAGGAACAGAGCAGCACAACTGTGAAATACCCCAGGTGAGACCTCACAGCTTCCTTCCCTGCTAACATCCTGCTTGGATCAAGAAAATATCCCAGTAAAATTCCAGTGTCCAGCACCCCAGGATGGATCTTTGCACACTGTAGAGCCGGTGAAAGACGTGGCCAATCCTTGGGAACTCCTTTAATTCCTTGGGATGGGATAACAAAGCCCCACATCTCTGGTACCCACCAAGGAATGACATTTGGACATTCAGGTCCCTTTGTTGCCCCCAGGGTTGGCAGTTCCTGGGCTCCCACCCAGAGCTCAACCTCTGCCCCCCAAACTCATCAACCTCTGCTCCCCAAACTCCTCAACACTGTCTTGGTTTGGAAAGCCAGGAGTCTGCTGAGGAAGGCAAGAGCTTCTCTTGAAATGGAGAATGCAAACCCCCTCCCTCCAAATTGCTATAAATTTTAAATTAAGGGGCTCTCAGGCAAAAATATGGGAGCAGGAAATAACAGTTATTTACTAGGGAGGAAAATGAAAGGATAAAATAAAGAATGCAGTGAACTAAAGCAACAGTGGCAGAGTCAGAACCCAGCCTGACACCCTGTGGGTCAGGCTGGTGGCAGCAGAACCATTGGAATTGTGGCTCAGCCCTCCTGCAGTGCCAGGGCTGGTTCTGCTGGAGCAGGGATCCTGGAGAAAGGTGCAGTCTCTGCCTCTGCAGATCCAGGGCAAGAGGCAGCTGCTGTTCCTCTGGGCAATGCAGTGCAGAAGCCGTGCTGGGGTTCCAGAATCTCCAGATTCTATCCGGGTAGGAATGCTTGGCTCCTCCCTCTGGGCTCCCATCTGCCAATGGGATGCTGTAGTTCTTATCAGCCATGCAGGGACATTCCAGAGCTGTTAGCAGCAGGAGGAGTGGGTGTGGAAGAGATAAGGCAAACTGCCCATGAGCAGGAGACAGCTGCCATGCAGATGGCAAACAGATACACCTTCCCTTGCAGTCTGGAGCAAACACTTTCTTTGAATTCTGTGTCCTGTATCTTCTCCAGCAAATTCCAGGGAAGAATCCCCAGGAGATGGAGATTCCTTTGGGACCTCACTCTTTCTCAGCAGTTCTTTCAGACACAGCAGCAGCAGGGATTCCATGGAGGATCACTGAGCTGGGTTTAAAATTAAAACAGACATTGATCCTGCATCCCAGAGTGATGATGCCTCAGGTTCAGCTTTTCTGTTTTTCAGGTTCTGTTCTGCTTTAGTGTGTGGGTCTGGGTTCACATTATGGGATGGTGAGCTCTGTTCACAGAGCAGGGAGACAAAACAATTCCTGCTCCAGCTGGGCACCAAGGACAAATGATCCAAATCTCAGCCCAAGAGCACAAACCCCGTGGGCTGGAGAGAGAAAAACAAGCAGGGTGGGACTGCAGGGGCTAAAGCTGGAATTGGACAATGAACTGCAAGATGCAAATGGAGCAGAACTGATCCCAGGGAGAGACCCCGTGCCCGGCCGTGCATTTTGGGACCATTTTGGTTCATCTTGGGTTCATTTTGGGACCATTTTGGTTCATGTTGGGTTCATTTTGGAACCATTTTGGTTCATCTTGGGTCCATTTTGGGACCATTTTGGTTCATCTTGGGTCCATTTTGGGACCATTTTGGTTCATGTTGGGTGCAGCCCTGGCTGGGCTCTGGTGCCGCCCAATGTGCATCCATTGAGGAGATCCTTTGAATAAATCCCTGCTTTATTCTTTAGCTCAGTCTGGGCTCTGTCCTAGGGCAGCCTTCACAAAGCACCAAGAGAAGCTCATCCCATCCCTGGCAGTGCCCAAGGCCAGGCTGGACATTGGGGCTGGCAGCACCTGGCACAGTGGGAGGTGGCCCTGGGCTGCAATGAGCTGGCATTGAAGATCCCTTCCCACCCAAACCACTCTGGCATTCCCATTCCTCAATCCAGGATGGAAACCAGCACCAAAAACCATTGCAGCAAATGGAGAAAGGAAAGGAAAGAATGATTTCCTGGGTGGTTCCAGGTGCCCCCAGTGCCATTTGCCACAGGGGTTTGCAGCCTGGCAAGGCCTGGTTGGAGAGGTTTGGGCTCTGCCAGGGTGCCCAGAGCAGCTGTGGCTGCCCCTGGAGCCCTGGCAGTGCCCAAGGCCAGGCTGGACATTGGGGCTGGCAGCCCCTGGCACAGTGGGAGGTTCCCCTGCCATGGCAGGAGTGGCCCTGGATGGGATTTCCAACCCCTTCTGATTCTGTGATTCCAACAGGATTTCTGAAATAATTCATTAACACACGCTTCATTTGCATTATTAAGTCCTGCCAATCAGCAGAGGAGCCACAGATGGGCCTCACAATAAAACAACCCTAATAATCAATACCCCTGAATAAAAACAAAGAGGATTAAACAGGGTGTTCTCATCTCCCAGTGCCACCACACCTTTCCTTTCCCAGCTCTGGCAGTGTTTTGTTTTCCCCCTGAATTGCACAAACTTCTCCAGAGGATTCGTTCTCCAGCAGGAAAACCAAACTGTCCCCGGTGACCTCCTGCAAAAAGGGAAAAACGCCTCAGGGCAGGGTTTTTCCTGGGTTGTTTTTGTTATTTAGAGAAAAACTTTTAACTGTTCAATAAATCAGACAAGGGGAGGGGGTGGGTGCAGCTGTTTGTCAATAAATTCACACAAGAACAAGGAAACGTGGCAAAGGAAGGCAGGGCTTTCACAGGCACCTCAGGAATTTTATCAAGGGAAATTGGATCCAGAAACAGGAAAAATAGGGTTGGAAATGATCAGGGTTTCTACAAGGAAAAGCAGCCAGAAGTGGGCAAAAGATGAGCTGGCAGGATGGGCCCAAAATTCACATTATTCCAGGATCCAAAGCAGGATCTATTATACCAGGATGGCCAAAAAATTCACATTACTCCAGGATCCAAATCTTTCCCAGGGCCCAGCCCCAGGTGTTTGTAGTCTTCATTCAGGTGCCATGCTCCCCTTCCCAGCCCAAAGCATTTCCCTGGAATTCCTCTGCTGGGAAGCTGAAAATGTTGAACAGTGTGAAACTCTCAGGAGGGTTAGGATGGGTTTTGGGGAAGGGTGGTGTGCAGCCAGAGCTCCCAGCAGAGGAACCATTTAATATCTCAGGAAGTCCCATTTTCATATTCATAAGATATTATTGTAATAAATAATATAATAAATATCTAAAATAGATAATAAATATCTAAAAATATATAATAATATCTACAGAGATGTATAATAATAAATACTATATAAATATATATTAATTATATCAATATAATTATATTATATTAATTATATCATAATAATATAATATATATTATATATAATATATATTATAATATATAATAATAATTATATTATATTAATTATATCAATATAATTATATTATAATAGAGTAACATACAATAAAATTATGCAATAATATTTAGTACAATAATAAATTATAATATAATATAATATAATATACCTGTAATATACCTGTAATATACATGTAATATACATATATTATACTATATTTATACAAAATATATAATATATTAATAAAATAATAGTGAAGACTGCATAAAATAGTATTGAAGATTCCCACCCAAACACTGCCCAATATAATATAATATAATATACCTGTAATATACCTGTAATATACATGTAATATACATATATTATACTATATTTATACAAAATATATAATATATTTTTAAAATAATAGTGAAGACTGCATAAAATAGTATTGAAGATTCCCACCCAAACACTGCCTAATATAATATAATATACCTGTAATATACCTGTAATATACATGTAATATACATATATTATACTATATTTATACAAAATACATAATATATTAATAAAATAATATTGAAGACTGAATAAAATAGTATTGAAGATTCCCACCCAAACACTGCCTAATATAATATAATATACCTGTAATATACCTGTAATATACATGTAATATACATATATTATACTATATTTATACAAAATACATAATATATTAATAAAATAATATTGAAGACTGCATAAAATAGTATTGAAGATTCCCACCCTAACACTGCCTAATATAATATAATATACCTGTAATATACATGTAATATACATATATTATACTATATTTTTACAAAATATATAATATATTAATAAAATAATATTGAAGACTGCATAAAATAGTATTGAAGATTCCCATCCAAACACTGCCCAATATAATATACCTGTAATATACCTGTAATATACATGTAATATACATATATTATACTATATTTATACAAAATATATAATATATTAATAAAATAATATTGAAGACTGAATAAAATAGTATTGAAGATTCCCACCCAAACACTGCCCCAACCAGGTTTAAATCCAAGCCAAGGAAATTCTGGGGTGTCCAAGGACCCCCAAGGCTGCCAAAGCTCCAGGAGCGTTTGGACACCACCCCCAGGCTGGGATTGTTGGGCTCCAGGGGCTGGACTGGCTCATCCTGTGGGTTCCTCCCACTCAGGCTCTCCCCTAAATCTAGAATAAAAAAGTTTTAAACCCATTAAACTCACCCAAGCTCAGTGAGCAGCAAAAATCCCTCCCCAAGGCACTTCAAAGCCTGACCCCCTCCAGAGGTTCTGGAAGTTCCCCCTGCACATTCCCACAGTAAAATATTCATTTTTCCCCTTCTGCTCCTTTGAGTTTCATCCTTTGAAGGGCTCTGCCAGTGCTTTGCTGCTCTCCAAACACCAAATTGGGAAGTTTTAATTAGAAGCTCTGCTCCCCGAGTGCCCAAAGCTGGGATTGATGCTCTGGATTCTCCATGGCAAGGCAGGAAAAACATTGGGAACGAGGAGGAGCTGCAGACCTGGCAACCCTGCCTGATGGGCAGAGCTGAAGAGGTTGATTTATTTAAATATTTATTTATTTAAATTTATTTACATTTTTAATTTAAATTTTTATGAAAATTTTATTCAAATTTTTAAAAAAATTGAATTTAAATTCCTCCTAAAACTGAGGTTAATTGAATCTCTTTAAACCGAGTGTGTTGTCACTCACGTTGAAGGAGCTCAGCTCGCTGCAGCTCCCAGTAAAAATAGCAAAATTCCTGGCACTGGGAATGGCTGGAGGCAGCAGCTGATCCCTGTCACCTGCCCAGGCTGTCCCAGCACCAGAGTGTCCTTCCAGCAGCGGGGACAGCAGCTGGGGAGGGGGAAAACCAGCCCAAAAATGAAGGGAAAGCATCCAAAAATGCAGGGAAATGATGCAGAAATGCGGGGAAATGAGCCAAAAAAATATGCAGGGAAATGACTCAAAAATGCAGGGAAATTACCCCTAAAAAGATGCATGAGAACAAGCCCAAAATGCAGGAAAACCACCCAAAAAAAGATGCAGGAAAACCACCCAAAAAAGCTGCAGGAAAAGGACCCCAAAAAGATGCAGGAAAATGACCCAAAGAGATGCAGGAAAACCACTCAAAAATGCAGGGAAATGATGCAGAAATGCGGGGAAATGAGCCAAAAAAATATGCAGGGAAATGACTCAAAAATGCAGGGAAATGACTCAAAAAAGATGCAGAAAAATGAGGCAAAAAGGCAGGGAATTGACCCCAAAAGATGCAGGAAAAGCATCTGAAAAAAATGCAGGAAAATGAGCTAAAAATGCAGGAAAATGACTCAAAAAAGATGCAGGAAAATGAGGCAAAAAGGCAGGGAAATGACCCAAAAAGATGCAGGAAAAGCGTCTGAAAAAAATGCAGGAAAATGAGCTAAAAATGCAGGAAAATTACCCCTAAAAAGATGCATGAGAACAAGCCCAAAATGCAGGAAAACCACCCAAAAAAAGCTGCAGGAAAAGGACCCAAAAAGATGCAGGAAAATGACCCAAAGAGATGCAGGAAAACCACTCAAAAAATGCAGGGAAATGATGCAGAAATGCAGGGAAATGAGCCAAAAAAATATGCAGGGAAATGACTCAAAAATACAGGGAAATTACTCAAAAAAGATGCAGAAAAATGAGGCAAAAAGGCAAGGAAATGACCCAAAAAGATGCAGGAAAAGCATCTGAAAAAAATGCAGGAAAACGAGCTAAAAATGCAGGAAAATTACCCCTAAAAAGATGCATGAGAACAAGCCCAAATTGCAGGAAAACCACCCAAAAAAGATGCAGGAAAAGGACCCAAAAAAGATGCAGGAAAATGACCCAAAGAGATGCAGGAAAACCACTCAAAAATGCAGGGAAATGATGCAGAAATGCGGGGAAATGAGCCAAAAAATATGCAGGAAAATGACCTGAAAAAATGTAGGGAAGCCACCCCAAAAGATGTAGGAAAATGACTCAAAAATGCAGGGAAATGACTCAAAAATGCAGGGAAATTACTCAAAAATACAGGGAAATTACTCAAAAAAGATGCAGAAAAATGAGGCAAAAAGGCAGGGAAATGACCCCAAAAGATGCAGGAAAAGGACCCGAAAAAGATGCAGGAAAATGAGCCAAAAATGCAGGAAAATTACCCCTAAAAAGATGCATGAGAACAAGCCCAAAATGCAGGGAAACCACCCAAAAAAGATGCAGGGAAACCACCCAAAAAAGATGCAGGAAAATGACCCAAAGAGATGCAGGAAAGCCACTCAAAAATGCAGGGAAATGAACCAAAAAAATATGCAGGGAAATTACTCAAAAATGCAGGGAAATTACTCAAAAAAGATGCAGAAAAATGAGGCAAAAAGGCAGGGAAATGACTCAAAAATGCAGGGAAATTACTCAAAAAAGATGCAGAAAAATGAGGCAAAAAGGCAAGGAAATGACCCAAAAAGATGCAGGAAAAGCATCTGAAAAAAATGCAGGAAAACGAGCTAAAAATGCAGGAAAATTACCCCTAAAAAGATGCATGAGAACAAGCCCAAATTGCATGAAAACCACCCAAAAAAGATGCAGGAAAAGGACCCAAAAAGATGCAGGAAAATGACCCAAAGAGATGCAGGAAAACCACTCAAAAATGCAGGGAAATGATGCAGAAATGCAGGAAAACTACTCAAAAAAAATGCAGGAAAATGACCCCTAAAAACATGCAGGAAAATGAGCCAAAAATATGCAGGAAAAGGACCTGAAAAAATGCAGGGAAGCCACCCCAAAAGATGTAGGAAAATCACTAAAAAATGCAGGAAAATGACTAAAAAATGCAGGAAAATGACTCAAAAATGCAGGGAAATTACTCAAAAATGCAGAGAAATAACTCAAAAAAGATGCAGAAAAATGAGGCAAAAAGGCAGGGAAATGACCCAAAAAGATGCAGGAAAAGCATCTGAAAAAAATGCAGGAAAATGAGCTAAAAATGCAGGAAAATTATCCCTAAAAAGATGCAGGAGAACAAGCCCAAAATGCAGGAAAACCATCCAAAAAAGATACAGGAAAATGACCCAAAATGCAGGGAAATTATGCAGAAATGCAGGAAAACTACTTAAAAAAATATGCAGGAAAATGACCCCTAAAACATGCAGGAAAATGAGCCAAAAATATGCAGGAAAAGGACCTGAAAAATGCAGGGAAGCCACCCCAAAAGATGTAGGAAAATCACTAAAAAATGCAGGAAAATGACTAAAAAATGCAGGAAAATGAGTCAAAAATGCAGGGAAATTACTCAAAAATGCAGGGAAATAACTCAAAAAAGATGCAGAAAAATGAGGCAAAAAGGCAGGGAAATGACCCAAAAAGATGCAGGAAAAGCATCTGAAAAAACGCAGGGAAGCCACCCCAAAAGATGTAGGAAAATGACTCAAAAATGCAGGAAAATGACTCAAAAAATATGCAGGAAAATGACTCAAAAATGAAGGAAAACAACCCCAAAAGATGCAGGAAAATTACTCAAAAAATGCACAAAAATGACCCAAAAATTCAGGATAACAACCCAAAAGAGATGAAGGAAAACAACTCCAAAATGCAGATAATGACCCAAAAAAAATGCAGGAAAATGATCCCATAGAGATGAAGGAAAACGAGCCAAAAATGCAGGGAAATTACTCAAAAAGATGCAGGAAAAATGACTCAAAAATGCAGGAAAATTACTCAAAAAAGATGCAGGAAAGTGATCCAAAAATGCAGGAAAATTATGCAAAAAAGATGCAGGGAAATGACGCAAAAATGCAGGAAATGACCCAAAAAGATGCAGGAAAATTACGTCTAAAAAGGTGAAGGAAAACGACCCAAAAATGCAGGAAAATTATGCAAAAATAGGCAGTAAAATGAGCCAAAAATTCAGAAAACAACCCCACAAAGATGCAGGATAATTACTCAAAAATGCAGGGAAATGACCCAAAAAATGCAGGAAAATTACGTCTAAAAAGGTGAAGGAAAACGACCCAAAAATGCAGGAAAATTACTGAAAATGCAGGAAAATTATCCAAAAAGAGGCAGTAAAATGAGCCAAAAATGCAGGAAAACCACCCAAAGATGCAGGATAATGACTCAAAAATGCAGGGAAATGACCCAAAAAGATGCAGGAAAATTACACAAAAATGCAGGAAAATTACGCAAAAATGCAGTAAAATGATCCAAAAATAGGCAGCAAAATGAGCCAAAAATGCAGGAAACAACCCCACAAAGATGCAGGATAATTACTCAAAAATGCAGGGAAATGACCCAAAAAGATGAAGGAAAATTACGTCTAAAAAGGTGAAGGAAAACGACCCAAAAATGCAGGAAAATTATGCAAAAATGCAGGAAAATGATCCAAAAATAGGCAGTAAAATGAGCCAAAAATGCAGGAAAACCACCCAAAAATGCAGGATAATGACTCAAAAATGCAGGAAAATTACGTCTAAAAAGGTGAAGGAAAATTACGCAAAAATGCAGGAAAATTACACAAAATGTAGGAAAATTATCCAAAAAGAGGCAGCAAAATGAGCCAAAAATGCAGGAAAACAACCCAAAAATGCAGGATAATGACTCAAAAATGCAGGATAATGACCCAAAAAGATGCAGGAAAATTACGTCTAAAAAGGTGAAGGAAAATTACGCAAAAATGCAGGAAAATTATGCAAAAATAGGCAGTAAAATGAGCCAAAAATGCAGGAAAACAACCCAAAAATGCAGGAAAATGACTCAAAAATGCAGGGAATGACCCAAACCTCGGGCAAACCTGGGTGTGGGGTGCTGGGAGCCCCAGCCCATGAGGAGAGGAAATTTTGGGATCTCTTTGCTCATCTCTCCCTCACCCATGGAAGTGTCCAAAGTGGAAAATGCCATGAAAAATTGGTTTAAAATGAGCCCTGCAAAGTCCTCCTGGCGTTTTTTACCAGGGGGAAGAACCAAAAGTTTCGCATGGGGAGTGTTGGGGTGAAATGAGGAAAAAATCCTTGAAAGATGAAATATTTGTGCTTCTCCCCACAGATAAAATCTGCATTTCAGGGGGTGTCACCCACCCCAGGGCAAATCAAGGAGCAGTGGGATTTATTTTTTATTTTTATTCTTATTCTTATTTGTATTATGTTCCTATTTATATTTTTATTCTTATTTTTATTTAAATTTTTATTTAAATTTGCATTTGTATTTCTTATTCTTATTCTTATTCTTATTCTTATTCTTATTCAAATTTGTATTTATATTTGTATTTATATTTGTATTTAAATTTGTAATTGTATTTATTTACATTTATATTTTGGGTTTATTTTTACTTTTATTTTTATTTTTATTTTTTATCCTTATCCTTATTCTTACTTAAATTTTTATTTAAATTTGTATTTGTATTTTTTATTTTTATTTTTGTTTTTATTTTTATTTTTATTTTTATTTTTATTTTTTATCCTTGTCCTTATTCTTATTTAAACTTTTATTTAAATTTGTATTATTTTTATTTTTATTTTTATTTTATTTTATTCTTATCCTTATCCTTATTCTTATTCTTTATTTTTATTTTATTCTTATTCTTATCCTTATTATTATCATTATTCTTATTCTTATTCTTATTCTTTTGTTTCTATTTTTATTTTTATTTTTATTTTTATTTTTATTTTAAATTTTTATTTTTATTTTTATTTTCTATTGCAAAATAAATGTCAGCTATTTCCCAGCCTTTGCTGTTTTCTGCAGGTAAATCAGCTCTGGTGGCACAGGGTGGGAAGGCACCTGGGCACACACAGACCCTGCTTGAAATTTAAACCAGAATGGCACCAAAACTGGGGCTTTTACTGGAAATAAGAGGAAAAAAATCTCCTTCCATAAAACATCCCCAAGGCTGGAATTCCTCAAATCACCTTCCAAAAACCATCCCATGCTCTGGCAGTTGGGAGCGGGGAGGATGGACCCAAATCCCAAAAGGGTTTGAGCACTTTGGGGAGGTTCCTGTGCTCTGCAGGAAGAGACCAGAACCTCAAAGGAGCCCGAGAGTGCAAAACTTCCAATATTTACATCTCAGCTCTTTCCAAGTAATTCCAAATTACCAATAACTTATATAAATATTATTAATTTGAATAAAGAGAGAGCTGGGGGTGCTCCCGTGGAGAGGAGAAGGCTCCAGGGAGAGCTCAGAGCCCTTGCAGGGCCTGAAGGGGCTCCAGGAGAGCTGCAGAGGGACTGGGGCCAAGGATGGAGGGCCAGGAGGCAGGGAATGGCTGCCAGTGGCAGAGGGCAGGGCTGGATGGGATCTTGGGAATTGGGAATTGTTCCCTGGCAGGGTGGGCAGGGGCTGGGCTGGAATTGCCAGAGCAGCTGGGGCTGCCCCTGGAGCCCTGGCAGTGCCCAAGGCCAGGCTGGACATTGGGGCTGGCAGCACCTGGCACAGTGGGAGGTGGCCCTGGGCTGCAATGAGCTGGCATTGAAGATCCCTTCCCACCCAAACCACTCTGGCATTCCCATTCCTCAATCCAGGATGGAAACCAGCACCAAAAACCATTGCAGCAAATGGAGAAAGGAAAGGAAAGAATGATTTCCTGCATGGTTCCAGGTGCCCCCAGTGCCATTTGCCACAGGGGTTTGGAGCCTGGCAAGGCCTGGTTGGAGAGGTTTGGGCTCTGCCAGGGTGCCCAGAGCAGCTGTGGCTGCCCCTGGAGCCCTGGCAGTGCCCAAGGCCAGGCTGGGCATTGGGGCTGGCAGCACCTGGGATGGGATGGAATGGAATGGGATGGAATGGATTGGGATGGGATGGAATGGGATGGAATGGGGTGGAATGGAATGGAATGGGGTGGAATGGAATGGGGTGGAATGGAATGGAATGGAATGGAATGGAATGGAATGGGGTGGGATGGAATGGATTGGGATGGGATGGAATGGAATGGAATGGAATGGAATGGAATGGAATGGAATGGAAGGGAATGGGGTGGGATGGAATGGATTGGGATGGAATGGAATGGAATGGAATGGAATGGAATGGAATGGATTGGGATGGGATGGAATGGAATGGAATGGAAGGGAATGGAAGGGAATGGGGTGGGATGGAATGGATTGGGATGGGATGGAATGGAAAGGAATGAGTCTGAAATGTTCCCTGGGCCCTGCCTGGCTTTGCAGACAAGCCCTTTTTCAACACATGGAAAACAACCAAAACCTCAGGAAAGTCGACATTTTCCACAGATCCAAGCACCCCAATCCTGCTCTCCCACCTTCCCTCCTCCTCGTGGGCCAGGAGAAGGAAAACCCCTGGAAAAAGCAGCGGCTGGGTTTGTCTGGAGCAGGGAACAATGGGATTTGCAGGCAATTAAAATCCCAAATTGGTGTAAAACATCCCAGCCAGCCCTCATTGATTCCTGTCAGCAGCTGCAGAGGACAAGGCCGGGCCCATTTCCCTTCCAGCCACTTCCCTCCCCTGGATCCTTGGCAGACTCCGAGTGCAGAAGGAAAATCCTTCTCCAGCTCATTCAAAAGCAACAATCTGGGCTTTTTTCTTTTTTTTTAATAATTCAAAGCACCAGCAGTGGTGGGAAAAACTGCCCCGAGCCCCAGGGCTTTCTGCTGATCCCACAGAGGGGCTGGCAGGGATCCCCCAGCACAGCCAGGCAAGCATTTGCTCCGAAATTCCACATTGGAATTGCTCAAAATTCCCATTTTTCAGCAGTTTTGCACACCCAGGTCTGTGTGAATATATAGAATGTGCATGTGTGTGTGTGTGTATTTATATATTATAAATAATATTTTTATAATATTATAAATTATATACCTATATATTATTTCTATATTTATACATGTGTGTACTTACATATATATGTGTGTGTGTTTATATATTTATAAGCATATAACATATTTAATTATAAGTATAAACATAAATATCTAAATATTTATTTATATATGGGCTTTTTTTAAAATTTCTATTCATTTATTTCTGTATTTGGGAGTGGTTCAGCAGGTTCACCTCACCTACCACACCCCAAACCCAGGAGTTCTTTTGGGTGCCAAATTCCCTTCCCTTTCCTCAGCCCCCCAGGCTCCTCAGATTCCCATTTCCCAGGCTTTTTGTGGCACAGAGATCCACATTTTTCACAGCCACAAGCTGGGATCAGCTGGGAATTTGTCACCTGGTCAAGGGACGGGATTGCAGCTCCCCAGGGGCTGTAAATTGATTTTTGTCTGGCAGGAGGAGAGCAGCCTCCCTCTGTTTGATCCGAGTCCTCCTTTGGGATGCAACAGCAGCTTTGGAAGTGGTGGGAAAGGGATTTTTTTGGAGAATCCTGGTGGATTCAAGGCTTTGTGTGCAAACCCTGGGATGCAGGGATGGCCCTGCAGCTCAGGGGACAGAAGGGACAGAGGAGATGAATTCCCTGTGAGCCAAGAAAAGGCTTAAATCCCAATAGGATGATGGAATTATGGGACTTCCAATGCTGCTGGACAGCAGATACGGGATCTGAAGGAGGCTTGGAACTCAATTTCCCACGGAATTCCCTTCCTCCCAACTTCCCCCTCCTCTCCATCACCACAGGAACACTCAGGTGTGGCCTCAGGTCTTTCCAACATTTTCCTCGTGGGATCCCTGGGCACACCTGGACACCCCCAGAGCGGGACTGCCCTGGTTTGAACAGCCAGGTGTCTGTGAGGAGGGCAGGAGCCTCCCCTGAAATGGAAATTGCAAACCCCCTCCCTCTGAATTATTGTAATCTTGAAATTAAAAAGCTCTCAGGCAAAGATGTGGGAGTAGGAATAACAGTTCTTTATTGGGGAAAAAAATAAAAATAAAATCCAAATGCAGTAATACAAACCAGCCCTGGCAGAGTGAGAGCAGCCCTGGCACGCTGTGGGTCAGGGGGTGGCACAGCCCCATCCCATGGGGGCTCAGCCCTCCTGCAGTGCCAGCTGTGCTTCTGCTGGAGCAGGGATCCTGCACAAGGGGGGAGTTTTCCTCTGCAGCTCCAGGGCTGCTGCAGATGGGCCTGGGCTCCCTCTGGCCATGCAGGGCAGCAGAAGCTGCTCCTCTGGCAATGCCCTGGGCAAAGGCTGCTGGGCTGTGCCAGGCTCACATTGGATCCAGGTAGGAATGCTTGGCTCCTGCCCTGGGCAATGCAGCATCTCCCCATGGGATGCTGGAATTGGATCAGCCCTGCAGGGACACTCAGTGGCCATGGACAGCAGAGATCTCCTGCAGGGAGGATTGGCTGGGGGAGAGATCAAGAAAACTGCCCCAAGAACAGCAGAGAACTGCCCAGCTCTGACACATGGGGACAGGACACACAGCCCCAGACACATCCTTCAACCCAGGACAGGGAGGAAGGGGATGGGAACATCCCAGTGCTCCTTAAATCCCATTCTGCTCCCATCCTGCAGGTCAGGACAGCCTCAGGATCCTCCAGCAAAAGTTTCCCAAATCCCCAGGGATCTGATTCCCAGCTGCAGTCAGGGGTGGTGCCAGGGAATACTAATGCAGATTCCAGGAGGTTTGGGATTGCTTTAGAGGCTGAGGCTGGTTTGGGGACCAAGCTGTTCTTCAGTGCCTTTATTCACATTTAAAGCCAGACTTCACCCATCTTGGATTTCTGTTCAGCTCTGAGCATTTCATGGAATCCCAGAACCCTGGAGGCTGGAAAAGCCCCCTGAGATCAGATCCAACCACTCCCTGTGTCCCCAAGGGCCCCATCCAGGGCTCTGAAACCCCTCCAGGGATGGATCCTGTGCCATTCCTTGGGATATTTTAAATGACCTTTGTGCATTTAAGCTGAGTTTAATCATGTCCCAAAGTCTGGGGCAGAAACCTGACCCTCAAATTCTGGAATTTCAGAAGGATTTCAGTCCTTGCAATGTAAGAAATCTCGTTATATTGAGATCCTCCTTCCTGGTGTGCCGATAAACTCTCCTTAAATATTCATTTCATGGAATCCCAGAGTCCTGGAGGCTGGAAAAGCCCCCTGAGATCAGATCCAACCATTCCCTGTGTCCAACAATTCCCTGTGTCCCCAGGGGCCCCATCCAGGGCTTCGACACCCCCCCAGGGATGCATCCTGTGCCAATCCCTGGGATGTTTAATGTGACATTCATAGATTTAAGCTGAGTTTAATGATGTCCCAAAGACTGGGGCAGAAACCTGACCCTCAAATTCTGGAGTTTCAGAAGGATTTCAGTCCTTGCAATGTAAGAAATCTCGTTATATTGAGATCCTCCTTCCTGGTGTGGCGATAAACTCTCCTTAAATATTCATTTCATGGAATCCCAGAGTCCTGGAGGCTGGAAAAGCCCCCTGAGATCAGATCCAACCATCCCCTGTGTCCAACCATTCCCCATGTGTGTTCCCTGGTGCCACATCCAGGGCTTTGAAACCCCTCAAGGGATGCATCCTGTGCCAATCCCTGGGATGTTTAATGTGACATTCATAGATTTAAGCTGAGTTTAATGATGTCCCAAAGACTGGGGCAGAAACCTGCCCCTCAAATTCTGGAATTCCAGAAGGATTTCAGTCCTTGCAATGTCAGAAATCTCTTTATATTGAAATCCTTCATCCTGGTGTGGCGATAAACTCTCCTTAAATATTCATTTCATGGAATCCCAGAGTCCTGGAGCCTGGAAAAGCCCCTTGAGTTCAGATCCAACCATTCCCCATGTCCAACCATTCCCTGTGTCCCCAGGCGCCACATCCAGGGCTTTGAAATCCCCCCAGGCATGGATCCTGTGCCAATCCCTGGAATGTTTAATGTGACATTCATAGATTTAAGCTGGGTTTAATGATGTCCCAAAGTCTGGGGTGGAAACCTGACCCTCAAATTC
Source organism: Agelaius tricolor (assembly GCF_023055355.1). NCBI lineage: Eukaryota > Metazoa > Chordata > Aves > Passeriformes > Icteridae > Agelaius > Agelaius tricolor. The sequence continues at coordinate 26,445 of NW_027269354.1, read as the reverse complement.
CAGAATTTGGGAAGGATTTCAGTCCTTGCAATGTCACAAATCTGTTTATATTGAAATCCTTCATCCTGGTGTGCTGATAAACTCTCCTTAAATATTCATTTCATGGAATCCCAGAGTCCTGGAGGCTGGAAAAGCCCCCTGAGATCAGATCCAACCATTCCCTGTGTCCAACCGTTCCCTGGTGCCACATCCAGGGCTTTGAAACCCCTCAAGGGATGCATCCTGTGCCAATCCCTGGGATGTTTAATGTGACATTCATAGATTTAAGCTGAGTTTAATGATGTCCCAAAGTCTGGGGCAGAAACCTGCCCCTCAAATTCTGGAATTTCAGAAGGATTTCAGTCCTTGCAATGTAAGAAATCTCGTTATATTGAGATCCTCCTTCCTGGTGTGCCGATAAACTCTCCTTAAATATTCATTTCATGGAATCCCAGAGTCCTGGGAGCTGGAAAAGCCCCTTGAGTTCAGATCCAGCCATTCCCCATGTGTGTCCCCAGGTGCCACATCCAGGGCTTTGAAACCCCTCCAGGGATGCATCCTGTGCCAATCCCTGGGATGCTTTTTGTGACCTGTGCTTTTTATTCATAGATTTAAGCTGAGTTTAATGATGTCCCAAAGTCAGGGGCAGAAACCTGACCCTCAAATTCCGGAATTTGGGAAGGATTTCAGTGCTTCCCTTGTCAGAAATCCCTTTAACTGGAACCCCTCCTTCCTGGGGTGCTAATGAGCCTCTCTGAGACTCCTTCTTGGCCAAGGCTCCTTCCAGCTGAAGGTTTTCTGCCAAAGCAGCTCCTAATTTAGAACTGCTCTGTCTTAACTCGAATTTCTACTCAATTGACCTCCCAGGCTCCTTCCTCAGCCATTCCATGGAAAATATGCTCCGTGTGCAATTCCCAGCTTGGCTTTTTTTTGGGGGGTTTATTTATTTATTTTGAACTTCTCAGCTCTTGCAGACTCCAGTCTGGAACATGAAAATTATTCCTGGGCTGGTTTTTGGGGTTTTTTTGCTGTCCTTTACCCAGGGTGTCATCACTGCCAGACTTGGCCAACTCAAATATCGCTCAGAATTGGGATCAAAGTGCAGGGAAAAAAGGAGGAAAAGCAGGAAAATGGAGTTGTTTGGCCTCCCACAGGTGCCCTGCAGTGACACCCACCCCCCCCCCCAAAAAAAAAGGAGAATTAAGTGGGTTTTGTGGCTTTTTATGCAGATTTATTACAAATTAATTCATGATGCAATAAATTAATTACATTAATTACACCTCACCAAGGTGCCGCAGATCTGTAGCATCGCCCATCTTCAGTCTTGAATAAAAAAATAATAGAAATAATGATAAATTATAAATAATTAAATGTCCTTCTCTCAAAAATGAAGAAGGGTCAAGCCTGGGGGATCTGCGTGGGGATTTCTCCAGAATTCTCACAATTTCTCTGGAATTTCTCTGGATTTCTCCATCCAAAGCATCTCAAAATTGGCTGAAAGAGAAACCCATGGGTGATCCTTGGGATCCTTCCTTGGGTTTGGGGTTCCCTCTTTGGGATCCCCCCTTGGGTTTGGGGTTTCCTCATTGAGATTCCCCCTTTGGGTTTGGGTTAATTTCTCAGGATCCCCCCTTGGGTTTGGGCTCCCTCATTGGGATCCCCCTTTGGCTTTGAGGTTTCCTCCTTGGGATCCCCCCTTGGGTTTGTGTTCCCTCCTTAGGATCCCCCTTTGGGTTTGGGTTCCCTCCTTAGGATCCCCCTTTGGGTTTGGGGTTCCGTCCTTAGGATCCCCCTTTGGGTTTGGGGTTCCTTGCTTGGGATCCCCCTTTGAGTTTGGGGTTCCCTCCTTGGGATCCCCCCTTGGGTTTGTGTTCCCTCCTTGGGATCCCCCTTTGGGTTTGGAGTTCCCTCTTTGGGATCCCCCTTTGGGTTTGGGGTTCCCTCTTTGGGATCCCCCTTTGGGTTTGGGGTTCCCTCATTGGGATCCCCCTTTGGGTTTGGGTTCTCTCATTGGGATCCCCCCTTGGGTTTGGGTTCCCTCCTTGGGATCCCACTTTGGGTTTGGGTTCCCTCATTGGGATCCCCCTTTGGGTTTGGGGTTCCCTCTTTGGGATCCCCCTTTGAGTTTGGGGTTCCTTGCTTGGGATCCCCCTTTGGGTTTGGGTTCCCTCATTGGGATCCCCCTTTGAGTTTGGGGTTCCCTCATTGGGATCCCCCTTTGGGTTTGGGTTCCCTGCTCAAGGTCCCCCCCTTGGGTTTGGGTTCTCTCATTGGGATCCCCCCTTGGGTTTGGGTTCCCTCCTTGGGATCCCCCTTTGGGTTTGGGTTCCCTCCTTAGGATCCCCCTTTGGGTTTGGGTTCCTCCGTAGGATCCCCCTTTGGGTTGGGTTTCCCTCCTTAGGATCCTCCTTTGAGTTTGGGGTTCCCTCCTTAGGATCCCCCTTTGGGTTTGGGGTTCCCTGCTCGAGATCCCCCCTTGGGTTTGGGTTCCTTCCTTGGATCCCCCCTTGATTCTGGTCTCTTTCTTCCTCTGAGGAAAAGCTGAGCTGAAACCAGGGCTGGAGTCTTAAAAAAGGGAATAAAACCCCTCCCCAGCCTGCAGCAATGATGAATTCCTGATGTTTTTCAGGAACTTTGAGGGAAATTTCTCCCAGGAATCCCCACTCTGAGGTCCAACACCATCAGCCCTGCACTAACAAAGCTGTTGCAGATGTTTGATTCCCCAGGATTCTTCAGAGTCTCCATCAGACCTCACCTCATTAAAATCCCATCTCTTTTAACCCACATTGTGTCCAATTTCCCCAAATTCCAACCATTTTTGGACAGAAAAGCCAGGATCTGCTGCTCAGGGCATTTTCCCTGCCCTCTTTTGAACACAAACCTGGAGATTTTTTCCATGGAGGAGCCTCCAGGTGGGACACAAAATGTGATGGTACCACAGGGAGATTTGAACATCAGCCAAGATCCTGTTCCAAATTGGATCGTTTGGAATTTTCCAATCAGGAAATTTGGGGCAGCAACTGGAATTTTTTGGGCATTTGGAAGATGCTCAGCTGGGAGAACCTGACACAGCAGGATGGTCAAACGTTAATAGAGGGATTAATAGAAAGAATAGAATTAAAAATGAACAGAATTTTAAAAATCCTTAATTCCTTTTAAAATCCACGTGGAAACTGTTGGGTTTTATGTGGTTTGTCAGTGTGTGAGGACAAATTGAAGTTTCCCAGCTGTTGCTGAGGTGAGGAATGAGGCCACAGGCATGGTTTGAACCTCATTCCCCAAATCCCACACCAGAACCTCCTGGAACAAGCCAGAACCAGCCCAGGGAGGTGCAGATCTGGCTCTGTAGCTTGTACTCCTCAAGAAAACCCAGAAATTCCCCATTTAGGAGAGAAATTTAATTAAACTGCTCCATTTTTAATCTGGCTGTTTAAATACAGGAATGAGAGGCTGGGTTTTTATGGATGTCAGGAGGAACATCAGTTCCAGGTTCCGTGCAAACCACAGAGGAAATGTTTTCATTTCCAACCTGCAGCGTTTCTCCTCAGCTGAAATAACCATTTTTTAGCCTCTTTGTGCTCCCAGAAGCCCAGAAATCTGCAGGGCTCCCAAATTTTAATTTACCAGGAGGTGTGAGAGAAGAAACACAGAATTCCCTCTTTTCCTGCTGTGTTCCTGAAAGTGGGAGCTTCTCCTCCAGGAACGGGGCCTTCATGATCCATCCCTTTTTTATTAATGAACTTTAGGAATGTTTCTTTATGCTGGTTTTAATTTTCTCTTTTTTTTTTTTAATTGGATTGTTAAGCAATGTCAGCACAAAGTCTGGGTGGTGGGAGGTTCTCCATCAATTCCTCCAATTAATTGGAGCAGCCAATTAATAGACAGTGGGAGGTGTCCCTGGCCATGGAAGGGGTGGAATGGGATGGGATTGAAGGTCTCTCCCAACCTGAACTGGGAAATCTTTGCTCATCATTATTTTGCTGTTGGTGATGCTTTATCCTGTCATCAATTAAGGTTTTTTGGGGAGAAAAAATAAAAATGGAATAATACTGGACCTCGATTTGGTCAGCAGGGTTTGGAGACCTTCAGTATCATCCTGCCAGGAGCCAGGACTGATCTGGAATAACCCAAATTCCCATTTCCACTGGGAAAACAAAAACGTCCCCATGCCATGAAGGATTTTGGGGACAGCACTTTCCCTTCCACCAGCCTTGTCTCCCTTCCAGCCCCAGATAAGGCCCAGGAGCTTGGGCCACACCCAGGAGTTGTCCATTCCCATTCCCCAGCGCTTCCAACACTGAATTCCAGGTGTTCACAGCTGTCCCAGCTCCTGCTGGAGTATTTTTTCCCCTCCCTCCACCCCAACCATTATTCAAGTCTTAATTCCACCCAGTAGTTCCTCATCACCAACCCAGCAACAACAGAGCCTCAAAAATCCCAGAAATCTGGCTTTCCTATAAAAATGGGAATTCCAAGTGTCCTGTCCTGCCTTGGGGTGATTCCAAGCTGGAGAAGGGATGGAAAGCAGAGGGAAAGAGCTGCAGAAAAAGTCACTGCTGCCCTTCCACCTGGGGAAATCTCTGTTTCATCTCCACTCCCAGCCAGGCAGGATGGAATTGAGTTTCCTTCCAGTCCCCACTGGAATATTTTCCCCCTGTCAAGTCTTTGCTTCTTCTTTTGTGCCAGGGTTGGGATTAAATGTGTGAGATGGTGTTTCTTGTTGGGACTCAGATGTTTGTTAGCTCTTATCTCTGTCACAGTCCCACAGACCCTGAGTCCTGCAGCACTTCACTCTCACACACTGAAAATGGAGCCCTGTCTCTCCCTACAAGGCCTTTTAAAGATAAACTGTGCAATTAATAAATGACACCTAAATTATTTTCACTTTTAACCCAATAACCAACCACCATTGGCCTTCAATGGGGACTTTTTATCCAATTACACAAAACCACCCAAACCCATGGAGGAGAAGGAGAAGGAGAAGGAGAAGGAGAAGGAGAAGAAGGAGGAGAAGCCTCCACCCCAAAACCTCCATCTTGCTCCATATCTATTACTGTATTCTAAATGCCAAACTCTGAGTTTCCCCCCTGTGATCTCACACACTTCTATCCAAACTCCACACCCACAATCCCAGCTCTGTCATTCCATTCTGGAAGCTTCTCCAGGGCCTCAGGTCAGTGCAGTGTTCTCTGGGGGTCAGTGCCTGGCAGCACAGAAAGTCTGGAATTCTCTGTACGCAGGGCTCCAGCACCCCCCTCCTCCCTGTGGCCAGGAATCCAAGGGAAAGCTCAGGAATGTGGGATGGAAGGTGAGGATGCTGCAGGAGCAGGGGGTTATGAGGTGTGGCAGAGCCAGCCCAGGGCTGTCCTGCCCGGGCCTGGCACAGCTCCAAGGGCAGCTGGATTTGCTTTAATGGGAACAGCTTCCCTGCAGGGCATCCAGATTTCCCCAGAAAACAGGATCCCAGCATGGCCAGGAGCTCGTTTTCAAAGTGAGGAAATGTGGTTTTCCCTCCTTTGCAGTGCAAGACACAGGAAAAGGCCTAAGCCTGGTTTTAATTTAACCCCTTCCACAAAACCAGGGCCACATCTTTGGGAAATCAGGAATATTTCACAGGAAAGAGAGGAACCAGCTGCAGCTGCTGCCAGCCACACAAAGGAACAGCAGGGAACGCTTTCCTGGGAAAAGGGAGGCAGAGGAAAAAGGGGGAGGAAGAGTGTGGGAGCTGGGGGTAGCACGGTCAGGATGGACAGAGAGCAGAGATCTCTGCAGCCAGGGCTGGAACTTGGGGTTCATTGCAAAGGGCCTGGGTGCAGGGCCCTGCTGGGAGCTGCCAGCCACAGCTCAGAGCAGGCCTGAGAGAAGAGAGGGGGAGAGAGGGTGAGAGGGTGAGAGAGTAAAAGGGTGAGAGAGTAAAAGGGTAAGAGCATAAAAGGGGTAAGAGGGGTAAGAGGCAAGAGCTAAGAGGCAAGAGAGCAAAGTTCCCATTAAAATACAATAAATCTTCTTCTGTGCTGAATATTCTAATTCTCACTAACCAATCTAGTACAAGATACAAATCCTACAGCATTTATATACTATAATATGAGTATATAACACTTACATTGGTATGTGACATTTTGTGACTAGGTTGATAAATCACAGCTGCAGGGTTGAGAGTTGGGTAGTAATTCATTGATTGTCTAGGCAGGGTAGTAATAGAGCTGGGAATGTCATTGAGATGAGAATTAGTGGGATTCCTAGGAAGGATGGGCTTGAAAATTGGTCAAAGAAGCTGAAGTTCATGGTCAGGTTCAGGGGGCAGTGCTTGGAGCAATGGGTGGTTTGCTAGAGGGGGATTTATTGATACGAATGACAGAAGTTTGGGTTGGATAATTAAAGAGAAAGTGAGTAATGAACTCAGTTCATGACTGTCAGTTACTATACACACACAGATATACATATATATACATATATGTGTATATAAATTTATATTATATTTACTGTAAGAATCATTCCATTACCACACTGGGTTACATTTTAAACCCTACAAACTCCTCTTTGGGCCCTTCTGCCAAGCTGGCAGGGTCTGCTCTGAGCCTTGGGCCTGTCTGCAAGCAGAGGGGATTGTTTGATCCAAAGGGGATCACCTTCAGCTGGCCATGCCATTGTTTTCCAGTTGTTCAGGAACTGAGGGATCTCAGAGCTTGCTTTCATTTCAATCTCACTTAGAGTTTCCATATTCTCAGAATCTTTTGCAGGCAATCGTATTTATGAGGCTTTCCTGTTCCATCTTCTCCAACAAAGAGCAAAGCCCAGCTCCCAGCTGGGGCTGGCTGGGATGGAGCTGAGCTGTGCCTGGCGCCCCCGGGGATGGATGGGGCAGAGGGAGAAGGGTCCTGACCAAACTGGGAATTCTCTGCCTGTGGAATTGCAGGAGCTGGGTGGGCTGGAGCTCTGGTCCTGAAAAAAAAACCAGGAATTTTATGCTTGTGGCATACCAGAAATTTCCTGTGAAATCTCCAAGCACCCACTGGATCAGGAGGGGGAGAAGTGGGGCTGGAAAGAAATGCTGGGATGACCCATCCTGCTCCCAGGAATTCCAGAACCATCTTCTATGATTCTGCATTTTCTGGGCAGTTCCATCCTGCTCCCAGGAATTCTTGGGGCATCTTCTGTGATCCTGCACTTTCTGGGATGACCCATCTTGCTCCCAGGAATTCCAGAACCATCTTCTATGATTCTGCATTTTCTGGGCGGTTCCATCCTGCTCCTCCCAGGAATTCCAGGATCATCTTCCATAATTCTGCATTTTCTAAGAGGATCCATCCTGCTCCTCCCAGGAATTCCAGGATCATCTCCCACTCTGCTGGATTTTCTGGGATGACCCATCCTGCTCCCAGGAATTCCAGAACCATCTTCCATGATCCTGCACTTTCTGAGAGGATCCACCCTGCTATCAGGAATTCCTGGAGCATCTCCCACTATGCTGCATTTTCTGGGAGGTTCCATCCTGCTCCCAGGAATTCCAGGATCATCTCCCACTTTCCTAGATTTTCTGGGATGACCCATCCCAGGAATTCCAGGAATATCTTCCACGATTCTGCAATTTCTGGGAGGGCTGATCCTGCTCCCAGGAATTCCTGGAGCATCTCCCATGACCCTGCACTTTTTGGGATGACCCATCCTGCTCCTCCCAGGAATTCCAGGATCATCTCCCATTCTCCTGGATTTTCTGGGATGACCCATCCTGCTCCCAGGAATTCCTGGAGCATCTCCCATGATTCTGCACTTTCTGGGATAACCCATCCTGCTCCCAGGAATTCCAGAACCATCTTCTATGATTCTGCATTTTCTGGGCAGTTCCATCCTGCTCCCAGGAATTCCAGGATCATCTCCCACTTTCCTAGAATTTCTGGGATGACCCATCCTGCTCCCAGGAATTCCAGAACCATCTTCTATGACCCTGAACTTTCTGGGAGGGCTGATCCTGCTCCCAGGAATTCCTGGAGCATCTCCCACGACCCTGCACTTTTTGGGATGACCCATCCTGCTCCTCCCAGGAATTCCAGGAGCGTCTCCCACCCCGCTGGCTCCTGCTGCTGCCTGGAAAATCCCTTCAGGACTTTTTTCCCTGAGGTTTCCATGTCTCCACTGCAGATCTCACCTTCCCCACACCAGGATAATCCAAATTTCACCAAGGAATTGGAACCAAGGCGGGGGGAAGAGCTCTGGATGCCCCAGGACTCATCCCCAAAATTTCAGGGAAGAGGAAGAGAGGGCCAGGGCTGAACCCCAGAAATCTGACCCAGGGATCCTTTTCTGATGAAATTCCATGAATGATTTAATAAAATTCCAGCTTTAAGTTGCTCCTGGTTTATCACAAATACCTCTCCATGACAGATCCAAGTGCCCTTCAATTATTTTAAAACCTTGAGCTTTTACCGAAATATTTTCGCAAAACTTCTGGCTTTTATCAAATTCTTTTCCCAAAAACTTGGGGTTTTTACCAAGTTATTTGACCAAAGTTTGGGTTTCTACCACATCACTCAAACACAGGAATCTCACCTGAAATGTGGGAAAAGCAGGAATAAAACCTCAGTTCTGGCTGGCAAAGGATTTCCAGCTTGGATCTCTCCTCTGGTCCCAAAGCCTGGACTCCTTGGTCTCCTTCATTTCCTGGATAATGAGCCCTAAATTACAATTTTTGTTTACTTTTTTCCTCTGGTTTTTGGGATTGTTGTGCTTTGTTAGCACAACCCCAGGATTTTATCCCACAGAACTGAAACTTGGGCAGGAATTCCCTTCCCTGCGCTTTCATTTATCCCAAATTCAGAGCAGGAACTTAATTAACACCACGGTTCTGAGCAGAACAAAAAACCACAAGAAACTTTCATTTTAAAAATTGATTTTATCTCATTCCTGATGCTTCTTAGCTGCTGGAAAGCTGAGTATAAATTAATTTAGGCTACATTTGGGAGTTTTTGCTGCCTAGAGAACACAAAATACTCTCAAAGTGTTGTCAGTGATTATAACCCAGATTCTCTGAGTCAGAAGTTGTATTTGAAGCCCAAATTTATTTATTTTTTTTCTGCTTTTATTATTCTAAAAAACACAGAACAGCTTCCATTTGCTGTTTAATAATTTTTGAGAATCTGTCTTCCAGCTGAAATTGGAATTTGGTTGGATTTATATTTAAAAAAACATATTTCTTGCTTGTCATTTCATTAAAACTCTCAGATATGCTGTAAAGACACAAAGAGTGAATTATCCAAGCACGTTTTGAGTATAAAACCAAGCACCTCCACCACGAGGTGCAATAAATAGAGTTTGTAAGCTGAAACTTCCAGTTCAACATCTGATTTTTCAGCACATTTATGTGCCTCGAGATGCCTGTAAAGCTCCTCACAGGAGATTTAAAAATACCTCGGAAATTTAGATATCAAAGCACCGTGGAAATGAGGAGTTAAGGTCCCGATTCCACAGGAATTTTCAAAGATTTTTAGGTGAAAAAATGGCTTTGAAGGTTTAAATCCGAGGCCTGTGAGGTGGCAGAGTCCATCCTTCCCCGCGTGTTTTCAATTATGGCTGGAAAAAACTCTCCTGGTTTTGGAATTCTTCTCCAGCTTTGCATGGAGAAATCCAAATAAAACAAACCAAAAAATAAACTCCCCAAATTTCCCATTGAAAACGAGTGGCTTGGAGAACAGGCTTTGAGAAAAAAAAAAAAAAAGGAAATAAAATAAGGGTTTTCTTTGTTTACTGGGACAAAGACTTAATTAGAGCTATCCAAATATCAGGGAATCATGGAATCATGGGTTGGGAAAGACCTTAAATTCCATTTATTCCACCCCAGGGACATCTTCCACCATCCCAGATTGTCCAAATCTGACCTTGGACACTTCCAGGGACTGAAGGGCAGCCACAATTCAATTCCCTGTTCTGGGAATTCCATCCCCACCCTCCCAGGGAACAATTCCCAATTCCCAGAACCCCACCTATCCCTGCTCTCTCCTGGTTTAAATTCCCTGTATCCCAGCAGCGGGCCCGAGCTGCTGCCAGTGCTGCAGATAACTCTTATCACTAAAAAACCCCTTTAAAACCCCTCAGCCTCAACCAGGTCCTGCTCTCAGAGCCTCCCACTGCACTTCTTTCAAAAAAAAAAAATTATTCAAAGGCTGACTTGAAAGAGAATTCCAGAATTTCCAATTAAACAGAGGCCCCCAGCAGTAATTTTTTGCATTTAATTATTTCTATTTTAGAATTTTTAAGTCTCACTGAAAGCCCCAAATGTTTATGGGAAGTTTTGGGGTTTTTTTTCCACATATCTGGAACAGCTGCAGGGCTTCCAACTTCACACATCTTCCGTGGCTTCCTGAGGCGTTCCTGGCATTTCTTGGCTGCTCCCATTCCCAATGGACGTCACAAGGATGGGAGAGGGGAAAAGCTGCTCAGGGAATGTCCAGGAATGGTTTGGGCAGGTGGGGCTGGGAGAGGCAGCCCTGGGGTAATTCCAGCCGGGAAGAGAATCCTGGACATCCTGAGAGCCAGGGGAACATTCCAGAGGGGAAATTTGGGATGAGGAAATCATCCCAAGCTTGGGGTTTCAGCTCCCAGCTGGGAAGAGAATCCAGGACATCCCAAGGGGCAGAGCCAAGAGGAACCTTCCAGATGGGAAATGCAGAAATCAGGAATCATCCCCTGGCCTGGGGTTTCATCTCCTGGAAATTTCTTGGCTGTTCCTCTTCCTGATGGATGTCACAAGGATGGGAGATGGGAAAAGCTGCTCAGGGAATGTCCAGGAATGATTCAGGCTGGTGGGGCTGGGAGAGGCAGCTCCGCCCTTCCAGCCCTGGGGTAATTCCAGCCAGGAAGAGAATCCTGGACATTGTGAGAGGCAGAGCCAAGAGGAACCTTCCAGAGGGGAAATTTGGGATGAGAGAATCATCCCAAGCTTGGGCTTTCAGCTCATGGCTGGGAAGAGAATCCAGGACATCCCAAGGGACAGAGCCAAGAGGAACCTTCCAGAGGGGAATGTGGGATGAGGGAATCATCCTCTGGCCTGGGGTTTCAACTCCTGGCCTGGGGATTTCATGGCTGTTCCTCTTCCCAGTGGATGTCACAAGGATCCCATCCTAAAAAACATTTTTAAGGGGGATGCCCCAGAAATTATTTGGGCAGGGTGAGGCTGGAAGAGGCAGCTCTGCCCGTCCAGCCCCGCAGTAATTCCAGCCAGGAAAAGAATCCTGGACATCCCAAGAGGCAGAGCCAGAGGAACCTTCCAGAGGGGAAATGCAGAAATCAGGAATCATCCCCTGGCCTGGGCTTTCATCTCCTGGAAATTTCTTGGCTTTTCCCATTCCCGATGGATGCCACAAGGATGGGAGATGGGAAAAGTTCCTAAGGGGGATGTCCAGGAATGGTTCGGGCAGGGTGGGGCTGGGAGAGGCAGCTCCGCCCTTCCAGCCCAGAGGTAATTCCAGCTGAGAAGAGAATCCTGGACATCCTGAGAAGCAGAGCCAGAGGAACCTTCCAGAGGGGAAATTTGGGATGAGGGAATCATCCTGAGCCTGGGCTTTCAGCTCCTGGCTGGAAAAAGAATCCAAGATATCCCAAGGGGCAGAGCCAAGAGAATCATCCCAAGCCTGGGATTTCATCTCCTGGCCTGGGGATTTCTTGGCTGTTACTCTTCCCGATGGATGTCACCAGGATCCCTCTAAAATAGTTCCTAGGGTGGTGTCCAGTAATGATTCGGGCAGGTGGGGCTGGGAGAGGCAGCCCTGGGGTAATTCCAGATGGGAAGAGAATCCTGGACATCCTGGGAGGCAGAGCCAAGAGGAACCTTCCAGAGGGGAAATTTGGGATGAGGGAATCATCCTGAGCCTGGGCTTTCAGCTCATGGCTGGGAAGAGAATCCAGGACATCCCAAGGGGCAGAGCCAAGAGGAACCTTCCAGATGGGAAATGCAGAAATCAGGAATCATCCCCTGGCCTGGGGTTTCATCTCCTGGAAATTTCTTGGCTGTTCCCATTCCTGATGGATGTCACAAGGATGGGAGATGGGAAAAGCTGCTCAGGGAATGTCCAGGAATGATTCAGGCAGGTGGGGCTGGGAGAGGCAGCTCCGCCCTTCCAGCCCTGGGGTAATTCCAGATGGGAAGCAAATCCAGGACATCCCAAGGGGCAGAGCCAAGAGGAACCTTCCAGAGGGGAAATTTGGGATGAGGGAATCATCCTGAGCCTGGGCTTTCAGCTCCTGGCTGGGAAGAGAATTCAGGACATCCCAAGGGGCAGAGCCAAGAGAATCATCCCAAGTCTGGAATTTCATCTTCTAGCCTGGGGGTTTCTTGGCTGTTCCTCTTCCCAATGGATGTCACCAGGATCCCATTCTAAAAAATTCCTAGGGGGGTGTCCAGGAATGGTTTGGGCAGGTGGGGCTGGGAGAGGCAGCCCTGGGGTAATTCCAGCTGGGAAGAGAATCCTGGACATTGTGAGAGGCAGAGGCAAGAGGAACCTTCCAGAGGGGAACTTTGCGATGAGGGAATCATTCCCAGCCCGGGGTTTCACCTCCCAGCCCAGGAGCAGCAGTCTGGAGCCCTAAATCAGCGATTCCGCCCAGCCCTGCATCCATCAGAGCCTCTTCCCAACAAACCGATCGGGGAAGGGAGGGAATGAGCCCGGAGCTCTGGCTCACAGCCAGACTTGCCACTTTTCCCCTAACAAGACAGGCAGTTGACTCGAAATTGGCATAAAAATACCCAGATTTGCATAAATCCCGGGGCAGGCCACGCTCGCTGGGCTCATTCCTTCCCTTCAGAAACCTCCTCCTCCTCCTCCTGTACAGAGCTGGGAATAAATCCCAGATAACCCCTGACATTCCAACGGGAGCTTCAACTTTCCACAAGGAGAACAAAGAGGGAGGAAGGAGGAGGAGGCCCCCGAGCTCCATTTTTGGCCATTATTAACCAAAATCAAAAGGAGCAGCAGAAAATCTGACCCCAAACTGGTGCTGGGAGCCTGGACAGGGCTGGTGGGATGAGGTCACACTCCTGGATTCCCAATTTTTTCCTGGGAATGCTCTGGGGGCGCCAGGACCTTATGCACCAGCCTGGAAATTTGGTAGGGACAAAACAAGAAATTTGGTAGGGACAAAACAGGAACAGATGTCTCAGGAGAGGGAAGGGGAGGGGGAGGGATCTGTTCGGACTTGCAGGAGCAAAGAAAGCGAAGTTATGCAAATGACAAATCACTGCTCCCTTCCAGACAAAAACTCCCTCCCGAGGTTTGGGCCGAGGGATGCAGGGAAAACAAAGGGTTCCTGTGGATTTGGGGATCAGCCTGGAGGGGAGGCCAGCAGGGGTCACAGGGGGCACACCCCGCTCCTCTCATCCCAGCCAGGGATCCCTGGGATTTGGGCACGTCCTGGACAGGCCACGACATCCAGAGAGGGATCAGAGTGTGGGGCAAGGAGTGAACTTTCAGCTTTTGGTTAAATTGTCGTGGTGATTGCCCCATAAACACAGCAAAGGGTTTTCCACAGCCAGGAAAACCCAACGCCCTGGAAAACCCAGTGCCCAGGAAAAGCCAAAACCCAGGAAAATCCAATAATCAGGAAAACCAAACATCCAGGAAAACCCAATGCCCAGGAAAACCCAAAACCCAGGAAAATCCAATAACCAGGAAAACCCAATGCCCAGGAACACTCAACATCCAGGAAAACCCAATTATCAGGAAAGCCCAACGACCAGGAAGATCCAGCACTGAGCAAATCCCAAATCCCAGGAAAACTCAATACTCAGGAAAACCAAACACCTAGGAAAACCAAATATCCAGGAAAACCCAAAATCCAGGAAAACCCAGTTCTCAGGAAAACACAATGCCCAGGAAAACCCAAAACCCAGGAAAACCAAACATCCAGGAAAACCCAACGCCCAGGAACAGCCAACATTCAGAAAAACCCAAGACCCAGAAAAATCCAACACTCAGGAAAACTCAACATCCAGGAAAACCCAGCACCCAGAAAACCCAACCAATGCCCAGGAAAACCCCATGACCAGGAACACACAGCACCCAGAAAAGCCCAGCACTCAGGAAAACCCAAATCCCAGGAAAACCCAATAATCAGGAAAACCCAAATCCCAGGAAAACCCAACATCCAGGAAAACCTAATACCCAGGAAAACCCAACACCTAGGAAACCACAACATCCGGGAAAACCAAACATCCAGGAAAACCCAACACCCAGAAAAACCCAAAACCCAGGAAAACCAAACACCTAGGAAAACCCAAAACCCAGGAAAACCCAGTTCTTAGGAAACCACAACCTCTGGGAAAACCAAACACCCAAGAAAACCCAAAACCCAGGAAACCACAACATCCGGGAAAACCCAACACCCAAAAAAACCCCAGCATTCAGGAGAATGCAACACTCAGGAAAACCCAAATCCCAGGAAAACCCAATAATCAGGAAAACCCAACATCCAGGAAAACCCAACACCCAGGAACAGCCAACATTCAGAAAAACCCAAGGCCCAGGAAAACCCAACACTCAGGAAAACTCAACATCCAGGAAAAAGCCCAGCACCCAGAAAAACCCAATAATCAGGAAAACCCAACATCCAGGAAACCCAGTTCTCCGGAAAACACAATGCCCAGGAAAACCCAAAACCCAGGAAAACCAAACACCCAGGGAAACCCGATACTCAGGAACACCCAGCGCCCAGAAAAACCCAATAATCAGGAAAACACAATGCCCAGGATACCAAACATCCAGGAAGACCCAACATCCAGGAAAACCCAGCACCCAGAAGACCCAACCAATGCCCAGGAAAACCCCATGCCCAGGAACACACAGCACCCAGAAAAACCCAATAATCAGGAAAACCCAACATCCAGGAAAACCCAGATCTCAGGAAAACACAATGCCCAGGAAAACCCAACATCCAGGAAAACCAACCATCCAGGAAAACCCAAAACCCAGGAAAACCCAATACTCAGGAACACCCAGCACCCAGAAAAACCCAATAATCAGGAAAACACAATGCCCAGCAAAAACAAACATCCAGGAAAACCCAACGCCCAGGAGCATCCAGCACCCAGAAAAAACCAATGCCCAGGAAAACCAAACACCCAGGAAAACCAAATATCCAGGAACACCCAGCACCCAGAAAAACCCAATAATCAGGAAAACACAATGCCCAGGATACCAAACATCCAGGAAGACCCAACATCCAGCAAAAACAAACATCCAGGAAAACCAAACACCCGGGAAAACTCAACGCCCAGGAAAACCAAACACCCAGGAAAACCAAATATCCAGGAAAGCCCAGTTCTCAGGAAAACCAAATATCCAGGAAAACCCAAAACCCAGGAAAACCAAACATCCAGGAAAACCCAACGCCCAGGAACAGCCAACATTCAGAAAAACCCAAGGCCCAGGAAAACCCAATAATCAGGAAAATTCAACATCCAGGAAAACCCAGCATCCAGAAAAACCCAAAACCCAGGAAAACACAATGCCCAGGACACCAAACATCCAGGAAAACCCAACGTCCAGCAAAAACAAACATCCAGGAAAACCCAACGCCCAGGAAAACCAAACATCCAGGAAAACCAAATATCCGGGAAAACCAAATATCCAGGAAAACCCAGTTCTCGGGAAAACACAATGCCCAGGAAAACCCAAAACCCAGGAAAACCAAACATCCAGAAAAACCCAAAACCCAGGAAAACCAAACATCCAGGAAAACCCAATACTCAGGAACACCCAGCACCCAGAAAAACCCAATAATCAGGAAAACACAATGCCCAGGAAACCAAACATCCAGGAAAACCCAGCACCCAGAAGACCCAACCAATGCCCAGGAAAACCCCATGCCCAGGAACGCACAGCACCCAGAAAAACCCAATAATCAGGAAAACCCAACATCCGGGAAAACCCAGATCTCAGGAAAACACAATGCCCAGGAAAACCCAACATCCAGGAAAACCAACCATCCAGGAAAACACAAAACCCAGGAAAACCCAATACTCAGGAACACCCAGCACCCAGAAAAACCCAATAATCAGGAAAACACAATGCCCAGGAAACCAAACATCCAGGAAGACCCAACATCCAGCAAAAACAAACATCCAGGAAAACCCCAACGCCTGGGAAAACTCAACGCCCAGGAAAACCAAACACCCAGGAAAACCAAATATCCTGGAAAACCCAATAATCAGGAAAACACAATGCCCAGGAAAACCCAAAACCCAGGAAAACCAAACATCCAGAAAAACCCAACGCCCGGGAAAACTCAACGCCCAGGAAAACCAAACACCCAGGAAAACCAAATATCCGGGAAAACCCAACATCCAGGAAAACCCAACATCCAGGAAAACCCAATAATCAGGAAAACACAATGCCCAGGAAACCAAACATCCAGGAAGACCCAACGTCCAGCAAAAACAAACATCCAGAAAAACCCAACGCCTGGGAAAACCAAACGCCCAGGAAAACCAAATATCCGGGAAAAGCCAATATCCAGGAAAACCCAACACCCAGGAAAACCAAATATCCGGGAAAAGCCAATATCCAGGAAAACCCAACACCCAGGAAAACCAAATATCCGGGAAACCCAACATCCAGGAAAACCCAACACCCGGGAAAACCCAACGCCCAGGAAAACCCAACAAACAGGAAAACCAAACACCCAGGAAAACCCAATAATCAGGAAAACACAACATCCAGGAGCATCCAGCACCCAGAAAAAAACAACGCCCAGGAAAACCAAACACCCTGGAAAACCAAATATCCAGGAAAACCAAATATCCAGGAAAACCCAACAATCAGGAAAACCCAACACCTGGGAAAACCCAA
This sequence comes from Agelaius tricolor, assembly GCF_023055355.1. NCBI lineage: Eukaryota > Metazoa > Chordata > Aves > Passeriformes > Icteridae > Agelaius > Agelaius tricolor. Next base: position 9,631 of record NW_027269354.1, on the reverse strand, counting down.
CGCCCAGGAAAACCAAATATCCAGGAAAACCAAATTTCCAGGAAAACCCAACATCCAGGAAACCCAAGGCCCAGCAGGGCCTGGCCCAGGGCCAGATCCCTTCCTGGCATTCCCAGAAATGTTTCCCTCTGGGAATGCCTTGTGGGTGTGCCAGGAATGCCCAAGGTGCCCCAAAGGCTGAGCCCAAGTGCAAGGGACAGAGCAATTCCCTGGGGATTTTGAGCAAGGTGGGGTTTAAATGCCAGCCTAAAAAGCCTGAAGGGAATTAACTGGAATATCCAGAGGGGTTTTTCCTACTCAGAAAATCCTGAATTCAGCAGGGAAGCAGCAATTTCCATCCTGCCATCACCAGGCCAGGAGATTTAAACTCCTGTTCCATCCCTAGGTGAGCACAAAGACAATTTAAAAAAAAAGGATTTAATACTGGAATTCATGTAAAAATGTTTAGGGGTGCATAAAGACATACAAAAAAGAGATAATGCTGGAATTAATGCAAGAACATTTAGATGTGCACAAAGACATTGAAAAAACAGATTTAATACTGGAATTAATGCAAAAATGTTTAGATGTGCATAAAGATATTGAAAAAACAGAGCTAATACTGGAATAGATGTAAGAATGTTTAGAGGTGCACAAAGACATAGAAAAAAAAAGATATTTAATACTGGAATTAATGCAAAAATGTTTAGATGTGCATAAAGACATTGAAAAAATATAACTAATATTGGAATAAATGCAAAAATGTTTAGAGGTTCACAAAGACATACACAAAAAGAGAGATTTAATACTGGAATGAATGTAAAAATGTTTACAGGTTCACAAAGACATAGAAAAAAAAGGGATTTAATACTGGAATGAATGTAAAAATGTTTTGATGTACATAAAGAACATTGAAAAAAAAAGAGAACTAATACTGGAATAAGTGCAAAAATGTCTAGAGGTTCACAAAGAAATAGAAAAAAAAGAGATTTAACACCGGAATGAATGCAAAAATGTTTACAGGTATACAAAGACATAGAAAATAAAAGAGATTTAATACTGGAATTCATGCAAAAATGTTTTGATGTGCATAAAGACATCGGAAAATACTGGGCTAATACTGGAATAAATACAAAAATGTTTACAGGTTCACAAAGAAATAGAAAAAAAGAGATTTAACACTGCAACTAATGTAAAAATGTTTACAGGTTCACAAAGACATACAAAAAAAAGAGATTTAATACTGGAATTAATGCAAAAATGTTTAGAGGTTCACAAAGACATTTTAAACAAAGATACTTAATGCTAGTATTAGAAAAAAAGGAGATTAATACTGGAATTCATGCAAAAATGTCTAGAGGTTCACAAAGAAATAGAAAAAAAGAGATTTAACACTGGAATGAATGTAAAAATGTTTACAGGTTCATGAAGACATACAACAAAAAGATATTTAATACTGGAATTAATGAAAAAATGTTTGGATGTACAAAAAGGCATTAAAAAGAGAGAGCTAATACTGGAATAGATGTAAGAATGTTTAGATATGCACAAAGACACAAAAAAAGATATTTAATGCTGGAATTACGTAAAAATGTTTAGAGGTGCACAAAGACATTGAGAAAAAAAGATATTTAATACTGGAATTAATGCAAAAATGTTTACAGGTTCACAAAGGCATACAAAAAAAGATATTTAATACTGGAATTATGTAAAAATGTTTCGAGGTGCACAAAGACATAGAAAAAAGATATTTAATACTGGAAGTAATGTAAAAATGTTTAGAGGTTCACAAAGACATACAAAAAAGATATTTAATACTGGAATTATGTAAATATATTTAGAGGTGCACGAAGACATAGAAAAAATATTTAATACTGGAAGTAATGTAAAAATGTTTAGAGGTGCACAAAGACATAGAAAAAAGATATTTAATACTAGAATTAATGCAAAAATGTTTACAGTTCACAAAGGCATACAAAAAAAGATATTTAATACTGGAATTATGTAAAAATGTTTAGAGGTGCACAAAGACATAGAAAAAAATATTTAATACTGGAATTAATGTAAAAATATGTACAGGGGCACAAAGACATAGAAAAAATATTTAATACTGGAAGTAATGTAAAAATGTTTCGAGGTGCACGAAGACATAGAAAAAATATTTAATATTGGAAGTAATGTAAAAATGTTTGGAGGTGCACAAAGACATAGAAAAAATATTAATACTGGAATTATGTAAAAATGTTTCGAGGTGCATAAAGACATACAAAAAAAAGAGATATTTAATACTGGAAGTAATGTAAAAATGTTTAGAGGTGCACAAAGACATACAAAAAAAAGATATTTAATACTGGAATTACTGTAAAAATGTGTACAGGTACACAAAGACAGGGAAAAAAAAGAGATTTAACACTGGAATTAATGCAAAAAATGTTTAGCGGCGCACAAAGAGATTTTAAACAAGGATACTTCATGCTGGAATTAGAATTAAAAAAAGAAAACTATTCTCTCTAAAATGAATATAAAAGCAAAAGCCTCTCCGGCCGCTCCGGGGCTGAGCGCGGACCCTGCGCTCTGCGCTGGGAGCTCCGGGGGCTCCCGGAGTCATCCCAGGACACGCGGGATGCGCTGCGGCAGCGCAGGGGTTAAAGGAACCCTCCCGCTCGCCGCCATCTGATGTGTGCACATTCCAAGTGCTAATTATGCCTCACGAACAGCACAAAGCCCTTCATGGTACTGGCGAGGACTTCAGCGCTGCCAGCACAGCTTATTCGGGATTTTTTTTTCTTTTTTTTTTAATTTTTTTCTTTTTTTTTTCTTCTTTTTTTGTGTGGGTTCAAATAGAGGAGAAATGTTCAAAGCCCGCCCGGATATTTGCAGGGCAGAGCTCCTAAACTCATGGAAATCTGAATTAAGAGTAATTTTTTTTTCAGTGAGATTTGGTGCTCTGGGCTGGCAGGGAAATTGAACCAACCGTGGCTCACCTGGAAAAGGAGATGGAGGAAGCGAAAGCCAAAAATCAGGAGAGAAAAAAAGCGAATTGAAGGGATCAGAGGAAGGGGGTTTGGGGCTGAACAGCAAAATTCCCCCAGCTAAGGGGGAAAAACCAGGGAGAGGCGACACAGCTGGGACGACTCCTGCTCTCCAACCTTCCCAGAATAAAATTCCAGATGTGGGGAAAGGGAAAAATTGGAGTTGGGGCTGGCAAATAATGAGATGTAGAGTGAGGACAGCTGGGAGCAGCAGCTGAGGGGGTGAGGCACTGAGGGGCTGGAAAAGGGAAATTTCCAGATGGATGTGCCCAAATTTCTGTATTTACCTGGAACTGCCCAAATTTCTATATTTACCTGGAACTGCCCAAACCTCTGCATTTACCTGGAAGTGCCCAAATTTCTATATTTACATGGAACTGCCCAAATCTCTGTATTTACCTGGAACTGCCCAAATCTCTGCATTTACCTGAGCATGTCCAAATTTCTGTATTTACCTGGAGCTGCCCAAATTTCTGTATTTACCTGGATGTGCCCAAATTTCTGTATTTACCTGGACATGCTCAAATTTCTGTATTTACCTGGATGTGCCTAAATTATTACATTTACTTGAATGTGCCCCAATGTTTGTATTTACCTGGATGAAGCCAATTTTTTTTTATTTACCTGGACATGCCCGAATTTTTATATTTACCTGGAACTGCCCAAATTTCTGTATTTACCTGGATGTGCCCAAATTTCTGCATTTACCTGAGCATGTCCAAATTTCTGTATTTACCTGGAACTGCCCAAATTTCTGCATTTACCTGGAACTGCCTAAATCTCTGCATTTACCCGGAACTGCCCAAATTTCTGTATTTACCTGGATGTGCCCAAATTTCTGCATTTACCTAAACATGCTCAAATTTCTGTATTTACCTAGATGTGCCTAAATTATTACATTTACTTGAATGTGCCCCAATGTTTGTATTTACCTGGATAAAGCCAAATTTTTTTATTTACCTGGGCATGCCTGAATTTTTATATTTACCTGGAACTGCCCAAAGTTCTGTATTTACCTGGAACTGCCCAAATTTCTGTATTTACCTGGAACTGCCCAAATCTCCGTATTTACCTGGATGTGCCCAAATTATTACATTTACTTGAATGTGCCCCAATGTTTGTATTTACCTGGATGCAGCCAAATTTCTGTATTTACCTGGACATGCTCAAATTTCTGTATTTACCTGGAACTGCCCAAATTTCTGTATTTACCTGGATGTGCTCAAATTTCTGTATTTACCTGGATGTGCCTAAATTATTACATTTACTTGAATGTGCCCCAATGTTTGTATTTACCTGGATGAAGCCAAATTTTTTTTTATTTACCTGGGCATGCCTGAATTTTTATATTTACCTGGAACTGCCCAAATTTCTGTATTTACCTGGACATGCTCAAATTTCTGTATTAACCTGGATGTGCCCAAGTTTTTGTATTAACCTGAATGTGCCCCAATGTTTTTATTTATCTGAATGTGCCCAAATTTCTGCATTTAGCTGGATGTGTCCATATTCCTGTATTTACCTGGAACTGCCCAAATTCTGTATTCACCTGGATGTGCTTATATTTTTGTATTTACCTGGATATGCCCAAATTTCTGTATTAACCTGAATGTGCCCCAATGTTTTTATTTATCTGGATGTGCCCAAATTTCTGCATTTAGCTGGACGTGTCCATATTTCTATATTTACTTGGGTGTACTCAAATTTCTGTATTTACCTGGAACTGCCCAAATTCTGTATCCACCTGGATGTGCTTATATTTTTGTATTTACCTGGACATGCCCAAACTTTTGTATTTACTTGGATGTGCCCAAATTTCTGTATTTACCTGGGTGTGCCCAAAATTTATGTGCCTAAATTATCATATTTACCTGAATGTGCCCAAATTTCTGTATTAACCTGGACATGCCCAAGTTTTTGTATTTATCTGGATGTGCCCAAATTTCTGCATTTACCTGGACATGCCCAAACTTTTGTATTTACCTGGACATGCCCAAATTTCTGTATTTACCTGGAACTGCCCAAATTTCTGTATTTACCTGCCCAATTCCAGCAGCTCACAGAGCCAAATCTAAGCAGTGACCAAGCATTCTTTAATTATAACATTTTTGGCTTTTTTGGTTGTTGTTTTGTTTTGTTTTGTTTTGGTGGGTCTTTTGGGGGTTTTTTTGGTGATTTTATGTGGGTGGGTTTTTTTGGGGTTTTGTTTTTTTAGGGTTTTTTTTTGCTTTTTTGTTTTGTTTTGTTTTTTGTTTGTTTGTTTGTTGGGTTTTTTTGGTATTTTTATATTTTTTTTCTGTATTTTTATATTTATTCAAGGAATAAATACACCTGGATATCCAGGATTAGAAGCTCAATTCTTGGTTTTGCTGCCTGGAGTTGCAGGAGTTGGGGAGTCCAAGGCTCTGTTGTGCCCTGACATGTGGTGGGATCCCAGGGGCTGGGAAGTGCCTCCAACAGAGCTGAAAACAGAATTAAAATGTGGTTTATAAAAGGTGAAAACAGAGTCAAAACGTGGTTTGTGAGAGGTGAAAAGCAGGGTTAAAATGCGGGTTTATAACAGGTGAAAAGCAGGGCTAAATATGGATTTGTAAGGTGAAAACAGCGATAAAATATGGATTTTTAAGAGGTGAAAATATGGGTTTGTAAGAGGTGAAAGCAGAATTAAAATATGGGATTATAACAGGTGAAAGCAGATTTAAAATATGGGTTTGTAAGAGGTGAAAATCAGAGTTAAATGTGGATTTTGTAAGAGGTGAAAGCAGAGGTAAAATATGGGATTATAACAGATGAAAGCTGGGTTAAAATATGGATTTTTAAAGAGGTGAAAAGCAGAGTTAAGTGTGAGTCTATGAGAGGTGAAAATCAGAGTTCAATGTGGATTTATAAAGGGTGAAAGCAGAGTTAAAATATGGGATTATAACAGGTGAAAGCAGAGTTAAAATATGGATTTTTAAAGAGGTGAAAAGCAGAGTTAAGTGTGAGTCTATGAGAGGTGAAAATCAGAGTTCAATGTGGATTTATAAAGGGTGAAAGCAGAGTTTAAAATATGGGATTATAACAGGTGAAAGCTGGGTTAAAATATGGGATTATAACAGGTGAAAGCAGAGTTAAAATATGGATTTTTAAGAGCCGAAGAGTTAAAATATGGGTTTGTAAGGTGAAAAGTGGGGTTAATATGTGGATTTTTCTCTCTGTTTGCTTTTTGAACAGCTGAACATTGCTAATTAGCAAAATTTCCAATGCAAACAAGGATTTTTCCAATTCTCCAACCCCAATTCTCTTCCAGGCGGAACAGACCCCAAACCAGGTGTGCAAACGGAGCAGGCTCAAAAGGAGGGAAAAGCAAAGTTAGGGGGGTGGGAGGGCAAATCCTGCCCCAAAAATGCCCCAAAAATCCTTCCCAAAAGGTGGGAAAGGCCAGGAGTGTGAAGCCAGCCCAGAAAAAATGGAATTTTTCCTGAATCCTGGGAGAAAAGGGCAATCCCAGAGTTTTCTGCCTCTGGAAAAACAACGCTGAAAATCCCTCCCGGGGCAAAAGCAGCAGTGCTGAAAGGCAGAAATTCAGATTTTGGGATTCTTTGGGGATGATGGAAAGAGAGGCAGGGAAATTTTAGGAAGATTCAGAGCTTATTCACACTGTTCCTACAGATAGGAATAGAAATAATAAATCACTGTGACAATTTTATGTTGTTTGGACAACCAAGGTTTTTCTATTTGTATTTAATAGTGGTATAAATGTTATATTTAATAATAATAAATATATTTAATATTGGTATAAATGTTTAATTTAATATTGCTATAAATGTTTTACTATCGGTGTAAATGGTGTAAGTAGAACTGGTATAAATGCTATATTTAATATTGGTGTAATTAAAATTTGTATAATTGGTGTAATTAATATTGGTGTAAATGGTGTCATTAATATTGGTATAAATGTTATATTTAATATTGATGTAAATGTTGTATTTCATATGTATGAATGTTGTATTTCATATGTTGTATTTCATATGTATTTAATATTGGTGTAATTAATATTGGTGTAAATGGTGTAATTAATATTGGTATAAAGGTCATATTTAATATTGGTGTGTTATATTTAATATTTATATAAATGCTGTATTTCATATTGGTGTGTTATAGTTAAAATTTATATAAATGTTATGTTTCACATTGGAATAAATGTTCTATTTAATATTGATATAAATGTTATGTTTCATATTGGTGTGTTATAGTTGATATAAATTTTGTGTTTCATATTGGTATAAATGTTTTATTTAATACTGGTGTGTTATATTTAATATTGATATAAATGTTATGTTTCATATTGGTGTGTTAAATTTAATATTGATGTAAATGTATTTCATGTTGGGATGAATGGTATCATTAATATTGGTAATAATAATAATAATAAATGTAATATTAAACGTGTACTGCTATATTTGATATTGGTACAAATATAATCTTTAATACTGTGTAAGTGGTATAGTTTATATTGGTACAAAAGTAATATTTCATATTGATATAAATGTTATATTTACTATTGGCATAAATTTTATATTTAATATTTGTGTGTTATATTTAATATTGGTAAATGTATTTCATGTTGGGATAAATGGTATCATTGGTATTGGTATAAATGTTTTATTTGATATTTGTGCAACTGTTATATTTAATACTGGTACAAATATAACATTTAATATTGTGTAAATGGTACCATTAATATTGGTATAAATGTTATATTCAATATTGGTATGTTATACAAAATAAAATAAAATAAAATAAAATAAAATAAAATAAAATAAAATAAAATAAAATAAAAATAATTTGGGGTAGTTTTGCTGTCTGGGAGACCTGAAATGATCAGAATTCCCATTTTCCAGCCCTTCCCACCATGGGGCAGCCCCTGATGTTTTTGTGGGGTGACCTCAGGATGATCTTCCCTACAAATGAGGATCCAACCAGATCCTGGTTGATCATCTTCATTTATTGCCTTTTCTTCCCAAAATGCTTTTAAAGGAGGAACTGTTAATTAATAATTGGATTTCCCTTCTTCTGGCCATGCAGGCTCCCACTAAAATCCTCAAGGATTCTTCTCTTCTCTTCTCTTCTCTTCTCTTCTCTTCTCTTCTCTTCTCTTCTCTTCTCTTCTCTTCTCTTCTCTTCTCTTCTCTTCTCTTCTCTCCTCTCCTCTCCTCTCCTCTCCTCTCCTCTCCTCACCTCTCCCTTCCCTTCCCTTCCCTTCCCTTCCCTTCCCTTCCCTTCCTTCCCTTCCCTTCCCTTCCCTTCCCTTCCCTTCCCTTCCCTTCCCTTCCCTTCCCTTCCCTTCCCTTCCCTTCCCCTTTCCCCCTTCCCCTTTTCCCTTCCACACAAAATCATTTTATTTAAGTGTAAAATCCAGAAAATTTGGGCAAAACCTCCTCATTTTTGGGTGATCCGAAGCTGTGCCAGCCCCAGGTCATGGGTGGAAACTTTCCACTTTTCTGACAGCCCCAGCAATGAATTTTCACAATTTTGTGGGCGTTTTTTCACCTGCCCCAGATGCCACAGGAGAATCCCTGGAAAGGGATTTACAAGATTTTACAAGAGGCAAACCCCACCAGGTCTCTTTGGCCATGCCCCTATACAATATAATCAATATAATCTACATTAAATCAGATTCTAAATAATGTGAGGCAATCCCAGCTCTGTGCAAATACAAATAAATTAAAGCCAGGTCTAATTTGAACAGCTCAAAAATAAATTTTGTGTAGGAAATTTGACTTTTTGGGGTGGTTTTTTTTTATATCATTGAAGTTTTAGAGTGATCCTCTCACTGGAGCAGAGGAAGGGAGGAACTTATGGCTGAAATTTGAGTTGTGGCAGCAAAATCCCAGAGCTCAGCCCAGGAAAGGCCCCTCAAATCTTAGAAAAAAACCTTAAAGTGAGGCTTTATTGGCAGTTTTATAGAAACAGCGAAAGGATTGAGCAAATCCTGAGTGATTTACTCCTCCTTGCACCATTTCCTTGCTGTTTGAATCAAAGAACAATTTTCCTGCTGCCCCATTAATAAATAATAGTAGGAAGAGTGAAGTGGCTGAATTATCAGGGAAAAAGGTCCTGATTAGAATATCCATGAGCAGAAATTGGGTTTTTGTGGTGGCCCCACTGTGCTAAATCTGCAGCTGCATTAATCCCTTCCACCCGTTGGAGCCACTAAATTGAGTTACCTGGAGCATCTGTTGAGTAGACTGCAGAACCTGGTGGGTTTGGCAATTATTGTTATTTATTTGGGGTGGTTTTAGCTGTTTCTTTGTGTGACTCTGAGCAAATCCAGCATTTAAACACAGAGTGCTGGGAATTGGATGGTGGGAAAATTGCCTTTTTAACTCGAATTCCTCCCCCCGCCGTCTGCTCCCGTGCCAGGAGATTTGCAAGTTTTGTGCTGATCTGAGAGATGAGAGATTTCAAATGGGGAAAAAAAAAAACAAAAACCAACATTTCCATGATCTGCCTGCTCGGATCAATGCTGACAGCTCGGCTTCCAGGGGATGAGTTAATGCATTCCTCCACCTGCTCACCCACACAGGGCCCTGACCCCACAAAATCTGTGAGAAAACCTCATCCCAATCCTTTCTAAC